>NC_137327.1:26082968-27282968 GCF_965287045.1 Carcharhinus amblyrhynchos
AACAGAAACAATTACTGTGAATATTGATACAAGTGTTAATGTGGAAAATGAGGTTCACAAAATGAGCAGAGCATGAAATCAGAAGGCAGGACAAAGTGAATTGGAACTGAGATTGAGACCACTGAGGGTTAGGAGTTTCTCAATGCAGAAGCAGAGGGAGGGGAGCAATGAGGAACATGACTTAGAAAAGGCAACAGAGATTGAAGATTTTAAAAAAGGTGAAGAAATGGGTGGAACATTTGTAAGATGTTTGAAGAAATTGCCAAATAATTAGGAGAGTACCTCCAATTTCCAAGTCAGTGATCATATGCATCATGTATTTTGTGAAGCTAATCGATGATATCTACAAGTACCACTTGCATTATACTCACCAGTGAAGTTGCAAATGAGATCCGAAAAGCAGATTATGCAATCTTTAAATTGATTTTTTACGACCCAAAAGTCCATTCCATCAAATGATTTGCCAATATTATGTTCCCAAAAAGACTGATTGGGCAGAGTGCAATTCACGACACTAAGAATGTTCAGTTTCAGTCAAGCCATTTGGCAAGACACTGACTAAGAAGTCCCTCCGCAAAAAGAAAATCATTTTCAATTTGCCAAGCAAGTCATATCATGAGTTTCTCATGCATTTCTTTTAAAAGGTAAAATTAGACTTAGGTGGAAGAATAGCATGTGGAATGAGGAGTTAATTTTAATAAACATGTTAATTCCCTTTATGCATCCAGACACCGCATCACTGCCCGACTTGTTAAAGCATAATCAGATCAATGCTGATGGAAACAATTAGGTTGCACAAGTTGTTTTAGCATCAAGATCCAATATGCAGCATTAAGATGGAATTTCAACCGCACACAGCTGAATTTCAATACTGCTTGTGGGTAGAGAAACAACAAGCCGTTTTTCCACTTGCACCTATGGTCTATTCAAAAGAGCAATAGCAGGAGCCCAAGATGAGATTACAGTTCTACCATTTCAGCTACAGTTGTTGAAGGGATCAGGGAAAAATAGTCAAAAGGTGTGTACCATCGCCAGGACAGACTTGCCAAATCCAATCTTCACCCTCTGCCTGCACTGTAATTTTCTTTTAAATGTAACAAATTATTTCCATCAGAAAATGCCAATGAATGTTCTTTGATTTTGTTAACTTTGGATATACCAAGAGTAAATGAGCTTGCTTTCACACAATACAGCTGCAAATGGCTGCTTTAGGAATAGGTGCCAAGTTTTCTTTTCTCAGGCAAGAAAAAAAGAGAAAAATGGAGAGGAAGTTCTTCCTGCGGTATCAGATTGAGAGGTTTAGGTACAGATCTCTTTCTGTGCTTAACTGCAGAACAGGTGTGGAGAACAGCAGTAAAATCTCTTGACTTCCTCCTTGCAATTCGAAGAGCTTTAATTTTAATCAATAGTTAAAACGAGGGTGTAGGTCAAAACGTGAAATGCAAAAATTAAAGCAGACTTACTTCAATACATTTGATTAATCACAATTTTGAAAATTGGAATTTTTCACAATGATGGATGTAAATTAAGCCTATTGTATTCCTCCATAAGTAGCAGCCCTTAAATTTAATAGAGTCAATGGTTATCACTTTTCCATTAACTTACTGGCCTGTGCAAAAACATTAATAGGGGAAGTCCTGTAGTCATAGAATGGACAGATAGATGCAGACAATAATTGCTCGTTCATTCAGTTCTAGTGTTATCTGGACACAATACAAAATGCTGAAGCTCTACACATTTTGTAAGCTCCTAAATATTATATTAAATATTGTATAACTGTTAAGAAATTGTATTTAAAATTGTTTAATTTCATATTGTAGCTCCCTTAATTTGTGCAAAATAAACAGTCTAATAAGTTAGCAATCATTTATTTTCCATGAAAAAAGTTCAGTTTATTAGAAAGTTAGGGCTGTGCATAAAAAGGGTGTTGTATAGATAAGACATAAAAAAAAACATATTAAGCATTCATGATCTGCCACTGTTCCAAATAATATTTTACAAATAGAAACAACTGTGAAGCTTTTTTGTAAAAAGGTTCAATTCCAATTTATGCCGTTTTAAATTAGGATGAAATCTGATGTCTAAACTATAAAAATTCAGCATTAATTCAACTTTGTATTTAGGAAAATAGAATTAAAGATGTATTATCTCTTGAATGTGAAATATGCCATCATGTTATGAAATACTTTAAGACAATCTCCGGAGCTCTCAACTTAAGACATCAATACATCATATGACTCACTTAACAGCTAACACCAGGTGCATTCAATTTACTTGTACCTTCAGAGACTTCCAGATAATTTTAATATTACACTGGTGTGTATCATTGATAATGAGTAGAACTGCTGTTAGGTATTGGATTGGCAAAGTCTATCTCTAATTAGTAACTGTCCATATCACGATAAGGTAAACTCAGTTTGACCTTTCCATCATGTATCTATAGCAACCCAGCCAGTTTATTTTTAAACTGATGAAATAGCAAATAGTAAAAGATCCTCAATTAGATATGGGTGATTAATTAACACATTTTGATTGGAATAAACATTTCTTCTGAGGACTGTACGAGTCATGCGTTCGAGGACTATTGTTGAAAGGAAGCCTGAAAAAAGCCAGTGATTAAGATGCAGAGTAGCTTAGTTTCAAATACCTAGTCCTTCTGCCAAGTCCATATCCTATCTAATGAGGGTGTAGTTACTTAACATTCATCACCAGTGAACTCTGTAACTTTATCAGCTTACAAGCATGGCGCCATTGCAAGGCCAGGCCATTTTCAGTTCTCAGATAGTACAGATAAAAGTGTGATAGATTACAATAGATTGTTTCACTTGAGAATATGTGGCTCCCAGAACACACAATATAGTTCCCATCAGTTAGCTGGGGGAGGAAAATGAATGAAAAAGACAATAAGAGGAATAGGATAAGAAACAAATTCTACATAAACAAGAATAATTAAGAAAGGGGAGATTGAATTACAAAGAAGAATTAAACAAGAAATTAAATTTAAGATAACAAAGTGAAGGAGAAGGGAGAGAGGGATATCCATTGTATAGCAGGAAAGGAAAAGACTAAAGCGAGTGGGAAAGGAAAAAATAGCAGGGTGAATGCAAATTATCAGGGAACAGGGAGAAGTGGGCCAAAGAATCAACAGTAACATAAAAGGAAGAATTAGTTGTAGTACAATGGAAGTGTGCCATAAATTTATCCTTGAACTCAATCTTAATAAAATGCAACAAATATGAAATAGAAATTGAGTTAATTTAACAATAGGATTATAGTGCTAAGTGTTAATCCTTATTTTAATTTGCACAAGAACATTTCAGAACAGGTTGTTTATTTATTGAATCTATCTTATCCTTTTTGAGAGAAGCATTTTCTTTCCTGTCAACTAAGCTAAGCAAATCATTCAACAAATTTCCAACAGCATGACATACAATTCAGGAACAGTTTGTAATTTGATATATTTTAGAACACCTGCTGCATACTCATCAGACGCATTTCTTGGAAAATCATAAATTACCAGGAAATCAGAAAGGATGACAGTTGGCTCCATCAAGTGAAAGGAGAGTTGGATCTCTAAAATTGAAGGCTGATGTTGGCCAGAACTATCACTAGCAGCCATTCACATTTTATTCTAAAGTTGTTGCTTCAAAGACAGTGGGGGAAACCATCTCTTCAGGCTATGGCTTAAAAAAAGTACTACTGTTTGCTGTGGTCATGGTGCAAGACACATACAGTATTAGATGCCTGTGAAATCCTAAACACAGCCTTGTACTTGGTCATATTTTTGTCCTTAGATTTACACCAGATTTCTGGTACAATTTGTAAGGCACTGATCATTCTCCAATATCTCACCCATGTGACTACTCACATGCGAACTATGGCCTTGAACACACTTGTGCCTTGCCCTGTCCTCACTATACGTCAAAAGTACAGGATGTGTGGTAGAGTTCATGATTCACATTCATTGATTAGCCATTGCAATACTAAGGAAACTCACTGTTGTCAGCATGAACATTTTCCAGTTCTGTTCTACAATAAAATATTTGAATAATCACTTAAAATGGAACAATACCCACCATAACGTTTGTGCAAAATTCCAAAGAAAATGGTTAACAACAACTAATTCAGAATGGACAATATATCGAAGCAAGGATTTTCTAGTTTTTATTGTCTGGATAGACTGGGACTTCTCTCTTTGGAGCGTAGGAGGCTTAGGGGTGATCTTATAGAGGTCTATAAAATAATGAGGGGCATAGACAAGGTAGATAGTCAATATCTCTTCCCAAAGGTAGGGGAGCCTAAAACAAGAGGGCATAGGTTTAATGTGAAAGGGGAGAGACACAAAAATGTCCAGAGGGGCAATTCTTTCACACAGAGGGTGGTGAGTGTCAAGCTGCCAGAGGTAGTAGTAGAGGTGAGTAATTTTTGTCTTTTAAAAAGCATTTAGATAATTACATGGATAAGGTGAGTATAGAGGGATATGGGCCAAATGCAGGCAATTGTGATTAGCTTAGGGGTTTAAAAAAAGGCGGCATGGACAAGTTGGGCCGAAGAGCCTGTTTCCATCCTGTAAACCTCTATGACTCAGTCACTGTCTCTGCCAGCTACATCATAATCTGGTATTAACAGTTCATAATTATAGCATAAACGTTTGTTTTTAAAAATCTCAACTAAGTTTCTGGAAGGTGCACAGAATACTATTCATCTTTCCAACTTATCAACAACTTCATTTACAGGCAACATAGATGACGAGTGAAATGAAAGATTTCAGCTGTGCAGAACAGAGTGCCCTAGAGAATTGAAGAGTAAGGTTATAGCCCACGAGTCTTCTGCCCTCCATTCTAACACGATATGGGTAAAATAGTGGACATCAACATGGCAGCCCATTCCAGTCATGAACTTGACGTGCCACTGATCTTGGGTCACATTCAAATCACAGACAAATGGTGTAACTGGGACTCTGATGGAAGTTCTTCAGCGTTAACAGTCTTTGTTATTCCTTTCACCACCCCTTACGTTCTGCACGAAAAGCACAGTCCAACCAGTGATATCCTTACCATGCCTTATATTAAACTTCCAAATACAAAAATGTGATGAGCTTGTTCACAAAGAAAGGACAGAAATAAAGGGCCTGATTTTACCACTGCGGATGCGTATACATGCTAAAGTCGGGCGTGAAACCATTAACTTGATCCGTGCCCGTGCAGATGGCCACTTTACTGAGGCCTGGGAATGGCTGCGATCTGATTCACAGCCGAAATGGCGATTTAAATTGAATTAACGAACTACCCGCCCAACTTCATCAGCGTTTCCTCCTTTACCACCGCGTTCGCCAATCCAGAATCAGGCCGAAATGGACATGCTAAATAAAAGTCTGTTTTGGGCACTCCAGCTGCTGAAGAGGTGAGTTCAAAGCTTCCAACGGCTCTCTGACTCAGACTGGTGATGGTGGTGGTGTGGGGCCCTGATCGTTCTCTGGATGGGGCGGGGTGGGGGTGAAAATAGAATTTTTTTAGAATTATAGAATCCCACAGCGCAGAAAAAGGCCATTCTGTCCATCGAGTCTGCACCTACCATGATCCCATCTTGGCCCTATCCCCATATCCCTACATATTTACCCATTAATCCCTCTAACCTATGCATCCCAGGACACTAAGGAGCAATTTAGAATGGACAATCAACCTAACCCGCACATCTTTGGACTGTGGGAAGAAACCAGAGCACCCAGAGGAAACCCACGCAGACACAGGGAGAACATGCAAACTCCACACAGACAGTGGCCTGAGCCGGGATTCGAAATCAAGTCCCTGGAGCTGTGAAGCAGCAGTGCTAACCACTGGGCTACCGTGCCACCCAAAGAAGGAGTGAGGCCACATCGTTCTCTGGTTTGGGGGGTGAAGGGGGAGAGGGAGGCAGGTGAGATGAATCTCTGGTGGGGGTGGTCACGATCGGTCAGGGTAGTGGGGAGGGGTGGATAAGGGGGACAGTTATTTTGTGGGGGTGCACGATGTCTTTGGGGGCCTGTGACGTCTGTGGGGGCCATCGCTCCCAGGCCACTTTATCCGCATTCTGCTGCTCGGGAGCAATCTGACACAGGTGCTCTTTTTCAATTTTTTTCTAACTGTGCATGCACAGTCCAGAGTTCCAATTGTTTCAGGCCCACAGTGCGATTCAGATACTCGATTTTCTTTTCAGGCTAACTGCTAATAGGGACCCCTGAAAGCTGATTTCCAAGTCAGATCTGAATTGCACCCAGATTCAGCACTTCGAATGAAAATGGTAAAACCTGGCCCAAAATTTATGATAACCAAGTGCTCAACTCATCATGCACTATTTCACAGTTCCACATTCTACTCCCCTTCTGAGGTACTCAGCCACTCGTTTCAGCAAAGCTGGTGCTGTTGTTCTTGAGAGAATTTTTACGTTTACTGTGGCCAGCTGCTGCTCAACTCTGACAGGGTCTAGCTACAGATTGCTGAACTTTAGCCGCCAGACGGCTCAAGCTGAACTAATTTTCTGGAACCATGCTAGGTGCTACTTAAGATGTTGGCAAGGAACAAGCGTGACAACATATGCCGCTCCTGCTGTGCCCACGATCATTGTGCCACTCCCAGTCCTATCAGGCTTATCATTGTTATGATGTGGAGGACCACGTGCCTCCTTGACAGTCAAGGGTAGCCTCAAGGGTGAGTTCGTTGAATGTATTAGTGATTGTTTCTTGGAGCAATATGTTATGTAACTAACCAGACAGCAGCCTATTCTGGATTTGGTATTCTGTAATGAGCAGGGCTTAATTAATGACCTCATAGTTAAGGATCCTCTAGGGAAGAGTGATCATAGCATGAAAAAATTCAAAAGTGAGAAATTGGAGTCCCACACTCACATTCTGGAGTTAAACAAAGGTAATTACACAGTTACAAGGAGAGACTTGGGCCTAGTGGACTGGGCAGGAAGGCTAAAAGGTAGGGCAGTTGATGAGCAGTGGCAGTTGTTTAAGATGATATTCAGTTTCTCCCAGCTAAAATATATTCAAGAATTAAGATTGTAAGAGCAGGAAAAAAATCCATGGCTAAGCAAGGAAGTTAAAGACAGCATAAAGACAAAGACCAGAGGCAGACTGGAAGATTAGGAGACATTTAAAGATCAACAAAGGGTTTCTAAAAAAGTAATAAAAAGAGCGTCAGTAAAATATGAAAGAAAACTAGCACAAAATATAAAAAAGGATAGCAAAAGCTTCTGTAAGTAGATAAAAGGGAAGAGAATACATAAAGCGAATGTTGGTCCCTTAGAGGATGAGACTGGGGTGTTAATAACTAATACAGCAATGGCAGGGTTGCTAAATCAATATTTTGCCTCAGTTTTCACAATGAAGAACACTAGTATCATCCCAATAATAACAGAAAGGAAGGAATTTGGAACAATTACTCAACAAACTACTGGGATTGAAGGCAGACAAGCCCCCAAGATCCTGATGGCCTACATCCTCAGGTCTTAAAGGAAGTACCAGCAGAGGTAGTGGATCGACTAGTCATTATATTCCATAATTTCCTGAATGCAGTTAAGGTTCCAGTGAATTGGAAAAATGTTACGTTAATGTCCTTATTTAAAAAAGGGAGCCAGAAACTAGGAAACTATAGACCAGTTAGTTTAACACCTGCTATCAGAATCCATTATTTAGGAAGTAATAACAGGACATTTGGAAAGTCAAAATGCAATCCATCCGAGTTAGCATGGTTTTATGAAGGTTGAAATCGTGTTTGACTAGATTGCTAGAGTTCTTCAAAGAATCACCAAGCAAAGTGAATAATGGAGATCCTGTAGCTGCAGTACATCTTCACTTCAGGAAGGCTTTCGATAAGATACCACACAGAAGTTAATACACAAGGTAAGGTCATATGAGGTTAGGGGCAATATATTAGATTGGACAGACGACTGACCAACCAGCAGAAAGCAGAGAGCTGGGATAAATGTTTGGCGAGACTTAACCAGTGGAGAGCCACAGGGTTCGGTCCTTGGGCCCCAACCATTTACAATCTATGTTAATGACTTGGACAGGAATAGAAGGTACTATAGCCAAGTTTGCTGATGACTCTAAAATAGGTGACATAGTAAGCTGCAATAAAGAAATAAGCAATTTACAAATGGATATAGATAGGTTAGGAGAGTGCGCCAAAATTTGGCAGGTGGAAAATATGATAGAGGTTATTCATTTTGATTGAAAAAACAGAATGGCAACTTATCCAAATGGACAGAAACTTCAGGGTGCTTCAGTGCAGACAGATCTGATTATCCTCACGCATGAATTGTAGAAAACTAGTATGCAAATACAGCTGATAATAAGGAAGGCACATGGAATTTTGGCATTTATTTTGCCTAAAGAAATAAAATATAAAAATAGGGAAGGGTGAATGGAGAGAGGATGTGTCCTCTTGTGAGGCAATCTAGAGCAAGAGGTCACAGTTTTAGGATAAGGGGTAGCAGATTTAAAATGGAGATAAGGAGAAATTACTTCTCACAAAGGGTAACAAATCTGTGGAATTCACTGCCCTAGAGTATGGTAGATGCCAGGACATTGAGTAATTTTGAGGAGATAGATAAATTGTAATTGAAGGATTACGGAGAATGAGCAGCAAAGTGGAACTGAAGTCAAGACAAGATCAACCATGATTGTATTGAATGGTGGAGCAGGCTTGGGGGGCTGAATGGCCTACTTATGCTCCCAGTTCTCCTTGCATTCTATTCAATACCTTCTCCGTGCTACATTTGTTCCAGTGGTGCACCAATTTTTGAAAAGTATTCAATCCCAAACACTGACACATCTTACATTGACCCGAAAAACTTGCGTGCCCCCCAAATAATTTATTTTGGGATCCTAATTCTTCTATAAAAAAGTTTTACTTCTTTAGGTAAGATGCTGGTAAGCAAACAAATCCATTGGATTCTGTGTACTAATACCAATATCAGGGCATCCCAACACATTGTTGTCTCCTTCAATGTAATTAAGTAAGTATCCCGCTTTCACAGTTAAAATTTCAAAATCAGATAGATTTTTGTTTTTTAAATGTGTTAAGGAATATGGAACAAATGTAGGTCAATGGAGTTGATCATATCACTCATGATCTAACTGAATGGTGGAACAGGCTCAAGGACCTACATGACCCCCTCATTACATTAAGACACAAGCCAAAAAAAGTGGGTCAGCAGCCTACAGCACTACCGAATCAATTTGCTTAGGTGATTAATACGCAGTAGTGCCACAAATAATAAAGGCATTGTTTTCCAACATAACATGACATTTTTATCACTAAATTATAGTGGATGCTGTTCCATTTAACTAAGTATTCACACAATTATTTTTAGTGTGGAACTAAACTGGAGCAGTCATTCTCTCAGTGCCTCATAGTTCCTAAAGAATGTGAATCATGAACTTGACCAAACAACCCAAGCTACTGTAAATCATGGACTTCATACTTCTGACTTTATTCATATATTAGCCAATCAATTCACCTGAGGGGTGCTCTCTGGTTAACACAACCTCTGGTCCAATGGCTGACTTTTTATTCAAAATAAGGATCTACGATGACACTAACAAAATAGTAAACTAAAAACTAAGCTTTACTATGTGATACTACTAAAAAATGATTTGATGGCAATAGCTCCCAAAAAACATTCGTGATACTGTCAAGTATTTTTCTCTTCACTGGTAGCTTTTTTGCATACAATGACAGTGACTTAATTTTCATCATTGTCATTTTTGTTCAATAGTCAAAACTTGATAACATCTCACCAGCTAATTTCAAATCACTTTTAAAATCACAAACATGCACGACCAATTTTGGTCTGCCCACCTGGTGAACAGGAGAGCAAAACTGATAACATCAGCTCCATCTAGTTTAATGCTTTATTTTTAAGGCATTCCCAAAGGGAAAAAGAAAACCAAAAAACACAAAGGAGGGCTGCTTTTTTGTACCAGTGTCAACTCCATGGAAAGCAGGCAGCAGATACAGATGGAGTAACCAGTTGGAATGGGGTTAAAGAAGCAGTGCACTGCATTGCTTAGCATGAAGGAGGAACATCCAGTAAGTCAGTCATGAGGCTAGAAGTACAAATGGCTGCACCATAAATTTGAGCGGCACTACCTGTAAGCATGCAGACTGTTTTTTGATCCAAGTAATACTACTTAACAAAGGCAGACAGCCACAACACTACAAGGTTTCCCCTCAGACAGAAATTCTTTTCCCTCCTCCGCACACAGTCATCAAGAAGCCGCACGTAAATTCATTACTTTGCCTAAAGAAATATGGACAGACTAGCAAATGCCCAGATCATGGTCATTCTGAAGGTTGCCAAACTTTCAAATTTTCTTTTTTTCAGCTCTGACTCAATTAGCACTTTCAGTCCAAAATTAATATTTTAAAAAAGGCATCAGAAAATGCTATGCTCAATCCCCTGAAGACAGGCAGTCAATCACACCCTATCTTACTGCATGAACATTCACCTTATTTGCGTAGACCTAATTTGAAAAATTTAATTTTATGTAAAAAAAGAGATTACAAAAAAATATGTTATCATCAAGCAATGAATAATCCAGGCAGCTTTTTTTTCCCTGGCATTTTGGTGGAGTGTGATAAGGCTAAAAACAACAGGCTGCTCAGTAAAGTGAAAAAAAGAGAGATAGATAACATTGATATGCACTCCTACACAAAACAGTCCAACCCTTATCTTTGCTTTTTATCACAGTTCTTTTTTTTACACAACCAGACTGGAAGCTCCTTTAATAAAACACCATGAGAGGGAAAAATAGACGTGAAGTTCTAACTCTCCCCCTTTAAAAAAAAAGGAAACATAATTTATCAAGGTATTATCGAGAAATCCAGACACCCTAATCAGCTCCCATGAAGTCAGTATTTCCATTCTTATCTAGTGGAGGAGTGGAAATGGAGAAGTGATTGTCAGAGCTGTGCAGATTACTGGAGCGGAATGCTAATGGAAGACAAGGCTCGACCATTGGTCGCTTAGTACTTGCTATCAGCACCATTATCAAAGCTTATCAATGCAACCATCGCTTCATAGTAATGGGGCCAGTTCAACTTTCTGCATTATCATATAGCAAACCTGCCCAAGAGGCCTACACCAGGAGAATGCTATCCAGCTCAGAAAGGGAGACAGAGGCAAAGAGGGGAAAAAAAGGAAAAGCAATAATGGCAGCAGCAGCAAAAAGTGGAACCACAGAGAAGTGGATACACAGAGAGGGGGAAAGGGAGTGAAATACATAAAGACACATATATGTGTGTGTAGGGGAACTGGAATGATTAATAAAAAAATTGCAGGAAGCAAAAGAGACAAAAAAACCAGGGTAACAAATAGTAACTGTGGAAAAGTAATGAAAAAGAATTTAAAAGTAAGGAACCACCTAGAGAAAGCAATTAGGTGAAGAGACGAGAAAAGCGAATATTGAGCAAAATCAAAGACAGAGATGAAAGACTACTAACATTAGATAATAAACAACTGGAAAGGAATAAGACAAAAAGAACAAAATGAAAAATCACTAAAAAGACACACTGTAAACATTATGCAGAACAAATGATCTCAAGTACATTACATTCTTTACTTTCACAATGTAGCTGATACTAGATATTCTTACAGTTGCCACATAAAGTTTGTTTTAATAAAGTTTCCAAACGATCAGCAGCAACTTTCAATGATTAATGTGAAATTATTTTGACAAAAAGGACAGTTAAGGCCAAACATTTTCTTTCAAATACACCATTGAATGGCAAGTCATTAACTTAGAAGTTTGCACAAAAACGATGAATACCAGTGCATTAATCAAAGTTATCCAGCTTGCCAGATAGCACTCAGCATTAACCTTGCAATTAAAGACAAATACAGTATCTTAGCTATGAGGACATCTCAAATACAGCCTTTTGGATCTAGAGGCCAACCTGGATACAAGAATGCATGCAAAAGAGGCCAAGAATATCAAAATACTCTTCAGTTTGTACATTTTACTATAATTACTGTTATTCAAAAAAATACTCAGCACAGAGAGAGGACTGACTGTTCCAGTAATCTGTGAATAACAGACATTATACAATCACCACTAAATCATATTTCCAAATAGGTACTTATTTTCACATTTTGTTATCTGCTCAATTATGTAATTTCACTTTTGTAATCATAAGGTTCTTTTTCTACTTACTTCTTACTGTCGATCATTATATAATGTACGCAATTGTCAGCAAGATAAACTTAATAGAGTCCTATTTCAGTTTATTTTACCTCCCACCAAAACCTACATTTCCCAAGTAGACTTTGCATCAGATTTTCTCAGTTATACACAATATCCCTTCGTATCTGCTACGGCGCAAGCTGTTCAAATCCAGTTCAAGATCAACTTCTGCCAACAAATAGAGGCTCAATCTTAAAAGACACAATGTACATTTCCATAAAGCATGACAGTGTCAATAGTCAGCCCATCACCCAAAACTCTTAAGCTGTTGCCTGTTTCCAAATATGATCTGTACGCTTTTGTCATCTGTTTAAAATGATGCCGCATTTTAAGCAGTTTATCAAGTCTCGAGCCTTTAAATCAGAATGATCTTTAAGTGAAGCAGAAGATTGACCAATACACTGGATTATCAATAACTGAAATCTAACAGGTCATCAGTTTTTCTCATTTGCGGGGTCATTTTTCTTGTAACTTTCACCTGTGAATCTTTTCCAATCACCTTTGGGATCGAGTACAAAAGGAGAATAAAAAATACTGATAACAGCAGTGTTAGGGTGACAGTCACTCAAAACACCAGGACAAATTTTGACAATTCAAAATTCCACATTAAACATTAATTATGAATGCTCATGTGATATACAACTGGACATTCTGTCCAAAGACCTGCTACATTTATCCAGCTGTTAAACCTGGTTGGTGAAAAAAAACAAAGTATATTCTACTGCTTTGAGCCACTTGTGATGTATCTTTTACACAAATGATCAATAAATTACTAATGTTATGTAATGTTCTACATTTGTTTTCATCCAGTGATGAAATTAACTTAAGAAAAACTACTACCTGAGTCCTAGCTGCCACAGAGCATCATTGCAAGTCAAAAGAAGGCTACACAGAATCTCATGAAATTAACAAGCGACATAAATAGTTTGAGCCTAATGCCAGGTGGTGAAATGATTAAAAAGAAAGCTATCTACAGATGCCTTTCCCGTCTCTCCACGATACAATGAACTCAATGTTACATATAAAGAAATCAACGGTATTAATATAATAGCTTAACGATGGCATCGATTACATCAGCAGACTTTCTGGGGTTTTTTTGTTTTTTTAAATTTCTTTGTATTTCTATAACCGTCCCACTCGGTACCTCTCCAGTCTGGTATGAACTGATAAGAACTGTTATCGCACTTGGCAATCTATATCAGGACCTAGATCAAGCCTCCGGCTTATCGTGTTTTCTCATCACCCAGTCTACAGTCAAACAAGCTCTACTTTTGTTCAATGTTTCCTTTAGCAGAAAAATAGAGTCGTCATCAGAAAAGAGGGGGCTCTATTTTTTTTAAAAAAGTAAAACAAAAGCAAACCCATGCTAAAAGGAGGGGAAATTGAGAATATAGAGAGCTGGCGATTGTTGCTGCGATACAAAAGCACCAGATAAGTAAATGATGACCGATTATTTTTAGCTTGCACTGGTTCGCTGGCGAGGTCGCCTGTGAAATATATATCCTGTGCCTCCTACTTCTGATCAGAAATACGAACACCTGCCTGGAAACGGTGGCTCCGAAGCGGAGAGGAGAGACGCCGCGGCACTGACAGACGGCAGGAGAGTTTGTGAAGTGAGCAGAAGAGCAGGCAAAGCGACAAACTCACGTTTAATCTGCCGGGGGTTACTCTGTTTCCTCCTGGACATTGTGGCTGCCGGTTGCCTGCCTTGATTAGGGAGGAGGGGGTGGATGGGTGGGGAGTTGGAGAAAGGGGGTAGGTTTACGGGTAGACAACCGTGCTTTGCACTCGCAGCATGTCACTGGGGCAAGAGGGAGAGCGCAGCCTGAGCACGGCACTGAGTGAGCAGAGCCCGGGAGCGGGAGCAGCAACAGCCGCCGCGGCGCAGCGAGCCATTCACAAGCGGCGCGTAGTAACAACTCACCCGATACACTGTATCCACTCCGCCGTCTGACGTCACGCCGCCCACCGCCGCCATGGCAACGGGGCAGCCTCGAGCCGTGCGTCAGGACGCAGCTAGGTAAACAAAGGCCGCGTGACGTCACACGCTCCACCTGTTCTTCTCTTCCCCCCCCCCGTGGAGTTAAGAGCCCACCTGAGCAGGCACAGATACACATAGACATCAAGCAGCCGATCAATTAACCGCAATAAGCATGGAATCTGTGTTTTACGGGCGGGCCAAATTTTTCACTCAGGTGTCCAGCAGTGCCAAGTTTTTTACTTGGGTAGATCAGGTTTTCATTGAAGTGTATTGGCAGTTTTCACTCAGGTCTCCAGGTTTCACTTAAAGTGTTGGAGTTGAGTCAATTTTTCGCAAAGGTGCACAGATAGACCAAGTTTTCGCTCAGATAGGTCAAGTTTTCGTTCAGATGTGCAGGTAGGTCAAGTTTTCACTTGGGTGTACAGATAAGTCAGATTTGGTTGGTCAGGTTTTCACTCACGTGTCCAGGTTTCACGAAGGTGTCCAGTTAGGCCAAGTTTTCACTCAGGTATACAAGTAGGTCAAGTTTTCACTCAGGTGCACAAATGGGTCAAGTTTTCACTTGGGTGTACAGATAGATCAGGTTTTCACTGAGGGGTATTGGTCGGTCAGGTTTTCGCTCAGGTGCACAGATAGATCAGGTTTTCACTGAGATGTATTTGGTCGGGTATGTTTTCACTCAGGTGTCCAGGTTTCACAAAGATGTCTAGTTTGGTCAAGTTTTCACTCAGGTGCACAGGTAGTCCAAGTTTTCACTCGGGTGCAAAGTTAGGTCAACTTTTCACTTAGGAGCAGTAACATCCGTTTCTGTCATTGAAAACTTGACCAATCATTACAAAAAAGATGCACATCTAACCCCTCATGAGAAAAATACGCAGCTGCTCCATTTGTTTAGTTTGATTTACAAGCTATCACGTTCTTTGTCATCGCAAATGCAATCTTAACTTTTCTTTGGCAAGTTTTTTTAAAAACAGCCCCTCACACAAGTGGAATTCCATATTTACAACTCTCCAAAACTAGCTACAGCGGTACTCTTGATCGGGACTGCACATTCTCTCCCTATAAAAGTGGCAGGGACATGTATGCTCCCCCTCTAGGAACTGAGGCACTGACTAGGGAAGCAATGTGTTCAGGCCCTGCCAATCAATGTGTTGTTCACAGAGGCACTGCCTGCTGGAGTTTTATTGGTTAAATACAAAGCACATTGCTGATGCTGGAAATCTAAAATAAAATCTGAAAGTGCTGGAAATATTCAACAGGTCTATCACCATCTGTGGAGAAGAAAACAGAGTTAACATTTCGAGTCGAGTATGATTCTTTAAAAATTTAAACACTTCAAACGTTGTACAGCTTTCCAGCAGGGTACTGCTAAACTTTTCCCTGCCTATCCAGCAAAGACTTCGACAAAATGCAGGAATTGAAATTAACAATTTGAGCAGGAAACTGTGGATTTTGATGTTTGTCAGCTAAAATTGCAGAAGATTAAACAGGTCAGAGGCCAAAACAGGCTAAGCACCGCTATTTTATCTGAATGCATATTGACTTCTAAAATCACTTATACACACATGCCTCAATTGCAGCTGCTAAGCAATTTTCTGTGACCCCTGCAGTACACTGATTTTATATCTGACAGAAAATGCAATCAGTGTTCAGGAAAGATCTCTCAGATATTAGATACAACCATCGGCATGATTACCCTTCATATTTAGAAATTGCACTTGAACACTCGGACATCAGAGGCAGTACAATGGCACTTATGATAGCAATTCAATGATGTCTAACTCGTATATGAGTGCCACAGAAAATTACCATGTAGGTAATAGGGTACTACACAACCCACAAATAAAGATTGACTTCAGCAATACTAGTAATAAATTGACATTACTTTAATTTTTTTAATGTTAAGGTGGCGTATGATCCTCCCAGTTTCACTTTTCTCGAAATACCCAGGTTCCAGCATCTCATGACTGGGAGATATGGGCTGTATATGAAAATCTTTGTTTTGCACAACCTGTGCATTAAGGCTGGAGAGTAATATAACGTGCTAGAAATTAGTTCACACTGGCTGACCAAGCTGAAAAGATTGATTCTTGCTTCTGAAGAAATAGACCTGAGACTCATCTGTTATTAGGTTTGATAAATTACACCAGTGAGCTGTAGTTTCCTGCTGGATGTTTCTGAGCAGCTTGTTAGCAAAATGCCCCCAATATTCTAATGAACCTATGCTTTCTGTCTGCCATAATGGAGGTATAGGTGTCAAAAATAGGTCATTGAGCCTCAAGCCCAGAGGCCCAGCATACTGATCAGGCAGGACTTTGGAATGATCAAACAGTGCTTCAGATGACTGGCAAATACCTCATATATGCCTCTGAAACAATGGCCAAAGTAATAATGTGCTGCATTCTGCAGAACATTATCATTGCTAATTTACATCAATTGATTAAACTTCAGGAACCAGAGCAGAGAAATATGAAGACATCCACGTTTAACGCCACACGGAAAGAAGATGTATGTGAAGCAACAATCATTGGTGCGTGGCTTGTTCCCCTGAGCAGTGGGCATCGTATATATCTCATTTTGTTTTCTAGAGTACGTCAATCAAATTAATTGAATTGCTCTACAGAGCCAGCAAGGACTCTCCATTGGCCACAAATTCTGATGGAGTGGCAATTGAGGTGATTCTATCTCGCCCAACCTACCTATCCAGGCCAGGCAAGATCTGGGCAATGCAGAATGTTCCTGGGGCCTAGTGCCAAGGCCTGTAGAATAGGTCAAAGCTAGTAAACCTCACCCTTTTTTTTAACAGCACAACTACTGTGAACTAGAGCCTGATTTCTAGGCCTACTGGGGAGTGCAATCAGTGGTAGCAGGAGCAGATGCAAAATCCATTTCTGCCCATGATTGGCTTCCGACATCAATTTTATACTAGCTGACCAATTAATTGCTAGCCAGCATGAAAAGCCTGCTGAGACACTCTGAGCACTGCTGACAGGGCAGGAAGGGGATCAGCAACAGGACGAAGTAGGGGACAGATGGGGGGGAGGGGTTTAAATGAAGTTCCCTGAAGGCTGACAGTTGTTCAACAGCCTCAGGGAGCTGTTTGAATATTTAGGGGCCTGACTACTTTTTCCAGTTATTGTGCTGTCCATAGTGTCAGCAATATGCCATCTGCACCTGCGGCACATGCCAGGTGGGATCGAAAGGCCCAGGGCTAGTCCATCCCCTGCTTTTCTGATGAGTCTCTGCAGGTTCTGCCGAGGCAGTCAGTGCACAGCATGACAATGTGCTGTCGCAAGACAGAAAGAGGAGGTCTGGATAGAGGTGGCAGGTCAGGTCAGCGGACATGATGTCAAATGAAGGACCTGAATCCAGTGAAGGAAAAAGTTCCATGACCTTCTGTGTTTTGCCACAGTAAGTGCTAGTTCCGGCTGGAACTGTGGACAGATGTCTTTGTGGGCATTAGCGCTCGCTGGCTGAGCGAGTGGGCGAGGACATGGCAGATGGACAAGTGTGAGGTTATCCGCTTTGGCAGGAATAATAGTAGGAGGGATTACTATTTAAAGGGCGAAAAGCTGCAGCATGCTACGGTGCAGAGGGACCTGGGGGTCCTTGTGCATGAGTCGCAAAAACCCAGTCTGCAGGTGCAGCAGGTGATCAAGGTGGCGAATGGGATGCTGGCCTTCATAGTGAGGGGGATAGAATATAAAAGCAGGGAGGTCTTGCTGCAACTGTACAAGGCACTGGTGAGGCCGCAGCTGGAGTACTGTGTGCAGTTTTGGTCACTGCACTTGCGCAAGGATATTTTGGCCTTGGAGGGAGTGCAGAGGAGGTTCACTAGGCTGATACCGGAGATGAGGGGGTTGGACTATGAAGAGAGGCTGGATAGACTGGGTCTGTACTTGTTGGAGTTTAGAAGGATGAGGGGAGATCTTATAGAGACGTATAAGATAATGAAGGGGATGGATAGGGTAGCGGTAGAGAGATTCTTCCCGCTCAGAAAGGACAGCAGGACTAGAGGGCACAGCCTCAAAATAAGGGGGGAGCAGTTTAGAACGGAATTGAGGAGGAACTTCTTCACTCAAAGGGTGGTGAATCTCTGGAATTCTCTGCCCATTGAAGTGGTGGAGGCTACCTCGCTAAATATATTTAAGACACGGGTAGATAGGTTTTTGGTAGGCAAGGGAATTAAGGGTTATGGGGAGAAAGCAGGAAAGTGGAACTGAGCCACTTCAGATCAGCCATGATCTTATTGAATGGCGGGGCAGGCTCGAAGGGCTAGATGGCCTACTCCTGCTCCTATTTCTTATGCTCTTATGTTCTATGGTGCTCAGCAGCATGAAATGCAGAGTGTAAATTGACTTGTATTCCTGTGCCTCGAAAGGTTACATGTGGTTAGACTGAGTGGCTGGCATGCATGTAAAATTGAGGCATGGCAGCGTGATGGCACTTGAATCAGTGTCTTTTGTGGGGAAGCTAGTATGTTCCAGCATTTCGAGGGGGGTTCTTAAGAACGTACCTTTGTCCTTGCAGGAGAAGAGGAGTCACAATGTGCAGGAACAACGACTGACAGGTGATGATGTCTCAAATCTTCTGCTGTTGAGTCAGGTAGAAGAGCAAGTACTGAAGATGATATGTGAACATGGAGTCAAGTCTACTGATCAAGGAGAAGAGGCAAAGAGTCCAGTGAAAACAGAAAAAATTGAGGGAAGGTATAAGGGATGAAGGACAGTAGTTGTAAGACTGGCATATGAAATCCATTGCTCACCCTTTGGAAGTCTTTGCTCAGCCAGACGTACATTCTGAGAAGCAACCAGACTGCATGCAGTCTGACTTCATAATGCTGTTTGTGACTGACATTTTTTCTTCGTCTCTCAAATGAAACATTTTCTAGACCCCAGAAGGACCCCAAGGATCATTCCTTAACCTGTGATGATGACCTGCAGCCAAATCATCTGCATCATGTCTTCCCTCTGCACCAGTGAAGATACAGGCACATCAGGCATTTGTATTTTGGAGCAGATGGTAGTGCACAGTGGTGAAGGCATGAGGAACTGGCGGAAGAAGAGTGGGACGATTGCTGAAGACCAGGACAATGATGAGGCTCTGGAATCATCCATCAGACAGCAAATGCTGGATGTCAAGCGAGATCCATGTAAAGGTCTCACAGAGATTGCTGAGGATCTGCGTGCCATGGTCTTTATATTGGAGGAGTCATGCAGAGCATGAGCATTCATCGGCCCACAGCTCTGAATGCACTGTTTCCTCCATAGCAGAAAGTGATGATTCTCATGGACTGGCTGCCTCAGGAAGTCATGGAGGAATTTCCTCCATGACATTCATATCTGCGTGCCCAAGCACTTGCAGTGACCTCAGCAGGTCACTCAATGTAAAAGATGAATGAGGCACCCCTCCATCTATAGCGAGCAGGGAGGTTCAAACCAATCTCATGTTTCTAGATGACCTGCAGCTTTGTTGATCTGTGGGGTCTTCCCAAGGTCTTCCTGATAATGGCAGCAGCCTCTCTGCCCATCTGCCATTGACCTTCACAACTGAGGATATTGTGAGGACTGAGCAGTGTCCAGCCATGTTGCTGGACACTCCCACCTAGACGGGCCTACACAGGCTCTGGCAACCAGAGAACAGCCATCACTGATGGGGCATCAGACTCAGCAGCCTGCCTCCAATCCAGAGAGGGGGGATACCAAGGTGTGGCATTCACAAGTGAAAACTTAAGTCTATGATCACATGGGGGATTGCACGAGTGATTATTGTTTCTTTGACCACATAATGATGCATGTATATCTCATCCTTCAACATTAAAATGTTGTTAAATCCTATTGGTTTGAGCCTTGGGCTGATGGGGGTTAGTTTAAGTAAAGCCAGACCTTGTATGTTTGGAGGGTGGGTGGTGGATGATGTGAGTCATCAGGCCTTGGAGAGAGGGGGGTGGGTTGGGCTTGTGGAGAGGAAGGGTTGTCAGGCCGGGTTGGGCCTTGGGGAAATAGGGGTCTAGTTGGAGGTTGTGCAGAATCCCATGGGAGGGGTGGAGGTGGAATTCCTTGTGGGGATGGAGTTGGTAGTTGTGGTTGGTATAATAGTTAACCAAAAGCTAGAAGTGGTTTTGATTTTTCTGTTTATAAGTCCTAGAGGTCTACAGCACAGAAATAGCCCTTTGGCCCATCAATATGTGCTGATCAAAAACAGCCCTCTAACTATTCTAATCCCATTTTCCAGCACTTGGCCCATAACCTTGTATGCCTTGGCATCGCAAGTGCACATAATAATAATTCTTAAATGTTTTGAGGGTCTCTGCCTCCACCACCCTTTCAGACAGTGAGTTCCAGACTCCCACCATCCTCTGGGTGAAAAAGTATTTCCTCACATCCTCCTAACTCTCTTTCTCCTTACTTTAAATCTATGTCCCCAGTTAATTGATCCCTCCCCCAAGGGGGAAAGTTTCTTCCTATCTACTCTACTAATGCCTCTCATAATTTTATACACCTAATCATGTTCCCTCTCAGTCTCCTCTGCTCCAAGGAAACTACTCCAATTTATCCAATCTCTCTTCATAAATAAAACTCTCCAGCCCAGGCAACATGCTGGTAAATCTCCAGTTCATCCTTTCCAGTGCTATCACATCCCTCCTATAATATGGATTCCATAACTGCACACAGTACTCTAGCTGTGGCCTTACCAACATTTTATGCAGTTCCAGCATAACCTCCCTGCTCTTAAACTTGGCTAATAAAGGCAAGTACACCAAATGCCTTTCTAACCATCTAATCCACCTGTCCGCCTACCTTAAGCGGTCAGTGTACATGCACACCAAAGCCCTTCTACTCTTCAATGCTTCTGCTGTTCATCATGTATTCCCTGGCCTTGATTGTCCTGCTCAAGTGCATTACCTCGCATTGATCTGGATTGAATTCCACTTACCATCTGACCAGCCAGCTTATATCTTCCTGTAATCTCCCACAATTGTCCTGCACTGGGAACTGTCTGAAAATTGTGCTTTTATATCATAAATTTTAGACAGTCCTGATTGTGTCATAGTTTCCCGTATTCAAACAAACAGCGAGCAGAGCTGGGAGTTCAGATTCAAACAGCCAGTAGAGCCGGATGACATAGTGGTCTTAGCTTCAGACAGTGGCATGTCATGTACAGTGGAGGAGTTTCAAAAACTTGTCAAATCGAATGGTATTCATCATGTTAGGTTAGCATCTTACCATCCAGCTACCAATAGGTTAACGGGATGTGCTGTACAAATGTTCAAATCATTAATGAAAAATAAGTTAATAGGCCTTTACCTCTATGTATAGCTAGTTTCTTATTGTCATACACATCATGCCAATTGTGACCACAGCTGAGCCACTTGCAGATGCAGTTGGATATGGTATTACCAGATTGGACAGGCAGGTTGGAAGCTAGACAAGCCTCCCAGAAAGAAAATCTTGACTCAAGAAAAAAAGGCAAGAGTTTTCCAAGTAAATGATTTAGTCTTGGTCAGAAACTTTGCAGCAGAACTGACGTGGGTGACTGGAAAGATTGTCATGGTGTGGAGATGCCGGCATTGAACTGGGTGAGCACAATAAGAAGTCTCACATCAGGTTAAAGTCCAACAGGTTTATTTGATAGCACAAGCTTTCGGTGCATTGCACCTTTATCAGATGACTCACCCGATGAAGGAACGGTTCTCCGAAAGCTCATATGACCAAATAAAACTGTTGAACTGTGTTGTGAAATGAAACTTCTTACTGGAAAGATTGTGGAAAGAACAGAACTGGTCTCCCATGTTGTAGAGATACAAGGTTGTTGTGTCAAGAAACATGTAGACCATCTGAGGAGGAGAGTTGGGCATGATACAGGACTTCAACAGGTGACCCCTGCAGTCAATTCAGGATTGGCTACGGGGATGTTAGTTGTAAATGTGGAACCGGTGCAACCAACAGTTTCTGTAACTGAGGAGACAGCAGCTACAGATGAGGATTTTGACTCTGGACCAATGAGTTTGTCTTTTGCAATCGTTTGACCAGGTTCTCTATTTCCTTAAGAACGTAGCACAAAATTGAGAGGTTCCATCAGGATCTGGAGGTTCCTGGGATGTCCTTGGGCCAACTTAATGAAGTTCCTGGACCAACTTAATGTTTGTTTTGATATGAAACACAAAGTGGCATAGTTCTTCTGTTGGTTAATAGGAGGTATTTGGGTTTCTCTTTAAATGTTAACTGTCTCTCGTCATCCTGTAACACCCTACTGATAACCTGGCAATTAACTTAAGAGCAGCTTGAATCTGGTGAGCTGAATTAGAATGCCAGTTTGGAGTGAACTGCTCTGGTGCAGAATAATGACAAATAGTTCATTCTCTCCAGCTATTGCTGTGAATTTGCTGTAGCGAGACATTATAAACAAAGGAGTCTGATATGAATTTTTGTTTCAAATGTCCCTATCTTCATGGGTCTTTAGGCGCAGTCCACTTCCAGCCTTCGGGAGATCCTCATCTGACTTAGCATAGAGGTCTGCAACATTACACACTGACCAAAGAAAAATCTCCCATTGTGGGGAACCTCATTTCCCACCCTGGTCATACTCCCTTTGACATAGCTAACCTTGAAAGGGATGAGGCTCAGGTCATTATCCAGAGGATACGGACTAGGCTTAATTGGTAAAAAAAACTAAAGGGAGATTAGGAGAAATGTTTTCACACTATGAGTTGTTATGACCTGGGATATACTGTCTGAAAAAGTGGTGGAAACCTACTCAACTTTCAAAAGGAATTGGTTAAATACTTGAAGGGGAAAAATTTGCAGAGCCATGGGGAAAAGGCAAGGGAGTAGGACTAATTGGATAGCTATTTCAAAGTTCCGGCACAGGTCAAATGGGTTGCAACATTGTGACTGTGTGACCACCAGGAGTAAATCAGGATCAACTGCAACCAGGTTCAAACCTCTTTCAAACCACTGTTATGGTGGAAGTTCCAATGAACAGCTGGAGATATTCTGTCCTACTTATTTTATATTCTGCAACATTCACTGGACAGTGAAATGAAGTGTGAAGCTGCCACAAATATTATAGCTCTGACTTTGGGAAATCAGCAAGATCTGTGCTACAAATGCTGGCAGCACACTCAGCTGACCATGCCCAATCTTGCTAGGTTAGCTCATTTGAATAATTATCATATTTTCCAAGCACAACATTACCCTTGCACTGACAGCTGGGCTAATTGGCGAATGCAAAAATCTGACTCGCAGCTGAAATTTAAAGCATGTGCACACTTAAATGTAAATTGTTGAATATAGAGAAAATATAATTACAGGCAAAATAAAGCTTCAAGACAGATCTTAGTAAATCTTCCCATCAGCCACGCTTCATTAATTTCTCTCCCTCTTCAAAACCATACAACACTATTGATACCTCAAAGAATTTTCATACTCACCACTGAAATTAAACCTAACAGTTTCAAAATTACACACGCTATAGCAGAAACAATTAATGCACAGAGAAAATTCTAATTCATGTTATGAAAAATATCAAACTCTTAATAACAGCTATGATTCAATAATCCACCTTTAAGAAACTGAATAAGCCAGCCAGACAGCAGAAGTAACCATGCATCGATTTTACACAGACAAGCTCAATGCTGGAACAAAATACATCAACATCTTGTGAATTATTCTTGCACATTAGCCTAAACTTAGTAAGACAGTCAAAAAATATGTTTAGATTGTGACAATTCACAGATTAAACAATGTCTGTTGCAAAGTGGATAGATGATAGTTTTGCAATAGAAGTCAACCCTTTATTTTCAAAAGGTGCTGGCAGTGAAAGACTTGGTAAGGGACATTGTCAGTAGAATATTTTTCCAGGTACTGCAAAATTCAGCAAAAATGCAATTCTTAAAGTGATGCACTGGACCATAAAAGAGGAATTTGTAGCTGCAGCATAAAGAGTGGATTTGTTATTCAGAAAAGCAGTGTGTTTAGTGTGGCTCTTTTGAATATTGATGAGTTGATAGTCCTGCTCCACTAAGTATGTGAAATAGACTTATTTGGAGTTAAAGGCTAACCTCAAATAAAAGCACATCTGGATGGACTGAAATTGCTAAATTAGTGCAATCACCAAGTCTATTGTATCCTAGTGCAAGTGAGGAAAACAGGGCAGAATCTTTTACAGGGACTCATGGATTGGCTTCACTTCAACTTCCCCTCTCTCTCCATCCTTCTCCCCTTCATAATTCATGAGGATGAAGTTCTAGCTTTCCTTTTCCTCTCGCTTATCATCTTCTCATATTTTTCATCCTCTGACAACCCCCTCCTCCCACCCCATCCCCCCAACCTGACATCATTACTGGACAGATCTTCAGGGGAGAATGGAACAAGATAAGGACTGGTGAGAATTATCGCCTTGGAATGAAAGAGACAAGGCAGTGGAAGCTTGACACAATGACTTGGTACTAATTCTCCCAACCTTGTTATTTCCTACTAGTAAAAATGAGTGCATCCCTACCTGGTGTATCTGGATTTCCAGAAGGCACTTAACAAGGTGCCACACCAAGGACTGCTACATAAGATAAAGTGCACTGTGTTACGTAATGTATCAGCATGGATAGAGGATTGGTTAACTAACAGAAAGCAAAGAGTGGGGGTAAATGGGTGTTTTTCTGGTTGGCGATCAATGACTAGTGGTGTGCCTCACGGATTAGTGTTGGGACCGTAATTGTTTACGATTTACATGGATGATTTGGAGTTGGGACCAAGTGTAGTGTGTCAAAATTCACAGATGATACTAAGGTGGGTGGCAGAGCAAAGTGTGCAGAGGATGCTGAAAGTCTGCAAAGGGATATAGATAGTCTAAGTGAGTGGGTGAGCGTCTGGCAAATGGTGTACAATGTTGGTAAATAGGAGATCATCCATGTTGGTAGGAATAACAGCAAAATGACTATTATTTAAATGGTAAAAAAATGCAGCATGCTGTTGTGTCGAGGGACTTGCGTATCATTGTGCAGGAATTTCAAGGAGTTGGTTTGCACATGCAGCAGGTAATTAAGAAGGCAAATGGAATTTTGTCCTTTACTGCTAGAGGGACAGTGTTTAAAAACAGTGAGATTATGTTGCAGCTTTATAAGGTGCTGGTGAGGCCATGCCTGGAGTATTGTGTACAGTTTTGGTCTCCTTACTTGAGAAAGGATATACTGGCACTGGAGGGGGTGCGGAGGAGATTCACTAGGTTGATTCTGGAGTTGAGAGGATTGGCTAATGAAGAGAAACTGAGAAGGCTGGGGCTATACTCATTGGAATTCAGAAGAATGAAGGGAGATCTTATAGAAACATATAAGATTATGAAGGGAATAGATAAGATAGAAGCAGGGAAGTTGTTTCCACTGCTAGAAAGTAGAACTAGGGGGCATAGCATCAAAATAAGAGAAAGCAGATTTAGGACGGAGTTGAGGAGGAACTTCTTCACACAAAGGGTTGTGAATCTGTGGAATTCCCTGCTCAGTGCAGCAGTTGAGGCTACCTCTTTGAATGTTTTTTAGGCAAGAATAGGTAAGTTTTTGAACAGTGAAAGAATTAAGGGTTATGGTGAGCAGACGGGTAAGTGGAGCTGAGTCCACGAAAAGATCAGGCATGATCTTATTGAATGGCGGAGCAGGCTCGAGGGGCCAGATGGCCTTCTCCTGCTTCTAGTTCTTATGTTCTTGTGTTCTTAATCCATGGGGTTCAGTGCTACTAGTCAAAGACCTCTCCTCAGGTGATCCGCCAGTTGTTCCTTGCATCAAAACTAAGGAAGTGCATTGAACATTGACAACTGAGAATGGTTCCAGGTGTCATTGAAAAACTAATGCAAGACATGTGTTGGCATCAACTTATTTAGGTGGAGAAAGGGGTTTTAATATTCTGGCACACACTTAAAAGATTTTCTTAACCATTATGTATTGTGAAGGATTAATTATATTGTAGGGATATATCATATTATATTGTATTGTATTATTTTAGGGAGTTAATGCATGCTGATAACCAAGGGAGAGTGCCTTGTTTGTTACTTGCCTATGCTGGTCAGGTCAGGTCATTAAACTTCTGAAGCACTAGTCTATACTTCTAAGATGAGACAGTTAGTACTCAGTGCCAATGCCATCTCTCCCCATTCAGCACAATATATATTTTGTGACAGCTTCCTGCCATGAAGATCAAGCAGTCTGTCTCATCTTAATTTATTTTTTCATGGAATGTGGGCATCGTCAGTAAGGCCAGTGTTTGTGAGCCAGCCTTTGCTATGCCATTTCAGAGGGCAGTTAAAAGTTAACCCCATTGCTGTGGGCCTGAAGTCACATGCAGGTCAGACCAGGAATGACAGATTTCCTTCCTGAAGGGAAGCAGATGGGGGATTTTTTTTACAACATCTATGATAGTTTCACTATTACTGGTACTAGCTTTCAATTCCAGATTTGATTAATTAATCAAATTTCATTTCACACCTGCTATGATGGGATTTTAATGCAAGTCCCCAGTCTGGGTACCTGCATTCCTAGTCCAGTTATTATGCCACATCCAGGTTCAGTCATCATCCAAGAGAATTTGGAGGTCAGTTCGCAAAATATTGACTCCATTTATGTTCCTCTTTTGTCTGACTATGATTCTGCTTTGGTAGACATGCTAGAAAAGTGTCATAATACCACACATGAGGCACTTGAGTGCAGGTGAGTTATCCAAACACTAAGTTGCTGTTCCCTCAGCTGGCTGTTACAATCTTCAGCCAGCACTAGATTTTCCAGCCTTTCATGCTGGATTGGTCTTTTGGCCCTGCCGAAAGTGACCCTTGTGTGGTTTCCCTGGCAGTGGGGTGTGCAATACATGCAAAAGCCCATAGGTACTAGCAGGACTGGAAGATCCCAGTGGCAGCCAATAGCTTGCTGCATCCACCGTGGGAAAGCCAGACACAGGGGGTGGGAAATCTCAGATGAAGTTACATTCTTATCCTGTTTTAGACAGGATTTATACCAATGCATCTTCCAGTGGACATGCAAATGAACTGTTTAACCAGATTTTGTTAGATAGTGAATGCAAGCAGGCTTTTTCCACGAGGCTAGGGGAGAAAAAAAAAACCAGAGGGCATGAGTTAAGGGCGAAAGGAGAAAAGTTTAAAGGGAATATTAGGGGGGGCTTCTTCACGCAGACAGTGGTGGGAGTGTGGAATGAGCTGCCGGATAAAGTGATAAATGCGGGGTCACTTTTAACATTTAAGAAAAACTTGGACAGGTACATGGATGAGAGGGGTTTGGAGGGATATGGTCCAAGTGCAGGTCAGTGGAACTAGGCAAAAAATGGTTCAGCACAGCCAAGTAGGGCCAAAAGGCCTGTTTCTGAGCTGTAAATTTTCTATGGTTTCTATGGTTTCTATGTGGCACAATTCACTATATGCACTTTGGGGCATTGCTAGGCTACCTGAATGTTACATGACAACATAGGAGTTTATTTTCTCATACTTCTGATAGACTACACGCCTGTTCTTATTGCATTCTTAGAGAAAGATAGAAAGTAGCAACTTGACATAACAGAGAAGAATCTTGGGACAACTTTTATTTTGAAAACAGTGGAACAAACATGGATGAGGATAGTGTCCAACTTTTTGAAACTGACCTTTTTTTCGCAATATCATTTGACATTCCTAAGACTCATACAGGTATTGGCAATAAAAGAAGGCAACTTACTGCCGATTGGCTTCTGGCAATACCGCTCTCAATTGGCCATTAGGAAAAGTAGTAAGATAGCTCTTGAATTTTGATTCTCATGTGATATGGTTTCAGATCTGTGCACGTCAACTCCCCTTGGTAGCACTGTTATAAAACTTGATTTTTTTTACTAACTAAGCAAGCAGCTTAGTGAATTTCAATGTTTTAAAAATTGTGAGTGGTTAACAAGCAAATGTGACAAATAATAATCACTATTTAAAATAACTTTACAAGAGGACAGTTAAAATTCTTGCAGAACAATAATCCACAAAAGGACTACAGAAAATGCTAACATTTTAAAAAAGTTTGTCATTATCAGAATCTACATTCTGGATGGACTTTTCTTCATTGTAAAAGTATTTAATTAGTACCAAATCAATGATTAACACTAATATTTCACACAATACTTTGTCACAGGTCTGATTTATTGCTCCCAGGAACTATGGAATTACTGCCAGTGACAACTGAACAAAATGTTGGCCCCAGTTTCTCTACTAACTGGTATCTATGATGTGTGCATGGTACAAAGAGAAGGCAGACTTATTATGCCAGCCAAAATTATTTGGCAGGTGCATTTAAATGTTTTTCCTAATGTAGATTGGTAGTAATCTAAATACTCATGTTTTATTTACACTATGACCAAATACACTCACTCTTTGTGCCAGTAATATTTGTATGCAACACGTAAAATTAAGGCTGTTGTCCAAATGGCATTATAGGTCAATTCTTCATTATATGTTCTAATGAACAATTTAATTGGGAAGACATGTAGAATGGGTGCTGTAGGGGCCATGGCGGAGCACTGTACCTTAAATTAGCATATGCATATTTAATTGCTAGTTTCAGCTTCACACAGTTCAAAATATATTCACTGGTAATAATAAAATTATAATAAATGGTCCCAATATCACCTCACAACTGATTCTTCACTGTGCCACTTAAACCAATGTCTTTTTATGGGGTGGTACAGTGACATCTGAACTGTAAGCAAGGAGATAACTGACATCCACAATCCATATCATGCTCTCATTGCCACCATTTATACTTACCTACCGATGTGTATCTGTCAATAAGCAATGCACTGCTAGTTAAACAGAATGTACATTACCCAAATTATACTGATTATGTTTATACTGGACATACTTTTATCATGTGAAACTCAGGCATCCACCACCAGTGCTAAGCCACATACGGATATTATGCATTTTTGTTTGCATAGCGATGTTTTGAGTTTCAAGTTCGGCATGGCTGAGCTGCATACAGCTGATGAGAGAGAGGGAAAAAATAAATAAGGGTTCCATGCTTGAGTTGTGCTTCAAAAACTCTTACTAGCTGGCTATATTGGCAGATGCCGGGAGAACGTAAGAACTAGGAGCAGGAATAGGCCATCTGGCCCCTCGAGCCTGCTCCCCCATTCAATAAGATCATGGCTGAGGTCATGGTTAATTGACAATTTTCTCAAACACACTCCAGGTTGTCCAGAAAGTGACAAGAGAAAGAAGCAACACAATAACATTCCAGCCTTGCTGTCATTGATATGACTACTCAGTGCCAGAAAGAAATGATCACCTTTCAAAGTACAGGTACAGCAGACTCCTTTCCTATTTTATTCTTTCATTGAGTGCAGGTGTTGCTGGTTAGGCCATAATTTATTGCCTATCTCAAAGTGAACTTGAGAGTGAGCTTGTGAGCGCCTTCTTGAACTACTGTAATCCATGTGGTGTACTGCACCCAGAGTGTTGTTATGAAGGGAGTTCCAGGATTTTGATGCTGCCACATTGAAGAAACTGTGACATAGTTCCAAGTCAGGACAGTGTGTGACTTGGAGGGGAAGTTGCAGGTGGTGGTACTTACGTGCATCTGTTGCCCTTGTCCTCCTTGGTGGTAGAGGTCACAAATTTGGAAAGTGCTGTTGAAGAAACCTTGGTGAGATGCTTGAATGTATCTTGTAGATGGTACATTGCTGTCTCCGTGCATCAGTTTTGGAGGGAGTGAATGTTGAAGGTGGTGGATAGCATGACAATCAAAAAGGCTGTTTTGTTCTGGATGGTGTCAAGCTTCTTGAAGATTATTGGAGCTGCACTCATTAAGGCAAGCGGGGATTATTTCATCACATTCTTTACTGTGCCTTGCAGAAGATGGATGTGCTTTGGGGAGTTAGGAAGTGAGTTACTCAGCTCAGGATTCTTAGCTTTTGATCTGCTCTTGTAAACGCAATATTTACCTGGCTAGTCCTGTTCAGTTTCTGGCCAATGGTAAATGCTAAGATGTTGACAGTGGAGGACTCAGCAATTGTAACGCCATTGAATATCAAGAAGAGACAGTTGGATTCTGTCTTTTGGAGATGGTTATTGCCAGGCACTTGTGTGGTGCGAAGTTAACTTGCCATTTATCAACCAAAGCCTGAATGTTAGCCAGGTTTTGCTGCATTTGGACAAGGAGTACTTGTGGATCACCATCGCAAATGGTGCTGAATATTGTGCAAACATCAGTAAACATTTCTGCTTCTGATCTTATGTTGTAGGGAAGGTCATTGATGAAGCTGTTGGAAATGTTTGGGCCTAGAACAGTACCCAGCGGTGAGGTCCTAGGGCTGAATTAATTGACCAACAACCAGAACCGTTTTCTTTTGTGCTAAGTATGACACCAAGCAGTGGAAAGTTTCCGCCCTTGTTCCCCATTGGCTCCAGTTTTGCCAGGGCTCCTTGATGGGCGGAAACTTTCCACTGCTTGGAGTCATACTTAGCACAAAGGAAAACGGTTGTGGTTGTTGGTCCACTGTTTAAGAAGGGCAGCAAGAATAATCCAGGTAATTACAGGTTGGTGAACATTACATCAGTGGTAGGGAAATCATTGGAGAGGGTTCTTTGAGACAGGATTTATTCCCACTTGGAGATAAGTGGACATATTAGTGAGAGTCAACAGGCTTTTGTGAAAGGGAGTTGTGTCTCACTGACTTGATCGAGTTTTTTGAGGAAATGACGATGATGATTGATGAGGGTATGGCAGTGGTTGTTGTCTACATGGACTTCAGTAAGGCTTTTATAAGGTATCTCATGGTAGACTGGTGCAGAAGGTGAAGTCGCATAGGATCAGAGGTGAATACAAAACTGACTCGCTCAAAGAAGACCGAGGGTAGCAGTGGAAGGGTGCATTTCTGAAGGGAGGGCTGTGACAATTGGCGTTCCTCAGGGATCAGTGCTGGGACCTTTGCTGTTTGTAATATATATAAGTGATTTGGAGGAAAATGTAACTGGTTTGATTAGGAAGTTTACGGATGACTCAAAGGTTTGATGGATTTGCAGATAGCGATGAGGACCATCAGAGAATACAGCAACATATAAATCAGTTGGAGACCTGGGCAGGGAGATGGCAGATTGATTTTAATGTAGACAAATGTGAAGTAATGCATTTTGGAAGATCTAATACAGTTGGGAATTATACAGTAAATGGCAGAACCCTTAAAAATATTGATAAGCAAAAGGATATGGGTGTACAGGTACACAGCTCACTGAAAGTGGGAATGCAGGTGGAGAAGATAGTCAAGAAGGCATATGGCATGCTTGCCTTCATCGGCTGGGACATTGAGTTTAAAAATTGGCAAGTCATGTTGCAGCTTTATAAATCCTTAGTTAGGCCACATTTAGAATATAGTGTTCAATTCTGGTCGCCACACTACCAGAAGGATGTGGAGGCTTTGGGGAGGGTACAGAAAAGATTTACCAGGATGTTGCCTGGTATGGAGAACATTAGCTATGAGGAAAGGTTGGAGAATCTTGGTTTGTTCTCACTGGAATGATGGAGGTTGAGGGGCGACCTGATAGAAGTCTATAAGATCATGAGGGGCATGGACAAAAGTGGATAGTCAGAAGCTTTCTCCCCAGAGTGGAAGAGTTAGTTACTAGGGGCATAGGTTTAAGATGCAAAGGGCAAGGTTTAAAGGAGATGTGCGAGGCAGATTTTTTACTCAGAGGATGGTGGGTGCCTGGAACTCGTTGCCAGGGGAGGTAGTGGAAGCAGATACGACAGTCACTTTCAAGGAGTGTCTTGACAAATACAGGATGGGAATAGGGGGATATGGTTTCTGGAAGGGTAGGGGGTTTTAGTTAAGTCGGGTAGCGTGGCTGGTGCAGACTTGGAGGGATGAAGGGCCTGTTCCTGTGCTGTAATTTTCTTTGTTCTCAATATACAACTGTGCCACCCATCATCAATGGTTGTGGATTTGTCCTGCTGGTAGAACAGGTCATACTCAGGGTTGGTGATGCTGGTGTTTGTCTGTAAGGTATGATTCCACGAAGATGCTTATGTCAGGCTGTTGTTTGACAAGTCTGTGCAAGAGCACTCCAATTTTGGCACAAGCCTCCAGATGTGAGAGGATTTTGGAGCATCCACAGGGCTGTTTTTCTCTTTTAATCCACAGGTGCTTTGGTCTGCCTTGTTGTCCAACAAGGGGCATACACGCGGTGGGTCGTGCAAGGATGTTTCGAGAGTAGCCTAGTGCTTCACGTCGTTAGTGTGCGCTTAAACTGGACCAGCTGATGGGCAACACGACAGCTCAGTGACTATTACTGTTTGCTGTGCAGATACATGGAGTTGGGTCAGTGTCTGTGGGAGTTTGCGCTTTCTCCTCGTGCTTACGTGGGTTTTCTCCGGGTGCTCTGGTTTCCTCCCACACCCCAAAGATGTGCTCTTAGGCTGACTGGTGTAATAAATTGTCCCTAAATTAGTCTCCCCTCAATCTGGTTTCCAATGTGGAGTGCCATAAGCGTAGACAAGAGTCATGGGTGGAAGAAGGGACTCAATGTTGAAATGGCGGCACGGGCTCATTGGGCTGAAGGGCCTGTTTCTCGTGCTGTGTTGTTCTTTGTTCTTTGTAGGACAGTCATTGTCATTTCTGGTGCACAGGTCAATGCCAGCTTGCCCATTGGTGTCATTTCTTCTCTTGGATTTTGTAGCAGTTTGATATAACTGAATAACTTGTTGGGCCATTCCAAAGGGCAATAGACAGTTAACCACATTGCTGGTAGTCTGAAGTCACGTGTTAACCAGATCAGGTATAGATTTCCTTCGCTAAGGGATATTCATTAATGGGTTTTATGATAGACAACTGTGGTTTTCTGGTCACTGTTGCTTAGCCTAGTTTTAATTCCAGATTTATTAATTGAATTCAAAATCTACCAGCTGCCATGATGGGATTTGAATCCACGACCCAGAGCATTAGCTCTGGATTACTGGTCCAGTGATTTTAGTATTACAACACCATCTCCCCAGTGTCTTCCTGCCACAGTGTTTCATCCTTTTTTTTAAAGCATAACATTTTAAAGAACTTTGAACCTATCATCTGACTTATATGATTTAACTGCTACACTTCCAGAAAGCTTATTGATGACTATAATACTTGTTAGATAAACAATGACACTGGAATGGTGCCAAGAAAAGCTGGATCATGAGATGAACATTTTACAAATGTCATCCTTGTTTAATTAGCTACCCAGTTACACTGTCAGCCTAACAATCCAGCACTATTACATTGCTCATTGCTTGATCTTATATCATTACCTTATCACTAACACTTTCAGGCAATCTCTTTTTCTTGTAAACAGAAGTCTGTCAGGTAAGATTTTAAATGATCTTTTCTGTGCCAATCTGGCACTTCCTCTTTTATGCATACTTAAATTTCGCACAGAATAGAAATGTTTCCTATGATGTTAAGAGGATACAATTTACTTATAGTCGCCTTTGGACTTTACTGACTCACCTGGTAGATGTACCAATTGAAAATGCAGAATTGCATCAATTATGATTTGTATCTAAGAGGTGCAATATCCCGATTGCCTAAGAATTTAATTTGTTTTGTCGTGTTATTTCATTTTATGTATCATCCACATATTCAAGCAAATTTACATATATTGTACGTGGATATATATGATGGCATCCTCCCCCCCACCCCACCCCCCTTCCCAGTGCAATCTTAAGGGTTTTGTGTCTGCACGCCAAATAAGTGGGCAGCTTTCCAATAACATTTTAATGAGACTCAACTATAAAAACTATTTGGACGTCTTGTCAGCAATGTGATTTGGATAGTGGGAAACTTTTAACCAAAGACATTTTGTCCATCCAAAATGAGCATCAGCCTCCCTGTGCTGAGTATAAATGCCTACTATCCCACAGGGTGACTCTTTAAAACATACAACTTGTCTTTTCTTTCGGGGAGAACATAGGTTCTGTAGGATTTGTGGGTGTTTCTGTGATTTACTCTCTCAGTAGCGTCATTCTGCCTACCTGTGATTTCCCAAGATGTACTTCCAATAAATGCCTAGAGCTCCACATCATTGAATTACTCTGTGATAAAACTGATTGCGCTTGGCTGTGGAAGGAATGAGCTTGATGACCCAAATAACCTTTTCTCCTTCCATTTCTTTTTGGATTAGTTAAACCAATTAAAAGCAGAACAAGATGGATGAGTCAAAGTGTGTTGGCTAAATCCAAATTACAAATTGCTTTTCTCAGTACATTCTCAATACGTCTCTGAGCAGGTTTCCTCCATGTCAAAATCGCTACTTAAAAATCATTTGGGGCACCTAACTAATGTTGTCCATCGAAGGATATTAATTGTCTAAGCTCTTGGATAGCAGATCTTAATCCTTCCTTGCATTCTCTATCTTTACTGCTTCACAATTTTATAATTGTGCCTTCAGCAAAATCTTACTGACTTTGTTCTTGTGCAATACATGCTTTCAGCCCTAAATGACAAGTATTTTGTGAGTTGTTTCTGAGGGCTGCATTATTCTCTCCTATGTGTGGTAACAGCAGGGTAGGACATGTGCTCACCATTTTGACCCTGCCATAACTTCAGCACTTTCCCATGGGTCAGGGCTCATTACCTCTGCCACCGAAGATGAGCAAAGATAATGTTTTCACCTCTATGTGTTTGTCTATAAATAACATATCTCAAAAACTAGTGGACAGATTTCACTTAAACATGGTACACAGATAGGGTCTCACCAAGAAGAATTGATTGGGTTTGGCAAAAATTCAGATCTGGATCCTGGAATTTTTTTAAAAGACCTGTTAAAATTGGGAGATAGGATGAATTAACTATATTTTAGGATTTTGGGATTATTTTATTCAGAATATTGTTGATTTCTTTGTTTGTCATAGATTATCTCAGCTGGAATTTGTCACAATTGTCACACCGTAAGCACAATGTGAGTCATTTACAATGTCCACTAGCATGGAATAGGCAGGGAAGCTGAATCAGTAGCAGTTTGGTTGGAATGAGATTGAGAGCGGGAAATAGATACCATAGTCAAGATGAGCTTAGAGATCTTAAGAAACTAGAGAATTTGTGAGTATAAGAATAGCATGGGGAGAATTATGGGGAAGTTTAGCCTAATAGGCAAGGAGAATAGGATGGGATGTTGCAGAATGGATGGTCTCAATCTCAGGGACAAACAATGTTGTCATACACTTTGTTGGAGGTGAGAATGGAAGGCAGAGTTTAGAAGATAGGCAGACGTGGAGTAAAGAAGCCAGGGTTATGTTTATATTCCAGAATGATTCAGAAACAGTGAGCAGTTTTGACAGAAGAGTGCCTGGACGTTTTGATACTGTTCGTTATGTCATTATGCGCATAAATTGCTGACATGCAGTGGTATAGCATTTTAAAAAGGGGAAGATTATGTGGGATTAAATTACTTGTTATGATTAATTTTTTTCCAGCAGAAATTAGGTTGACTGAAACTGATTTTGCAATTAATACAGTTTCTGGCAGGACCTCACATGGATACTGCAGTTACAACTGCTTGCTTGTCTGATCTAATATAGGTAATTCACTTGGCATAAATTTGATTTGAGAAGTAAAGAATATTAGCTTCCTCAGCCAAGTTAAAAACCATCTGTAATAGATTAATTTTCAGTATGACTTTCTGCATTGGAATTAATCATTCATTCCAGTAGATATGCTGAAATTTTTTGAAGGATGGATGAATATCCTAGTATTCAATTTTACATTCACAATTAAAATAAAAGAAAATAAAAAATGACGAAGGGATAGAAAACCAGAGTCATAGTGAATTGTTGTTTTTAGATAGGAGAGAGGTCCACTGCTGATTTTGATATACATTAATGTCTTAGATTTAGAGGGACAGGGCACAGTGTTAAAATTTGCAGGTGACACAAAACTGTGAGGAAAATAGTGATGGACCTCAGGAACACCTAACATGGCTGATGGAATAGGCAGACACACTGCAATATAATTAAGTGTGATGTGCTTTGTTTTGTTAGATAGATTGAGAAGACACAATAGCTCAGAATTTCTGTTTCCTGGATGTTTTATGCCCTAGCGGTACCCCAGAAAATGTACTGGGTTATCCCAAAAGTCCTATGCAAGGACTGCATAGGAATTGCCCAAGAAGTTAAACTTCTGATAGGCAATTGCATGCATCTGGAACCCTCCAATACTCCACTTTAAATCAGAGATGGTTCCGGCTCTAAAGGTAAAGTTAGGATGATTAAAACCACTTCTAACTCCTGGATTACTGTAGTACTGACCTCAACTCCCCATTGGATGCCTTGACCACCGCACTCACCACCTCCAACCTGACTACTCCCTGACTACGCCACCAATTGTTCCCAACAGCATCCCCCCCACAACTTCCCATTGGCCTCTGACTAACCCCTGATCCCCCCCCACTGACTTATCCGTAGAACTCTCTCAACTGCCTTCCGACACCCAGGACTACCCTCTCCATTACTACACTAGATAGTCCTCCCGACTCCCTGACAAGTCCCCTCCCCCCACTTCTAATAACTACCTTCTTCTGAATTTGGAGGACCATTTAGTTCTGAAATGTTAACTTTGCTTCTCTCCACAGATGATGTCTGATAGATCTTTAACTTGGAGTACAATAGTTTTCTAATGTTGCATTTTGCAACATTAACGAAATTGGATAAATGTGATTACTGCCTGTCCAATGTGAGAGTTTAACTTGCCACCGAGAGATAAGTTATCGTTTACAGTTGACCCACGGTAAACAGGGGTGGTCTGAGATTTTGAAACATCACCCAAATTTGGGCCTGAGGGTTCCCTTCAATAATTTGCTGAATAGCCAGCTTCTCTTGTATTTCTCTGAAGCTGCTGACAAATGACTGTCATATGTTTTACTAGCAGCACCCTTTGTAAGTCCTAACCCAAGATGACATGCAGACACTAGAATGGGGCAATCCTTGGGCTTTCCATGGAGTTGGTAAGAGCATCAGTCTTTATTTAGCCATACACCTGCCATTTTGTTGACAGCTGTTGCTTAGCCTCGGCGACCGCTGGAAGTGCCTCAGCAGAGCTGGCCCAATTAATGCCTGCTCCAATGAGCACTCGCCAATTTAGTGAAGAGAGCCAAAAACTGGAATACTATTTCCTAAAACAGGAAATAACTGATCAAATAAGGGACCGAATGTCCTGTGTATTGTCCCAGAAATCGTTATTTCTTGCGCTCATTTTTCATCCAGAAATTTTTAAAACAATTTAATCTTTTTCTCTCTTTCTGGTAGAGGGGGAAGGCTTTGCACTTAATACCAGTGTCAAATTTTCAGATCCAGATAAAAAAAAGACATTGAACCCAAATGTTGAATTTTAGAAGGAAGATTCAAGGCTAGATTTTGAACACTGACTCCAGGGGCAAACTGGCCATATCGGAAATTGTTAACTACCTCCAGTAATTTCCTAATCTGGCCTAATTATAAATATTGCAGATGAATGAAATGCCACACGATGCATCAAGAAACAATATCCTGTCCATTTCCGTCTACGAAAGTTTAAATGTCATCTTTCACCATCCTTTTTTACAGATGCTAATTGCCCTATCCCTAGCATTGAGACTGAGTGACGTGTTTACATGGATTTTTAAAAGAGTATTTAGTAAGATACCACACACAAAAAGATCATGACACACTAAAGTAAGATAATATTGTCAAATAGAAAGAAAGATGGTTGGAGGGCAGAAAGCAAAGGGTAGGGGTAAGGTCAAGAGGAAGTTTCTAAGATTGCAAAAACATGGTGTTTCAAAAGAATTCTGTATCCAGAGGCACGGAGAACAAAAGCACTTACGAAAAAGCTGAGTGGCAGTACATTTTGCAATTTGGGAAACCCCAAAAATACTTAAAAAGCAATATGGTTACTACAGATGAGGAGCTAATTCTGAAGAAACTGGAGAAAGTAGAGCTTTCTTAAATGCAGATCAGAAAAATGACAACGTGGGTTTTCATAATTATGAATTGTTGTGGGATCTTTAATGGTAGTAGATTGTTTTCATTGGATGTCCAGACAGTAACAAGAGCACATAAAAAATAAAACAGAAATTGTAAAAAAATGTCTTTACACAGAAGTCAAAATGCGAAACGTTTTGCCATGGAACACGTAAGCATTTTTAAACAGGAGTTCAATGGCTGCTTGAGAAAGAATATTTAAGGATATGAGCATCAAATAGTAGGGTGGGATTAGACAAGCTAACTCACATGGAAGAAAACAGCAGCACAGTCCTGAAGCGCCAAGTAGCTTGGTTCTATGCTGTAACATTGTATGATCTTAGAATAGAATAATTTTATATGTTTTAATTGGTCCAACATTGGTGGTTGTGTTTTCAGTTACCTCAACACTAAACTCCCGCAAACTTTTCCTAAATCTCTGCCTCCCCACCCCTCTTAAAAGAATTAAAAGCCATCCCTTCGGCCAAACTTTTGGCTAGCTGCTGTATATCTCTAGCATGGTGTTAACATTTACTTTTTTACAGTCCTGCAAAATGCCTTGTGTTTAACAAAAACAACAACAATATCTTGTATTTATACAGCATCTTTAGCACAATAAACATCTCTCTTTGCACTTATCTTTCAAAAGGACTGCTATGCAGACTATGGTTCATAACATATCTGAAGTGCCATGAACCAGCACTCATTAAAAACTTGGCCCCACTCCATGAAAATTGCAGAGGACGCAGACATAGCTATCCCCATGATGGAGTTGGCCAGGTCAAGAGTGCCAATTGCAGGCATTTGACACAAAACAGCTCACTGCCTTAAAAAGCACTTCTAAAAATCTGGGAATTGGGTCAGGGATTCCAGAATCAGGTCGCAACCATCTAAAGGGCACCCAAGCCCCAATTTAGTGAAAATCAGCCCAACATTTCAGATCTGTGATCTTTTCTTCCACCTGAGAGGAGTTAGAAATGTATTTTTTCTTCAGCAAGTGAGTGGGGAGGGGTGTCTTGAGAAATAAGAATAAAAGAGAAGATTTTTGAATGGGTAGAAAGCAGAAACAATGAAGTGACAAAAGGATATAGGTACAAGGCTAAAGAGACTGGGGAAAATAAATAAACAAAAGAGCTTCAAGTTTTTAGGTGTCCAGATCACCAACAACTTGTCCTGGCCTCCCCGCCACATGCTGACATTTTAGTTAAAAAAGCCCACCAATGCCTTTACTTTCTCAGAAGACTAAGGAAATTTGTCATGTCACCTAAGACTCACACCAATTTTTACTGATGTACCATAGAAAGCATTCTTTCTGGTTATATCACAGCTTGGTATGGCTCCTGCTCTGCCCAAGACTGCAAGAAGCTACAAAAGGTCATGAATGTAGCCAAATCCATCACGCAAACCAGCTTCCCGTCCATTGACTCTGTCTACACTTCCCGTTGCCTCGGCAAAGCAGCCAGCATAATTAAAGACCATATGCACCCTAGACATTCTCCCTTCCACCTTCTTCTGTCAGGAAAAAGATATAGAAGTCTGAGGTCATGTACCAACTGACTTAAGAACAGCTTCTTCCCTGCTGCCATCAGACTTTTGAATGGACCTACCTTGTATTAAGTAGATCTTTTTCTAGATCCTAGCTATGATTGTAATACTACATTCCGCACTCTCTCGTTTCTTTCTCTATGAATGGTATGCTTTGTCTGTACAGCATGCAAGAAATAATACTTTTCACTGTATGCTAATACATGTGACAATAATAAATCAAATCAAATCAAAAGATGCATCAAGAAGAGATGTGAATAGCAAGGTCATGAATAGTTGCAATCCAAAAATAAAAGGGAGAAAATGACCAAACTAGCAAACAAACAAAAAAAAGGAACAAGTTAGAAAATAGGATCTAAAGTTATTGAAATCAATCTTGAGCCCAGAAAACTCAACAGTGCCCAGTTGAAAAATCAAGCAAATTCTTCGAACTTGCATTAAATCTCATTGGGATGCTGCCAGGAATTGAAGGCAGAGAAGTCAAATTGGGTGCAAGAAGGAGAAATAAAATTACAGGTAGCCAGAAGCTTGGGGTCATGCTTGCAGATTGAAGAGGGCTGTTCTTCAAAGCAGTCATCAGGGGCTGGATTATTAGGTCCCACTGGAAAAAGGATTGGCGATTGGTGAATGCAGAATTCTGCAACACCAGCCAGTGTGCTGGCTTGCCAACACCATCCCTCTCTTGGGTAATTTTCCCAGATGCAGCAGGTCATCATGACTGCAATCAGTGGGTATCCAGTTAAGGCCTTTTGAAAGGCTTATCGTCAGGAGACTGACTGCAGGCATTGGGAACTAGGCCAGTTGTCTGAAGGCAGCCTTCTGTCAGCAAATCAGGATGGTGGGCAGGAGGAGATGGGGTGGGGGGAGGAGGTGGTGGGGAAGGGTTCGGGTAGGCTTAGAGATCTTCCCTCTGTGCTTAGTTTCAGGCCACTTTTGAAGGAATTCACCTTCCATAATGGTGGCTCAGCAGAAGAGGGCAATTTTTTCATTTTAAATGTTAAATCCACTTTCTTTGCTGCCTGGAAAGGCAGTCTGCTTTTGAGCTGGAGGGCCTCCTGTGGACCCACCAGCTTCGGGAGACCAGTCATTGTCCTTAACTGGATGGCAAGCCTGCACTCTGGTCAATAATTGGTCCAAGTCTCAGAAAAAAATGCCCTCTGCCCACCCTGGTAGCCTCGATGCCATTTTATGCTTCAACTGGCCTTGGTTGGCAGAAAGCAGGACTTCAGCTCATCGCCAGCATTGTCCCACCTTGGCAAACTGCTAACCAGATTGGCTGGCAGCTCTCCAAGTCATCCCAGAAACAGCACTGATACAGCCACAGTGTCGGGAATCGGAGGAAAGGGAAAGTGTAGGGGCCAGGGAGTGTGTAGGGAAGGCCTGAGGGGTCATGAGAAGTTGAGGTGTGGGGTGGGGGGCAGGGATCAGGTTGTAGGAGGCAGGAGGATGTCTGGTACTGGGTCCTAAGGGGTAGGCACCCCCCTGGTTAGAAGAGGGTTTCTAAACAAAGTGCCCACTCTCTCCCACTGAGATCAAATTTTGCTTAACTTCATGTACCCCCACCCCCAATCTATCATCCACCTAAATTGCGGCAGGGACAGGCTTCCCATCCCATGCACTGCCCACCCCAGCGTAAAATCACAGCCAGGTTGAAGCCAATGGGATCCCATCCATGAAAATCTATGTCCCACACCGCCCCCGCACACCCCCCCCCCCCCAACTTTTGCCCCTGCTTCAGAACCTGCTGGTGTGTGTGGGGGGTGGGGGGGCGGGTGATGCAGGGGAATGTCAAATTTAAACCTATAATTTCCTCTTTGTCCACTAGATCACTCAGACAGGGCATCAGTTTAACATTTCATCTGAAAGATGGTGCCTCCAGAAGAACAGGACTTTCTCAGTAATGTACCTAAGTGAGCAAGTTTTTTGTTACTTATTACATACATTACTGGTAAGGTCCCCTTACATATTCACTTGTAATAAACCATCAGCAATATTTTAGTAACCATTTGAGAGCAAAAATAAGAGTATTTGGTAGCAGCATGTCTGCAAACTCTTTCGCCTTCATTGTTCTGGTGCATTACCTGACTGTACATACTTGTGGTTTATAAGCCATCTTTACTTAGAAGTACACACAAGACATCCAGATGTTAGAAGATGGCAGAACATCCAGACATCAAGCCCTGTGGCAAGTGCATATTCCTTTTTGTGTGGCTGTAATCCAATGCACTTTACGTGTACTGTCATTGTATTGCAGTGCTGGTTCAGATTAAAACTGAGCATTTAAAGATCACGGTATAAGCTATTTGTGTGCCATCCAAAAATTGTGTCCCTACAGCTTTCTTGCAATTATGTAGATAAGAGGAAAGTATGTTTGGATGATTTACATGGTCCTTCCCTGTAATTCTCAATTTTAGTTTGTGTAATGTGGCCCAATAATAATAAAATATACAAATTTGTGTACACATCCTGATTCAATTAAGCCATTTCCTTCTTTGTAGCCATGTCCTATGCAATATTCCACTGACCCTATTCATCAGTTCCATCCGTGCAGTTCACACCTTTAAGTTCGGGAGAAAAATACCTTTAGTTTCAAAGAACACCTTCCTCTTCAATGAGAACCTCCAATACATCTTTCTGAGAAATTGTATTTACTTTGTTCCCTTTTCTCCAATGGAACTTCAAAAACATGGCAGAAAGATGTCCAAAGATGTGCGGGTTAAGAGCATTGGCCATACTAAATTGCCCCAGTGTTCCGGAATGCATAGGTTAGAGGGATTAACGAGTAAATATGTGGGATTATGGGCCTGGTTGGGATTGTTATCGGTGCAGACTGCATGAGCCGAATGGCCTTCTTCTGCACTATAGGGATTCTATGAAAGGAAATAAATCTCAGTGTGAACAGGTAGTAACTTGTAAAAGAGCTGCTACCTTGATGGAAATCCCATTCCCATATCCAAAAATGTCTAATTCCCAGTGCATTGTCCAGGGAAATGGGATAGACGATGGGTGCGGAAAAGGAAGGGAGACTCGTAGTGGATGGCGGGAGGATGCGAGTGGGGGGTGAGGGGGGAAGTGGGAGGCCATGGGGAGACGAGGTTGGTTTGAAAGGGTCTTCAGCAGGGTGGGACCAAGACAGAGGGGAGACTGGGGAATTGACTGGATGGGATCAGTATTTCTTGCAGAGAACACCAGCAGTGTGGTGAGTGGGAACTGCACCATGAGAGCCAATTAAAGGGTGAATGAAATCAGGGGACTGATCAGACCTTGTGCAGTGCAAGGGAATTCTGATTGTAGTTTCAAGTTGAGTATCAGTGGACTTTAGGATTATTATTAGTTGCCGCAGGGTATTTTGTTTATTCACTTATGGAATGTGGACATTCCATAATTCCCTTTGAATTGCCTTCTTAAACTGCCACAATCTGCGTGATGATGTTTCTCCCACAGTGGTATTATGTAAAGAGTTCCAGGATTTTGATCCAGCAAAAACAAAGGAACACAGAACTAAAATATTACAGGAGATGGTGAGTTAAAATAAACAGAATAACATCTCAAATGTACTGAAAGAATTATATATCTCATCAGAGAAAGGGAGAAATTTTAGAATTTAAATATGATTAAAAAATTTTGCCAGACAGCCTGTAAAAGAATCACGCACTCTGCTCCCCACCACCACCACCACCAGCCTGTCTGCCTCCAGCCTGTGTAGTGAAAGTTGCCACTTGGCCACAGGCCTCTGTCTAACACTGAAATGATTGCAGCAAGGGTAGGCAGAATTAAAGAGCAATTCACACATGTTTATTGCTTTTAATTTACACTTCTGTGAATAATTAGTGCACTGAGCTGTAAAATCACTGTTGACTTCAATCAAATAAATTACTCGTATTCTATTTATTTTTTACTCTGGTAACATGTCCACAGGGAAAATAATGCACAGTGACACTTTCTTGAAGAAGCACTCTCGGGACTATCTGCAAATGGGAAGTGGTAGGTAGATGTGCTAAATGATGTACATTTCCTTTTTATCTTTTTCTTTTAAGTTGGTTTCCCATCAAAATCACTTGTCTTTTTGTCTTACTGTTAGAAGAGTGAAACACAGCAGCGATGACCTAACATACAACTGAAATACACTCACTCCCAGACAAGATGGACATGACTTCCTATTATGAAAAATATAACAATAAAGAATGTGATTTGTTAAATAACCAGAAACATTGGGCAGAAACTTCTGTTTCAGGGACTGAGTGCAGTGGCAGACAGGAAAGACAATGTGGCACCCACCAACAGTAGGAGCACTGGATCATCCACTTTTTAGCTCATTTTGTGCACTTAAAGGTCCCGAATGGCATCTCCTGTGGCAAGGCGGGCTGAGATTCATCTGCCCCAGCCTTACCTAATCAGCCTTTATTTCTGGACACCATATTATAAAACACCCACACACACATTCATCCTCTGTAGCCCAAGACCTGTCATGGTGAATGATGGCCCCCAGAAAAGCCAAATGCTGTGCCCAAAGTCCGCGACAGGGCACTGGTGGCCCTCCTTCAGGCAATTGAGGACGGGCGAGAGATCTTTTATCCCTTGTGATGGGAACTGGAGGTCCACTAACCTCGCCACCAAAGCTTGGACGTGGTCAGTGCCTATGCCCCTCAGTACTGTAAGAAGATGAATGATCTCATCTGCTCTACCACAACAGGTCAACTTTCTCAATCTCAACTCGCACGCTGGTAAATCTATCAGGCATTTGCAGCGTTACAGTCCACAAGGATCTCGCATATTTCTAGCACAAGGGGCATCAACACTGATTCTGTCACAAACACTATCCCCCCCCCGCCCCTACCCTGACCCGAGTCCTCTCAAACCATGTCTAACCCCATTTTTATCCTGCTTGTTTTAAGTGGGAAGAAATTGAAAATAAGCAGGAAATTCCATGACCTAGAGGCCATTAGCTGACACAGGGTGGGTAGTGGGATTAGTTTCCTGTCTCCTATCAACCTCTATCCCCTCACCAAGTCGGCATGGTGACACAGTGCTTAACACTGCTGCCTCACTGTGCCAGGGACCTGGGTTAGATTCCCAGCTGGGTCACTGTCTGTGTGGAATTTGCACGTTCTCCCTGTGTCTGTGTGGGTTTCCTCCAAGTGCTCCAGTTTCCTCCCACAGTCTAAAAGACGTACTGGTTAGGTGCATTGACCTGAACAGGCGCTGGAGTATGTTGACTAGGGGGAATTTCACAGTAACTTTATTGCAGTGTTTAACTAAGTCTTACTTGTGACTGATAAATAAATTTTACTTTACTTTAGGGCCTGCCTGCCTAGTCCTAACACTTTACCTTGGTGTCCAGCATCAGGGGCTATCCCATTGGGAACTGAATGCAGGCCTAGCAGTGACTACTATTCCCATTGGCATTGCTGGGATCAGAGAACTGCCAGCCATGTGAATGTCCGGCAGATGGGGTTGGATGACTTAGCCTGGCCAATTAATGGTTCTTAAGCCCTTAAGTGAATGTGGGACAAGCCACCAGAGTAGATCACCCTCAATATTTACACAGGGGTCAGGGACTCTGATCTGTCATAAAAGTTCACCCAAAAAAACAGAAAAATGCATCGCTGGAACGTATACCTGGAGAAGGGTAGGAAGCTGATTTGGTGCCTACCTGCAGCAGGATTGAGGTTAGGAAAGATGACAAACAAATCCAAGTCCTGTTTCAGTGTCATTTTACTGATCATTTCAGCTTGGACATTAAATTCCTCCTCTTAATTTTAGCAATGATGCTAAAGTGGAATTTTAATCCTATGCTTCTGACAGAAAATGGGTGGGTGGACCATTGAAATTCTTAAAAACCAATGGAAAGCTATGAGGATCCCACCAGTTAGAATATTAATCTACTCTACTGGACAGGTGGCAAGGACACACATACAGAGCCAGAAAGGCCTTTCTTTGCATATTCAACGTTGTATCCCTATCTCGTGAAGATCCAGTTAGGACCCGACTACAGGTGGCCTGATCTAGATAGCCATTGAGGCTCTCCTGCTCGGTAATGATAGTACGTCGAATATCCAGGGTCAAAATAGGACCATACAGGTACACACTCTATTTCCTTCCTGCTGGGACTGGGAGGAACAGGATCGAGGCCTTGACCAAGAATTTCCCCCTTCCTTTTTTGCAAGCTTTCACCCCAGAATCCAATCCCTCCTCTACCTACTAGAGCCCATGGCCTCTAGTTCATGCAGTTTCCCATTTCTTTTCACTTTCTCCCCACTCCAAACAAGTAAGATATTGGATAGTGGGATGTTTTACTGCATGGTTTCTTCATCTTGCTACCTATCAGCCATACCCCAGTTAAAGTTGTGTCTCCTGACGTATATCCAACATCAACTTCCATTTAATAAGAAGAACATCACAAGGTTTCTCTGATAGACATAAAGAAAATGGATGCTGAACTAGACAAAGAAAGATTAAGAAGAGTGGACCAAAACATTTGTTTGAAGAGATAACTTTTGAGAAGGTTTACAATAAAACAGAAGAGATGGAGAAGTGGAGGGAACCAGTAATGAAGAACAGAGGGGGAGTGCACAAAAAATTGAAGTCCCACTCAAGCAGCATTCGGAAAGAATTTGGACTAGAGCAAGTTCTGGAGATAGAATGCACAACGTAAGGAATAAAAGAATGAAGATTTAAGATTTGACAAATTGGGGTCATGAATGTTATGTATTGTAAACCAAAGCATGTCTTTGTGTGTCACATGATTATGTGATGACATCAGCAGTGGCATTTGAGAGATTTTCTCTCTCTTCCATCCTGGACGATAAGCAAGGAACACCTAGCTAATAAATCTCCACGAACTAGTGGAGTAACCCACTGTGTGGCAATCTTTTCATTCTTCTATCTTTGCTGTTAAAGTGAGCTAAAGTGGGTTCGAATCCCATCATGGCAGATAGTAGAATTCGAATTCAATAAAAAATATCTGGAATTAAGAATCTTCTGATGACCACAAAACCATTGTCAACTGTCGGAAAAACCTATCTGGTTCACTAATGTCCTTTAGGGAAGGAAAACTGCCATCCTCACCTTGTCTGGCCTACATGTGACTCCAGAGCGAAAGCAATTTGGTTGACTCTCAACTGCCCTCTGAACAAGGGCAACTAGTAGGGATGGATGATAAATGCTGGCCGGTCAGTGACGTCCATATGTCATGAAGGAATAAGGAATATGTACAACACTGAGATGTACTAATGTTTTTCACAACAATTGATGAACCAGATGACCTCGGAGTGGAGTGAGTTCTGTGATGTTTACGATGTATCCCTGAAGTGTAAATGTGATAGCCCAGATTTCTGAAGCAATAATCTCCTGGCTGGTAAAATGGAAGGAAATATTGACAATGAAGAATATAGGACCCCAAAAGTTTACAGGGCCCACTCAAGAATGTTTATCATTCTCCAAAACCTCTGTCATTTATTAGAAAACCATTCTTTTGGTCTGCTTCCTGCTGTGAATTTCTTTATTACTGAAATGTAACTGTGGGATCCTCTTGACTGACTGCTGTAATTTTAGCTTTTGGAGATAAAAGGCAATTTTTTGAGAATCATCAATTCTCTGTGGATGCCAACAATTTTCTGCAAGTTAACAGCAGCACTGCAGGGGAATCCATGGAATTTCACAGCCTACTGGGGGGGAGTTTTAACCTGCCTGGTTGGGTGAGTTTCTGTATGGGCAGCAGAATTAAAGAGCATAAACTGCTAACATGTTGAGAAGCCAGCAAGAATTCATTGACCTCCCGTTAACCTGAATACATTAATTAGCTCATGGGAAACTCCTGTGGGGCAAACAGGTCAGAGATTAAATCTGTTAGATGGCAATTAAAGGCAGATTTAACCCAGGATTTTGGCTCTATCTCTGAGCACACAGGGTTCCTGAGCTTCTTGGAACTTGCCAGGTAACGGAGGTGAGATGACCACTGGGATTGGAAGGACTGAGCAATTGACAAGTGAGAAGGGCTTTAAATCTTGGAGGTAGGACAGCTGCTTCCTTTCCTAAGTCAAAGATATTGGCTCATAGAACTTGTTCCAAGAGAGTGCTTTCTCTGCTTTGGAGGCGATTGCCAATATTTTCGAGGTCATTTCTGCTACTTTGGATGTTTTTTGTCTTTGATCTGTACTTCCCAGCTGTCAACATTCTCATCAGCATTGGAGCTGCTTATGCAGCTGTACCTTAATGGGACCTCTGATGTGAACCAAGAAGAGCAACACCAGCAGGAGAAGGAAAAATACCAGTAGCTTCACTGTCAGGCTGTGTTATATTTCATTCTGTCACCAGGTAGTTCAGAAACCCCAAATTCTCATCACTACTGTCCAGCCATGTCGCGACCTGGCTTATGTCCATCATCTCGTCCTCTGCAGAAGGTTATCTGTCTTTCCCCATTGTTTTGTGCCTCTTCCCCTACAAGGAGAAATAGAAGAGATTTATGAATGTGAACAATGGAATACATTGAGAAGATTGTAAAAATGTTTGTGGAGCATCACTGTGATGGATTGGGATGACATTCTATATTTTAATTTGGTGATGGCTGGTCAGATGGGCATGTGAGGAGATGGCTGGAGAGAGGGATAGTGCACCTGCAAGGGTTGTTGATCTGAAGAATGTTGTGTGCCAAGCGAAGACAGTAAGTGAAAGCTAGGGAAGATGGAGTTTGCACTTGAAAGGTATGTGATGTGGTACATTCCTGTCCTGATCAGGTCATTAAATCTCTTACCACATTGGTGCTGTTGATCTTCTTGGGAACTTCCAGCCAAGCTTGCTTATTCTCCACAACAGGCTCCTTCCATCTGCACTCTGCCTCAGAGCCCTTACAGCCTGATAGCCAGGGACGTACTTGAAAAGCATAGCACTGCCTATGCATGTTGACACTCAATCACTTAAGTTGCTGGTTCCGTCTGATGCTTTGATACTGCTTCCATTCTGACCTTTGCAGGGTTCCTCTAGATATTAGAGCTGAAACAGACTGCTGCAGGTTGTCATCTTGCCCATCCACTTTAATTGGTCAGGAAACCGCGAAGTCAGATATAAATACAGTGGCTAGGTTAAAAAGCCTCAATAACTATAATTCTGATTTCTGACACATTGCTGACCATCACCACTGCAAGCTGGTCAGAAAGTTAAAATTCAACTCTTTGTTTGATTTGCTCTTCTCCATCTCTAACCTTGCAAATCATTGAGGGACTGAAGCAACATGATAATTGATGTATATATTTTTCCCATTAATTTTCTATAGTATATTTGTTGTTTTTACCAAAGCATTCATGGGTTTTACCCTGCCAACAGATCATTTTGGTATCATTAAATTTTCAGTACCTAATCCCTTGAACAGAAAGCTCACCTGCCTGACCAATGGGTTGACTTTGGCTGGTGCGTCTCAGCATGATAGCAAAGGATCTCATAAACGTCCTCTCTTGTCTTAGTATAAATGGTACTATCTCTTTTAAACCCAATGAACATTTCAGCTCACAAATTTTATTTCATGACTTAAACTGTAAATATGCAGGAACAATTACATTTATTTGTCAAATAAGCTGGCATTCAAAATCTGCCCAGCCATTGATTACTTACATGTACTCATTTGGGAACATTGCTTGAAGCTCCAGGGAGGCAGATTCTTTCAAACACTCTTTCAATTCCCTGCACCACCAATCTGCTAGTCATTGACTTGGATGACATAATCATCATTGCTATTGGGGAGAATGACTGCAGCATATCTACCGCCTGAGTAAGTTGCTGGTGAACTTCTAGCACTTCCTTTCTCAGTATTCAGCATATATGTCTCTTGAGCATACTTTGGAGAATATTGCACCACAGCACTACACCAGCATTGATGAGGACTCTACAGATATTCCTGCTTCTACTGATTGTTCGTGCTCTGTGGTGTGTGAACTGCCAGGTAAAATCTCAACAAATCATGTACATAGATCAGATATCTGGAATGAGTGGGTTGCCTTATGAGCATAGGTTAGACAGGCTATGCTTGTTTCCACTGTAGTTTAGAAGAGTGAGGGAAGCTATAAGATCCTGAGTGGACTTGTCAAGATGGATGCAGGAGGTGTCTTCCTGTGGGCGAGTCCAGAACTCGGGTAAAAATAAGAGTTGCCCTTTTAGGACAAAGATGAGAATTTCTTTCTTTCAGAGGCTTATGTGACTTTGCATCTCTGCCTCAGTAGGTGGTGGAAGTGGGGCCACTGAATACCCTTAAGGTAGCGGTAGAAAGATCCTTGTTAGGCAAGGGAATCAAAGATGAAAATGTGGAATTAGAAACACAAACAGAATAGCCATGTTCTTAATGAGTGCATACTTTCCAGGACTATTGGAGGAGAGAGAAATTTGAAGTCTGTATCTGGTCACCCACTGTATTGGTCAATATGTATCCATACTATTTGTTAATGATGTCTATACTCTATGGCAGTCTGCAGCAGTGGTAATGGTAATTAGCCAGAGACTGTGAAGGACCAAAGGCATCTCTCTCCATTAGAGAAAGACGATTCTTTGTATTGCCTGAGGCGCACACTCCATGTCAAGCATGGGAAAAAACAAGGAGGCAGGCTTCCATGAACCACCAGTCGTTACACGGATAGAAAACACGCCCGTTAGCATAACTTTGCACCATCTTCTAGCCGTCTGCAGCAGCAAGATTTGTCTTTTTGAACGTTAGGAGTTTTGAAGCTATATAAACCCCCACATAGTCCCAACAGGAGGTGTAGCTTAAAGCTGATTAATGAGGCCAAGATTGTAATTTATTCCATTTAAACTTCAATTAATTGAATTAATTCTATAATTAATAGCTCACAGAATTGGCGAACCATGACAGCTTTCTCTAGCGACAAAGATAGCATTTTCACGTGATGACTTAATGTAGCTAATTCAGCTCAGACAATAGGTTAAATGAAAGAATAAGGGAAAAATGCTCATTAACATTTATAATCAAAAAATCTAAAATAATTACTAATTCATATATTGGACAAAATAATGCATATTTTTGGATAGCATGCTGGTTAAATAATCACATTACATGGTGTTTTGTGGAAGAGTTTAACTCCAATCGATATTGTGACTGGTTTACAAAATTCTTCAGTGTTTATACAGAGGAGGTCAACAATGATGCACTGATTCTTGTGATAATGTCATTGCATTACTAATTCTATCTGTTGCTCTGTATTTATCAAATTTTGTTTTAGCTTGTGATCATTAAGACTAAGATAAAATGTGAAGCTAGTGTATATGTTTTTACCATTGCAAATATCTTACTCGTAGCCCTTCTTGAACACAGTAAGCAACATGCCTGTTATAAATTTTCAGTCTGCCTTATACATTTTCTTAGAGCACTACTTGCCACTTCTGTAAACAATCTGAATGTTTTATGTCTAAGTAATCATGTTCATTGCCCAATAATATCTAATCATACAACAGTCAAACTAATAACAATAGTAACAATAATGTCCCCTTGTAATCTGAACACAATATTGTGGATTGAATTCCCACAGTGATGCTCCCACTCATCTGCCTTAACTTCAGGGGAAAAGATGCAGAATCCTCAGAAAGTTGGAAGTTCACCCCACAATCCTTCACACGTTCTGACGTGCAACTTCTCCAATCTTTCAGTAGATGGGCTGAAAACAATTTGTATCTGACCTCATTGAAAAGTTAAGATGTTTTGTTTTACAGACAAGTGATTGTGTGGAGTAATAACTTTAATCAAATCTCATCTGAGTCTTAACTTAATTCTTGTCCTCAAGAACAAGAACAAGAATTTTAAAACACAACATTTACATTGTTGGTTGGCAAACTTATCTTGGTCAGCTTTCTGTTTCTCACCAGTTTTGAGTTTAAGATTAGCAATTTTTCCTCACTGCTGTTGGCTACTTCCTTTCCTATACTGATTTACTTTATTTTGTGCCTTCTGTCTAAGTTTTCAGGATATGGAGCACTTTCCCTCTAACATCATCCCCATTCAGTGATATACCATGTAACTGGTAAATCAACCTGACAGCGCCTCAATCCCTCCTTTGGAGTGTGAGTCTCAAAAACACATCTCTAGCCACTCACAACATTTTTGAAGCATGTTACTAATACAACATAATTGTGGGGGACTTTAATCTTCATGTACTGAGGACCCAGGATCGAATCCCGCCACGGCAGATGGTGAAATTTGAATTCAATAAAAAGAATCTGGAATTAAGTATCTAATGATGACCATGAAACCATTGTCCATTGTGAGGAAAGCCCATCTGGTTCACTAATGTCCTTTAGGGAAGGAAATCTGCCATCCTTACGTGGTCTAGCCTACATGTGACTCCAGAGCCATAGTAATGTGGTTGATTCTCAATTGCCCTCTGAACAAGGGCAACTAGGGATGGGCAATAAGTGCTGGGCAGCTAGCGACATCCGTGTCTAATGAATGAATTTTTTAAAACGTGGACAGGTTCATCAAATTGCCAAGAGTGGTTTTGAAAATGAGTTTGCGGGATGTTTTTGAGACAGTTTCCTGGAGCAATACATTATGGAACCAACCAGAGATAAGGCTATTTTAGATCTAGTATCATATAATGAGGTGGGGTTACTTAGTAATCTCAGTAAAAGATCTACCAGGAACATCAAGTGACCAGAATACAATTGAATGCCATGTTGAGTTTGACTGACGTACTCCAATCACAAACAAGACTTTTAAACTCAAACAAACATATTACATTGATATGAAGGAAGAATTAGTTAAGGTTGATTGAAACTTCTTCACTCAAAGAGTTGTCAATCTTTCAAATTCTTTAACTTAGCAGGTTGTGGATGACACTCTCTTCCACATTCTTCTCTGAGGAAAGAGATAAAAAAGTCTGAGATTACATACCAACTGACTCAAGAGCAGCTTCTTCCCTGCTGCTATCAAATTTTTGAATGGACCAACCTTACATTAAGTTGATCTTTACACCCTAGCTTTGACTGCAGCACTACATCCTGCAGCCTCTCCTTTCTTTCTCCCCCATGTACTCTATGAACTGTCTGTATAGAATACTTTTTACTGTATACCAATACATGTGATAATAATAAATCATATCAAAATATATTTAAGGCTGAATGTTAGGAATATGAGACTTCAAAGGATGGTTATGTTTTGAACTGTCTCTTTCAGTTCAAGGTAAAAATGGAGCATTGGTCTTTCTACTAGTTCTGTCCAATGACAAGCCTAGGTGACCTGGTTACCATGAGGATATGATGTAGAGATGCTGGCGTTGAACTGGGGTAAACACAGTACGAAGTCTCACAACACCAGGTTAGAGGACACCATGAGGACAGACAGTCCAGGCCAAATGTTACTAAAATCCACTTGTCAGGTTTAACCTGAAAACAGGTGGATGTTTTTGTGGATGACTTTGCCATTTACAGGCAAATAGTCTGATTAAAGAAACCCTGCACAGAGAGAGAGAGTGAGAGAGAGAAATTGTCACATAGTGAGACAGAGAAACAGCAGCTACTGCAATCATTATTGGAATACAGTTCACTGTTAGCTACTAGACAAAATGCAGATAGAAAGACATTCTCTGTTTAAAGAGATGCATTGGTAGTCATTTTCCAAAAATCCTTGGATTCTGGAACTGCGCCAAAGAATTGAAAAACTTCTAATGTGGTACCCTTGTTCAAACAGGAAAGGAGGCAAAATGTACGAAACTATAGGCCAGTAAGTCTAATTTCAGTTATTGGAAAAATATTAGGATTGATTATTGAGAAGAGAATAGCACTGTATTTGGAAAGTCACAATCTCGTCAAGCAGAGTCAGTGTGGTTTCATGAAAGGAAAATCATGCCGGACAGATTTACTTGAGTTCTTTAAGGAGGTATCAGCCTGATTAGACAGAGGAGAACCAGTTGCTGCTGTATATTTGGATTTTCAAACAACAGTTGATAAAGGCGCTAATAAAAAGGTTACTTCACTGGATAGGAGCTCATAGTGTTGGAGATTATATTCTGACATGGATAGAGGAAAGGCTAACTAACAGGAAGCAGTGATAGCGATAAGGAGTCTTTCTCAGGTTGGAGGGCAGTAATCAATAGAATCGCTGGCAACAATGCACCCTCCCGCAATGAGCTCAATGCTTTCTATACCCGTTTTGAGCAAGAGGTCAATGAGAGGACATCTTCTGCCCTGGAAGTCTCTTCACAATATACATTAATGATTGGGAGAAAGGAACAGAGTGTACTGTGACCAAATTTGCAGATGATGCAAAGGTAGGAGGGAATATTGAATATAGAGAAATATTGACAGTTTGTGAGTGGGCAGAAAATTAGTAATTGGAATTCAATCTGGGAAAATGTGAGACTGTTCATTTTGGAAGAAAAAAATGAGAAGGCAGATTATTATTTAAATGGAGAGATACTGCAGAAAGCTGTAACACAAGGAGACTTGGAAGTCTTTTTCATGAAACCCAGAAAACTAATATACAGGTGCCAAAGTTAATAGAGAAGGCAAAGGAATGGTGGCTTTTATTTCAAAGGGGCTGAAGTATAAAAGGAAAGAGGTCTGGCTGTAACTGTACAAGGTGCTAGTGGGGCCTCATTTAGAATACTGTGGAGAGTTTTGGGCCCCTTACAGAAAGCTGTAACACAAGGAGACTTGGAAGTCTTTTTCATGAAACCCAGAAAACTAATATACAGGTGCCTAATATATTGGCTGGGATTCTCCCAAAAAAATTTTAAGTTCCCAACCTATGGGAAAATGGGAGAAAATTCCACCTTTTTTGTTAGAGTACCTGCCGATTGTTGGCCAGCTCCGCAACCCCCCATTGCTGACTTTCTGACTCCCTCATCCCCCAATCACTGGCCTCCTGGACCTCCCTGTTCAGCCCCTCTGCCCGCTCCCCCCCCCACCAGCCAGCCCCGATCTCCCTGACCACCCTCCCGATCCTGAAGACCCGCCCTGACCACCAACCACCCCACTCCCCCACTCCCCCTCCTCCACCTGGATGGCCAACTCCGATCGCCCTCACTCTCTCCCTCCCCGACCAATCCTTTTGCAGAGTGGCACCTCCCCATATACACGGCTCCCATTCAGCCCTGCTCCCTCTGGCCCCATCCCTTGGCACTGCCCAGTAATCAGTGGGCAGTGTCAGTTTGTCCCTTAGGCAGTGCCAAGGTGCCAGGCTGGCACTGCCCAAGGGGCACCTCCCTTACCCTTGACCTCCCAGTGGGTCTCAATGGCCTCTGTTCTCTCCAGTGTGGTCAGTTACCTGTTCTCTGTTAGTGGGGAGCAATTGTAAATGCTACTGTAGTGAACCACTCCCAGTTGGGGTTGGGGGGGGGGGGGGGGGGCGCGGGGGAGCCTGGGCCCACTAATCACATGGAAATGTCAATTTGAATGACATTTCCATATGATCATCAGCTCTGTGCCAACTGAGCTGATTATGTCAGAACACTTATCTTCAGTGATGCCTAGTGAGATGTTTCCCTGGGCAGTGCAGCGGCTGGGAGACTCTCCCCCATTATCATTGGAGGCAGTAGAAGGGAGGTTTACTAGGATGATCCTGGGTATGGAGGGTCTGCCGTGTGAGGAAAGATTGGACATGCTGGGTCTGTACTCCTTGGAACTCAGAAGAATGGGAGGTGATATGATTGAAATATAGATTCCGAAATATGAAAGATTCTGAGGGTGTTAGACAGGGTAAATGTTGGGAGGATGTATTCACTCATGCAAAATTGTAGGACCAGAGGGCATAGTCACAAAATAAGGGGGTGCTCATTTAAGGAACGAATGAGGAACCATTTCTTTTCTCAAAGGAGTGGTGAATCTTTTGAATTCTTTACATCCGGAAGCTGTAGAGCAGATGCTTGAACATTTTCAAGGCTGAGATGGATAAGTTTTTAATCAGTAGGGAATTAAGAGTTGCAAGGAGAAGGCAGGAAGGTGGACTTAGTGAGTGTTATCTCAGCCATGATCTTGTTATCTTCAAAGGGCTGAATGGCCTACTCCTGTTCCTATTTCCTATAGTCTTATAGCTTTTTGGTCTCCTCCTGTTTGGAAACATAACAGCTGAAGCATCTAGCTCTCCATATCAGGTCTCACCCTACACAAAAACCCCTGAAACTGGACTCATCATCCCTTGGTTGGGATTCAACCTTCATTAGGGTCTTGGATTGGAATAATCCCCAACCTCCCTTCAGGGAATCGGGGACTGCACTATATCTGCATGCACCCACTTCCCCCATGGTCAATGATTGGAATACCCCCCCCCACACCCCCACCAAGGTAACAGATTGGACTAACATGGGTTTGCGGCCTGCTCTGGAGTGCTCCCTGACATCTCTCTCACCTAACAGTCAGTCTGATCTGTCAGATCCAAAACATGCACACAAACCTCTACAGCTTTAGGGGCATTCCAGACTTTAGGTTTTTTGATACAAGATTCTGTATTCCTCCAGGTAACTGCCACAGTAAATATCAAGGCACACAACTATACATTGTCAAGGGCACTAAGGCTTGATTTTACCATCAAGTTGCACCCGTTTCCAATGCGGAAACTTGGTAAAGTTGGGTGTGAGGTGAGTAATACGGTCTGTGCATGCCTCTGTGTTGGTTCCCCCTTTACCAAGGCCCAAAAATGGATGCAATCAGGACTGTGTTCGAAACAGGCGCGACAGCCATTTAAATGTATTTCAATTGACCTAATGGGCTGCACGTCCAACTTTATCTGCACTTCCCCCTACCACCGCATTCGCCAATCTGAAATTGGCATGAAACAGACAGAAAGGTCCGGATGCTCCATCAGTAAGGGCTAGTGAGGAGATAAGTGCATAACATCCGACAGCTCTCTGCTGCTTACGGGTGTTCTTTTGTTGCAGCCATTTTCTTTCTCCGGTCAGTGGGACTCTGTGAATGTTTGGGGTGGTGGGAGGGAGCTGTTGCTCTGCAGGGTCTCTGATATCTGATTTGCAGCATGGACCCGAGTCTCTGCACTAACTTTGGTGATGCTGCTGGGTTCTGGTGCACTCAGCACTCTTCCAGCTGAAGGATGTACACAAAGCCCTTGCAAATTGCACTGCTGCAGCCTCTCAACTTTTTAAGGAGCTGTGAGTTTGGGGACCATGTGACTGGGACAATTAGGGGGCTGTGACTTTGGGGAGTACGTGGCTGGGGCAATTGAGGGGGCTGTGATTTTGGGAAGCATGTGGCTGGGGCAATTGAGGGGGGCTGTGAATTTGGGGAGTATGTGGCTGGGAGAATGGGCAGTATGGACAATGACTTTTGATGGGCTAGGGGTAAGCAGCATATCTTAACCTCTACATGTGTTCCTCTCTATCTCTCCATCTTCAACCACCACCAACCTTTCCCCTTCCTCCTGCCACTTCAGACTGACGAGGTGGCTTTTGCAATGCAAGTGATTGATCTTGCTTTTGGTTGCTGCTGGAGCTGAGGAGGAGGAGCAGGAGGCCCAGGCTTTACCATTTGCAGGGGTAGAGGGAGACGATCACCAGAGGCAGGAGTTGGCTGCATTCATCCGAGGTTGGGGGGCGGGGGGGTGGTGGGCACAGGAGGAGGAGGGAACAGAAACCCCGGCAATTCCATACATGAGTGTCATTTGTACAGATGTCGGACACCGTGTACCGCCATCATCTCCGCCACTGAAAGGAGACCGTGCAATCTGTTGTAGGACCTGCACCAAGGGAGGCAGCAGGGGGAGCACCCACTCTCGGTGGCTGTCCAATTGACAGCTGCTCTGAACTTTTTTTGAGACTGGCTCCTTCCAGAGCCACTACCTGCTTCACTACCTGGGCAGCGCAGTGGCTGGGAGATTCTCCCAGCCTAGCGGAGATGTCTATGGCATTCCCAGTCAGCTGTGCACACGTGTGTCATGATGCAAAGATGCCGGCGTTGGACTGGGGTAAACACAGTAAGAAGTCTCATAACACCAGGTTAAAGTCCAACAGGTTTACTTGGTAGCAAAAATCACCCAACAAGTTTATTTGGGAGCAAACGTTTGCTACCAAATAAATCTGTTGGACTTTAACCTGGTGTTGTGAGATTTCTTACACCTGTGTCAAGCAGGTCACAGAAGCCCTACATATCAAGGCAGGGGAGTACATCAAATTTAACCTGGACCAGGCCCATCAGGATGCCCGGTCTGCAGGGTTCGCAGCCATAGCAGGGATGCCTAACTTACAGGGAGCCATTGACGTCACCCTCAAGGGCCCCCTACAGAATTCACAAAGATTCATCAACAGAAAGAGGTTCCACTCCCTGAATGTTCCAACTAGTGTGTGACCATAATTTGAACATTATGTCCATCGGCACAAGACACTTAGACAGCGTGCACAACAGCTTCATTGTCAGGAGCCCTGACTTTGTGGGCTTGGGGCAATGCCTGTGTGGGCCTGGGGGAGGCATTATCCGGCTGGGGAGGGATGTGGCAGGGGAGCAGCATTCTCTCATTTTTTTTCTGTACACGCGCAGTTAGAGGTGCCGATCGAAGTTGCAGGTTATCGGGTGCATTAACACCTGCCCACAGGCTTGTGCAGCACAATTCAGAATCGCTGCTATTTTTGCAGGTAGGGCGCCTGAGAAGCAGTCTAAGAGTGAGATTTGCAACACTCCCAGTTTCATGTCTGCCTAGCACTTAGAATCAAAACAGTGAAACAGGGCCCTAGGAGTCCACCGGATTCATGCAAGCCTGACTGAGAGACGTACCATTCCTGTGCCAAGTACTTCTAACCTATTGTACAAATATTATGCGGCAGTGCATGTCCAATCCATCTTGTATATTCCCAGCAACTAATGAAGCAGACACCACTGCTTCAGGATAGCAGTTGGATATTGCTCCTGGATTCTGTCAGTTAGCTATCAGTAATCCATCTAGTATCCAGTTGAGACAAGTGCTCTCCATGTATCATTCTCATCCTTCTGGAATCTGGTACTTCCTAAACAATCCCTGTTCCCTGTACACAGCATGTTACCTTATTAAATTCATACTGTAATGTGAACTGTCTCTCTACCTTTTCCTGGACACCTACTCATAATTAGCCAACTGCCACCTCTTTATTCCCCACTCAGTTTGTGCCCTCCAGGCTTCCCTGGACTGTGAAACCCCTAAAATCGCTCTGTGCATTAGTTGCTTGCCACTATCAATGTAGTGAAACAAGTAAGTTGAATACTGCAATGGCGTTCTCTTTCTCTGCAGGTGAACTGAGTATTTGATCTTGTGCAGTCCAGCCAGTAACTTCTGCAGTTGCCTGTAATCGTACAAGACTAGCCTGTACTGTGTCACTCTAATCTCTTCTTCCCTGAACTGTCTGACTGTCTGTATCTTCCTCAGCAGCCGCACTATCCTCTATCAAAACAATGGACGGCAAAAATAAATAAACTTCTGCTCTTGTGACACCTGCACACAATGGTTATCAATTCCGGTTTAAAGTATTCCTAGAGATTTAATCACAAGCGTGGATCACGCCCCCACCATCCCCCCCCACCCCACTGATCTCAGGCAGAGTACCAGCTGACCTCCTTTTACCCCCACTGATCACAGGCAGAATGGCAACGGACCCCCCTTTTACCCCCACTGATCACAGGCAGAGTGGCAGCGGACCTTCCTTCATCCCCCCACTGATCTCAGGCAGCGTGGCAATGGACCCGCTTTTACCCCCACTGATCACAGGCAGAGTGGCAGCACACCCCCTTTCATCCCCACTGACACAGACAGAGTGATAGCAGATTCTCCTTCCCCTCCATTGATCACAGGCAGTGGCAGCAGACCCCTCCCTTCCCCACCACTGATCTCAAGCAGAGTGACAACAGGTCCACCTTCCCTGTGCACACTCCCCCTTTGATCTCAAGCTGTTGGACGCTAGGCACTTGCATCCTCACTAAGTGGAGCACCCGAATTGGACTTCTATGGAGCATGTGTGTTTTGTGTCAGTTCTCGGCTACTCGCCTCACGCCTGACTTCACCAAGCTTTTGTGCCCGAAAATGGGCACAACACGATGCTAAAATGGGGCATATAGAGTCATGGAAGTTTACAGCATGGAAACAGGCCCTTTGGCCCAACTTGTAAGAACATAAGAACATAAGAAATAGGAGCAGGAGTAGGCCATCTAGCCCTTCGAGCCTGCCCCGCCATTCAATAAGATCATGGCTGATCTGTCGTGGCTCAGTTCCACTTTCCCGCCCTCTCCCCATAACCCTTAATCCCCTCTCTTATCAAAAACCCATCAACCCGCGTCTTAAAAATTTAGCGAGGCAGCCTCCACCACTTCAACGGGCAGAGAATTCCAGAGATTCACCACCCTTTGAGTGAAGAAGTTCCTCCTCAACTCTGTTCTAAACCTCCCCCCCTTTATCTTGAGGCTGTGCCCCCTAGTCCTACTGTCTTTTTTGAGCGGGAAGAGTCTCTCCACCTCTATCCTATCCATCCCATTCATCATCTTATACGTCTCAATGAGATCTCCCCTCATTCTTCTAAACTCTAATGAGTACAAGCCTAGTTTATTCAGCCTCTCCTCATAGCTCAACCCCCTCAACTCCAGTATCAGCCTAGTAAACCTCCTCTGCACTCCCTCCAAGGCCAAAATATCTTTGCGCAGGTGCGGCGCCCAAAACTGCACACAGTACTCCAGCTGCAGCCTCACCAATGCCCTATACAGCTGCAGCAAGACCTCCCTACTTTTATATTCAATCCCCCTCGCTATGAAGGCCAGCATCCCATTCGCCTTCCTGACCACCTGCTGCACCTGCAAGCTGGGTTTTTGCGACTCATGCACAAGGACCCCGAGGTCCCTCTGCACCGTCGCCTGCTGCAGTTTTTCACCCCGTAAGTAATAGTCCTTCCTACCATTCTTCCTACCAAAGTGGACCACCTCACACTTGCCAACATTAAATTCCATTTGCCATTTCCTGGCCCATTCCCCCAGCCTATCTAAATCCTTCTGCAGACTCTCCACACCCTCCGCACAATTTGCCGTTCCCCCAATCTTGGTGTCATCAGCAAATTTCGACACCCTACACTCGGTTCCCTCCTCCAGATCATCTATATAAATGGTAAAAAGCTGAGGCCCCAGCACCGATCCCTGGGGCACTCCACTAGTCACCATCCGCCAATCCGAATAGCATCCGTTGACCCCCACTCTCTGCCTCCTATTTGACAACCAATCCTCTATCCACGCTAACACCCTACCCCCATCTCCATGTCCCTCGACCTTCTGCAATAACCTCTTGTGAGGTACTTTGTCAAACGCCTTCTGAAAATCTAGAAAGACCACATCCACCGGCTCTCCTCTATCCACTGCCCTAGACACATCCTCATAGAACTCCAGTAAATTTGTCAGACACGACTTCCCTTTAATGAAACCGTGCTGCGTCTGCTCTATCAAGCAATTCCCTTCAAGATGCCTCGCAATTTCCTCCTTAATGACAGATTCTAACATTTTACCTACCACAGACGTTAAACTAACTGGCCTGTAATTCCCCGCCTTTTGCCTGGCACCCTTCTTAAACAACGGCGTAACATTAGCCGTTTTCCAATCATCCGGCACTTCCCCGGAATCCAGCGACGTCTGGAAAATAACCACCAAGGCATCCACTATAACCTCCGCCATTTCTTTCAGAACCCTCGGATGCATTCCATCCGGTCCTGAGGACTTGTCCACAATCAGCCCCTCCAGTCTGTCGAGCACCGCCTCTCTAGTAACAGTAATGTCATTAAGACCCTCCATGCTGTCCTTTTTTTTAAACCACCATGCTAGTCCCAATTGCCCGTGTTTGGCCCATATCCCTCTATACCCATCCTACCCATGTAACTATCTAAATGCTTTTTGAAAGACAAAATTGTACCCGCCTCTACTACCTCTGACAGCTTGTTCCAGACACTCAGCATCCTCTGTGTAAAAAAATTGCCTTTCTGGAATCTTTTGTTTCACTCCCCTCTCACCTTAAACCTATGCCCTCTAGTTTTAGACTCGCCTACCTTTGAGAAAAGATGTTGACTATCTAGCTGATCTATGCCCCTCATTATTTTATAGACCTCTACAAGATCACCTCTAAGTCTCCGATGCTGCAGAGAAAAAAGTTCCAGTCTATCCAGCCTCTCTAGCCTCTCTTCATAACTCAAACCATTTAATCCCAGTAGCATCCTAATAAATCTTTTCCACACTCTTTCTAGTTTAATAATATCCTTCCTATAATAGGTTGACCAGAACTGTACACAATATTCCAAGTATGGCCTTATTAATGTCTTGATCATATAGCATTCTGACACCATGCCATCTGACCATGTGATGCCTGATCACATGACATCTGATCACAGTGAGGTCTGTTGTTGTTGACCATTTTTGTCTGTGATCTCACACCAACTGTTGTTATGTGACAAGATCCAAGAACCAAGAGGCCACCTCTGAGCAGGAGAAGAGGAGAAACTAAGGGTGGAGAAAAGAAAAACCAAGAAATCCCTCATTGATTTCAGGAACACTCCATATTTCAGAGACTCAACATTTTTCTGCAAACCCATTTATTATTTCACAAATCCCTCGGATGTCAAGACTCCCAGATGGCTCACTCTCTGGCCCCCAACTGCATTACACACCTTTCTGGCTCTTTGCAAATAGTAGGAGGAGCATTTCACCTAGAAATTTAAATCAATAATCTACCAAGCAACGCTATTAGGAGGAGCCCCTGATTCCGGGAAGCTCCTAATTATTCCAAAAGGTATCAGGACTCAGTACACTATCTCAACCAAACTCTGACCACAGACTCTTTGGTGGTCATTCACAGTCCTTGAATATGGGAAACTTTGCACTTTAATGATAATCCCTTCATGAGTCAAATCCTACTGTGGCAAAGTGTCTCATAACTTAATTGGATGGATACTGTTCACTATGATTGAGTGCAGATAAAAGAGTCAGCCCATTAACTTAGGTGGTTACTGTTGTAATATGTCTTGAAGGGATATCAGCATGACTTCACTAGAAGGGAAATGTGTCCTGAGATCCAGGCTTAGTTTCAATTTTGGTCCTCAGATCTATGATTCCCTCTAGCCTTGTCCTGACTTAATGTGCCACCAGAGTACTGAGCAGTTCTTTTTTAGAATAGTGCGAGACATCTGGTCTCCCATCTGTGCAATAGCTCACCTGGTCTTAAGGGTAATAAAATAAACACTATGTGTGACTAGCTGCTCAGCAATTTTACAATCTGCCAAGTTATCAGGTTGTCAACTCATATGGAACTATTTCCAGAAATCTGTGCCTTAGCCCCAAGTGGCAAAAACCTTTCTAGTTTGTTATGCTTTCACTTTCTAGTCACATCTGCCTTGTCTTTTCAAGCTAGATAATTAGTTTCTCATAACAGCTTTTTCCTTAGTTTCTTAAAATTTCTGCATATAATCTCCAGAGATTATATCAAAAGCATTGAGCAGAGAACATCGGATAACATTATAGTCCATGTTATATCTAAATAAGCACTCAAACTGGTATTGTATATTTATGGTAATAATAATTACTCTACATCCAAAACCCTTTAAAATCTTCTATCAAGGAATAACAAAAATAATACAAAAAAATTACAATTGCTTCAATGTGCTTACTCACAACAGGAGGATATCCAGGATTTCCATGATATATCGGTGCATACTGTTGCATGGGTAACATTCATTCTGAGTGGGTGAAAGCAAAAAACAAAGAGATGGATTGCCAAACACTTGCCTTTTGTGATGAGCCATATATTTTTGGAGGAGAGAAAGTCATGCTTTATGTTGGGGTGATGAAGTAAGTTGTTTGTGGCTGGTACAGTAGCACAATGGTTAGCACTGCTGCCTCACAGTACCAGGGACCTGGGTTCAATTTCAGCCTTGGGTGTCTGTGACAAGTTTGCATGTTCTCCCCATGTCTGTGTAGGTTTCCTCTGGGTGCTCCAGTTTCCTCTCACAATCTGAAAGACGTGCATGTTAGGGGGATTAAACATACTAAAGTATCAAAATACTTACTGTCAAGGGGTAAATATTTGGGGTTAGTTATCGGTGCAAGCTGAATGGTCTTCTTTTGCACTGTATGGTTTCTATTATTCTATGATTCTCTGCAAACGTTATCCTGACTCAAAACATTAGCTCTGTTCTCTCTCCACAGATGTCAGACCTGTTGAGTTTTTCCATTATTGTCTGTTTTTAGTGTTAAACATAACATTTCAATTTCTATCTCTTTCATTTTAGACATTTGTTCATATTTGTTCATTTTAAATACTAATTATGTCATCTTTGGCACAAATATAAATTATTATTCCTGATAGCTACTGCCAATGATTGCACATTTTAGGTATACTCTTGAGTCACTCTTGTAAATGGTCTGTACATTTTGTGATGATCCAAGTTGAGATGAGAAGATCCCAGAATGGAACCTTGGCTGAAGAAAATTTGTAACTTTACTTTTTTTTTAAAGAAACGTGGAAGCATAGAGTCCCAGGACTGCTTATTAGTTTTAACAACAAAAATAATTATTAAACAGAAATGTTATTATGTTACAATATGCCCTTAATCTTCCTTAGCCAACAAATACACATGGATTTTATGATTAACATAGATTACCAGCACATCTTAAGCTACAATGGTCTCACTAACATAAAGTCCCTTCAAGCGCACAGATGGACTGTGGTCAAATATTCTCCACTCTGGACCCAAGTGAATATCCATGAATTTCCCTTCAAAATGCGTTCAGATGATTAGAGTTTCCTCCACTCCAAAAAAATTTGCCTTAAAATCTTCTTTCACGACAATGTTTTCTATCAGCGATTTGTATTCTGAAATCCAGGCCAAGTTTTCCAAATGGCTCTTCTAAACAAACTGTCTGCTTCATTTTTTTAACAGCAAATTCAGTATCCTGGTTTTATAACTCCTCCTTCAGGATTCTTTTGTTTTAACTGCTGCCCAAACTGTTCATAATTGCTTTTAACTTTCAATCCTAGACTCGATTAACATGGCATCAAAGTTTTGATTTATCTCTGACATCTGCTTTCCCACTTTAATTCTGGTTATCACAACTGTCTCTTTCTATCACTACAACTGTCTATTTTCCCTTGAATCCATCTCTGAACAGTACCTTATTATTTTGTACTCTTAAATTCAGTCTTCTTAAGACGTTCTTTCAGTCCTTCCCTGGTTATCTGGATTGTTTCTAGTTGTTTAGAAGACTACGTCTTTGCAGCTCCCATTTCCTGCCCAGCTTTTTCTGGCAGAGTTAAGAGATGTTCACTCCATGGTCTCCTTCTTCAACAGCAAATAAGTTCAGCTAAAAAACTAAATTCAAAAGCCTTTCTATCTTAAAAGACCCTTAGTTGCTAAGCAATCACTACTACTTCTGCCAGCCTCTATTTACTCTTCATGTCACAACCCTCTCTAAGCATGATGGAAGCACAGTTGGAATTGAAACCAACCGCCACACATAGAAGCACTTTGTCCAGCATGGATCTAATGGTGGGTTTTACCTTTCCAGGCATAGAAACATTAAACTAAGCCCACTTAAAACTATACCTTAGTTGTAATGTTTATTAATACAAATATAAATTCCCTAAAACTAAATTTGTTTTCCAAACAATATGTTCAAGAGTGTACCAAAAAGCCTCATAGCTCATCATATAATAGCTCAATATGGGAACATAACAACAGTACCTCATATAATCTGAACTGGATATCGTATCATGCCCAAATGTTCAAGTGTGTGCTTCTCAAAATCTTTCAATAATTGGACTAAAAACACCTCAATGAAACGTGACCACATATCAATCATGAAGCTACCCCACATAGACAAATAATGTACAGAATAACAGTTCTAATCAGTTCTTATCATAAGCCACCTAAAGTTTTATCCCTCCTCCAGAACAAAATACACTAATGAACTTATATCACATTATACTTGTTAGCAGACTCATTTAACTTTTTCTTATCAATCTTCAATTTTTACTAGCTCAGGGTTAAGGTGAGCTAGTTTCCTACCCCTAAGATAAGATTTCTTCTTGGACTTAGCTGGCCGACTGGCATGACAGACATCTGTAAAAATTGCTTCCTGTTTTCAAAATTTTTGATCATTCACTCAGTTCACTCTTATAAGTGGTTGAAGCATCTTCGGGGTGATTCTCCCAGCCTGCTGCACTGCTCTAGCATCTCCCAGCTGAAGATTTGTGACGTAATCAGCTCTGCGCTGGAAATTGACGTGGAGCTGATTACAATATGGAAATCTTGATTTGCATATCATTATCAGGCCCAGAATTGAAGATACCCCCTCCCCCCCAATCCCTGGCCAGAAGTCGTTCATTCCAGCAGGGTCTACAACAGCTCCCCGCTAACAGGGAGCAGGTGGCCAATCCCACTGGAGGGAACAGAGGCCATTGAGACCCCCACATGTGGTCAGGAGTAAAGGGGGAGATGCTCTTTGGGTCAGTGTCAGCCTGGCAGCCTACTGGGGCTGCCGGGTGGGGTTTGGGGAGATTGGGGCTGGCCAGGGGAGGTCATCGGGACTTGCCTGCGGCATTAATATGGTAATGAGAGGGATTTGGTTCCCGGAAGGGTAGGGGGTTTTAGTTCAGTTGGGCAGCATGGTTGGTGCAGGCTTGGAGGGCCAAAGGGCCTGTTCCTGTGCTGTAATTTCCATTGTTCTTTGTTCAGGAGACAGTGATTGAGACAATGGCAGGGTCTTAAGGCCAGTGATGAAGGGCCTCTGCACATGCATCAATTTCCACACTGACAGATTGGCACAGGCACAGTGGCTCACTCAGCTCTACGCTGCTAACCTCTCGGGCTGGAATAGGCCCTGGTCCCAGATTTTCAGAGTGAATCACACTAGAGCACTCTGTGATGCACAGACTGTCAGAGATTCATTCTGGAAACCAAGCTGAAAAAAAAACAGCGAGAGTTCCTCCCCCTTTTTATGTGAATTAAGGACTTAGCATTTTTTTGGTAGAATCCCAGCCCTTATAATTCAAGAGTACACACAAAAGCCCAGTAAAAATAACACATTAGCATTATTTGGGTGTGTACCAATAGTTTTTTCTCAGAAAAATATTAAGAATAACAGGTAGGGTAGATTGGGAAAAAATATTTCTGCTGATTGGGCAGTCTAGGACTGGGGGCCATAATCTAATAAATGGACCCAAACCTTTCAGCAACAAAATTAGGAAAAGTTTCTATACACAAAGAATAGTCAAAATTTGAAATTCTCTCACAGATGGCAATCGATGGTCAATCAATTCATAATTTAAAATCTGAGATTGACGATTTGTCACCCAAAGGTATCAGGGTACTAGGGCAAAGGTAGCGAGGTGCAGATCAGCCATAATCTCATTGAATGACAGGAATAGGTTCTGGGAGCTAAATGGCTTATTTCTGTCCATATATTTCCAAAGTGAAAAGGAAGTAGCTCTGATCTCTTCCTTGTTTAGTGAGTCACCAATATGTCAGTCAATAAAACCATTTTCTGTTCCACCTGCCCTCCTGGAGGTGTGCATGTCTTTTAAGAATAAATTTCCTAATATTCTCAAAATGAATGAGAACTTCCTGACAATACGTTTGGGATGCATCAATTGTATCTCATTGTCCGAGTTTGATGTAGATTGTGAACTGGGATATTTCACACGTAGTTTGTTTAGCTTTACTAACACCAGTACTTGCTCCATTAACAAAGAAACTGTTTACCTCAGCAACTACAGCTTATGGCAGTAAACAGAATTTTAAATCCACCTGAAACAGTTACATGACTCAAAACAAACTCTTCCGAACATTTTCTGAACAGAAATAGCAAAACAACCATGAAAAAATTTATCTTGCTCAAAAACTTATTTTAATTTGCCTGATTTATTTTTACAAATATTTACTTGTCCTGAAGGTGATATTGCTGGGATACCATTCCATTGATGTTGGATATCTTCCAATACGTTAACTAAATTGTCGTTATTTATCTGAGATCCTTGACATAGAACTGCATAGAAATTACAACATGGAAATGAGTTTTCCCAACCAATTCATGTTAATGTTTATCCTCCACACAAGCTGTCATCTTAATTCCACATCACTCTTCCAAAATCGATTTATTTTGCTTTCCTTCAACCACCTATCTAATCTATTTTTTAAATATTAACAGTCTCTGCTTCATTTACTAACTCCCCTGCTGCATTCCACAACCTCACAACCCTGGCTGGACGACTGGTGTGGATCAGATTAATGCCAACAGCTCGGGGTTTGATCCCTGTTCTGGGTGGGCTCGCGACTCGCCTCCTGTGGTGGAGGCTGAGGTGCTGGGGTCAGATTTGCCTTCAGGCAGAGAATAGGGAAAAAAAAGAGTTTATTACAGGGACGTTGATTGAGACAGGCAACCAACCATTCCTTCTTTTTCAGTGCTCCAGTGAGTTTGAATTCCAATCATTCAATTGAAGCAATGATCTTAATTATATTCTTGGTCCAGTACAGAACTTAGCCATGGACAGCTGGAACATTCAGCAGTGCAAAATATAAACAGCGCCACCACATGTTGTAAAATCATCACTACCCAAAATGAAATCAGACACTCCTTTTCCTGTCTGTAAACATAATGTGGAACTTCACCTTTGTAATGAATTTTCTGCTATGTGATTTTTTTTTCCTGTCCAAAAGCCTGTAAAATCAGTAAGCAACTTCCAACATTGGAGAAAACTAGAACTGGCTACAGACTTTGCGCAGTGATGATTTTGGATTAATCCATGGGAAGGTTCTTTATGTGAGGAAAGAGGCAGAAACACAGAACAGACAAAAAATGAAGACTTGCATTTTTATAACGATTTTTCACACCCTCAGCAAGTGCTAAAGCATTTTACAGCCATGGAAGTGCTTTTGAAGTGTAGTTTCTGTGTAATGGAGAAAATATGCCAGTCTCTTTGTACACAGTATGATCCCACAAGCAGAAATGTGATGAATAACCAGATACGCTTGTTTTTTTATTGATGTTGGATGAGACAGAAATTCTGTCCAGAGCACTTCCGACAGTGACCATGGGATTTTGTAGACCAAAGACAGCACCTGTGACAATGTAGCACTCTCTCAGTAAAGTAGAAATGCATAAATTTCCTTTTATTATCCTCAAATTAAGAATATGAACGTCTGTTATAGACATTGGCCATGCGCTACAGACTGGGAGGACAGAGGGCAATATACTACATATGGTGAGTGCCTGTTATCAGCCGAACTGCAAACAGTTGCTTGGAAAACTAATTGGGTATATAGTAACCTACAAAATCTTTGGGCCTACCTTGGCAGCTGATAACAATATGGCATTGACAAATGCCTGGTAACAGGCCAGCTGGCCATCTTTCTGAGAAGAATAAGCTGCACAAAGTGTAAGACTAATAAATGACTGAAAAAAGTTGATCTGTCATCAAGATATGTATGAAAAAATACAGATTGGATCCAGACAATTTATTTATTCCATTAGTAATCAATTAATTCATGTTTGCTTCTGTTTTTTTTGAGATTCGGTACTTTAATTTTAAGTGTGTGTTTTCTCTATGACATGTTCTCATATGCTCCAAGTGTTTCGTGATCTTATTTAAATGTTTCCTACAACCAGATCGCTGCTCGCACCTCTAGCTTGAGGATTTTCACTACTGATTTTCCTTATTAAAACTGATTTCCAATGGCAGTGCACTTCCTTACAATAAGTAAAAGACCAGCTGGAAGATAATAGGGGGGATTTTCAGCTCTCATTCTTTTTTAGGTGGGCTCGGCAATGGGAGCAGAAAAGCCTGGTGGAAGCCCAAATTGTGTTTCACACGGATGTAAAAGTGTAACGTGATTGTTCCCCTGCCGCCTGCCAGTGACATAATGGGAATCCTGATGTTCAACATGGGAATATCAATGCATTGCATTTACATAACAGTATCAGGTCTCAATGCCTGAATCACTCTGCCTCCCATAAGAAAATCCATTGACATCGGCATGAGGGCAGACCAGTGTGAATTACGACTGGCTGCTCACAATGTGTACCAGACAGGCAGACCTCCCAGAGGAGCTCAGGTGAGTGCCTCACTCAGGGGGGAGGGGGTCATGCCTGGGCACCACCCCTGGTGATCTACTGTGCACTCAGGCGGCCTTTAAAAATGGCATCCCAATCTTTAAAAAAGACAAAGTTGTTGCCAGGGTAAACCCACCCAGTCACAGCCCACCCTGCCAGCTTGATGTCGTGAGGCTTGCCTCTTGATGTTTCCAACAATATGGCAGAAAAAGCCGCCAGCAAGTTACTATCCTGTCAGCCACCACACCCTGCTAAATACAGGTAAAGTCCTGCCCAATGGCATCTCAACTTCCCACTAGTTTTCAGAGCTGCTGCAGCAGCACAGATGAACTAAGGGAGAAGGGAACAACAGAGAAATTGTAACGACTGAATTTCTGTGCAATGATACGTGGGACTATAGGTGCTGCATACATTAAACCATTATGATTCTTTCTACTGAATTTAAACGAGTTAAGGAAAACTTTCTTGTGCAGCCATTTTTCAATTTTTTAAAATATTGATCAGTATTGAAGAATCAGTAGCATAACTTTTTTGCAGATACTTATTTCAAACAACTTCTAAACATTTCTGTTTGCCATTATGATGTACTAATGTGGAGGAAAGGGTGGCACAGTGGTAAGCACCGCTGCCTCACAGCGCTAGAGACATGGGTTTGATAATGCCCTCATTCTCTTTGTGTCTGCATGGGTCCCCTGGGTGCTCTGATTTCCTCCTACAGTCCAAAGATGTGCGGCTGAGGTGGATTGGCCATGCTAAATTGCCCCTTAGTGTCAAAAGATGTGTAGATCAGTTGGATTATTTACCATTTATACAGATGATCTGGAGGAGGGAACCAAGTGCAGGGTGTCGAAATTTGCTGATGACACCAAGATTGGGGGAAAGGCATATTGTGCGGAGGGTGTGGAGAGTCTGCAGAAGGATCTAGATAGGCTGGGCGAATGGGCCAGGAAATGGCAAATGGAATTTAATGTTGGCAAGTGTGAGGTGGTCCACTTTGGTAGGAAGAATGGTAGGAAGGACTATTACTTACGTGGCGAAAAACTGCAGCAGGCGACGGTGCAGAGGGACCTCGGGGTCCTTGTGCATAAGTCGCAAAAACCCAGCTTGCAGGTGCAGCAGGTGGTCAGGAAGGCGAATGGGATGCTGGCCTTCATAGCGAGGGGGATTGAATATAAAAGTAGGGAGGTCTTGCTGCAGCTGTATAGGGCATTGGTGAGGCCGCAGCTGGAGTACTGTGTGCAGTTTTGGGTGCCGCACCTGCGCAAGGATATTTTGGCCCTGGAGGGAGTGCAGAGGAGGTTTACTAGGCTGATACCGGAGTTGAGGGGATTGAGCTATGAGGAGAGGCTGAATAAACTAGGCTTGTACTCGTTAGAGTTTAGAAGAATGAGGGGAGATCTCATTGAGACGTATAAGATGATGAATGGGATGGATAGGATAGAGGTGGAGAGACTCTTCCCGCTCAAAAAAGACAGTAGGACTAGGGGGCACAGCCTCAAGATAAAGGGGAGGCGGTTTAGAACGGAGTTGAGGAGGAACTTCTTCACTCAAAGGGTGGTGAATCTCTGGAATTCTCTGCCCGTTGAAGTGGTGGAGGCTGCCTCGCTAAATATTTTTAAGAAGCAGGTTGATGGGTTCTTGATAAGAGAGGGGATTAAGGGTTATGGGGAGAGGGCGGGAAAGTGGAACTGAGCCACGACAGATCAGCCATGATCTTATTGAATGGCGGGGCAGGCTCGAAGGGCTAGATGGCCTACTCCTGCTCCTATTTCTTATGTTCTTATGTTCTTATGATTAGCCATGGTAAATGCATGCAGTTCTGGTAATAGGGCAGAGAAGTGGGCCTGGATAAGATGCTCTTTGGCGAGTCACTGCAGATTCAATGGGCCAAATGGCCTCCTTCCGCAAGTAGGGATTCTATGATTTTCTCTTTATTTGCATTGCCTGCTAGATCAAACACCACTGAGCAAGAATCAACAGATAGTTCAATTATACTGCCTAAACAAATTGGTTCAACAGTAACTTCAGAACAGCACCCTCTACTGCACTCGTGCAATATTCACAATCCACCACATAAGAATCCCTGAGTTAGGCCTGAATTATTTGTACTTCAGATTTGCTGCAATAGGGGCACATGAAGAAGGAGAAGTAGGTCATCCAGCTTGTCGAGCCTTCTCCACTATTCTGTAAGATCACGTCTGATTTTCTATTTCCACACCTCTGAATTCCCTTGGTATTGAAAACTTTGGCTTTGATTTTTTGACCTTTGGCCATTCCCAACAATCGAGTCTTCACAGCACTCTGCGCTAGACAATCTCAAAAATTCACAACTATTTACGTTATATATACACATCAGGAAGTTGCTGTCTAAGTTGTCCTACTATTCCAAAAGCTTTGCGAAAACAGTATCTCATTAGGAAGCTCAATGTTGAAACACATGGAGCAGTGTGGAGTAGCTAATGTGAAAGACTTGCATTAAACATACCAGAAAAGGTGAAGGCTTGTCCATTCCATTGTAAGTTTTTTTTTAACAGCGTGATTGGTCCTAATTACTGCCTCAAAGCCTCTGTGGCACCAATATTAACATTTAAGAGTTTCAGTCATTTTTAACTTTGTTTATCTATCTCTTATCTCTCTTAAGCCCATCTTTCTTCCCTTCCATTTTTTTCCTGCTTTTTATAAATGATTTTGCATGTAATTAAATATTCTAACTTATCATTTTTTAGGTTCAGACTGTGGTTTTAATACCAAATCTTCAATCTGATTGGTTAAGGAAATGCCATTGTGAGTCGGATCTCAAACAATGATAAGACGGAGTACAATAAAGAGATAGAGAATCTGTTGAAATGGAGTGGCAACAATAATCTCTCCCTTAATGTCAATAAAATGAAGAAGATAGTAATTAACTTCAGGAAATGTATTGGAGAACATGGCCCAGACTGCATCAGCGGTGATGAAGTGGAGCTGGTTGTCCTGGTCTCTCCATGCCGATGCTATAGTTAAGAAAGCCCACCAACACCTCTACCTTCTCGAAAGGCTAAAGAAATTCACATGTGCACCATTCACCAATTTTTACAGATGCACCGTAGAAAGCATCCTTTCCAGATGTATGGCTCCTGCTCTGACCAAAACCACAAGAAATTACAAAGGATTGTGAACATAGCCCAGCCCATCACGCAAATCAGTCTCCCATCCACTGACTCTGACTATACTTCGTGCTGTGTCTGGAAAGCAGCCAGCATAATCATGGATCCCATGCACCCCATACATACTCTCTTCCACCTTCTTCTGAGGGGAAAAAGATACAAGATTCTGAAAATATGTACCATACCAACATCTTCCCTACTGCCATCAGACTTTTGAATGGTCCTATCATATATTAAGCTAATCTTTCTCTTCACCCTATTTGTAATTGCAACACTATGTTCTGCGCCCTATCCTTTCCTTCTTCCTTATGTGCTCTTTGAGTGGTATGTTTTATCTTAAAGCACATAAGAAACAATACGTTTCACTGTATCTGAATACATGTTATAATAATAAATCAAATCAAATACACAGTTCCTTGCCCTGTTAACACAGTTCCAAGATCCCCTTATTGAAGGTACTGCATCAAAATGATCCTCCGATTGGCTAACTGTAGAAGGTAGAGTTGGGACAAGAGGGGTGTTTCCAGATGACAACCCATTACTAATGGAGTGTCACAAGGATCAATACTGGGACTACAATTATTCACAATATATATTAATGAGTTGAACGAGGGAAGTGAATGTACTATTGCCAAGTTTGTGGATGATACAAAATTAGGTGGGAAAGCAATAGCGTGAGGCTGGTACGAAGAGTCTACCGAGGGGTTAATTGAGGGGCAAAACTTGGCTGATTGAATATAATGTAAGAAAATACAAGTTATGCACTTGGGTAGGAAGAATAAAGAAGCTGAATATCATTTGAATGGAGAAAGATTGTTGAAAGCTGCAGCACAGAGGGATTTAGGGGCCTGCGTACATAAATCACAAAAAGCTAGCCTACAAGTTCAATAGCTAATAGGGAAGGCAAATGAAATGGTGGCCTTTGTTTCAAAGAAATGGAGTATAAAAATAGGGAACCTTGCTAAAATTATGCAAGGCACTAATTGGACCACACCTGGAATACTGTGAACAGTTTTGGTCCATATAAAGGAAACATATATTGGCATTGGAGGCCTTCCAGAGAAGGTTCATTCAGTTAATCTGAGTACAGAGGGATTTTCTTAGAGGAGAGGTTGTGTATGTTGGGTCTGTACTCATTTGAGTTTAGAAGAATGGGAGGTGACCTTATTGAGACATTTAGGATTCCCAGGGGTCTTGACAGGGTAGAGGTTGTTTTGCCCTGTGGGACTAGAGGGCAATAATCTCAGAGTTAAGGGTCAGCCATTTAACCTGAGATGAGGAGGAATTTCTTCTCTCTGAGGGCAGTGAATCCATGCAATTCTTTACCATAGAGGGCTGTAGAGGCTAGGTCATTGAGTATGTTCAAGGCCAAGATAATCGGATTTTTAATCAACAAGGGAAACCTTGGTTATGGGGACATGGCAGGAAAGTGGAAATAAGGATCATCATATCCGATCACTCATGATCTCATCGAATAGCGGGGCAGACTCGATGAGCCAAATGGTTTACTTTTGCTCCTATGTCTGATGGATACAGCAAGTTCCAGTGCCGCTCCCCAGAGAAAGTCAAAGGCCAAGTATAAAAGTTTACTAAATGGTTGTGCTATTTGTTCACAGATGACCATAAAATCCAGCCCATCATATCGAACATAACTAATACATGTTTAGGAGGACACTCAAGGTAGGTACAAGCATCTGAGATAAAGCTGGTACACTGGATATTACTCTAGCATTCACCTGAGCTTCTCTGGGTGATCTGTTTGGCAGGTGCACACCTTGGTACACCAGTCGAATTTTACACTACTCTGCCATCACATTGCCGTGGATGGACTTCCTGATGGGTGATGGGGTGGATGATTGGATGTTTCAGGCATAGAGGCCTGACAGCGATACACTAATTAATTCAAATGATGTTCCCAATGTTAAATGTCACTGAAGGGGCAGGGGAGAATTGCACCACTCACTCATGTTGACGTGATTTGGCTGATCTTGTGAGATTTTCTGCTTCTGTCACAGATCCCACCTGACACAATCGTGAGCGGAAAATCCCAGCCTATATTTTCATGTTCATTTTTAAGAACTTGTTTATTTACATAATCACTTCATGACATTGTTCAAATGGATTTATAATAGCATAGTTTGATTTAGTAAGCTAAATCGACGTGAACCTTGCACAGTCATTTCATTAATGGGACAAGGCGTTCCACTTCATGAAACGCCACTATAATTAAAAAAATATTTTTAACAAACAATAGTCTCTACCCATATATTTATATAAATATTATTCTTTCAAGTCAATACCCTTTGCTCTTCAGCAGGTAAAGATTTTTGTATCTTATTATTCATATTTGGTAGGAAGAATGGTAGGAAGGACTATTACTTACGTGGCGAAAAACTGCAGCAGGCGACGGTGCAGAGGGACCTCGGGGTCCTTGTGCATGAGTCGCAAAAACCCAGCCTGCAGGTGCAGCAGGTGGTCAGGAAGGCGAATGGGATGCTGGCCTTCATAGCGAGGGGGATTGAATATAAAAGTAGGGAGGTCTTGCTGCAGCTGTATAGGGCATTGGTGAGGCCGCAGCTGGAGTACTGTGTGCAGTTTTGGGCGCCGCACCTGCGCAAGGATATTTTGGCCTTGGAGGGAGTGCAGAGGAGGTTTACTAGGCTGATACCGGAGTTGAGGGGGTTGAGCTATGAGGAGAGGCTGAATAAACTAGGCTTGTACTCGTTAGAGTTTAGAAGAATGAGGGGAGATCTCATTGAGACGTATAAGATGATGAATGGGATGGATAGGATAGAGGTGGAAAGACTCTTCCCGCTCAAAAAAGACAGTAGGACTAGGGGGCACAGCCTCAAGATAAAGGGGGGGCAGTTCAGAACGGAGTTGAGGAGGAACTTCTTCACTCAAAGGGTGGTGAATCTCTGGAATTCTCTGCCCGTTGAAGTGGTGGAGGCTGCCTCGCTAAATATTTTTAAGAAGCGGGTTGATGGGTTTTTGATAAGAGAGGGGATTAAGGGTTATGGGGAGAGGGCGGGAAAGTGGAACTGAGCCACGACAGATCAGCCATGATCTTATTGAATGGCGGGGCAGGCTCGAAGGGCCAGATGGCCTACTCCTGCTCCTATTTCTTATGTTCTTATGTTTTATGTTCTTATATTCTCTCATTGTTTATTGCTCTTCAATCACATTAACCACCACCCCCCTCTTCTGCTTCTGACAGGCCTGTGTATATGCCTTTAACAAGAAAAGAAAACCGCCAGATGATTTGTTTTGTCAGTAAAATTTTAAGAGTTTTCTCTCTGAATAACTTTGAAAATGAAGCTGACTAGACTGAGAAATCAGGAGAGACTAGGCTAACACTCGGCTTCTTTAAAAGCTATGATCTTGGCCTTTAAGGAAGAATCTTTTGACATTTTGCTGGTTTTAAATATAAAAACATAGTTGGATCTCCTGAGATAATATCAGCAGAGTACTGCAGGCTTTGGAAGTCATGGAGGAACTTACTGTCTGCTCATCTGATCAAGCTGAGTGCAAACATTAACAGCAGGAAAGGGGTATAGACAGAAATTGATGGTTATTAAACATTTTATTATTTTTTAAAAGCCCTTTAGAGGGCAAAGCGTCAATTCCCTGTTACTTTTCATCTGTTTCATGTAGGATTGCTGCCAGACCATGAAATATGCATGTCCAAATATACTAGAGTAATAATAGTGAAAATCTAAAGGTAAGTTGAATTTAACCTTGAGAGATTTTGCTCAATCACATAGAGGCATATGCTAATGAAAAGGTCAATTTTGAAATGAAAGTAAGAGTCCTTTAACCTTTTAAACTATTTCTACCATTCTTGCTAAGGAGAATTAATGATAATTTTCCCACCATTGCAAAACAAATACAACACACTGAGTGACCAGCCATCTTATATAATTTGATTCACATTTGGGATTGACTGTATAACTAAGAACAAGTGATCTTGTCATTAAATTTCCCTGATCAGTCTCTAAGATTGAGAAAAACACACAGCATGGGATGGAAATCTCTTACAACCCGTTCACAGCCATGTACTTAATAGATTTGGCATTTACCCTCAGTGGCTTTTTCAGGATGTGATACATGCAAGCATTATTCTGACGATGCCAGCTGTATTGCAACACCAATCAGAAATGTATGCAATACTTAAAGTTCATTTGCGATCACAAGGAAATTAATTTTTTTTCTGTGACTGATAATTAGGTATTTGATGTTCAAGATGTCACGAATGCTCTGCAACCAATAAAGACAGTACATTTCCCATAATGGGATATTTTCCCTCTGAATCAAAACATATACAGTTGAGTATTTTGTGATTTTATATTATATGTGGTCCTGTTATTTAGTGATAACAGAGAGTACATATGGGTCTGGTAAATCAAATTGAAGATCAGTTGTGATATATTTTAAGATATGATAATAGCAGGGTACACTATTGATTGAAACTCTCATTGATCTGTGCTTGCAAAGCGTGGAAGTCATGTAGTACGACATTTGAAATAGCTCTCTAAAGATGCATTAGTAATACTGCAGATAAAACACAAGAGGTTCAGTGTCACAACCAGCAGAACAAAAACTGCTGAAAGCATCAGAAAATGAACAGCTAGCTGCCTCTAAATCAGAACAAGTTGATGACGAGAGTAAAGTTGATGACCAGATGAGCTCATAATTCAGTGCTGCCACTGAACAAAGCATGCAATAAATGAGCTTCAGTCCACTCTCAACAAGTCCTTACCTTACAATTCCTTAATATAGGATCCTGAGGGGGTCTTGTGACAGGGCGGACGTGGAAAGGATATTTCCTCTTGTAGGAGAATTTAGAACTAGAATCACTGTTTTATTTATAATAAGGGGTCGTCCATTTAAGGTGACTTCCACCTTAAACCTGATTGTGATCTGCAGCATTTGGAAATTCCCAGTAGTCCATTTGGTTTGGCGATTTAAATACCATAAAAAAATCATTTTATGTTTATTTAATCCTGAATTTTAACTACGACCCATGGGCAGGATTTAATGTTCCTGATGCAGGTTGGAGAACTGATGGGAAAGAGGACGGAAATTAGCGGTTCTGAGAAATTGAGAGCGAGAGGTGCTTTAAAAGCTGAAATCTTATTCCTGCTTCCTCGCCGAGGCGAAAGGCTTTTGCTCAGAGGATCACAGGAGAATGAACTGCAAGTCAGGCAGTGACTGGCCAGCTTCAGGCCTCCCCCAGGATTTAGGACGCCAGAGATGGAAATCCTTCCCACTGAGAACTGCCAGTCAATCAGAGGCTGACAACTCTCCATTTTTCAGCAATGCCACCACGTGTAGTTGCTACTGCTGATATAACGGTGAAGCCAGCAACAGAGTTGCACAGCCTTCCCTTGATTGTGCAGGACTGACAGCCTTGTAGCCCACTTAGGCAAATTCCATTAAATCCTGGCCCGTGTGTGTAAAGATTTTCCAGTCTTTTTGGAACTTGCTGCAGAAAACAACGCAAGAAGACAGTTGGAGTTAAGGGAAGTTGACAGCAATAAATGCTTTAAGTACTGAGATTCTTTTTGACTTCCTTGCCTCAGTGAGAGGTTTTTTACTCATTGGATCACAGGCAATTAAATTTTCACTGCTCGAAGATGATTTCCAATACTTTGGAGATCATTTCTACTATTTTGGAGGTTACATCCAATGATCTTCACTTCCCACTTGTCAACCTTCTGATCACTTCCCACTTGTCAACCTTCTGATACCTTGTATTGGAGGTACTGCCTCTCAGTACCTCCAATACAAGGTATTCAAACAGTGGATAAGCTTCCTGGACATGACTAAACAGCAGTGCCTCAGGCATCTGAACATTTCCCTGGTCACTGACGTTGCAATCTTCTGGAAAAAGACCTCTGCCGAAGTGAGCAGGCATTGCCACTCGTTCTCAAATGCACCACAGACCTTTGCTTCCGGCTTCTTGCAGGGATTTAGCAGGTGACATTTGTAGAATCTCTGAACCTGCTGTCTACAAGTGTATCTTACAGGTGACCTACGCCATGTTTACAGCATTGGGATTTTTGTGCACTTCTGACTTGATGAGGCCAGTCAGAATGAGTAAACAATTGGCTTTACCACTCTCCCACGTGTCCAGAGGGACAGCAATTGCACATGTGACAATCAAGGCTCTGCCATTTCACTCTGGAGCTTTCATCAAATGAAATGGCAACCACTCCATCAACGTTCAGCTTATCTGTAACTACCACATGACTATCAGGCGCATCTGTCCCAGATTCCTAAACACCTGACATGATGTTTTCAACACTTGCTTACAAGACAAGCAAGCACATGATGAACAGTAGGATCCTGGGAATATCCATGGTATTTCTCTAAAATATTCACACCATGAGTGAAGGAGCAAGTGGCTCCTTCAAAACTTGGGGCACCATCTTGTTGGCTTGTCCCACCGGTTGATTGGCGAGGCAAGCCATAAGGTACTGCAAGAAGCAAAAAATCAGGATCTTGCCTGGTTTCTCATCTCTTGCGATCTTACTGGCGATTTAAATATATGTGACATTCTGAGCATGTCATTAGTGAGTCCTAGTCGCAATCGTTTGGGCTCACTTTACTTATTTCCTCGCCAGTTGAACTGCTTGCTGGTGAGAACGACATGTAGCCTCCACCAGCCTCACTGGTGGGACCAGAGCCATCAAAGCCCCTCCAGGTGGTTAGGGGCAGGGAAGTGCACTGCCCAATGGCACCCTGGCAGTGCTGGGGTAGTGCGAAGGGGTTGGGTCTGAGGCAATATGTCGGCCTTACCCACAATGCTGACATCCCAATAACGAATTAAGAAGGAATTTCAGAAACTTCTCACAATTGTTTAAGCACAGCTGGGCAACCTCACTTTTAACCCTCCGCTTGAAGGGGACATTTCAACTTACACCACTCAAAATGGTGTTACAGATGCCGATGAGCGAGAACTAAAACAGTTGCTTTCCCCTCCTGTCCATTAACAGTGTTTATTATGAAAAGGAGGAAGTGTATGTTTCTTAACCTCTGAGCATGTAAGAATTCTGAATAACCAGCAGCAAACTTTCTGCGGGATTAAATAACAATAATTATTTATGCACCCATTTTACCCTACAAATCCCATACAATACAACTCACTCACCCACTCAAACACAAGCACACACTCAAGGAAAGTACAATTCAAGAGAATAGTGACTCCTATAAATTATAAACAAAAGAATTGTTCAGAATTCATGTGATTTTCTTGGAAAACACATGGTGCAGGCCTGGTGAAGAAGGCATTTTTCACTTCCGAAGTGTAGTTTGGTGAATTCAATAGCCAAAGTCAAATACTGGAGTCATTGCATGATTATCTGAAAGAGATGGACAATTTGAAGGATTTGGGGGTTTGAGACAATCACTGCCTTGTTTTCAGAATGGCCCATTCAAGGGAAATACTATTTCGAGTGGTTTCTGGATGTAGGCAATGACATCTTTATTCAGGAATGTGCCCGGTTTTCTTTTCAACACAGTGTGGCAACTTTCAAATCCACAGACCAAGAGTCAGGTGAACTCCTTGACGGCCACCTTTTGCAGTCTACTGTTGTCCATTTTAGAATGAAAAGTCAATTCCAGAAGATTCCACTCTGAGTAAAACTTATGTTTAAAAAGTTATGATTATGACATGCCCTTATGGGGAAATGACACAAAGGTGTTATCTAGGTGACAAGTCTTGAGAGAAGAGGGCAGCCTGAAAAAGATGGGGAATCAGTAAGAGTATGGGATTCACAAAGAGTGGCATCATGGGATGAATGGCCTGTTCCTGTGCTGAATGGCCTGTTCTGTTCCACTTTTAGAGCACTACTGAAATTGGGCAAAAGGCACTTTTGATTGTTTGAATTACTGTTCTGCTGATGCTTGTTGGTCATTCCTGTCTCTTGGCTGGTCCTTTATTATCAGGGTAAATAAAGGTAATCTATGAGGAAGACTTTGATTTTTTTCATTATGAATTAAAAGTCCAACTGATACATTCTAATCAGAATAATATGTGGCTTACTAGAACACTGGGCCCATGTCTGTCGCAATCACATTTTCTTATTACCCAGAAACCCAATTACATAGAACCATAGAAACTAGAAGCAGGAGTAGGCCATTCAGCCCTTTGAGCCTGCTCTGCATTCATTTTGATCATCAAATTCAATATCCTGATCTCCCCTTCCCACTATATTCCCTAATCCTCTTAGCTCCTAGAGCAATATCTAACTTATTCTTGAAATCAGCCAACATTTTGGTTTCAATTACATTCTGTGGTAGTGAATTCCTCACATTCAACGTCCTCTGGGTGAAGAAATTTCTCCTCATCTCAATTCTAAAGGATTTACCCCCTTATCTTCAAACTATGAATCCTAGTTCTGTGCTCCCCCACAATTGGGAACATTCTTTCTGAATCTATCCTGTCTAACCCTGTTAGAATTTTATAAGTTTCTATGAGATCCCCTCTCATTCTTCTAAACTCCAGTGAATATAATCCTAACCGATTTAGTCTCTCCTTATGTGACAGACCTGCCATCCCAGGAATCAGCCTGGTAAACCTTCGCTGTACTCTCTCTATAGCAAGGGCATCCTTCCTCAGATACTCCAGGTGTGGTCTCACCAATGCCCTATACAATTGCAGCAAAACATCCCTATCCCTGCACACAAATCCTCTCACTATGAAGGCCAACATACCCTTTGCCTTCTTTACTGCCTGCTCTACCTGTGCGCTTACTTTCAGCGGCTGATGCACAAGGACACCAAGGTCTGGCTGAGAACTGTTCCAAAGAATTCTCATTTTATGGAATAATGTTTCAAAATTTGGTCAAAATTTAGCTGATTTTAGTTAAAACTCTGATTAATTGAAGTTTTGAACCTGGGAGTCAGTCCCTACTGTGGCTGTTTTAACTGTGATTATTGTACAATGTTAAAAATTATTACTTCAAGCATATTCTGGGTAAAATCAAGCGCGACGAACTGGAATGCAATTATAGCACTAACTTCAAGTAGCAATATCAGGTCCCCACAGTTATTTTAATTACACTTAGCAATGGCCTTTAACATAATCTTGAGTGGGGTGCCCTCTGCACCTTTACTTTTTTTACCACTTCTCAATGTGGAGCAACAATGAATATGTGTGCTGAGCTAAAATTGAAACCACCTGTTGTGACTGTCTGGACTGGATTGCTAATGAAAACACTGCTTAGCTTGTTTATATTTTTGCAGTCAGCACAGGTGATGCCCTAATCTGGAATCTTGGGTTGAATGTGGGTTTTTCTGAAATAAATATCACGATAGTGAACAGTAAGAATGAAACTATTGAGTCCCTAGGCTCATGGCACATTAACGGTCTCTGACTCCATGATGACAGTTAATTCAATTATATGTACCGTTGGTTAGATTTTTTAGACTTGAAATCCAGAGCCAAATTGCAAATATCAGACAAGAGCATGGAATATGAATGGAATATAAATTTGTTTTATGACACACATCTGCCTAGAGCTAGAGCTCCAGCACTTACTGGCAACAGATATTTCAGCTCAGCATGGAAATTAAATGTCAAACTGAGCACAAAGTCTTGCATTTTTAATTTTTTTTAACACATAACAGTAAGTTTTTTTCTAAATATTTCTTGTGAAAGGTTCCACAGTACCTTAACTAGCAGGAAAAGGGTGGGCAAAGTGAGAAAAATAGCTGCCAGGAGGACCCAACGGGGGAGGGGGGGGGAGCCGCCTTATCACAGTTTTAGGCTTTTTAGCACAGAGGAGGAAAACTGCCAGCGTGGAAAACACTCTGAGGCAGGAAATCTGGCTTTCTTGCAGACTCCTGAGGATTAACAGCGACTTAAAGGGAAGGTGCTTGGTTGATGGTTGGCAAAAAATGTAAAGCAACATTAAGGAAATCGGATGGAAATCTTTAAAATGCTGAACAAGTTCCATCGGGCGATATGGAGAAGCTGGGTTGAATTTTCCAGTCAGGGTTGCAAGCCCAACATGGAACTGATTTTTCCCTGTGTCTGTGTGGGTTTCCTCTGCGTGTTCCAGTTTCCTCTCACACTCCAAGGATGTGTGGATTAGGTGGATTGGCCATGCTAAATTGCTGGTTTGTGTCAGGGGATTAGCAGGGTAAAAATGTGGGGTTACAGGACTAGGGCCTGGGTGGAATTGTGGTCGGTGCAGAATCGATGGGCCGAATGGCCTCCTTCTGCATGGTAGGGATTTTATGATTCTGTGGTTTCCAGGTCACGGATCTGGATATATGTGTAGGGGACATTGAACACGATCTGTCTGAAGGATGGCAAATAAGCAGTCATCCCCAGGAACACTGTCCAATTAGAGATGGCAGGCAGCCTGAAGACCCAGGCCGAGTCCCCAGCGTGAAGGGCATTCAGCTGTGAATGCTGCTGGGGTAAATGGAGAAGAACAAAATGGTATAAAATGCAAGCAACAAACTGCTAATGGCATCCAATTCCTCACATGCAGCATAATAAGGTGGATCCATCTGCAGGCGCCAAATCAAAGAAAAGCAAACATTTGCCTACAGCTGTCCTGAGAATTGCCAATTTTCTCTCTTAAAGTGGCCACTGTGCATAGTTGTTATGATGTTCTGTTCTCACAGTCTTGTGAGTAAACAAGTTGCAGATAAGCCATGTGCCACTGGCAAAATTGCTGATGACACAAAATAGTTTTCTTCCAAAAATGTCTACTCATTACCTCCATAATTACCTTAATTGGCTTCCTACCCATGACAGATGGGTGGCTGTCCACTCACTCTTTCCGTATCTGGAAAAAGTGGAAGCAAATGGGAGCACCTCAAAATTCCTGCCTATCAGCAATTAGTTTCAAATTTTCCCAGCTCCCTGTTTCTGATCCTGCCTCCAATGATCAGGGAAAATCGTTCCAACCATTTCCACTTGTGGGCGAGTCAGAACAGGGGACATAAAAATAAGATTGCCACCAATAGATCGAATAAATAACTCAAGAACTTTACTTGGAGGGAATGGTGAAAATGTGGAAGTCATTGCTACATGAAATAGTATATATCATTGAGCATTTAAGCGTTTGCTGCAAAGATGAGGAAGAAGGGAATTTGACTGGGAGAGGTACATAGAAACTAAACATAGAAACTAGAAGCAGGAGTAGGCCATTCAGCTCCGCCATTCATTTTCATCATGGCTGTCAACAAATTCAATATCCTGACCCCCTGGAAGAAGAAATAGCGAGACATCTGGATATAAATTGTCCCATTGGAAAGGCACAGCACTGTACATAAAGGACAGGTCACGTTTGATTAATTTGGTGGAATTCTTTGAGAACATTACATGCGCAGTGGACAATGGGGAACCTGCGGATGTGGTATATCTAGATTTCCAGAAGGCATTTGACAAGGTGCTGCACATGATAAAAATGCATGGTGTTACGGTTAGTGAATTAGTGTGGATAGAGGATTGGTTAACTAACAGAAAGCAAAGAGTGAGAGTAAATGGATTTTTTTCTGGTTGACGATCAGTGACTAGTGGTGTGCCTCAGGGATCAGTGTTGGTACCACAATTTGTTTATGATTTACATAGACGATTTGGAGTTGGTGACCAAGCGTAGAGGGTCAAAATTCTCAGATGACACTAAGATGAGTGGCAGAGCAAAGTGTGCAGAAGACACTAAAAGTCTACAAAGGGATATAAATGGTCTAAGGGAGTGGGCAAGGGGCTGGCAGATGGAGTACAATGTTGGTAAATGTGAGGTCATCCATTTTGGTAGGAATAATAGCAAAATGGACTATTATTTAAACAGTAAAAAGTTGCAGCATTCTGCGGTGCAGAGGGACCTGGGTGTCCTTGTGCATAAATCACAAAGTTGGTTTGCAGGTGCAGCAGGTAATTAAGAAGACAAATGGAAGTTTGCCCTTCATTGCTAGAGGGATGGAGTTTTAAAACAACGACATTATGTTGCAGTTGTATAAGGTGCTGGTGAGGCCACACCTGGAATACTGTGGACAGTTTTGGTCTCCTTATTTGAAAAAGGATATGCTAGCACTGGAGGGGGTACAGAAGAGTTCACTAGGTTGATTCTGGAGAATTGAGGATTGGCTTATGAGAGACTGAGTAGACTATGAATGGATATGGGCCAAATGTGGGCAATTGGGACTGGCTTAGGGGTTTAGGACAGCATGGACAAGATGGGCCAAAGGGCCTGTTTCCATACTGTAAACCTCTATGACTTTATGACTGGGACTATACTCATTGGAATTCAAAAGAATGAGGGTAGATGTTATAGAAACATAGAAGATTATGAAGGGATTAGATAAGATGGATGCAGGGAAGTTGTTTCCACTGGCAGGTGAAACCAGAACTAGGGGGCATGGTCTCAAAATAACGGGGAGTAGATTCAGAATTGAGTTGAGGAGGAACTTCTTCACCCAAAGGGTTGTGAATCTGTGGAATTCCCCGGCCAGTGAAACAGTTGAGGCTACCTTGTTGAATGTTTTTAAGGCAAAGATAGATAGATTTTTGAACAGTAAAGGAATTAAGGGTTATGGTGAGCAGGTGGGTAGGTGGAACTGAGTCCATGAAAAGATCAGCCAAGATCTTATTGAATGTCGGAGCAGGCTCGAAGGGCCAGATGGCCTACTCGTGCTCCTAGTCCTATGTTCTTCCCCCCCATCCCGTGATTCTTTATGTCCCTAGAGCTATATCTAATTTCTTCTTGAAGTCACACAATGATTTGCCCACAATTGCTTTCTGTGGTTGTGAATTCCATACATTCATCATCCTCTGGGTGAAGAAATTTCTCCTCACCTCAGCTCGAAAGGGTTTACCTCTTATCCTCAAACTATGAACCCTAGTTATGGACTCCCCCACCATTGGGAACATTCTTTCTGAATCTACCCTGTTTAACCCTGTTAGAATTTTATAAGTTTCTACAAGATCATCTCTCATTCTTCTAAACTCCAGTGAATATAATCCTAACCGATATAGTCTCTCCTCATGTGACAGACCTGACATCCCAAGGAATCAGCCTGGTAAATCTTCACTGTACTCTCTCTGTAACAAGGACTTCCTTCCTCAGATATGGATACCAAAATTGCACACTGTTTTCGTGTCCAAAACTGCTCCAGGAGTGGCCTCACCAACCCCCTGTACAATTGCAGCAAACATCCCTATCTCTATACTCAAATCCTCTTACCTAGTCAGGGATTTGAAGCATCATGTACCAAACCGTTGCAACTTGTGATAGAAAATAAAAGATTGTTTGCAAACAGGCTTAGAACTAGTTAGAACCGTTTCAAGCTGCAACCAAGAGAACAATGGAAAGGCACTTACTGAGAGGTTGCTTAAGTTGCAAAACCTGTTCAGCAACAGAGAGTATAAAAAGCGGGACACAAGGAAACCTTCTTTGTTACGACACTGTACGGCTAAACTGAACACCATGTTTCTTTGAAATAAAAGTTCGTAACCAAAAATTTGTGCCTCATCACTGACTCTCCAAAGAACCAGGATTTGAAGCTAAAATCTAATATTTGAAGCCAGAATCCTAGCTTTCCCTAATGCCTAGCTTTCTGTTGGCTCTTTCGTCTACACAGTACAGTGTCTCAAATCCAGTGTCCAAAAACCAGAGTTTATCCAAAAGCCAGATATTTTTAGAATATGACATGCTTCAATTTTAACTGAGTAACATCAAAATAAAACTTAATCTGGAAAATTCAGCTGGACGCTTCATTCACCTAGTGCCACTTACACACTGCTCTATTACTGTTCTCTGTGCAATGCCTGACACCCCCCCCCCCCCACCCCCACTTGAACTGGCTTGACTTGAACCTCCCATGGTCCCTACCACCTGACCCAAAATCTGGTAAGATCGGAAATCACACACGACCTTGATCCCAGCTTTGAGACAATGTACCTGTATTTTTGTCAGTGAACTGAGGCTGAGTGTCTCTTCTTTAATGCGTAGTTCACTGAATGTATGTTAATGAGGTGGGCCTTCAAAATGGACCAGGTTGTAAATTTAAACATAATTCCCTCTGGATCTATATCCAAATCATAGATATACATGGTGGACAGAAGTGAACAGTTCACTTCTGCTCAGCAAACAGACCAGACCTTGCTATTCAATTCCAAATACACGGAGTGACTGCCCTTAACTCTTCCTCTTTGTTTTTTTCCTTTCAAAGCAAATTCTAATCCAATTTAGAATCTTACCACATAAAATGAGCCTATTTGTCCCATCACGCCTGTTCTGACTCCTTGAAAGGACAATCCATTTATTCCCATTCATATTCCATTATATTGAAAATTATTTATTTTCAAGTTTCCATCAATTTTCCTTAAAAGCTACCAATGCATCTATTTTAACCTTTTCAGACACAGCATTTCATGTCTTAGCAACCCCTGAGGTAAAATAATCTCTCAATTCCCTTCTGGTTCTTCTGCCAACTTTCTTAAATCTATCCTTTGGTTACTGATCCACTTACCAATGGAAACAGTTAGAACATGTGAGCAGGAGAAGATCATTCAGTCCCTTGCTATCTCTATACCTTTTTAGGGCCCCACAATCTTGCCAAGTAACAGTCCAGCTATCAAACCTAATATGAAGAGTCAAAGATGCCAATAAATTGTCCAAGGATACTAAGTGAACCAGCACGGCAAAGGAAAGAGTTGGGGGCATGGATTAGCATGAGTTGATACCTAATTGGCATAGGCGATACCGAGGAAATTGGGGTCATAGAGGGGCAATATTGACATAGATGTTGGGATCATGCAGTGGAGGGAGGGATAGGGTTATTAAATTGGTATCAGCAATTTGAGGGCCATGGGTGGGGGCATCATTTGGCAGGGATGGGTCATAGAGCAGTGGGTGATGACTGAAGGAATGTTTTGGTCTTGTTATTTTTTATTTATTTAAACACAGTGCTGTTGCCCAGCCTATTTCCACACCCAGCAAGCAGCCTGTGCATTTGTTCTGAGGTTGCCCCCTCCAACCACCACCCCCCTGCCCAAGCAAAAACCCAACCTGTGGCTGGACAGTTTTAAAGGTTGACCTGGAAATCACTCAACCTGGAGCAAAAATCCAGGTCCTGATCTCCTGGCTCATCCACAGTTCGTTGACTTTTTGTGCCACTAATACACTTGCCTTTCTTTCTTGGATTCAAAGTAAGTGACCTCACACTGTACGATGTTAACTTCCAATTACTACATTTCTGTCCGCTCACATAAGCCTTTGCAACTTGCTCCTACCTACATTATTTATTGTATGTTTACTATTTAATGTCATCAGCAAAATTAGACATACTTTCATCCAAAACATTTAAAAATAGCATGTGAGCTATCCCTAGGGAATATCCGGAGTTATATCCTGCCAATTTCAGTATGTACCCATTATCCTCACCTGCTGTCTTCATGGCCCCAGGTTCCAGTCCAAGTCAATAGATTGTCTCCAATCCCATGCAGTCTTTTTTTAAGTAACATTGTTGGATGCCTTCTGGAAGTTCATGTGAATAAAATTTGCAGACACTCCCATAACTATTACTCCAAATTTCCTCAAAAGATTTAATTCTGTTTGTTGAACTCAAGAGTGCTCAGGACCAAGTGATGCTAAGCAGAGAGTAAAATTTGGGGAAATCTGTTGTGAGAGGAAATTTGATAAGTAGTAGGGGGTGAATGATGTTAAACTGAAATTTAATATAATTCTTTTGACTTTAATTTAGAACTTTAAAAACTGTGGAAAAGAACTGCAAGCTAATCAGCATTTATCAGAAACTGGCAGCCAATGGCAGCTAACTAACAATTAGCTAGGTGATTGCATGAGCAAAGGCTAATTACTAAGAGCTGTGTCAACACTTGTAACTTGGGCATAAACGATGTATAAACATAAACAGTATCTGCTGACACAGAGTCGTCTTAAACAGAGTGTAAAAGTTGGCAATTTGGTGCAATTGAGGATTTAGTACAGAGGAGGAAGGAGCTGTTGCTTTTTGCCTCCAATACTTGTCATAGTTTGTGTCTCCTACATTATGACAGCGGCTACATTTCAAAAGTACTTCATTGGCTGTAAAGCTCTTTGAGACCACTGGAGGTCATGGAAAGAATTATGTAAATGCAAGTCATTCCTTGTTCCTTTTAGTGCAGTTATTTTTAATTTTTAGTTTAATCTGTCTACAGCTTAAACTTCAAGCACTTAGTTAAAAGATTATAAACTATAAGCTAGGTTAAATATATAATAAATAAATCAGGGTTATGGATATATAGTGATAGCAGTATAGGTAGTGTGTCACAATAACAGCATGGGGGAGTTTGTGGAGAGCACTGCAATCTGGGACAATCACATCCACGGTTAATGCCTGCATTTCGAGAGATTTTTGATGAGAGTTGGTGAACTGAAGTCTGAGTTGCCAACATAGTGGGATATCAGGGATAGGGAAAATTACCTGGATACTTTGATCTCGAAGGCAGTCATGGAGAAGAAGTGGTGCAGGTCTGGTTAATGGCCATTGTCTGTGAGTCAGGCAGACATGAGGACCCCAGATGTAGTTCTTTGTCCCCTCCTACTAGTATGGGATTTTTTGCTGCGTATCTGGATGCGGGCAAAGTCTGCAGGGTGGAGGAGCAAACTGACCATAGTATCATGATACAGGAAGCTATTCATGGAGAAGGAGTGAAAAGAGACGTGATGGTGGTGGGCAGCACATAGTCAAGGTGATATGATTTTCTCTGTACATGACCAGGAATTCCAAAGGTTGAGTTTCTAGCCGGTGCTAGGATGAAAAAGGTCTTATTGTCGCTGGAGATGAACTAGGGTGATAGGAAAAGGATACCATTGTAATGTCTATGTAGGATTCAATAAAACAGGTAAAATATGAAATGAGGATCTGCTGAGTTTGAGAAGATAGAATCAAATTAATAAGTAGAAATTCAAAGGTAGTAATCTCTAGATGGTTACCAGAATGATGCAGAAACAGGCATGGAATCAATCATATATAGAATTGAATACATGGTTCAATGAGTGGTGTGGGAAACAGATGTTTCAACTTATGGGGCATTGGAACCAATACTGGAGCAAAAGATAGATTTCTGTTGGGACAGGCTCCACTTAAACTGGCTGGAACCTGTATCATGTAATTAATGTTATAAATGGGGATTTTATACTAAAAAGGAGTGGAAAGTTTGAATCTAAAGAAAAAAGTCAAGGCCACAGAGCAGTATAGTGATTTGGGCAAAGCACAGTGTAGCAAAATGTTTAATAGTGCAAAAGAGAATAAGGTCAAATATGGGAAAATGAAAGAAAGTTAACTTTGAAACACTTTACTTGGATAGCAAAAAACAAGAAGGGCAAATTAATGGCAGAAATAGAGATAAATGGTTTAATGAAGACTTTCCATGATGACCATGATTGGGAACTAAATGTTCCAGGCTAACATATTGAAAAGACAGACGAAATGGGAAAGATAAGTGGGGGTGGCTCTTGCAATAAAGGATGAAATTAGAACAGTGTTGAAGGATTTTGGCTCAGGAGAACAGGAGGTAGAATTAGTCTAAGTGGAGATAACGAATAGAAAGAGTTAAAACCGTTGGTGGGAGTAGTTTATATCTTCCCTGCATTCCCCCTCCCCCACCTCCATTAGCAGCTATATTGTTGGTCAGAGTATTACAGAAGCCTGTGACAGATCATCATGGGGGATTTAGTCTTCATATAGACTTGACAAATCAAATTGATGAAGGTAGTTTGGAGAATGCATTTATAGAATGCAATCGAGACAGTTTCCTAGGACAATACGTAATAGAACCAAAATAAAAATAAAATACTGTGGGTGTAGGAGATCTGAAATAAAAAACAGAAATTGCTGGAAAAACATAGACGGGCTGGCAGAATCTATGGCGAGAGAAACAGAATTAATATTTTGGTCTAATGAGACTCTTCTTCAGAACTGAACAGCAGTTTTTGCATCATGGAGCCAACCAGGGAGAACAATATGTTAGATATGGTGTTGTGTAATGAAGCAGGATTATTTAGTAATCTCATAATGACGGATCCACTTTAGAAGAGTGATGAGAATGTAATAGAATTTCACATTAAGTTTAAAAATATTATACTTTAGTCCAAAACTTAAGCTTATTAAACGTAAATAAAGCTAATTGCATAGGTATGAGGGAAAGTTGGTAAAAGTAGATCATGACATTGGATTAAAAATAATCACTCTCAAAGAACAACTGCAAATATTAAAATAAATATTCCATAATTCTCAATAAATATACATTCCATTGAGAAGTACAAACTTCATGAAGAAAGTAATTAGAGCTATGGCTAACCAAAGGTGTTAAGGATAATATTAGATCAAAAGTAGAGGTTTATAATCATGTCATAAGAGTAATAATGCAGAGGGTATATTTTAGATAGCCACAAAAGATGATGAAGAGTGAGCAAAGAGAATATACAATGAGCCAGGGATATAAAATCAGATTGTAAGTGCTTCTATGGCATATATAAAAACAAAGGCTGTGGCGTAAGTAAACATAGGCTTCTTAGAGGCTTAGGCAGGGGAAATTATTACCCTCACTGGGGAAGAAGGCTAGCTTCCCTCTAAGAATCAGACAGGCCAAAATCTTCAGAGAGGCACCAGTTCCAACAATGATCAGAACCAAAGGGGCCTGTTCCATCTAACATTTAGAGCCACAGTATAATTTCATACCTTTGCTAAACTAGTATGTTTTCCCAGACTTGATCATATAAACTGTTTTGTATGGAACTATGAGCTAGATTTGATGTAAAGTAGATGTTTGGAAACAGAGATGTCTTAGTGAGTTCAGGGAATGTGGGCATATTTTGGGAACAAGAGGTAATTACAGACAAAACAGTGTGTTTAGTTATTAATAAATTTAAGTGTCACAGTGTATATTAGTCTTTTTTTGTGTTATTTTCTTTTACTTTAATAAATACTGTAATTCATTGTTTACACACCAGGCACTTGTTCCTCCCTGGATTGTATATTGTTATTCACATTATTCCAAACAAACATATGCCACTAAGTTATCCTTTGGGGTTTTGAGACACTTTGGCAGGTAACATCAGTGGGGTTCTTGACACAACTTCAGGAATGGACAAAAGGATCAGGAAGGGGCCCTCAAGTTATAGCCATCTTCATGACCATGGGCACTGTGTGCCCACCTGCTCACCTGCTCCATTGAGAAGGAGATCTTGCACTGCTACAGAGGTCCACAATGACTTGCTGTGAAAGCCTAAGGCTCATAAAGCACTGGTGTTCAGACAGCCAATTTTCTGACTGCCTAAAGAACATTTATTAGGGGGTGTATCATCTTTGAAGTGGATCTCAGTATCCATTCCTTCTGTCCGGTGGTGCTTCGGCTACTCCTGGCGGTGTTGATATTGGAGCTGTTTCTATTGTTCCTCATCAGAGCTCCAAGACAGAGCTGCATAAGTTGCTCTTCCATTACAGTGAAGACTGATAGCGGGAAAGGTCAGATGGAGGTAAGTGAAGTCGAGGATGTGAAGCAACTTCCAAACAACTGTTATGATTCACCTAAGCACGGCTGCAGCAATTCAATTTCACTTTTAAAAGATCAATTCCAATAATTGTATGTTGAAGAATGAATGAGTCTGAAGCCAGCCTGTACTTTGAGCAAAGACACAGAAGATCGATTTTACCTTTCGGATGTGAAAACTTGGTACAGTTGAGCATGAGGTGAGTAGTGTGATCTGCACCTGCCTTCATGCTGCTCCCCCTTTACCAAGGCCCACAAATGGCTGTGATTGGGACCATGCCCGAAATGGGCCTGACAACCATTTAAATTCATTTGCATGCATTTAAATTGACTTAATGGGCTGCACGCCCAAACTTACCGGCACTTCGCCTTTTACCACTGCATTCACTCATCCAGAAATGGTGCAAAACAGACATGCTCCACAAAAGTTTGATTTAGGCGCTCCTGTTAGTGAGGAGATAAGTATTTAGCTTTTGACGGCTCTCTGCTTGAGATCAGTGGACGGGGGGGGGGGGGGTGAGGGAGGTCCACTGCCATTCTGTCTAAGATCGGGGTGCAGGGGGGAGGGGCAGTCCGTTGTTCATGCCCAAGATGTGTGTGTGTGTGTGTGTGTGTGTGTGTGGGGGAAAAGGGGGCACCTGCTGCCATTCTGCCTGAGATCAGTTGGGGGGGGGGGAGGGGGCCGTGATTGGTTTGGGTGATGGGGTAGTGGGGGGATAAGGAAGTTAGTAATGTTGGGGCTGTGGGGAAATGTCTGTCTGGGCCAGGGGAGATATTAGCCAGCCTGGCAGGTATGCGGCAGGGGAGTCGCAGTCTATCATTTCTTTTCTGCACAACGGCAGTTGGAGGTGCCAATCGGAGCTGTAGGGTTTTGGGCATGTTAAACCCTACTCACGGGCTTCTGCAGTACAAAGAATAAAGAACAAAGAACAAAGAAAATTACAGCACACAGAAAAGCCCTTCGGTCCTCCAAACCTGCACCGACCACGCTGCCCGATTTAACTAAAACCCCCACCCATTCAAGGACCATATCCTCTATTCCCATCCAATTTATGTATTTGTCAAGACGCCCTTTAAAAGTCACTACCGTATCTGCTTCCACTACTTCTCCCAGCAACAAGTTCCAGGTACCCACTACTGTCTGTGTAAAAAATCTGCCTGGTACATCTCCTTTAAATCTTGCCCCTTGCACCTTAAACCTGTGCTCCCTACTAATTGATTCTTCCACCCTGGGAAAAAGCTTCTGACTATCCACTCTGTCCATGCCTCTCATAATCTTGTAGACTTCTATCAGGTCGCCCCTCAACCTCTGTTGTTCCAGTGAGAACATATCAAGTTTCTCCAAGCTCTCCTCATAGCTAATGCCCTCCATACCAGGCAACATCCTCGTAAATCTTTTCTGTACCCTTTCCAAAGCCTCCACATCTTTCTGGTAGTGTGATGACCTGAATTGAACACTATATTCCAAGTGCGGCCTAAGGTTCTATAATGCTGCAACATGACTTGCCAATTTTTAAACTCAATGCTCTGGCTGATAAAAGCAAGTCATGATGTGGATATGCTGGCGTTGGACTGGGGTAAGCACAGTAAAAAGTCTGACAGCACCAGGTTTAAGTCCAACCGATTTATTTGATAGTAAACTCACTATCAGAGTAAACCCTACAGAGCATATAAAGCTCTATATGCTCTGTCTGAAGCCAGAACTCTCCATTCACCTGAAGAAGAGGGAAACCTCGAAAGCTAGTGAGTTTACTATCAAATAAATTGGTTGGACTTAAACCTGGTGTTGTCAGACTTTTTACTGATAAAAGCAAGCATGCCATGTGCCTTCTTGACTACCTTTTCCACCTGCATTGCCATTTAGCTTTTTACCATTTATATAGATGATCTGGAGGAGGGAACCGAGTGTAGGGTGTCGAAATTTGCTGATGACACCAAGATTGGGGGAACGGCAAATTGTGCGGAGGGTGTGGAGAGTCTGCAGAAGGATCTAGATAGGCTGGGCGAATGGGCCAGGAAATGGCAAATGGAATTTAATGTTGGCAAGTGTGAGGTGGTCCACTTTGGTAGGAAGAATGGTAGGAAGGACTATTACTTACGGGGCGAAAAACTGCAGCAGGCGACGGTGCAGAGGGACCTCGGGGTCCTTGTGCATGAGTCGCAAAAACCCAGCTTGCAGGTGCAGCAGGTGGTCAGGAAGGCGAATGGGATGCTGGCCTTCATAGCGAGGGGAATTGAATATAAAAGTAGGGAGGTCTTGCTGCAGCTGTATAGGGCATTGGTGAGGCCGCAGCTGGTGTACTGTGTGCAGTTTTGGGCGCCGCACCTGCGCAAAGATATTTTGGCCTTGGAGGGAGTGCAGAGGAGGTTTACTAGGCTGATACCGGAGTTGAGGGGGTTGAGCTATGAGGAGAGGCTGAATAAACTGGGCTTGTACTCGTTAGAGTTTAGAAGAATGAGGGGAGATCTCATTGAGACGTATAAGATAATGAATGGGATGGATAGGATAGAGGTGGAGAGACTCTTCCCGCTCAAAAAAGACAGTAGGACTAGGGGGCACAGCCTCAAGATAAAAGGGGGGCGGTTTAGAACGGAGTTGAGGAGGAACTTCTTCACTCAAAGGGTGGTGAATCTCTGGAATTCTCTGCCCGTTGAAGTGGTGGAGGCTGCCTCGCTAAATATTTTTAAGACGTGGGTTGATGGGTTTTTGATAAGAGAGGGGATTAAGGGTTATGGGGAGAAAGCGGGAAAGTGGAACTGAGCAGCGACAGATCAGCCATGATCTTATTGAATGGCGGGGCAGGCTCGAAGGGCTAGATGGCCTACTCCTGCTCCTATTTCTTATGTTCTTATGTTCTTTTAATGACCTGTGTACCTGTACACCCAGATCCCTTTGCCTATCAATACTCTTAAGGGTTCTGCCATTTACTGTGTACTTCCTATCTGTATTAGACCTACGATTGAAAATTGTTGATTTTTTTCTAATGAGTGCATCGGACGATTTGAAATTGCTGATACTTTTCTGGCATAGTGCATATGGGGGCACCTAAGTCAGATCTGAAACACTGCCAGTTTCACGTCCGCCCAACACTTAGAATCAAAATGGTAAAATAGGGCCCAGCCTCTCTCAGCCCTCACAACACCCAGTCATCATACCTTTCTTATAGTCTTGCAACAAAGTCCAATATCTCCCCATTTGGGGATAGTTGCTCTTGATTTGTGTAGCTCCCAAAGGAGTTATTCCCTCCACAAACTTAACAAGAATAATTTGCTCTGGCATTCCTTGTCCCTCCTCACTTTTCCTGATCCATAGATGGTTGCCATTCCTTCCTCTAATATTGCCCATTCCCTTTCTCAATGCTTTAAAACACTGGCTCCCACCCTGATGTGTCAGATTATCTCCAGCTTTTCCTTAAATTCTGAGATCTTGAGCTCCGTTAATCACATTTGGAAACAGTTCCCACAGATGCGTTTATCTGAGTAAACGTCTGCTATTGGAAACTCCACATCCTGCAGCAACCACATTTCATTGTCTCTTCCTGTGCTGCCAATCTTACTATAAATATTCGCTACGCTTATCTACTTAACTCTCAATCAAACTACTCTGCTCCTCCTCCCTTTGCTGCTCCGACTCTCCACTTTAAGTGAATTCCTGTTATGCCATATTGTTCTTGCCTTATTCTATTTTCAGTTAACTCCCAAAAGGAAGCTCCTAGTCTGATTATACAAACTGAGGTAACGATTATACAAAGAAAGTATCAGGATTAACAACAGAGCCATACAAAACCTGTTCTTGTATTTATTCCTGAGAGGAGAATCACGTTGAAGCTTTTCACCTTACACCCATCAAGACACAAGTGTCCTGATGAGTGCAAAATGAAAAGCTTTGACATATTTCTTTTTTCGGCAATACTCAAATTCTATAGTACCGAAAAACTTATGTAATTATATTGACTATAGTGCATGATTGTTGTGAAGACAAGTTTAATTTTCAGTATTGGTAATATGAATGACTACGATCCTGCATTTAGAAGCGGATGCCACACTCTTAATTTTCAGACCCATGCTTCCTGTGAATATGGCTTTCCACTGCGAAATTGGGTTCCCACAATCCTAATGTATCAAGCTTATCCAGGCACTTTTAATTACCTAAGTGGTAAAGAGCCTATATAAAATCATGTAGAGAGATGATGATCATGACTGGTTTTACACAATAATTTTTTTAATAATCATTCTTCTATTACAGTTATAAAGTGGCTAATGAACATACAAATATATGAATTAGCAGCAGGACTAGGCCACTTGGCCACTCACATCTGCTTCCTTTTCAATAAGATCATGGCTGATCTGAATGTAATCTCAACACCAAATTCCCGCCTATCCTTGATTACCTTTCACCCCCGTTTGTTTATCTAATCTATCTTCAAAATGCTCAAAGACTCTCGAGCGAGTTTTCCTGTTCCATCCCCCACGGGAATCATAGTGGGTGAGAGGTGGACCATGGAAAGGTCCGTTGACCTTGGGCAGGACGTTCCGGTTTCACGGCTGGAGAATCCCGCCCTCTGATTCCACCAACTTTTGAGGAAGAGTTCCAAAGTTTCATGACCCTCTGAGAGGAAAAAAGTTCTCTTCATCTCTGTCTTAAATGGATGACCCCCCCCCCAGTTCTAGATTTGCCGACAAGAGGAATCACCCTCTCCACATCCATCCTGTCAATACCCCTCAGGGTCTAATACATTTCAGTCACGTCACTTCTTGTTCTTTTAAACTCCTGTGAATACAGGCCTATCCTGTCTAACCTCTCCTCGTTAGACAACCCGCCCATTCCAGGTTTTTGTCCAGTAAACCTTCTGTGAACTGCTTCTAATACATTTATATCCTTCCATAAATAAGAAGACCAATATGTGCATGGTACTCCAGATATGGTCTCACCAATGCCCTGTATAATTGGAGCATAACCTCTCTACTTTTGTGTTCAATTGCCCTCACCATAAGTAATGACATTCTATTAGCTTTCCTCTTTACTTGCTGTACCTGCATACTAACCTTTTGTGATTCATGCTTGTACAACTACACCATTGCATGATTAGAAATTAAATAGCATGGTGATTTTAACAACGCACAAATGAATTGCAGACTATAATTTATAGTTAGATGCAGTAGGATGATTTCATTGGATGGTGACTAATATTTAGCCATTCCATCGAATTCAGTACACCATCACGCTCTGCAATTCAAGTAATAATTTAGTAAATTTCTCAATAGTATTTCATTGTTCATGTTGAGGCATGAGATCTTTCCTCAAAAGAGGAAATCTGACTTGTTGACATGGGTTGTCTGAGAGAAAGTGGTATCCACTGACTTTGTGTTTTGGTCTGTGTGCATCAATATCTCTCTCCTACCCTTATCATTTGTATCTCAGCGTTGATCTTTTTTTAAAGTTTAGTTATTAGTGTTACAAGTAGGCTTACATGCTGCAATGAAGCTATTGTGAAAATCCTCTAGTCACCACACTAGGGGAGAATTTAGCATGGAGAACGCACTTAACTTTCAGACTGTGGGAGGAAACTGGAGCAGCCAAAGGAAATTCATGCAGGCATGGGGAGAACATGCAGACTCCACACAGATAATGACACAAGCCATGAATTGAACCTGGGTCCCTGGTGCTAATCACTGTACTGCTGTTGCTCCTGTTATTTGCTATATCAGTTCTCATCAGGCTCGCTTTTTCCTTCTACACCACATCTAATTAGTTTGCTTTGTCTTATCAAATCTCAGATTTTTTTCTTGATTTTTATTTCCTGTCATAGAGCAATCGGTTTGCATTATGTTTTAAAAAAAGGAACATGGAATAAATGAAGAATGAGCAAGTAGGAACACGCTCTTTGGCATGTTTTCTCTTTGCTTATGTAATATGCCTTCAAATCTACAGAGGCTGTCTACTTCCATACAAGAAAGCATTGCTCTTCTGAGCTCCAAGTCAAAGGTGCACCAAGTTCTCATCAGACAGGTGCTCTACTCAAGCACTGTCTACCAAGGAACACCTGTGTTGGCAAATGGACAGATTCTCTCTTGCCTGTAAAAAGTTGGGTCAGACCATCAATGTCAGGAAGACAAATGCATTCAGGATGTTGTCATCTATCAGCTTTGACAATGTGACACTGGAGGTTGTTGATTGTTTCAATACATCTTCCACAATCTGTCACTTGATGCTGAAATCAGCACACACATCGGAAAAGCTGCTGCTGTTATGTACAAGCTGAATAAGAAAGTGTGGAACAACAATAACTGACTGAAAACAAACTGCGAATCTGCCTGAGTCCTCAGTACATTCCGCTACAGTGGTGAGTTCTGGACAACATATGGTAGGCAGGAGGAAAGGCTGAACAGTTTCCATCTTCACTGTCTCAGATATATCCTTAACATCCTGTGGCAAAACAAGGTCAACAACTTGGAGGTCCTGGAGTGTACTAATTTCATCTACATACACTTATTGTGAAGCCAATGATATGCACATTGACTAAGTTACATTCATTGGATGGATGACCCGTGTACTCCTTCTATGGTGAACTAACCATTGGGTCACAACTTCCTGGGCATCCATACTTCCACTGCAAGGGCATCCACTGCAAGTGAGCTATGTAGATGGAAAACACTGCCACTTACAACTGGAAGACAATTGCTGACAGCTATGACTTCTGGAAACTGACTGTATGGAAGGACATTGGAAGAGGCAAGCAGAAGTGAAAAGCTCAGCTGGCTGAAAGGAGGCCCAGGGAAATAGAGGCTTTTCTCAGCCCACTGCCTTCATCTGCAGCAAACACGGCAGAGACTGTGATACCAGAGCAAGGCTCCTGAGCCACACCACTTGATGATTAACACAGAATTAACCACCACAATGCAAAGTATAACCTTATGAGACAGAAGGCTGCCATCCAAAACACTCTCCTACACCACAATGATCAAATCAATGATTTCTAACGAAATGAAAACGTGTACAGAGAAAATCTGTAACTGTGAAAGTAACGGATATTTAATTAAGTTTTAAATGCTGCACCATCAGAATTTGAAGGGGCAGTCAGAGAATGCAATTCTAATTGAATAGTTAGGTACAATTACTGTTGGAGGAACACATCTGGTGTCTACCTGGAAAATGCAGCATCTGCTCATTCTAGGGTGCAAGGAGGGCAGCAGGGCCCCATTCATTCCATTGCAGTTTGCTGTGTAAAAAAAAATTAAATGTCCTTTTCTCTTTTGGTCCTCACTTTCCTGGTCTGAACCTCTCTGTTAAAGTCTACCCACTTTTGCTCAATACTATTTTATTGTTCCTTTCGTTTCTAGCTTAAGTACTGATTTGGTCACATGCTGTATTATTTGATTTCTATATTTTGTAGACAGGTTTGATTATTGGTTTTGACCTGTGTGCATTGGTCTGACAGCATGGTATTTTCTATTTATTTGGAAATATTGGAGAATGGCGTCTACGTGAAATGCTGTGAAGGATGTTTGATTTATTATTGTCATTTGTATTAACATATAGTGAAAAATATTGTTTCTTGCCCACTATACAGACAAAACATACCATTCATAGAGAAGGAAACAAGAGAGTGCAGAATGTAGTGTTACAGTCATAGCTAGGGTGCAGAGAAAGATCAACTTAATGCAAGGTAAGTCCATTCAAAAGTCTGAAAGCAGCAGGGAAAAAGCTGTTCTTGAGTTGGTTGGTACATGACCTCAAACTTTTGAATCTTTTTCCCGAAGAAGGTGGAAGAAAGTATGTCTCAAGCGCATGTGGTCCTTAATTATGCTTTTTCCGAGGCAGCGGGAAGTGTAGACAGAGTCAATGGATCAATTTGGGACCTGGATATGCTAATCTCTACATGGCATGTATAATAGCATAAGATTGGAATCAGAAAACTTAGTCTGCTTATGGGAATTACCTTTTCACCATAAACACAATTATTGGGTAAATGTCAAACCATAAAGGAATTGACGGATGGATTGAGGGGCTGGAAAAAAAAAGGATTCTATTTTTTTAACAGATGGGAGGCAGTGGATGGACTGAGTTCAGAGAATATTACGTTTTCTTTTCAAATGTTGGACAGAAAGTTGGGACCTTCAGCCAAACCTATAAAATGCAGGCCTGCATAGTTCACAAAAACAAATGTGATGATAAATTGGCAGAAAGCAATTTTAATTGGAAAAGCTAATGGACTGGAGTCAACTTGAAAAGAAGAGCAGGTACAGGTGGTTAGAGCTTGAGAACAGGAGGGAAGGAACAACATTTGGGCCAGAATTTTACTATGCTTTGGGTGGGAAAGCAGCCAACCAAGAAATGTGTGAAATTGCATGAAAAGATGTGGAGTGTGCGTCCTGCTGTCATCATGGACTTTCACCTTGTGGTCAATGCACGAGGGCAAGAGTTGGAATCGTGTCCACCAAAAATCAAGCAGGCAATTTAGTCCAATAAGGGGGCTCAATTGAAGGCAATTTTACACAGCCCGTCTACTTCAATGGTTGCTACAAGTTGCTATAGGAACTCCCACTCACCTGACAAAGGCGCAGCGCTCCAAAAGCTAGTGGATTTTGCTGCCAAATAAACCTGTTGGATTTTAACCTTGTGTTCTGAGATTTCTTACTTTGTTTACCCCATCTCCACGTCGATGGCTGCTGGCAGGCTGATTGGCCAGGCCTTCAGATTTTAGCTTCAACCTCTGTCCAGGGCAGGATAAACCGTCAGAGCTCCAATCAAATTTTAAAAGATGTCTGGGGACTGAGGTTTGTGTTTGAATGTGCTGCCTAGCCACGTTTTACATAGTTTTTCCGTGGCAATTTATTTTTCATGGAACTGCTCTGCAATGGCTATTCCTCTAAGGGAGAATTCGAATCCCAGCACACTCCCTTTGCTCAGCATCCAACCTCTTCCCACTCTCCCCAGCACCATTGAGCCTTTCCGAATGCGTGACTCATGCTGGCTGTCCATTTATTGGCTGGCCAGTATGGAATTGCATTCCAGAGCCAATGGCGACCAGGAATGCGTTTCACGCCTGTTTTTGGACCTGCTGACAGTGTGCGCCCGATGGGCAATAAATTCATACCATGGAGATTTGGCTTTCCAACTATTGTTTTTAGATGTGTAATACGTATTTACTATAAATAAAAAATGTGTTTAATAGAAGCTGAATCCTTTTGCAACAGATATCTAGCATATCCAGGAACCATGCACATTTGAGAGACACCAAAAAGCTAATAATGCAGATGCTCAAAATAAACTAGTTTTAAAATATTCAATTTATGTGTAATTTGAGACCAAAATAGTTGAGATGTTTCTGTTGAATCATTTCCAGGGATAGACAAATTATGATGGAAGAACTTGATAACCAAACAGACTAAGAGGAGGAAAATATTGTCTATTGGAACCTTGGTCGAATAAATATTCATAAATATGGGGCTGCGTTCGATATATTTGCACAAAGCGAGGAGGGCACCAGCTTGCTCAACAACAGAGCAGCATAATCCTAGCAAAGGGAGGAGGAGTTGGACAGCGATTTAAGCCTCGTTTTGTCATATTTGTTTATTCTCTCAAAACATGGTGCTTTATCTTTCCTCTGCAGTTCATTGCTGATGGCAAAAACCTGTGAATCATTTGAAGCTGCAGAAACAAAAGCCTCTGCAGGCCAAATGATCATATCAATTAATCAAATTAAACATTCGCTGTTATTTACAAACTGAGCCTGCAGTTCCAGTGTACAATTAAGTCTGCCTTGTAGGAGGAATCTTTTGCTCATGATACCAGTTTCTGAAACATTTCACAAAAGAGTTATCTATATCAAAGTTTGAGCAAGCAATGATAAAATCCTTTGGTCCTCCATAAATTAGAAGATTTTTAAAATTACTTTCTGACCTACTAATATCAGTCAATCTATTAAGCTATTTTCCTTTCACATGGCAGTAATTGTCCATCGAGTTTTTGACTACACAAAAAAAATCAGATGATTTTAGCATTTTCAGATTGGAAATTGCATTGAACACAGCTGGGTGAAAATATTCTTGATACAAGACGCAAACTTGATAAAAGGGTCAAGGGTTATGGCAGGCAGGCAGGTAAGTGGAGGTAAGGCCACAATCAGGTCAGCTCTGAACATATTGAATGGAAGAGCAGGCACAAGGGGCCAAATAGCCTAGCTCTGCTCCTAAATCTTGTGATAAGTGAAGATAATTGTTAATTTTTTCTAGCTTAATAAATCATATATTCAGTTAAAATATATCCAGCATGAAATTTGGCATCATAGTGTCCAATTTTTAGGTGCTCTTGGCGCCATTTTGCCTCAATTATGGCATTCATGGAATTTTATGTGCGATGTGCATGCATGGTGGGTGGGCTGGGAAGGTTTTCTGGTGTTCTCTCTCCAAGATCTTGGAAAGACTGTGATATTACACTGGCTGGCAAATAAAGAACATGCAATGATGCTAGGATGTGCTTCCAAAACCTTCTAGTGTAATTCCCGGTCCAACATGCATCCAAACTTTGGACATAAAATTCTAGCCAAGGTGCACATGCACATTTCTAGCCCTTACATGACAGATACAATTTTGGTGAGGGTGTTAGCACAGGTATGAAAGTGTCATCTGGAGGTATGAAGTGGGCACACTGTACTGATTTGACACCAATGAGGTCATTTTGGAGCTCAATTCTCTTAATGCTGTTTCTTAACCACACATTAAGAAACAGCATTAAGAGAATTGAGCTCCAAAATAGCTGAATGTGCATTTTAAAAGCAGCAGGAAAAAAAGACCCTGCTAGCATTATTTTCATCTGTGTCACTGGTTCTTATTGGCTCTTAATGTGACTGTGGAAGTTTATGATTGTTTCCAGCCTTCTGTTGAAGTGTACAGGGAGTATGGCACATGCTGTCGGACTTTGTCCTGACCTCAAAGACTTTGCATAAACCACTTGCTCCCAGACATGCATTCAGTAATTTGCATCCCCTTGGCTCACAGTACGACAGGGAGAGTAAGCTGAGGAGACACAAGACTTGCTACTGGAAGAGGGAGGAGAGGGAAGAAGCATTCTTAGCTTGAGGTTACATTCACACAATAGCTCATGGAGCAATTCTCCAAGCTGAACCTCGGCAAGGAACAATATGCCAAATGTCTCTGCTTCATCAAGGATATCCTTATTGTGCTACTTTCTGCAGCCACGAATGCAGACTTGAGCAGGGTGAGGATAGCATTGCCAGTGAGCCTGAATCTGATCACGGGCACTAAGTTTTCTGTGTCTGACTCCCTCCATACTAGAGCTGGTGATATTTTCACCATCCCCTTGTTTGTCAAACACTTTTGGACAAGAACATCACATATCTGGAAAGCAGCAGGTGGGGACAGCATTGCAGGCTTCCCCATGGCACAGGTTTCCATTGACTGTATATATGTTGCATGCCAATTCTGAGATGTACTGTAACTGAAAAGGATTCCATTTCTTCAACTCAGGTGCAGCAACCATTATACAGCTTATTGTGAAGTTCAGTTGTGCAGTACCCTAATAGCAGTTACAATACCTTCATTCTGCAGCTGCCATTTGCATTTGAACTTTCAAAGAGTGGTTACTGATTGGCGAAGATTAACCTTATCAATGTGGTCCATGACTCTGGTATGCAAACCACACATCTTTGGGTAACTTCTTTTAACAAAAGCCAAGCTGCCACGTGAAATATGATAGACAGACCATTGGGGTAATGATTGCATTGCCTGCGCCATTCTGGATAAGCCCTACAGACTGCCATTCAAAATTTGTGATGATCTGCTGCATTCTGCACAATCTTGTCATCTCGATGGCAGAGCCCTTGACACCAATTATAAAGTGAACCAGCTGAGGAGAAAGTGGAAGAAACGAGGAAACCAATACAGTCCCTTTCAGGCCAGGTTATCCCAAATCGATACATCTGACTGTGATACAGTATAATCACAACCCCAATTCCTCATCACCAATGGTCCCAAAAGAATCATTTCCCTTTGTTAAAGATCATCACAGTGTCCTCTTTGCCGTAATGCAAAAATTAAAGCTTCCACAATGCTGGCCCTGCTAATGATGCTCAAATCCAATCAATGAAAAGAAAAAGTGTGTAAGGTTAAGCAATTAATTTGGGGAATGAATTATGATTAATTAGGATTGTTGGTATATGTGTGAGGAGGGCATGGTGCATCGAACAGTGTGTGAGGCTGGGGGTGCATATAGTGAAATATAGCATTTACTGACTTTGATCATTCCAATAAGATCATCCTGCAGCACTCAATCCACTGCTTAGGCTAGACTCCTAGCACTGGTCACAACAGCTGATCTCACTGCCTTCACAAATTTTGTCTTTAGAGTTCTCTGACACCTTGTGGACAGATTACACTTCTCCTCCTGCACCAAAGCCTCCGGTGCAGCATCAGAAAATCCTGGAGCACAATCTTTACCGTGTTGTGCTGTTTTTCTCCTATTTCACAATCAATTCCAGAATAATTTCCATGATCTAGCAGAGGTACAGGCTGGCTTTAAGAAGTGTAGGCTGGATTTAACTCCTGCTCTGGGTGGCACAGTGGTTAGCACTGCTGCCACACAGCACCAGAGACCTGGGTTCGATTCCAGGCTTGGGTCACTGTCTGTGTGGAGTTTTCACATTCTCCCCGTGTCTGCATGGGTTTCCTCCAGACACTCCAGTTTCCTCCCACAGTCCAAAGATGTGTGCGTTAGGTGGATTGGCTATACTAAATTGCACTTAGTATCAGGGGAACTAGCTCGGGTAAATGTATGGGTTATGTGGATAGGGCCTAGGTGATTGGTGCAGGCTCAATGGGCTGAATGGCCTCCTTCTGTACTGTAGGGATTCTATTCTATGCAGCATACCTCCAAGGATTATGCGCCCCATGCTCAGACATACAGCTAGCCAACAGCTTGCTTAGTGCTTGTTTCGTGATAGGACATTTAAATTGGCAGGCAGCTCAAAGTTTGTGTTGTGCCTGGTATGGGAAAAAATGAGTGTTGGCTAACCTTGCATCATGATCCCATGCCCATTTTTGAAGGTTATCAAATTTCGTGGCCATCAACTTTTAGTTCTACAATCACCACAATTCTTTCAGGAGCTACCAATATTATGAATCACTTTTTTCTAAGTTTGAACCATTCTGATTACTTGGAGTAAATTTTAGTTCCTTTTCCCCCCCCACATACAGGCCCCCAATTCGCTTTAGGTACAAAATAGAATTACACTTTAATCAGCTTTCTGTACAATGACAAAGACATACCATATAGTGAAAAACAAAATGTTATGGCTTCCTTACGTCTACATCAGATCTGTCAAATCTTTTAAATGTTTCCTTTAACAGAAATAAGCTTTGTGCCCAGATCTGTTTTGGCTGATTTGCATGTCCTAGGGGGATATTGAACTATAACGGTGATATTTGTTCCAAGATTAATGTAATTTTGAAAGTACGAACATGGATCGAAGCCATAAATCTGGATTTGGTATATTTGGTTCAGTTGAGATAAAATTGAGCCTTTTCTCAGTTCAGAATTTGATTATATTATTTATTTTGGATTTTAGTAGAATTTATGCTTTCACTAATGGAGTGTAATAGATCACTTTTCTGGGGTTTCCCTCATCTTGACTCCAACGTCTTGGTAAAGACAGCATCACAATGAGGTGCATTTTGCTGCAATAAGCAATTTGAACAGAGCTTTAGGAAGAAAACTACACTTAACCCAAATCAAGAAGACTTTCTTGCATATGTACATCAGGGGACTATTTCATACTAGACTATTATCAGTGGATTTTCCAATTGGTAACGGCAAAGTTCCAGATATAAAGTTGATATTACCAACTGGAAAATGAGATGCTCAGGCTAGACTCCTGGCATTGGCTGCCAGGAATAATTTAGCCAGGAACATAAATTTCTGAAGTTCCTATTCACATAATGCTGATTCACATACCCGACTATTCAATGTGGTTGTCTAGGACCACTGGCTATGAAGACAGATGGAATGGAATGTGATGAGAATGAGTGGAAGAGAATTTGAGAAGCATGCATGGTTACTGGCTGCTGTGTGTACTGTGCCCTCCCCAGTAAGGGCAAAAGAAGCTGAGTCCGCAGGATGATACATGAGATGTTGGTGGTGTGAAAGTATGTGCAAGACATTCAGTGCCAATGGCCTGTTTGTTAATAGTGTGTGAGATCCATATGGACTGTAACCCTCAGAATGTCTGATGCCCTTGTGAGGATGTGAGTCTGGATGAAATAGAAGGTTGACTTACTCTGGCAGAGGAGATGAGATCATTCATCCTCTTTCTGAACTGCAGTGCATTTTCTTTTTGTGCGCCACAGGCACAGGCCTGCCTGGAGATCTCTCTAGCTGATGAGGTCAGGCTAATTACCCTCCTTCTTCCATTCCTTGGGACTGTACATAATACTCCAGCTGAGGATTAACCAGCATCTTACACAAATTCAACATAACCTCTTTGCTCTTGTCCTCTGTGCCCTTAGAGTAGAAAGGCTTGCTGGTTAGGTGCATTGGCCCGAACTGGCGCAGGAGTGTGGCGACTATGGGAATTTCACTGTAACTTCATTGCAGTGTTAATGTAAGCCTTATTTGTGACTAATAAATAAACTTTACTTTTAATAAAGCCTTGGATACTGTACGCTTGATTGACTGCTCTCTCAACCCATCCTGCCACCTTTAATGCTCACAAGTCTGTGCACAACAATGTATCAAATGCCTTTTGGAAGTTCACGTACACACATCAATACCATTAACCAAATCAATTCTTTGTTACCTCTTTGAAAAACCTCTCATATCAGTCAAAAATGAAGTTCCTTTAAAATAATCCATGCTAACTCTCCATATTTTTCTACATTTGTGCATAACTCTTAATTCTGAAAAAATTATAGGGCAAATCTTCAAAAGGCGATATTTTCCAGTCACGCCTGCCCCAAGGCCGGAAAATCCCATCCAAACTTTGCACGGTATGTGTCCTGCCTGCTATGATTCCCGTGGTGGGTGGAATGGGAAAATTCTGCTCAAAGTGTCAGGCTCAGACTGAAACTGGCAGGAAGCTCTCCAGCTACACAGACCATTTGTCTCTCCAAATCTTGAGCCTCGGACTGAAAAAAAGAGTGGGCAGAGTTTACACTGTCGCTCTGGTGCGACAGGGCCCCATAAGATTGGCAAGACTGATCCCACAGAGATCAGTGTACCATCTTTAAAGGGTACTCTGATCAGAACAAAAATAACCTCCTCCCCCAATCCCCCGCCGTCCTGACAATCATCACCAGCATTCCTTTAACCCCTCCTCCACAAGGTAATCCCCTTCCCCTCCCCCCAGTACCACTGAAGTATTACTTGCATTACCACCCTCTACTCCCCCCATCAGTGCTTGCTCTCCCCCTTGAGGCTCCCAATAGGGCCTATCCATAACACTGCCCCCGGCATAGGTTGGCAATGTCAGATTGGCATAGTGTCAACCTGAGTGAAGAAGCAGTGCCAGGATAATCCTCTCCCTCTGGCTTACATTTACCTCTGTGACTCTGGAAGGATCCCCTCAAGGGTTTTACGTTTGGCCAGAACTGTTGTGAACCATCAGTGAGGTATGAATATTGAGTGGGGGGGTTGGGTGGGGGAATCAAGTGGCAGGGCCCATTAAATTGCATTTCATTAATTTAAATATTATTAAATGGTGAAGCTTATGACATCGTTGGCAAGAGGTGGGGAAAATTACGTTTCCTGATTCTTGCTGGATTTTCCACCTGTTTCGCCATTCTCTCTGATATGACCGCGGGCTAGAAAGATCCCCCACTTTTTCTAGATGTTTCCCTACCACCCAAGTTGAACTGACTGGTATGTATTTGCTGGGCTTATTCGATGTAATGTCTGCAATTCTCATCCTCTGTCACCACCTCTAAGTCTAGGAACCTCTAAAAAATTATGACCATTGCCTCTGCAATTTCTGTTCTCACTTCCTTCCATAACCTTGGCTGCATCTCATCCAGTCCCAGTGTCTTGTGAACTTTAAGTACAGGCAGCTTATCCAATACTTCCTTCCTATCAACTTTAGACCCTTCTTGTAACTAAATTTCTTTTCCTTTCACCATGGTCTGGGTAGAATCTTCTTCCTTGATAAAGACAGCTACAAAGTATTTATTTAATAACTCAACATTGCCCTCTGCCTCCATGTCTAAATCCCATTTTATGCCTCTAATTGGTCATAGTCCTCCCTTTACCATCTTTTAACTATTTACATGCCTGTTGAAGACTTTGAGATTCCCTTTTACATTAGACACCAATCTTGATTTCATTTAACTTTAGGTAATAGCCTCAGAACAAAAACCTGCATTTATAGAGCACCGTTGATATAAAAAGGCTGTAGCAAGCTCCTTTACAGAAGCACAAGAGAAAAACAGATGCTGAGCCAATGATGAAAATATAAAGAGGGGTAACTAAAAAGCGGGTCCTGGAAGTGGGTTTTAAGAGGGGTCCTAAAGGAGGAGAAGACAGTGCAGAATTGGAGGACATTAAGGGAGAGACTTCCAGAGTTAGTAGCCTGGATGGCTGCCAGCATGACCATCAATGGTGTTGTGAATTCCACAGGGAAGCACATGAGACCAGAGTCAGATGAATGCAGGAATCAGGATGATGGGGAACAGGGCTGGAGGAGGTTACAGATTTAGTGAGGGGCCAGACCTTGGCTGAATCTTAACTTCCAAAACTGGGCAGTCAAGACAGAGGATGAAATTGTAAAAGTCTGAAACAAGAGCTCACTGTCTCAGATATGTCTGACTTCGCTTTAATTGGAGATGAGTGACCAATTTGTTCGTGGGAAGTGGGTTGGTTCTGTGTAATATACAATCAGGCTGCGTGCCTTCATTTTTAATGGTCACTCTATTTTTAACTTATGCCAGCCGGGTTTTGCAGTCCTCAGGAAACCTGCCAGGTAAAAGGAGGTGAGACAAGCTAAATGTGTGAGATAAGTGCCTTTACCAGAACTGCTTGTGGGTCAGAAGGAGCAAGAGTGCATGATCTCTTCCACCATCTGAACCAATCACCCGCAAAAGCCCCCTCAATAACTTGTTCTCCTTGGCTGTGGCCTTGTGTTCAAGGTTCTCCAACCAACAGGCCTCTAACCTGTCAGTCAGGGCAGAAAAATGCTTGAAGCATTCTGTAGTTCAAAACCTGTTTTTCTGGGTTTCCTGATTTCAAAGTAGCACTCACTGCCACTCATCCACATTCTCCAGCCCCCTGCAACAAAATGCACTTCGAAGGAACAGATTCTTAAATTACAGCTGTTGAGATATCAGCAGCCAATGTTGGCCAAAATTCAAGTATGATGGGTTCTCCGATTTAATCTTATCCATGTGACCCATTTCATACTTCCTTAACACAAGACAGAACTCTGTGAATGCTGGGAATCTGATATATAAACAGAAAGTGCCGGAAATGTTCGACAGGTCTGGCAGCATCTATGGAGAGAGAAATAGAGTTAATACTTCAGGTCAAGTGCCCTTTCAGGCAAAGTAATTAACAAAGAAATTGACTCGTGAACACCAACGAAATGAGTAAATGGTTGAGTATAATTTTAAAAGTCATTTTCAGTGATTTTAAATCAGATTATTTGCAGCTGGAGACTGGATACCCTTATTAAGAAAGCTTATGTTTATCAATTAATCCATTTTTGGTTGTATTATAAAACTGCACCAGTTAGCAGTTCTTAAATACATCAAGGGAATGTTTCCTGTTTCTTTGAAGATGTAAATTTTTACAAGAAACTTGAACTTTAACCTAACTGGTACAATTTCAAGCCTATTATTTTTAAGGCTGTGAGACCAGCACGCTTCTGGACACAACGTCCCAGATCTTTCAGTCTCAATGGTCAGAAGCCAGACCCACTGCGAGATACAAAACAGGATCCCTCAGAAGTCTCAGCATGATGACTCTGTGGGAATTGCCCTGATAGTTTGAACTTCTGATAGACAACTCCTCTGTTTCCTGGTACCCTTCGAAAAAGTCTCCAATTCAAACTTCAGACAGTTTCAACTTATTACTTGGATGGTTACCCAGGTACTTAGACTGATCAAAACCTACCTTAACCCCTGGGCAACTATACACTGACCCCCCCTCTGTCAGCAATCACTCATACTGACCCTGACTCCCACTTGGGTATCCCACCACAAGCCAATCTCATCTCCTTGACCGCCCCCCAACCCCTTGCTTGGTTTGACCTGACTACTCCCATCATCACCCAACTACCCCCCACGAACTGACTATCCCTACCACCAGACTCCCCCGACCCAACCTGAATAGCTGCCACCCGGCTCCCGTAACCACTCCCAATCTAAGCCAACCACCCCCGACTACTGGATTCCCACTAAGCCAAACTGACTGCCATCCAACAATCTGACTTCCCTCGCCACCAACTGATGCCCCATCACCCCCCCAGCACTCGAACTGACTCGACCCCACCTCACCACCCAACTTCCCCCAACCCTTCCCCATCAACCCTTTATCTTGCTCACCCTCCCCCCCATACCCCTCTGACCCATTTATCTTACCCACCCAAACCCTTTACCTTTTCATTGCCTTTCAAAGAAGCTTAGGGACATTTAAACCCCTTACTTACAAGGATACCACAGCCAGTGGAGTTACAAGGTGAAGACAGGGATTCCTGAGCGATGTCTAGCTGTTGCTGCCTCCGAGGTTTCCTGCACTGACTGAGTTCTGCAGGATCCTCCACTGGGAGATGGACTAAAAAAAAAATCAGAGGAAGAAAACTGAATATTCTTTGTCTGTCAAAAATAGGGGCTCTAACCCTGAATTGTAGATTGAGGCCTGCATATGTTATGGACAGCAAATCTTTCCATTTCTCTTGACAGACTTGTATAAATAGAATAGAATTTGAACTTTATAACAAAACAACTAATATATGGCCATGTGTGAAAGTTATTGCCTCAATAATGTCAATTACGAATGAAATGACAACTTAAATGCATATCATTTTTATTGGAATTCTTTGTACTTATATTTTTGGAAGTTAATTCTGAGAATTTCATAAACCTACGCTTTATATGATTACATACTGCTCTGTTTTAAGATGTACTTTTACCTTTTTATGGTTCTTTTCTGTCCGTCAACATATTCAGATGGTAAAATGAGCACAGATTTTGCAACTGACACTCCATGGTCAGCCACTAGGAGGTGCATGAGAGCTACATGGATGATTAACTTTGTTAGCCTCTCCAGTGAAGACCCTGCTCAGCACCTCCCCTCTGTGGCACAACAGGGAACAGATTAGATAAAGACTCGCAAACCCTTCTGCATTCTAGTTTCTGGTAAAATCCAGTTTCTAAACTCCCTGGATATGTTGTGTTCTGATTATGTTTAGTGGCTGGGTTTTAATTCTGAAACATAACAGCCTAAACATATACAGACACACAAAGGTTTAAGTGGTTACAACTCTCACTGTTTTGTTTTATTATTCAGTGATCAAGACCATTGTTAAACAATCAAATAATACACTTGACCAAGCATTAAAGAGCTTTTGTGGTGCAGTGAGTAGTGTCCTGGCCTCTGAGCCAGAAGATCTGGGTTAAAGTCCCACAGACTTGATGGCCAAGGGACAATTGTTCATAATGCAGCCAAACAAAACAAGTTGAGTATCAACTTATAAATCCTTCAACCACATACCAACAGCAGGCAGCAAGAGCAGGCGGGATCCCCGCCAGGTGATGGAAAGAAATTGCAGCCTCTATCATCACTATCTATAGCCCCAGGCTAGAACACACAAAAGCAATGTGGAACTTCTGGGCCCTTTGGCGACAGACTGAAAGGTGGGAAAGTCGACAGAGGAAGGTATTGGTGGGCAGCTCAAACTCTTCCCACCGCCATGCCATATTAATAATGGAAGAAAGTTGATGTCTCGGATGCCTGTGATTTTATTTGCTCATGGGATGTGGGCATCGCTGGCTGGGCCACTATTTATTGCCCATCTCCAATTGCCCTTGAGCTGAGTGGTTTGCTGGGCCAATTTAGAGAGCATTCAGGAGCCTCAACCACATTGCTGTGGCTCCAAAGTCACGTGGGCCAGGCCACGCACAAGTAGCTGACTTCTTCCCTAAAGGACATTTAGTGAACCAGATGGGGGAACCATCTGTATTAAGTGCCAGTTGTGAGTCCCTTCCCACATTTACAGGTATTTTGCCCTCATCAGAAAATTTGATTACAATATGGCTTGTCTGCTGGGTATAGCCTTGTGGCAGGCAACTGGGTACCCATGGTTCACAGAGGAGTATCTCAGCGGCAATGATCTTGGCATCTCCCAACCCAACTTGTCACTCTTTGAGGGTGATTGGCTGTTCATCTCCTTACAGATGCTCCCCAACAATGATCACCGCTAGTAGCGATGCTGCAAAAGCTGCTGACCCTCTGATTGGGGCAGCAGCCCTAGCGGCAGCCTCTTAATTGGTTGTCACCAGCAGTAAGGATGTCATCCCCGATCCTGCCACAGGACGAAGCAGGGCCATGTCTCGCTTTCGGGCTTGGGGACAGAATTTCAGTTTTGACAGCAAGATCCAGCCAAAAGATCCATTGCCTCAGACATCTTGAAAGTCTTCTGGCAACACATACTACTATTCAATTTCACACTTTTTTTAACAAATGCATTTGGTACACAACAGAAAGGGAAGTAAGAGAACACAAGGAAGTCTGGCTATATTGCAGACATCAACTGGAAGAGGCAACACTGGCAGAGAACTGACAGAGTATTGAAGGTAATCAGGCTAGAGGTCAGGCCCAATAGAACATTTGGGTATGTTGCTTTTCCCATTTCAAGTTCTCATTCACACAATCATCACAATAACTCTGTAACTCATCTGCCACTGCTTATTCTTAGTACTCTGCGCTAAATTGTGTCTGTTTCTTCTTTTTAGAGCCTTCACAACTTGAACACAGTCAGTGAAGGAAAACCCTCCTAGAGTTGCACCGACCCTCCTAAACCCAAGCACAGAAATCACATCCTCTGCAGTATAGGTAACAGGTTAGTGGAGAAACTTGAACAGAGGGATTCATTGAACACAAATAGACAGTTAGCCCAGCAATCAGCTCACAAGAGGATCTAATTATGTCCTAACTTTGCTGATGAGGATACAGATGCAGACTTTAGTGACCCAGTTTTGAAAACACAGAAGCAAATACTGCAGATGCTGGAAATTTTAAATAAAAACTCTCAGCAGAATAGTTCTGATGAAGGATCACAGACCTGAAACATTAGATGTTTCTCTTTCCACTGATGCTGTCAGACCCCCTGAGCATTTCAGCAATTTTCTACTTCTAAAACAGAGGCGACTCCTGCACACCAGCGATTGATCAACACGTTGAACCTTGCCCAAATATTCAAGTACATAAGAATGCATTTAAGATAAACATTGCAGGCTTACATCAGGGTGATAATTGGTGTTAGGCATTTGGATAAGGGCTGCAATATTTGAATTGGTTTTTAAAATCTGTATCCATAGGGTGTTTCTAGAAATATTGGAGACCCTGCAATGGTAGACAACACAAACATCAATGTTGGCCACCTGGCAGATGCAATTTATTGACAGGTGGAAAGATTGGGAAAGGTGTTGGATTTCACTATTAATACAGAAAAAAAACTGTTCAACCAAAGTACTTTTTGACATGTCAGTGCTTGAAACACTTTGCCACCAGATCAGCACCATTGTTTGCACACTCCAATACTCTGCTTGATAGGGTTGTAATTGAGCCACTCAGTTCTTTGTTGTTCAGTTTGATGACAGCATGTTTCTTGAGTAACCAGCTGCTGAGCAAGGACATAGAAAGAGCGATGATAGAGAGACCCTGCAAATATTAACGCATCATGGGAACTGCAGGGCACATACTGGCACAGCACACCTCTCCTCATCAAACCCCAGTTGCACATTAGCGGAGTACAAACCTTTGAGGTTCATGAAGGCAGTGGGGATGTGTGAAAGCATCTGCAAGATGATGCAGGTGTGATCAGTGAGGAACTGGAATTGTGAGAAGTCAATCTGCCAAAATTCATAATTTGTCTCCTGCTGCTTCACATTGTTCAAATAGAAAATTATGATTATGTTAGCTTCGCAAACAGGCAATGCATGCATGAATTGTGGTGCTCACAGCTTCCTGAGAGAAGCAAAGACTTTGTGTATTGCTTCTTGGAGGACTGCAAGTGCCATAGGATACAAGAGCAGTAGTAGGCCATTCGGCCCGTCAAGCCTGCTTCACCAAGGTTATGGCTGATCTCATCATGGTCTCAATTTCACTTTCCTGTCTTCCCCCTCTCCCATAACCCCTGACTTAAATCTACCTAGCTCAACATTGAATAAGTTCAACAAGTTGGCCTCTACCAGTTTCTCAGGAAAATAATTCCACAGACTGACAGCCTTCAGAGAAAAAAAACTGTCTCTGATTTAAAAGGGAGACCTCTTTCCTCTAAATTATGCCCCCTCTATCCCACAAGTAGAAACTCCACCTATTATGCAACTATCAAGTCCCGTCAAGATCATAAATGTTTCAATAAGATCACCTCTTACTGGTCTAAACTCCAAAGGGTGTGGTCCCAGCCTGTTCAACCTTTCTCATAGGATAAGCTCAACATGCCAAGAATGAATTGCATTACTCTTCTCTGAACTGCTTCTAATGCAGTTGTACGCTTTTTCTAAATGAGACCAAAACTGCAGAGAGTAATCTGGATGTAGTCTCCCCAGGGCCCTGTGCAGTTGCAGTAAATCTTCCCTACTTCTATATTTCAATCGCTTTGCAATGAATGTTAAGATGCCGACTACCTTCTTAATCACTTGCTGTATTTGCATACTAACTTCATATGATTCACAAATGAGGAATTGCAGATCCCTCTCTGTACCACTGAGTTCTAAAATCTTTCTCTATTTAAATGCTTTTCTATTCTTCTTACAAAAGAGGACAAGTTCACATTTTCCAACTTTCAATTCTTTGCCAACTCACTTAACCTATCTATGTCCTTTTATAAATTCCTTACCTCCTCTCCACAACTTAGTTTCCTATCTATCATGTTATGATCAGCAGATTTAGCTAACATAGGTTTATCCCCCTCATCCAAGTCACTGATATCAATCATATATAGTTGACATCCCAGTACTGGTCCCTATGGCACCTCACTAGTTACAGCTTGCCAACCTTAAAAAAAATTATTCCATAATTTCTGTTTTCTGGTAAGTAATAATATTTTACACATGCTAATGTTATTACCTACACCATGTAACATTATCTTATGTAGTAACTATGTGATACCTTATCAAAGCCTTTTTGAAATCCAGGCAGACCACATCAACAGGGGTCCCTTTATCCACTTTGTTACTTCCTCAAGAACTCTAATAAATTAATTTTCCTTTCATAAAATGTGAACTCTACCTGATCATATTATTTTGTAAGCATCCTGCTATAATCTCTTTAATAACAGATTCCAACAATTTCCTGAGGATGGATTTTAGGCTAACTGGTTTGTGTTTCCCGCTCCCCCTTCTTTCTTGAATAAAGGTTTGTTATTTTCCAATCTGTTAGGATCTTTCCTCATTGCCCTACGCCTTTAAACAGTAGGGTGGTTAAGGATTTGTGTGCACATGTTTTTTTTAAATTTATTCATGGGACATGGGCGTTGCTGACTGCCCAGCATTTATTGCCCATGCCTAGTTGCCCCTGTTCAGAGGACAGTTGAGAGTCAACCACATTACTGTGGCTCTGGAGTCACATGTAGGCTAAACCAGGTAAAGATGGCAAATTTCCTTCCCTAAAGGACATTAGTGAACCATATGGGTGTTTCTGAGAATCGACAATAGTTTCATTGTCATCAATGGATTCTTAATTCCATAATTTTTTTATTGAATTCAAATTCCACCATCTGCCATGGCAGAATTTGAACCCGGGTCCCGAGAACATTAGCTGAGTTTCTGGATTAATAGTCTAGTGATCACCATTAAGTCATCACCTAGCGGTAGACAGGTGGATATCTGTTTACTGTCCCTGAATCTGCAGCTCTGTCTGGTCCTTAGTCCTGCTGGTTCTTCCCTTCCTGTTACCAGAAGGACACCCAGGAAGAAAAATGGGTGTTGCGAGAAGTCATTAAGTCTTCAGAACAATCTACAGCAATTGAAAGCACGTTGAAATGATCTAAGTGCAACAAGTAAATATAATACAAGTAAATACCCACCTTGCATGTTCCATCATTTTAGCTGAAAGCAGGCATGGATCCCTTTTAAATATCACTGGAGACGGTTGCCTCCCAACTTGTACCATCTGAGGTTCAAGCAGTGTAAGAAAATGCAAGTAGCACTTAAGATACAAAAATTGCATTCCTGTTCATAACTATATTACTTGGCTCCAAATTACATTAATTAATGTGGACAGCACTTCTTCTAGTGGATCTGGGACACGTAGTTGGCCCAAATGAATAAGGAACAGGTGAACAGCAAATGGTAAGTTGCTCCTTTGATTCTAATTTGTGATTTTGGCCCCACTGCCACCTCTTTTCACATACAATAGGGTGGTTGGGAAATGAAAATTGCTGCTTCACTATTGTACCTGTAGTTGGCAGGCCCGGAGTTGCAGCATGTTGTATTTTCCTGCTTCTTTTATTTTGGCTAAAGTTTATAATAAATCCTTGCATTTGATAGGCAGCCTATTCCCAGGGCTGCTCTACTTTTGATCCAGAGCCTTGGCAGCACATAAATATAGAGGTTGAGTCGTCCTTTAACTTTCTGTCCTACCCAGATGAGAAGCAGAGATTAGAACCGTGTGTGTGGTTGTAGCACATTAGTACACCACAAAGACAACTACTGCCTGCTGTTATTTATCATTCTGGTATATTCAACTTCTCATGCGGACATTTTTTACTGAAACAGACAACAGAATGAATTAAAATTTTATGACTTCTGCCACAGAAAGCTATCAAAGTCATTCCAAATGTTGTGCAATCCAATTTTCATAGAGCTCATTCCTAGAATCATTGCAGTGTGATTCCCCTTTTAATAAAGTATCCACCTCAACATCCACTAACCGACTTTCTTATCATCCTGTTTTTTTCTGTACGGATTAGGGAGTCGGCTTTCAGAGTTTGAATGCTGACAGCTGAATCAAGGGCGCTGGTCTCCTGGAATTCAAACCATAAAAAGTAACTCCTATTGCATTTTCAGATATCACAGCATTCCCTCGATTTTACTTGAGAGTTATTAAATAGTGACAAAACAAATATTCTCCCACTTCACATTAGAAGAATCTCTCCAATTTTGATATTTTGCCATTTGGCTTGAACTAAAGGAGCAAAAAGACAAATGTAACTATGACACTGAAAGATGTTATTTAGCAGTGTGAGATTAATCTTAGGAAATCTAAACGGAGATAAAACATACATAAGGCAAACATAAAAATACGATTGAGTTATTCAGCCCATCAAACCTATTCTGGCATTCAAGTAGATCATGGCTGATCTGTGTCTCGGTTCCATTTCCCGTCTTTGATCCATGTTCCTTTCATGACCATTCTGCGGTTAAGTCTCTTACTGACCAGAAATCTGTTGACCTCAATCTGGAAAATTTCAACTGACACAGCATCCACAGTCTTGTGGGGGAGAATTTCATATTTCCCCTATTGTTTCAGATGGCTTTGCTGTTCCAACTTTGCATCATTGGTAAAATTCTCCTATCCTTGTGAATCTCCTCTGTACCCTTGCTAGTATGGTCAGATACTTTCTCTAGTATGGTGTCCAGAACTGTATACAGTACTTTAACTGTAGCCTAATGAGTGTTTCATACAGTTTCAGCATGACCTCACTGCTCTTACATTCTATGCCATGGTTAATAAGTTATTCCATAGGACTTCCTTACCAACTTGCCTACCTATCTTGCTACCTTCAAGGATCTGCGGACATGCACTCCAAAGTTCTACTGCCTTCTACAGTTTATGTATTCCCTTACATATGTGTTTGTGTGTGTCCTCCCCAAACACATTACCGACACTTCTTCAGATTGAATTCTATTTTCCACTTTTTGCCCCCTTGACCAGTCCATTGATTCTCCTGCAGTCTACAGCTGTGGCCTTTATAAGCAAGAAGAATAATCACAATCAATACAAATTTCAGTGACTCATGTGACAAGGAGCTGGATATGATTTTCACAGTGACTTCATTGCAGTGTTAAGTAGGTCTACTTGTAACACTAATAAATAAAAGTTAAGAAAAATAAATGGTATGACCTCTGTGGAGACTATTAACTTAAAAGGATTCAAACATCCAGTTAATAGCTTAAAGAATGACAAGACTTTTAAGATATTTACTGGATCAAATGAATTTTCCCAGAAACATTCTCTCTCTCCAGCCCCAGCTGGGTTTCATTAAGGGGAAGTCATGTCTGACGAATTTACTGGAGTTCTATGAGGATGTGTCTAGGGCGGTGGATAGAGGAGAGCCGGTGGATGTGGTCTTTCTTGATTTTCAGAAGGCGTTTGACAAGGTACCTCACAAGAGGTTATTGCAGAAGGTCAGGGGGCATGGAGTTGGGGGTAGGGTGTTAGCGTGGATAGAGGATTGGTTGTCAAATAGGAGGCAGAGAGTGGGGGTTAATGGGTGCTATTCGGATTGGCAGTTGGTGACTAGTGGAGTGCCCCAGGGGTCGGTGCTGGGGCCTCAGCTATTTACCATTTATATAGATGATCTGGAGGAGGGAACCGAGTGTATGGTGTTGAAATTTGCTGATGACACCAAGATTGGTGGAACGGCAAATTGCACGGAGGGTGTGGAGAGTCTGCAGAAGGATCTAGATAGGCTGGGGGAATGGGCCAGGAACTGGCAAATGGAATTTAATGTTGGCAAGTGCGAGGTGGTCCACTTTGGTAGGAATAATGGTAGGAAGGACTATTACTTACGGGGCGAAAAACTGCAGCAGGCGACGGTGCAGAGGGACCTCGAGGTCCTTGTGCATGAGTTGCAAAAACCCAGCCTGCAGGTGCAGCAGGTGGTCAGGAAGGCAAATGGGATGCTGGCCTTCATAGCGAGGGGGATTGAATATAAAAGTAGGGAGGTCTTGCTGCAGCTGTATAGGGCATTGGTGAGGCCGCAGCTGGAGTACTGTGTGCAGTTTTGGTCGCCGCACTTACGCAAGGATATTTTGGCCTTGGAGGGAGTGCAGAGGAGGTTTACTAGGCTGATACCGGAGTTGAGGGGGTTGACCTATGAGGAGAGGCTGAATAAACTAGGCTTGTACTCGTTAGAGTTTAGAAGAATGAGGGGAGATCTCATTGAGACGTATAAGATGATGAATGGGATGGATAGAGGTGGAGAGGCTCTTTCTGCTCAGAAAGGACAGTAGGACTAGGGGGCACAGCCTCAAGATAAAGGGGGGGGGCGGTTTAGAACAGAGTTGAGGAGGAACTTCTTCACTCAAAGGGTGGTGAATCTCTGGAATTCTCTGCCCGTTGAAGTGGTGGAGGCTGCCTCGCTAAATATTTTTAAGACACGGGTTGATGGGTTTTTGATAAGAGAGGGGATTAAGGGTTATGGGGAGAGGGCAGGAATGTGGAACTGAGACACGACAGATCAGCCATGATCTTATTGAATGGCGGGGCAGGCTCGAAGGGCTGGATGGCCTACTCCTGCTCCTATTTCTTATGTTCTTATGACTCTTCCAGCCTTCCTTTAACTCTCCACAAATTTGATTTCTTGAATCAGAGCATCAGTTTCCAGCAGGAAAGTCTGTAACTTAATCTTTACAATGGTTTCCTCTGTGTCCTTCCCCCATGGTAAACTGAATTACATGTATCTAGGTAGAAATGTTAATTAGCTATCCTTAGGAGCCCAATTCTTTTTGGTCTTGAAATTAAATGGACAGTTTAAAACATGATTGTTTATTACCTGAAATTTTCAAAACTTTTCTAAGACTGTGGAGACTCACATCTTCACACAGGCTGCTGCCATTGCCTCTAAGTGTAAATATCTTGCAACTCTTCTCAGTAAAATAATCTAAGTCTTCCTTTGATCTCTAACAATCACACCAGTTAGGCTGACTGTCAGGCAGGTTCCAGAACATGTCATATAATCATCTTTATTTTACCCTAAATTTAAAGGCACAGTCCCAAAATATAATAATCTTATTAGCTTCAGAATTGTAACATACGTCATTATGATGCCATTGACGATATTTAGAGTAGTCTAAAAATTGTTTTTGCATATTTACCTCTGTGTCCTGTAATAGTTCCAAATACCAGGCCTATATTATCTAACTAATCACTGCAAATCTTATTCCGGTGTCAGTAATATAAAAATTGATATTAAAGCTGTGATGATACTCAGACATGTATAACATATGAAATCTAAACCTAAGATTTAAAGAGTGTAGGTTGATGGGAACAGCAGCAGCTCATTGTTGTTCAGTTAGCTCGAGATCAATGTGGCTGCAATTTAAATGTCAGAGAATGGGAGGGAAAACATTTAGTGGAGCATGAAGGAAAAGAGTAAACAAGAAACAAAAATATAAAGGAAAATTATGAAAAGATAAAACCTAGAAACATTGGGTGGAATCTTAACAAAAGATGGCAAAGTGCCAGGATACTTTTCACCTTATGCTAATACATGTGACAATAATAAATCAAATCAAATCAAAAAATGACTGAGAACCTGCCAGTTTCACTCCAGAGAAAGAGGCAGATTTTCGCTTCAGATCTTGGAGCAGTTTCTCAAAGAAAACACAAGGCGGGGGCGGGGGGGGGGGGGGGGGGGGGGCGGTGTTTCACATTGTAATTTTGAGAGATGGGGCCTGAACAGACCAGTAAGGCTGGGGAATGGGGTATCCTTTTTTAAAGGGCACCCTGACCAGATCAAGAAATAACCTCCCCACTCCCCCACGCCCTACCACAGACATCTCAGGGGTTTTCCCTCCACTCTCACAGCAATACCAGCATCTTATCCTCCCCCCCCCCCCCCAACAAGAATCACCAGCAGCTCCTTCTCTTGGAATTTCCTCCTCCCTTCATTGAATGCTCTCTCCCCTCCACCATTTCACATATATGAACTCCTTCACCCCAACTCCTCCAATGACACTCTCTCTAGAGTCCACCCTGGTACTGCCCCGGCCCATGTTTGCATGATGTGGTGATGCCGGCGTTGGACTGGGGCAAGCGCAGTATGAAGTTTGCATTGCCAGATTGGTATAATGTCAACCTGTGCCAGGGGAGGTTTGAAAATATGGCAAGGGGGTGGGGGGAATATGGCAAGGAATGCCTGTTAATGAAATTGAAATCTATTAAAATGAGGTTCTCACCCTTTGTGGGTGTGAACCTTACTATGTCACCGGCAAGGGACGAGGAAAATTGCAGAATACGATCTCTCTGGAGAGAATCAATTTCCCGATTCTGTCTGGACTTTCAGCCTGCATTACTGCTCTCTCTGATAACAAACACAGGCTGAAAATCACACCCATCTGCGGATTATGTCCCATGGCAGGAGTAGAAATGTGGAGTGTTCCCCACTGTGGAGGCCAGCAGGAAAACATGCCATATCTTTTAGACCTGACCTCATTAATTATGCACCCCTGGATTTGTACCGTATTCAGTGGTGGGGCAGGCCTAATGCCATGTGGTTTGCCGTCGTGTCCAGGAACCAGATTGAAATGGCGCTCAACGTCACTGACCCACTATTGAAGAAAGCAGATCCACGAACGTTCTGAGGTTTGAAAATAGACCTCCTCCAGGAGACCAAATCTGGGGATGATCCACTTGTAGACATTACTCGCACCCACTGCTGTGATGTTATGGATTCCAAGATTGTCGGCAGCCTCCAGTCCGAACTCCAGAAGCAGCCCCAGGCATTGTTCAGCTGAGTCCTGACATCAGCATACCACTTTGTTCCAGATATGTTTTGCACTAACATGTCTTTCACTGATGTTGCAGAGAATCGAGCATGGGTGATTGTGCCTTCATCTGTATCGCATTAGCTGGATGCGAGTCAGTTTCCAATTTGCCCTGACGAACACCAGTGGAAGATTGTTAAAAACGAACCCCCACCCCATTGAACTCATCGGCAGATGCATGGGAGAATTCTGCCCATAGATAGAAAGAAAAGATTAAGTGAAAGTGTAACAGGAAGGAAAAGAGAACGAGAGCAACATAGCATATAGAAGAGAATGAGTAAATAAATAATGACAGGATTGGGGAGACATTCAGTGAATGACAACCAGGCGGATCGGTAAAGAGAAGTAAGAGAGCCCTCCACATTGAGATTCTCCCTCTTTCTAACACATAAACACACACAAACTAGCATTATAGTCTTTTACATTAAATAATTTTATCACTGGAGAGATATAAATACACAAGCAAATGGCACCCACAGAAACAGACCTCATGATGAACTACTCACTAATCTTTTTAAATTATATACGTTAAAGTCATCAATGTAAAGACAAACATACAAATGGTAATTTTCTGACTTTTCCATTTTGGTCTGAAGTTTGTGCCAGGCAGTGTATACTGGAAACTTGAATGATGATGTGCATGATTATTAATTTAAATGATTTGGAAATCACATGCAGCCGTCCCCAAATTTCTGAAATAAGCTCCCGATGTGCAAGGCTTCTGACTCAGAGTGCAAGTTTGTAAAGTAACTTCTGTGGATTGTCACTGTAACCCACTTCTAAACATTTGTAAAAATATAAATAATTTAACATTTTCCAGGCAATAGTATATATAAAACACAGTATATTAATTCAGACTTGCTTCCTGCTAGAGTTAAACATGCTGAAAATATTTATTTAAGTGCACGTGCAAATATCATCTGCGAATTTACAGAAAGCTGCAAAGGCAAATTGGTCAATAAGTCCAATATAAGTAGTTTTTAAGCATTTCTGCTTCGTGTCAAGTCAGCAAACTACTGTTGCAATATATACACAATGTATTGCTTTTAAGCGTACTGTGAATTGTTTAACTTTCCATATAAAGATTTTAAAAACTCAGTCAATACATGTATACAATACTGTAAAACGCATCTTTGGTTTATAATAACCAACATTTGTGTGATACTGAAAGGCACTTTTGCAATACACTTACGAATTAAGACTGCAAACATTTTTGAACAATACTAAAATAAATTTCTGAAATATGCATTGCACCCAAAAGTAATTTACCTAAATATTTTACAATATGATATAAAGATACACATCAAACAGAATAAAGCACCTTTGATCTAAAATTTGCAGAACAGCCATAACATACTCCAAATGTCTGCATCATAACTTCAGTGCATACATTATATCTCCTTGATCAAGGAGTTCGTCATTAACATCAAATATCTTTTCTTGCACCTGAGTTTGTATTCCAAATGAATAAGCATATAACTTTAAGATTTACACATTACATAAAATCAGTATACAAAATTTCTATCCAACACAACAGCACATTTGTTTCCAACATGTAAAGCGACTTTCCAATTGTTTTGCTTGAGGAAGACAGTATTCACATTACAAAAATAGCACCAATTACTGTTTATGTTGTTCAGAGCTGATGTAACGTCCATTCCTCTCAATAAGGAGAAGCAAATATGTAGAACATACTTGCAACAACAGTGTTTGTGTGTCTATGATGTATAAACTAGGAATTTGGGGCTGCAGTTAACTTAAAGCTTCAGTACTGTTATTGAATTATATACACGAGGATTACCAAAGTCAATTGTTTTACAAGGTATTGTATTGCAAAAGTGAAAATTATGTTCAAACCTGTACACACAAAAAGTGTTGTAACAGTCATCTATCTTGTCAATCTTCAGTTAACTGGTTGATGCTGTTTAATCAATTGCACTATTAATTACTCCAAGGTGGTATTTATTTCTACAGGTTTGTCCTCACCCAGAGTTCCATAAATTTTACAAATCTTTTCTCTGGTGTTGCTTTTCACAGATGCAGCTGATTTGCTAACCATTTCCAGACTTTGCTTCTTGTGCAGGAAGTACAGGAAGATATGAATGAGAGACTAACAATGGTCTGACATGATATGGATATGCCGGCGTTGGACTGGGGTAAACACAGTAAAAAGTCTGACAACACCAGGTTTAAGTCCAACCAATTTATTTGCTAGTAAACTCACTAGCTTTCGAGGTTTTCCTCTTCTTCAGGTGAATGGAGAGGTGAATGGAGAGTCTCCATTCACCTGAAGAAGAGGGAAACCTCGAAAGCTAGTGAGTTTACTATCAAATAAATTGGTTGGACTTAAACCTGGTGTTGTCAGACTTTTTACAATGGTCAGACAGCCACAGTAGCTGACCATCATGACAACACCATGATGTAGCGATTAGACTGATTACTTCAACTGATTAAATGGAGAAAGAAAACAAGGAAAATAGAGCAAAGTTTAGCAATTTGCTATAATAAACACTAATTTACACCTTACTTTAGATTCTTACAAAGTTACATAGATTTCCAAAGACCTCGTACTCAAAGTGACCATATTTTTAACATACTGCAAATGCTGTCAGCTATTTTTATATCTGGGGATTTCCTTTCTTTGATACATATCAATTTCAATAAAACAACCAAAAGCAGTTAGGTAGCCATTTTAACAAAATAAGCCTCAAGTTGGAAAAATATAATACATTAGGATTGTAAGTGTTTCAGATGATGCAAATATCTAAAACTATTCCTTTATAACACCCACAATTTTAAGAATTGGCATTTTGAAGTAGTACATTTATCAGTATTCTTGTTTTACATTAATGTTTAAGTCAATTACCCATCTGTCCAAAGCAATTAAATTTTCTCAAAGACATAATAAGTACATGACAAAGCAGATGAATCAATGTATGATATTATGGACACAAAGTAATGTACTTCATGGAGACATCTGTGCAAGATCATTCCAGATGCAGAAATAATGCTGAAGAAATTTAAAGCTTTGATGATCTTTCCCATAATTCTCAGGAATCAGATTCAATTATCAATAGCCTCATGAATCAGCTGCAAAAAATCACTCGGAGTTGTCTTTTCTTAAAGGAATCTTGAAGCTGGTTATTTTTTGCCCAAATAATTGGCTAAGAAGATTACTCTGTGACTCTGCTGTCCGATAATTATGCGATTCAATAGGCTTTATACCTTGCATCAATCTATGCTTTCTAATTGAACTGCTCACAAACTGAGCTCCTCCTTTTGAATAAAGGAGAGGTTTTGCGATTAACTCTTTCTTGTGCCTGAATTCCCCATTGAATGATCGCATTTCTAGTTGCTTAAGTGGACAGAAGTTCAATCCATTTCTTTTAGATTGAGAACTATTTGTCCATGGTTTTGCTCTGGAGGTCAGATGGCTGCCTGTTGTCTCATCTCTGGAAACAACGATACCGTGATTATCTTGTGAAATGTCACATTTTCTTGTGCTGTCAGTTCTCATCTGTTTTTTCTTTTTGCTTCCCTCATCTACGGTTATCCTGTAATTATTGTTGTTTTTGATATTAGGAAGCTTGTGTTCTTTTCGCTTTTTTTGACTTAGTTTTGCCTCCAAATCTACGACCTGTTTTTCTGACAACTTGTAGTCACTGGAATTTTGCTTTGCCTTATCAGTAGCTGCTATCTTGACAGGGCTACTATAAGGTATTTTCTGGAGGTCATTTGTTTGTTTGGAACCATCACACAATTCAGTTTCTTTTGTCTTTTCATGTGCTGCCTGGTCACTTTGAACAACACCGTCATTCAGTTTAATAGCACACACATTCACTGAATCCACATTGTAGAGCTGATTGTGTATATCTGGCACAGGTGGAATGTCTAAATCAACTAAATGCAGGTCACTAGATAATGGATGACTAATAGCTGGGGAGAGACATGGTGGAGAATTAGCAATATTTGGTTGTGCTTGTTCTAATTCCACCAGAAGCTCAGAAAAGTCACCAACAATATCAGTGTGTTTTGGTGTCAAATCATTTAGCTTTGTTGTTGTATCACTTACTATGTCTGGTAAAAAATCTGGAGGCCCATGCTCTGATCCTTCACTCATATTGTGCTCAAAGTTAATGGAAGGAATCGTCGGGGTTTCGCTTTCTGTATTAATTTCCATCAGATCGTTGTGATTGACTTTCTGTTTTTTATTAGGTGGTAAAGAGATACTTGAGTAAGACTGGGCTAGACTCTCCTGTGGGTCAGGATTTTCATCCTGCATAGGGAAATGTGGTCTCATCACTCCTCTGAATTTATGGGTTTTACTTCCCCCGGCCAGGTGCTTTTCCATATGCCGATCATACTGTTCTTTTTTTGAAAAAGTGTAGTTACAAGTACTGCAGATAAAAGACTTTTTAATGACGTGCATAACATCAGCACAAAGCTCACATGTATACAATGTTGTATGTTTAACTTCAGGCTCTTCTACTACTCTGTGCTCACTTTTAAGATGGGCTCTCAGCTCCTTATTTTCCAAATAGAAAATGGGACACTTATAACATAAATATATTTTCTGCAAACTGTGAACTACTAAATGTCGCTGAAGTTTAAATGGTTTGGGAAACTGTTTCCCACAGTGATGACAATCTCTTGAAGGATCTTTACAATCAGGGTGCATGGAAATATTCTTCTGTATTGGTTCAGTTTTCTGTATAGGCTCTGGATTTGAGGCAGTGGATAGTTTAAGGGCACTTGTAAAATTCAGTTTATTTTTAACGTTCGTTTCACATTGCTCTTTGGTTTTCCAAGTTTGTTCTTGATTTTCTTTTAGGACCTTGGTCTCTTTAGATAGAGATCTGGTCACCGAATCAACCGTTTTTGTCGGCTTTGCAGGCTTTTTATTCAGGAGTGTGTTGAGAAAACTTTTCATCGCACTATCTTCACTAAAACAGCTGGACAATCCAATCACCGATTTTTGAGCTTGTCCTTTCCGCGCAAACTGAGTGGCATGCTCACGCAGATGCTCATTGTACATCCAGACATCAGAAATTTCCTTCAGGCACATGCCACAGGTCCATATTCCCGCTTTATTTTTAGCATGCTTCTCTTTCAAGTGATCCCTTAGCTGTTCTCTGGAACTAAACTTCCTTTGGACGCACATATAACATGTTGGGGGAGGGGAAGGATTATGTGAGAGTTTATGAAAGTCGAGTTCTCCAAGAGTGAGAAACCATTGAAAGCAAACTTTACACTTGTACTGCTTATCCTTGGATTTGATATTGATGTCGCTGCGGTTCTTTGCCATTTTCCCTTCCTCTGACCTAACCTTGGATAATTTTATGTCCTGGCCTGTTTCCTCACTTAAACTGTCTACAACATTTGAAATAGAAGATTTATTTTCAGGGGAATTAAATAGATGCCTATCATCAAGTTCATAACCTTGGTTTAAGACTTCAATATTACCAGCATCTAAACTTGGCAAAATGCATTGATCAGAGGTCAAACTATCATAAGGTTCTAACATTTGGGAAGATAATGATACTGATAGTTCCTGTTCACTATGAATGATTGAAATCTGCTTACATGTTTCTGGCACTTTTTCTGAAGACAGAGCAAACGAGGTAATGTCACCATGTGTTGAGGTGTCTACTACTTGCTGAGGATTGCTCCATATTGTAGAATTCAGAGTAGCATCGGACACGGTTTCTATTTTGCTTTGATACAGTAAGCCTATTATATTACTGTTATCATTTTCAGATATTTCTGCACCTTCTAGGTCATCTTGATTACTGTGTTCTTGTGTGTCATCTTTAAGTCTTTTAAGCTCATCACAGGCAGAAATACTTTTACTGGTTACCGTTTTACTGTTATGACTTGCATGCAACATGATAGTATCATCCATTGAAATGGTCTCAAAGTGATCTAGCCTTTTGATATTGTGAAGATCATTTCTATAGGACAGAGGAACTTGCTCTGTACCTTCCATCAGAAAATCAGCGGAAAACATGTCAAATTTATTTGGTTCCGCATTCACTTTACACTTTTTGCTTCTTTTTCCATAAACCCTTTGACATTTTTTTCTGACAATTGTGTTTTCTTCTGGAAATATTTGTGATAGTGTGCTGGTCTTATTTGAAGGACATTGTGACTCTGAATTTGGATGTATTACCTCTAAAACAGGTAGCTCAAGATCAGTAGAATATGGTTCCTCCCAGGGTTTCGGCGCTTTAATGTTCTGCATTTCATCAAAGGTGTTTTCATTGTTGCTCCTACTTGTTATAGTATCATGATCCATTGCTTGCGCGCCCAGGTCTGTCATTTTCAATGGAGAACTATTAACTTGCTTGGCTACTGAATTGTTGAATGCTGACAGAATAACTTGCTCAGAATGTTGGCAGTTGATGTTCTTTTGCTGTAATGTCACTTCTTTTTCATTTGTTTCTTGCTCTATTTTTATATTGTTGTCACTCTGAGTGCTTTTATTCAAGGAACACTTTCCAGTATCATCAATCTGGGGTTCATAACCACCATTCCACTCTCTTTTATATTGCTTTTCTTGCAATAAAACACTGATTAGGTTACATTCTCTCTCTTCTACACTTACTGTTTCATTATTTGAAAACTTTTCCCGTGACACCCATTCTTTTGATTCAATACGCATTTTGATTGTTTTGCCTGACGATATTGCACCTTCTGTCTGTCCTTGACCTACAGAAACATCACATGATTTTGCCATTACCTGAAGCTGCAACACAGGACAGGCCTCACTATCCTCTTCTCTATGGCTGCCATTCTGTTGTCCAGATTGTGCAGCTGATTGCACAAAATCTGGACCAGTACCATCACTGAAAAACAGCTCAGGATCACCCTTTTCAATGTTCCTGCTGTCTTCTTTTGTGAGATCAGGAATACTGTTATTTTGTTTCTTGCCTTGTCTTGCATTATTTTTTGTGCCTGTCGAATATCCAATGTTTATTTTAGATTTTGAGGGTAATTTAGCAAGTTGCATTACTTCAGAATGTTGTGGGTATGCTATTGCAACAGAATGCTCACCAGACTGTAGGATACAAGGTTTAACTTCTTCCTTTGTGTTGCTTTCCTGGATTTCATCCATGTTAACAGCTGCTTTTCTAAGATGTTGATTTTCTTTGCAATTTAATACAATTTCATTTGATGTGAATGTAGGACTGATTCCTTTCATGTGTATATCTCTCTCTAAGAAATGTTGCTGGTCAAACTGAACAGATTCCTTACTTACAGAATTATCCAAAGTACATGATACTCCTTCGTCCTCGGTGTGGATTTTATTTTCTGATGTGCAACCCAAGGCATTTTTGTTGTCTTGTTTCCAAACTGAATTTGCTTCCTCTGTGAGGATACAATTTGCTTTAATTATGTTTACTTTGTTTTGACTTAATGTAATATCCTTTAAGTGATGTTTGATGGCTTTATGTCTCACTAAGCCTTGTTTAGATCTAAAAGATGCTGAACATACATTGCACATTAAGACAGATTGTGGATTAAGCTCTACTGCAGGCGTCGAAAGCTCACTTAACTTCTTTGAATCAGTTCTTGAAGCATTTTCTGAAAATAGATGGTCAGTCACCAAATCTAATTGCTCGCTGCTGGGTAGATCACTCAGTGTCTTGGACAATACTAAACTGCTCAGTGCATCAACATCCCTGCTCAAGTCACCTTTTTCACTATTCTCATCCCTTCCCAGTATGTTCGCTACTGGCTGTGTTCTTTCTTCACTCAGATGAAATAAGCTTGGGTTCCCACTGACATCACTTTCTTTAACAACTTCATCTTGGAACTCTTCAGAAATTTCTGTTAACTGGTTAGCGGTCTTGCCATCTGAGCACTCCTTCAATTGTTTAGCATTATTTGTAATCTTAGATGCTTCATGCTTCTGATGGTCTGTACAACCAAGTTTATCGTCTTTAGTCAAAGACTCTGAATTGATGAGCATGACCTCATTGTCAGTGAATAAATCACCATCTTTCTGCTTAATTCTACTGGAAAACAGTTCATCTTTGTATACTTCTGTGTTTTCTTCAAGCTTTAAAGGAGATTTCTCTGTCTGGCAGTGTATTTTGTCATTTGAATTATTACCTGATTTTTCTTTGGCAGCATTGTCACTATTATTACTGTTTGAGTGATTACTTAAGGTTTCCATGGAAAAAGGATCAACAAGGGGGGAACAATTCATGTTTAAATCTGGAACATTCTGTGGGAATGATGGCAGCTGAAGCAATTGGCCATGAAAAGAAGGAAGAACACTTTCATTGTAATGTGGGCACAAAATCTCATTACAGGAACATTTGGAATGCTTTTCACTTTCTGCCGAGTCACTTGAGTCATTTGAAGGTGCACACAAATTATTGATTTCCAAATTTACACTGCAAGCTAGATCTGATGTGGGAGATTTACTCAACATTTCAGATATAATGCAATCATTAGATTTGCTTTGCACATAAATGGACAGATTGGTAAGCACCGATGCAGTTTGTTCAGAAAATCTATTATCACTTGTAATATCTCTCCCAGAAAATGATCGATTGTCATTGTCAGCAGTATTTTTATCTGAATTCTTTGCTGCATCATTGCAGGTTGTTACAGTGGTCGGCAATTCTTCACTTCCTTTAGACAATAGGATTATTTCATCAGAAGTAGTTTCTTCCATTGAGACAGTTTTTAAAGCAGGGTGGCCATCATGACCTTGTTTCTCAGCTAGTTTATATTCAAAGTCATGTTTAATTACATCTTCCTGAGATTCGGTTGTACAACTAAGAGATTTTTTCTTTGTATCTTCAGAACAGCCTGGCAGCTGCAGAAAGGACAATGATTCTTTACATCTGTCATCCTTAGAAAGAGAATTGTTTGATAGTTTTTGCTGCTCACAGTTATCAGTTTGCATAAGTGCAACACTAGAATAATTTCCTGGTAAATTCAAAGTTATCTGTTCTGAAATGTTTTTCCTGCTGGAACAAACTGTGTCCGATTCAGAAGGTTGCATCAAATTACATGCCTCAGGCAAATGGTTATTACTGCCAGTGTTTGCTAAATTTTCATCAATGGATGACAATATTTCATTTGTACAGAATTGAAATTTTGCCTTTTTCATTGGGTCAGTAATACCTAAAGTAGATTTGCATTGAGGAATGTCATCTATGGTTAAATGTTTTAGCAGATTTTTCTTATCACAGCTATTTTCATCACCAAGTGACTGTGACAGAGGATGATTTGACTGATTCTCCAAAACATCCAGACAATGTTTGCTTTCTTCTGCTGATTGCCCGACAATGTCACCGGTTAGAATAGCACAAGTTGTTTTTTCTGTTTTTGCCTGTTCTTTAAAAACCAGTAAGGCAGAGCTTTGATCAGACTTTTCCAAATTCCTGGTATTTTCAATTAAATGTTTTCCCTGCATCATTGCTGGGTTTTCATTAATCACATTCAGTGGTAACAAGCCACCCTGGTCCTCTGAATGGTCAGGTTCGCAAATAACGGTATCTTTGGATTCTGGAATTTTCTGTAATAGCTGACTCGTGACCATTGGCTGTGCTTCATGATGAGCACACTCCCGTGAATTAGAATATTCTTTGACCTTTCTAATCACTGATTCAGCAATGTTTTCAGACACAAGCGTTACACTTGGTAAACAGTCTCGGTTTTTGGTGCTTGCATCAATATCCAAGGTCTGACATTCACTTTTGCTTCTGCCTTGTAAATACATAGTTTTCTCTTCAGCATTAATGGCATTTTCAGTACTGTGAGTGCTTTTGAAGAGATCTTCATTTTGTTCAGGACTGCTGTTACTGTTTGAAGTCTGGTTTGTTAGACCATGTGATAATGGGTAACAGGGGATCATCATTAACTCTTCATTGCATGGCACAGTTCGGGCAACAAAGAGCTGAAGTTGCTGCAAGGGGTTTTCATTTGAATCTTGGGAAACATGTACAGTTTTAGTTGCACTGCTATATTGTTTAATAGAGTTTGGTAGAACAAATGATGGGTTGGCATTATCATTTGTCTTTCCTTTATATTCTATCAGTGGAGAACTTTCAGAAGAAATAACTGGACTTGTACTATTCAGCGGTAGCACAGCTTCTTTGGATTCTGAGAGCAAAGCAGATATTTCAGTTTTATAGTTTAACTGGTTGCTGGTTGTACTTTGCTGATTATGGCTTAAACATAACTTATCTTGAGAACCATCAGCATGAACAGAATTGAAATCATTCTCTGTTTTGCACACAATTTCTTTTACAGTTGCACTCTTCCCAAATGCGGGCACACTTGCATTGTGCTCGTGCTCTGGCTGTTTCTCTGCAACATCATGTCCAGAAAATCCATATTGAGGAGAGAGTTTGAATGATGTGTCATGGTCTGTGCTGCTATAGTTAGAGTAGTTTTCATTTTTGCTTAGTGTGGGAGATTCTCCTTTCCCATCTGGACTTTGTTCCAATGAATTGTTGCCTAAGACAGTGTCTGACATTATTGCAAGGCTTGCAATTAGATTTTCTGTGTAATGCTGGTTTTCTAGCTTTTCCTCTGCTTTTTCTGAGTAACTCACAGGAGACGCACTGTTTTCCTCTTGACTACTGTACCTGGGCTCATGTTCTTTTACATTTTCTGAGTCTTTAAGACCAATCTGATAACGTGATTGATTATCCTTTGGAGAAGATGGATTTTCACAAGCTTTATCGGGTGTTGGGAAATCTGGCTCAGCATCCAGTGACACAATCTGGAAAGAACAGGCCCAAATGTCTTCATTCTCTTCAATGCCCTCAACAGTACCTTGTTCTGCAGGCTTGCAGGTATTGGATGCTTGTTCAGTACAATAGTCTGTCGTGTGCATATCAGCATTTCCATTACCAAAGTGATTATTTGGAATATATAAATCTTTTCTACTGCCATTATCTTGTTCTAGGTGCAGAGATGTTGGCGGAGTAGTTTGCTCTTTTAAATTTACATTCATGTACTGTTCAGTGCTTACTGGGGCAACAGTAGTTCCATCACTCTTTCTAGGTGTCTGAAGATGATTTTCCAGTTCTGTCACTAACCTTTTTATTTCTAGATCATCATCTGATAAAGTGGCTGTGAAGGAACTACTTTGATCATTCACCTTCTCAGGCAAAAGGGGCAGAGTTTCAATGGGAGATGTTCCTGCAGTATGGGAAATCTTTTTGTTCTGTGCTGGCTGCAAGGAGAGATCCTCAAAATGTGAAATCTCCCCTGGTAAAATTGTGGTCACATCTTGCAGCAAATTCCAGTCCTTGTGCTCTAGCAAGGGTGGATATTGCAGATGGTAGTCTGCTCTACTGTCTTCTTCTGTGCTGCAAGAAAATGCATAATAGTTTTCTTTATTGACTAAAGTTTCTGTGTATAGCTGACTGTCAAAACCTGTTATTGGGATGTCTCCAAATATTCCTGCTGCATTAAAAGAAACAGGAGACTTAACTTTTGCATGGTATTTTTCTCTTGAAAATGCATTCAAGTATTTTTTGACATGATTCTTCTGTAAGTAATTGTCACTGCTTTCATTTTGATAGAAAAGAATATCTTCCAGATGTGTAGAACCACCTGGCAGAGATTCTGAAAAAATATCTGAATGGTGCTGATTTTCTAAATCTTTGCGCCCACAGTAAATTGTATTCATGCTGTTCTGAGCAGCATCATCATGAGCTTCAATATTAAACCCAGATGAATTATCACAAAAGCATCCAGCATTTGGCTCAAAGACATCCATGGATCCACCCAGGCTGCTTTTCATTTTTTTGCTGATATCTGTTAGTTCACCCTTCATGTCTGCAGTCAGTTCAGTGAGACGTGTTGAACTGTTTTGACTTACACTGGCTTTAGGATATTCAACAATGCTGCCTTCACAAGAAGGGAACTTTTCCATAACTCTTTGATCAAATGTCAATTCAGCATTTGGTGCTATAGTGGCAGTGCTTGCTACTCCAACATTTTTTTCAAAGGACATGCTGGTCTGTGGTCTGCTCTCAACATAACCAAGCTCCATATGACTGGTGTTAGAACTTGCAGTACTCTGGTCCTCCATCTCCCTTTTCTGTGCTAAGTCTGTCTCATTGTAATAACCCAAATGCATCATGTTATGACTGGTGCTTTGGGACCGTCTTCCTGAAAGCAAAAACTTTGCTGAACCAAATTTTTTTGTACTTCTTGAATGGGCTGACTCATTAATAAAACTTCCTTTTGCAGTTCCTGCTGGTTTATCTGTACAAGTTGATATTACATTCAAAGTTGAATGCATGGTAGGATCAGTTTTGGAAGTAAGAGTAGAAGATTTGCTTCCAGTGGTATTTTTATCTTTCTCACTATCTGAGTCTGATCTTTCAATGCTATTAGGGCTGTTGGCATTTTCACTCGAACTACTAGTAATGTTGCTGAAATCACTGCTGGTATAAGACCTGCTGCTTCTTCTTCTGAACCTACTGCCCTTGTATCCTTTTGTTTTATTGCGACTCCGGGTTTCTATGCTACATTCTGAAGTTTTTCTGATTTTAATATATCTCCAGGATTCTTCGGCCTTTACTCTTCCACACTTGGTTTTGTGCTCCTTTGCAATGCTGTATTTAGGTAGTCGATTTAAGCACGAAGTTCGATATTTTCTGCACAGAAATTCTGTTTCTTGCTCTGAATCAGAAATATAGTCATATTCTCCCAACTTACTGTTGTGTTGAGGTGGAATCAACCGCTCAGTTACGAGCGGAAGCTGCAATTTCTTGTTACCTTTCACATGTAATTTGTGCAGTTTGTTCTTTTGCTGTACAATCTTATGAATCAATTCCTTGCTCCAAGTTCTGCTACCTGATTTCCTTTTCTTAATATTCTTTACAGCTGGTCTGCATAACCTGGAGCTGCTGTTCACAGTAACAAAGTCTAAAGGAGTTGGGCAAACTCCAGGCAACATACCAGTGTTACGTTTGTGCTTGTCTCTTTCAGCGTTCTTTCTCGCACTTCGTGCTGGCTGAGATAAAACCTCTCTTATTCTGCGCTGAAGTGTTGCATCAGTGCTAAGCTTTCTTCCTCCTCTCAGTTTTCCAATTTGTTCACTAGGTTTGCTGTACTTTGAGACATCGAAAGAAGTCTCACGAGAGAAATTGTTGGTATGGAATTTATCCGCCCTTTTGGAATATGACCGTGAGGAAAGAAATCTCACCGATTCTTTTTCCTCCGTTTTTCTGTTTGGACGCTTACTTCTCTCCTTTCTCTGTATGTTTCTATCAGCTATCCCATTATTATGCATAATCTTCATTTGTACAGCCTGTTTATCTTCAGTTTCGGTAAGCTTGGCAATACTTTTGTTTTCTAGTGGTATACAGTCTTTGGTCTTGAAAGATGGCCCATTTCCTGTGCTTTTTGTTATCGAAAGCTCATCATCAGCAAAAGCTTCTATAAAGCTGCTGTCAATTTCAGCATTATCAGACTGATAGTCAAGACCATTCAGAGTCTCATTAATTAGACTATCGAGTTTTGCATCATCAATCTCTAAATCAGAGGCTGTTAGTGATATTGAGCTGGATACTGTTCCACTAAAAATATTAAGTTTAAATGGGTCATCCTTTGGATCACCTGCTGCTTCACTGTCTAATAACAAGTCACAAGGCTTGTTTAAGCAAAGTAAAGGCTGATGTTGATCAGCTCCACCTCGGGTGGAATGAAGAATTGCTGCTTTTGTTGATTCTGTTTGGAACCTTCTACCCTCCATCATTCTGGGTGCTTCATGAAGCTCTGTGTGACATGCCGAATGGAGTCCACAATACTGACGGTGGTCAAGAAATGAAGCAACGTTGCTAAAATTTTGGTCACACTGCTTGCATGTAAGAAGCACATCAAGTTGGTCAAGATTTGCACTGCTAAGGGAATTGGCAAAAAGCTGCTGTTCTGAGAAGGATTGTGAGTCAGTATCAAAGGCACTAGTGCATCCATTGCTGCCAACATTCTGTTGTGAAAATGAATTGTCCTGGATATATAACAGATGATTGTCTTTCATTCCCCTAGAATGATCAGCTGAGGGAAATGTGAATGCTCTGATGGGATCATGGTGCAGAAGATCTGCATTAATCTGTTCAGATGAACTGAAGTTCTTCCCATCTTTGGTGTGGCAGGGCTGACGATAGAAATTAGACGGCTTGGCTACAATGGGCAGTTGACTTTCCTCTGAATTGAGGTTAAGAGGACTGTTGGCACTGTACACAGTAGATACTGGGGAGAGAGATGAGCACGTACTCGTGGATCCAGGATTGAGAGCTGGCGAAGATGGTGGAGACTGATATGGAGAGGCAGATACCATGCTAACATTTGGCATTGATAATGCTACATGACCACTAGCTCTTGTAGATACTGGCACAACTGTTTGGTTCAAGCCACAGAATGTGTTTGCACTTCCTGACTCACACAGCGAAGGATTTGTATTGTCTAGACCATTCTGAAACGGAAAAGCAGTAGCTGTGTTGAGGTTTTGTCTGCTCCCATCAGTTCTAGTATTTTGAAGCTCTTCATTGTGGACATGGCTCTTATTATGAAAAGCTGCTGGATTACAAACAGGTGCATTTTTCTGTGTTTTTTTACATTCTTGCCACTCTGAGCTATCTAGTGGAAAAGCAAGCTGCTGGCTACTAAGTTGTCTAGAAAGTTCTATTCTATTTTGGTTTGGCATCACAGATGTAAGGTGAATTTGCTGCCAGGGCAACCTGAAATTACCATTTCTTGGGGCATGCTGTCTTTCGTCAGCAAGCGACACATTAGTAACAGATTGACATGGATATGAAAATTGGTTTGCAACTGATGAAGCGTAAGGTGCTGAATTCTGGTCCTTCATGGGAAACATCTTGTTGCTTCCTTCCCAAACTTGTGGTGCCCTGGGGTGACTGTGGCTTTTATTTGAATTCTTATCAAAAGGCACTAAACCATCAGGAACACTGCAGTTGGAAGAACCGCCGTAAACTTTGTCCTGAAAGTGCATTTGGGGTAAAGAATTGAGAGTTATGTTTCTTCTCAGGGGTTTTCCCTGAGTGACCATTCTTTCAGTGCTATGGTTATCTTTTAAAGATGAGCACCTTTTGTTCATAGATGCAAACCCAACAGCATTATTGTGCAAATTGAATGTGTCTGATGAACAAACAGTTTGGTTTTCTTGGAAAGTGCTCTGATTTTGCTCAACAGCACCAGTAGAGGTTGTAGTAGCACCTGTAGAAGTTGATATAGCACCAGTAGGAGAAGATATAGCACCAATAGAAAGTGGTGCAGCACCAGAAGATGATGATATAGCACCAACAGTAGATGGTGTAGCACCAGTAGAAGATGTAATGCCATTTGTGTCATTTGTATGATCTGCCCTTCCTTTGTAATGAGATAAAGGTGAATGAAGAGGAGTACCTTGATTTGATGGGTGCACAAATTTAGTTTGATGGGAAGGCTGTGTGTAGCTTCTCCCATCTGATGAAGAACCATACCGACCATTCCTTAAAGATTCCTCTTGTCCATCAGTTGAAAGCTGAAAGACAAAACCGCCATGTGCTACCTGGCTATTAGGCAGTGACACATTTAAGTAATCTTGTTGAAAGTGGCATTGGCTATTGTGTTCAATGTTGAATGGATCAGTAGCTGTCTCTTGCAATTGTGGGTGTGGATACTGAAATGGTATTGATCTAAAGCTCTGTGCATTAAGTTTATTGCTTTCTGTTGCTACAGGAAAAATGCTCTGTTTATAAGAGGGCGTTCCATAGTTAGCACCTGGAAATGTCTTGTCTGGGGAATGCCAATCCACTGAAAAAGGTGAAATGTTAGAGTTATTCCTGTTCCCATGGAATTCTGGACATTGTAATTGGTTACTGGGGTTGGAGTTGTCTCTGCGAACATTAACATTTGCTTGTGATTGTGCTTTTAATGTTTGGTGCTGACATGTGACCACTGTACTGTGTGAGGTATAACCTGTGGAGGTACGGTTTGCAGATTCCTCCAGAAAGCGTCTGTTGTAGCTAAGATCCTCTTGTTGGAGCTCTGCCTCTCTCTCTGGTATGCTGGGCACATTAAAACGATAGCTTCCTGTTACAAGTTCTCTGTTTCCTTCTAGCTTTTTTGTTGATGTAATCTTTTGTTGTGGGTATGCTATTCCAATAGTGGGGTTGGATCGCGAGTTAACAATGCTAAGTTTGTAAAGATGAGGAGGTGCTTTCCCATACCTTTTGTTTTTGTCTCTTCCTTTGTTTTTCCCAGTAGGTGACTGCGGACTGCTTTTGCCACATGAACCACTGGATGAAGACCATGTCCTTTCACCTGAAAACTTTGGTCTGTTCTGAAGAGACTTGAAATCAATTCTTCCAGCTTGCTGTGGCCTAATTACAGCCTCTCTCTGATTATGGCTTTCCTTGTTCTTTTTATGGAGATGAGAATTGTTCAAACAATTATTATTCAGCACAATCTTGCAGCTTTCAGATATGCTGTTGTTGCCGCTTTTCAATTTGCCAGGATCTTTTTCATTGAAATGTTCGAAAATATCCTCCTTTTGCTGCTGTTTGGGATCAGTGTCCGAATCTTTAATTGCATAAACATGCTGTGCGTCTCCCGTCATGGTATCAAAACCACAGACAGGAGTTTATTATTGTCTAAGCACCCCTGCACTAATTGATTGTAGCTTCCGTCAGAGGCATGGTCAGTTATTCGTGGTGGAATGGTAACAAGATTCCGCAAGCCAAATATGACTGAATCGCTTTAAAACTCATTGCAAGAGATGGACGTCTCCCAGGGACAAACTCCAAGTCTTCCATTATTACTGTCACGTAGATCTGAAAGAGAAGAAAACAATGTTGTATTTCAGACAAGAAACATACAATGCAGGATTAAAGCTCAAACGATTAACAATATCTCCTCTGTAAAACTGTGAATTCTCAGCACTACAATTGCTCTCATAGACATGGATATGACTGTTAACCTCACCATATCAAAATCTGCCATTTTTTTCATTGGTTAAATCACCAATGGTCACAATATTGAAATGTCAGTATAATGAGGAATCTAAGAAATACACTTTAGCAGAAAATCAGAAACACTCTGCCAGTTGATTTGAAAGGAAACATCAGTGCAGGAATTCATGCAACATTTTGGCATAAATTTGCTGTGAGAGCAGAGTTGTGCTGTTTTGTCCAAGCAAATTTTGCAGATAACTGTTATACAAAAACGTCACTGAAAGAATGTTACGTTCAAAATCTCCTCAACTGTTTGCACCATTTTGAGATGTATTTGCCTGAAACATAGCCCCCCCCCCAATATTTTCTTAACTTGAATATGTTTCCTGAAGTTCTTCGCTGGTCTAGATTTTCACCTAATCTATCAGATCCAGACCAACAATTTGCCAAAGCTCCTCTGAAATCATCTTCCAAACCCACAATTTTTATCATGTAGAAGGGAAGAGCACCCACAACAGCACCACCTGCAAATTCTGTTTCCAAGTCACACGCTATCCTGACTTGTTACCACTACTTAATTGTCTTTGGATTGAAATCCTGGGACTCTCTAATAGCTCTGCGGCAGTTCACCATCTTCTCAAGGGCATTTAGGGATGGGCAAATAAATGCTGGCTTTGCCAGCAACACTCAAACCTACCACTTAATAAAACAAAATCATCATAGAAATCCTACAGAAAGAGGCCATTCAGGCCATTGAGTCTGCACTGACCACAATCCCACCCCATATTTTACCCACTAATCTCTCTAACCTATACATCTCAGGACACTAAGGGCAATTTTTTTTTAAGCACAGCCAATCAACCTAACCCACACGTCTTAGGACTGTGGGAGGAAACCTGAGCACGCGGAGGAAAGCCACGCAGACAGAAGGAGAATGTGCAAACTCCACACAGACAGTGACCCAAGCCAGGAATTGAACTGAGGTCCCTGGAGCTGTGAAGCAGCAGTGCTAACCACTGTGCTACCATGCTGCTTACTGGAACCTTAACAAAACTGTTGTCCACCTTAACGCAAGTTTCTCAGCCCGCTGTGCTCCCACCCAGCACACTGCCACATGGTATTCAAAGGACTCAGTAGTTGGAATAATCTACCTAATGGATATAGCCTGTAGACAAGGAGCAGTGATAGCCCCTCATGCCAGAAGATAATAGCTCAATAAACTTTCCTTACTGAGCTTATTTAAGCCATTAATTATGCAAATAAAGTATGGAGGAAATTTGGACAAAGTTCCGATTGACAAGACCTGTGCAAAAACAGTGTATATTTTTGTGTAGTTGGACCTATTTTCATCAGGAAAAGTAATTGGGATTTTTTTTTCCTGTTTGCTTGCAAATACACGTACAATGAGTAAATCAAGTCAAATGATAGCCGGCTGTTTTGGGTCATTTCTTTCCCTGAACAAATAAGTTTTCTGGTATATTTCATGTCTTTTTAAACTAAAGTACTGAGAAGTTTGGATAAACATAAGCACCATGTACTAGTAACTAAAAGGTAAACTCAGGGCATTTGGTTATAAATAAAACTGACCGGGAATATTTCATCTGTTTGAAGATAATTGATTTTGTGCATTGTTTTATTTTTCTTCTCAATGTTCCAGCAATGAACAGTGCAGTACAGGTCAGTCTGTACTGATAAGTGGCTAAATTATCACAGTGATCACAAACTAGCCAGTTCTTGATCTCAGCTTTCTCATCTGGGGAAACATTAAACAAACCATGAACAAGAAAGAAATGATGAAAGCTGAAGCTCAAAGGAGACCTCTCTGGGCTGGCTGGTTATGGAACAGAATTGCTAAAGGGCCAAAAATAGATTGCCTTTGTATCTTTTTGGTTAAGAAGAAGTATGAGTAAGAAGTTCCGTGAAAAATAAAAATGAATGCATTTACATATGTATGCAACTTAATTGAACTTTCTGAACGGACTTTCTGTTTAATGGTACACTGTGCCATTTCCAAGTACAGATGGGGACATCTGCAGGACACTGTAGAGAAGACACCCATTAACTCAGAAGCCATGGAACAGGCACACAGGCCATTTGTTTTTCATAGAATGATAGAATGGTTATAGCACAGGAGGAGGCCATTTGGTCCATTGTACCCATGCCAAAACTGAATTACTCCGCTAATCCCACTGTCTGCCTTTTCCCCACAGCACTGCAATTTTTTTCTCTTCAGATAATCATTCAATTATTTTGGAAAACCTATGACTGAATTTGTCTCTATCTTTCCTAAAAGTTGGAGACCGAGAGAATACATCAAGCAGTGATTTTCCTTGCTTTTTTAAATTAATTATGCCACAAAGCTTATGAATTTCATTTAAAAAATTGAAAACAGAAGATAGTACATTGTTATTAATTATCAAAATTGACTTATGTAATCACATGATTATTCTGTTTTTAGCATTTCTTCATTGTGGGTTTTTAAAAATCAGCGTTTTTTTTATTTTGAGCAAAATCTGCCCAAATCAGTACTAATGAGATGGAGTTGTGGGAAAAGTAACACATATTTCTGGACATCATTCATTGCTCATTCCTCCTAGCTACCTAGGGATATTGATGTGTACTAGATTTGCCGGAAAACAAGGGTGCAAAGGAAACACCAGGCAAACTTCACAAATCCAATGATTGAAAGACAATCAAGGTAATTAAAATCGTCATGCAGAACTAGAAAGTGGAAAAGTGTAAAAAACAGAATAATATTAGTCATAGAGGTTTACAGCATGGAAACAGACCCTTCAGCTCAACTTGTCCATGCCACCCTTTTACAAAACCCCTAAGCTAATCCCAATTGCCCGCATTTGGCCCATATCCCTCTATACCCATTGTACCCATGCTACTATCTAAATGCTTTTTAAAATACAAAATTGTACCCGCCTCTACGACTACCTTTGGTAGCTCACCACCTTTTGTGTGAAAAAACTGCCCTTCTGAACACTTTTGTATCTCTCCGCTCTCACCTTAAACTTATGCCCTCTAGTTGGGAAAAGATATTGACTATCTAGAAGATCTGTGCTCCTCATTATTTTATAGACCTCTATAAGATCATCCCTCGGCCTCCTACGCTCCAGAGTAAAAAGTCCCAGTCTATCCAGCTTCTCCTTATAACTCAATCCATCAAGTCCTGGTAGCATCCTAGTAAATCTTTTCTGCACTCTTTCTAGTTTAATAATATCCTTTCTATAACCGGGTGACCTGAATTGCACACAGTATTCCAAGTGTGGCCTTACCAATGTCTTGTACAACTTCAACAAGACATTCCAACTCCTGTATTCAATGTTCTGACTGATGAAACCAAGCATGCCGAATGCCTTCTTCACCACTCTGTCCACCTGTGACTCCACTTTCAAGGATCTATGAACATGTACCTCTAGACCTGTAACCTTCTGTAACCCTCCTCAACACCCTACCATTAATTGACTAAGTCCTGCCCTTGTTCAATCTTTCAAAATGCATCACCTCACATTTGTCTAAATTAAACTCCATCTGCCATCATCAGCCCATTGGCCCAATTGATCAAGACCCCGGTGCAATTGGAGATAACTTTCTTCATTGTCCACTATACCGCCAATCTTAGTGTCATCTGCAGACTTACTAACCATGCCTCCTATATTCTCATCCAAATCCTTAATATAAATGACAAATAACAGTGGACCCAGCACTGATCCCTGAGGCACACCGCTGGTCACAGGCCTCCAGTTTGAAAAGCAACTCTCTACAATCACCCTCTGGCTTCTGTAAAGAAGCCAATTTTGTATCCATTTAGATATCTCGCCCTGGATCCCGTGAAATTTAACTTATTGCAACAACCTACCATGCGGTCCCTTGTCAAAGGCCTTGCTAAAGTCCATGTAGAAAACGTCGACTGCACTGTCCTCATCTACCTTCTTGGTTACCCCTTCAAAAAAATTCAATCAAATTTGTGAGACATGATCTTCCACTCACAAAGCCATGCTGACTGTCCCTAATTAATCCTTGCGTCTCTAAATGCCTGTAAATCCTGTCCCTCAAAATACCTTAGAACAATTAACCACCACAGATAGGAGGCTCACTGGCTTGTAGTTCCCAGGCTTTTCCCTGCAACCCTTTTTAAACAAAGGCGCAACATTTACCACTCTCCAATCTTCAGGCACCTCACCCATGACTATCAATGATTCAAATATCTCATCTAGGGGACCCGTAATTTCCTCCCTAGCCTCCCACAATGCCCTGGGATACATTTCATCAGGTCCCAGGGATTTATATACCTTGATGCGCTGTAAGACTTCCAGCATCTCCTTCTCTGTAATATGTACACTGCTCAAAACATCACTATTTATTTTCCCAAGTTCCCTAACATCCATGCTTTTCTCAACAATAAATACTGATGAGAAATATTCATTTAGGATCTCACCCATCTCTTGTGGATCTGCACATAGATGACCTTGTTGAGGCCGTATCTCTCCCTTGTTATTCTTTTGCCCTTAATGTATTTTAGAAACTCTTTCTCCGTTGCCTTATCTGCCAAAACAATCTTGTGTCCCCTTTTTGCCCTCCTGATTTATCTCTTAATTCCATCCCACACCCCCTATACTCTTCAAGGGATTCACTTCATCCCAGCTGCCTATGCATGTCATGTGCCTCTTTCTTCTTGTTGACCAGGGCCTCAATATCCTGAGTTATCCAGGGTTCCTTACTTCTGCCAGCCTTGCTCTTCACTCTAAGAGGAATGTGTTAATCCTGAACCCTGGTTAACACACTTTTGAAAGCGTGCCACTTACCAGACATCCCTTTGCCTTCCCACAGACTCCAACAATTAACTTTTGAAAGTTCCTGCCTGATACCATCAAAATTGGCCTTGGCCCAATTTAGAATTTTAACTTTTGGGCTAGCCCTATCATTCTCCATAGCTATCTTAAAACCTATGGAATTATGGTCACTGGTCCCAATGTGACCCCTCACTAACACTTCTGTCACCTGTCCTTCCTTATTTCCCAAAAGGAGGTCAAATTTTGCCCCCTCTCTAGTTGCGCCATCTACATACTGAATGAGAAATCCTCCTGAATGCACTCAACAAATTTCTCTCCATTCAACTCTATAATACTATGGCTGTCCCAGTCAATGTTGGGGAAAGTTAAAATCGCCGACTATTACCACCTTATTTTTCTTAGAGCTATCTGTAATCTCCTTATATATTTGCTCCTCAACTTCCCGCCGACTATTTGCGGACCTGCAGTACAACTTTATCAAAGTGATTTCAAAGAACAAAGAACAAAGAAAATTACAGCACAGGAACTGGCCCTTCAGCCCTCCAAGCCTGCATCTGCCATGCTGCCTGACTTAACTAAAACCCTCTACCTTTCCGGGGATCATATCCTCTATTCCCATCTCATTCATGTGCTTGTCAAGACGCCCCTTAAAAGTCACTACCATATCTGTTTCCACTACCTCCCCCAGCAACGAGTTCCAGGTACCCAACACTTCCGTGTAAAAAATATGCCTCGTACATCTCTTTTAAATCTTGCCCCTCACACTTAAACTATGCCTCCTAGTAACTGACTCTTTCACCCTGGGAAAAAGCTTCTGACTATCCACTCTATTCATGCCTCTCATAATCTTGTAGACTTTCATCAGTCTCTCCTCAACCTCCGTTGCTCCAGTGAGAACATACCAAGTTTCTCCAAGCTTTCCTCATAGCTAATGCCCTCCATACCAGGCAACATCCTGGTAAATCTTTTCTGTACCTTCTCATTTCCCCCTTCTTATTTCTCAGTTCTACCCAAATAGACTATTATCTTGCAAATGCTCAACATATTTAGTTTGAAGTTCTCTCTTTGTTATTTTGAACACAGTAAGACGTCTCAAAACACCAGGTTAAAGTTCAACAGGTTTATTTGGTATCACGAGCTTTTGGAGTGCTGCTCTTTCATCAGATGAATGGTAAAAGGAGCAGCGCTCCAAAAGCTGGTGATAGCAAATAAACCTGTTGGACTGTAACCTGGTGTTGAGAGACTACTTACTGTGCCCACTCCAGTCCAACACCGATATCTCCACATCATGGCTATTTTGAACAATTTATCAACCTGTTAAAATAAATGGATTAATGTCTGTAAGACAGAGAGAATTAAGCAAGGCTATATTAGACTAATAGAGGGCTTGTGGCACTGTGGACAGCGTCCCTGCTTCAGAGCCAGAAGCTCCGGATTCGAGTCCCATCCCAAGAATTGATAGCAAAGGAAATTACGTTCATAACACAGTCAAATAAGTTGAGTGAGTCAACCTGAAAATCCTTCCAAACAGGCCGATGACTGGCAGTAAGAGCGGGAGAGACTCATGGCCAGCCATGCTTAATATGGAGTGGTGCCCCTCAAGCTAAGCCCCTGGCGACATACTAGTGGCCTGTTCTGGGAATTACGAGCTATGGAAACACAAAAATCTGCCTTAGTGCACCACTAGGTGCAGGAAGAGAATTGGACTTGGATATTAGACTTATATCTCTGGACAGCTCATGAGTGAACATGACTTTCAATTTCAGATACTCATGAGTTGCAAAAGCCAGTCTTCAGCCAATTCAATTCAAGAAGTGGCTTAATGCACTGGAAACAGCAAAGGCCATGGGCTCCAACAACATGTTGCAGACATGAGCTCCAGAAATAGTTGTGTCTCTAGCTAAACTATTTTGGTATAGATACATTGACAGATGGATAATTGCCTGAGTATGTCCTGTTTAAAGTAAGCAAGACAATCACTAAAAAAAGTTTTGCTCCATCAACTTACTGTCAATCATGAGCAAAGTAATGGAATGGATCATTGACAGTGCTAGCTAATAACTTACTAACCAAAACCCCTCTCAACTGTGCTCAGTTTGGGTTCCATAATGATGGCTTGATTTCAGATCTCATTACAACCTTGGTCTAAATATGGATGAAAGCTGAGTTCCAGAGGTAAACTGGGAGTGACTACCTTTGACAGCAAAGCTGCATACGACTGATAAAGCATCAAGGAACTCCAGTAAAATTAAAGTGAATGGGAATTATGGGGGACAATTTCCATTGACAAGGATATGCTTAAATCAAAAGAAAATGGTAGTGGTTGTTGGAGGTCAATCATCTTAGTCTCAGGACATTGTTTCAAGAGTTTCTCAGAGTAGTGTCTAGGCCCAACCATCTTCAGCTCTTTTGTCAATGACCTTTTCTCCATCAAAATGTCAGAAGTGAGGATGTTTGCAACTCCTTAGATAATAAAGCAACAGGTGCTAGCATGCATTGAGAACTGGACAATGTTCAGGCTTGGCTTGATAAGTGGGAAGTAATATTCACACCACAAAGGCCATGCAATGACTATTCCCAGCAGGGGAAAATACTCCTTGACATTCAGCGACATCACCATCATCAAAACCCCATAATTTCAACATCCTGGGATCACCACTGACCAGAAACATAACTGGACCGACCATATAAATATAGTGGCTATAACAGCAGGTCTGAGCTGGGTATTATGTGGCAAGTGACTCATCTCCTGACTCCTCAAAATATGCCCATCAACTACGAATCACAAGTCAGAAGTTTGGTGGAATGTTCAGGGATTCTCCACTTGCCTCCAACCTATCCACCAGCTGAAACATTCACTCCTTGACTTACACCGCTGGCACCTAAGTTCTGCCATGAGACACCATCCGGAAGAGGCTGCTTCATATCATTCCTGCCTAACACTAAGTAGACCATAAACCCAATGTGAAGACAAGCACAACTCTCAAACTCAGCGGGTTTGGGACCTTTTGAGAATTTTCTAAATAGAAGCAGAGTTTGCTGAATTGTTTTGAGACTGCAGGCTCTCTCACCAATGCTTTCAATACATTTAAAACTTTCCCAGTGCAGAGTCCTGTGCCTGGTTATGCACACACTATATTCATACTGTGTTAAATCAAATCCACATAAATTGCTGTGGCAAAGATATGTTATGTCATTTAAATAAACAATGAATCAACAACATTTGTTTTTAATGAACCAAATAAGTTGTCATCCAGTCTGAACAGAACTTCTGAACTATTCAAATCTGGGCCTTATCATAGTTTTCAAAATATTTCAAAAGAAGAACAAAAGTAATGCTATATACATGTTCACAATCATCTCATAGCACAGTGCAAGACTACAGATGTTTCAGAAACCTGAAAAATAAATTTGCATAGAAGTAAATTATTTTCATGAAAATCAAATGCTTTTAACTTAGTATTGTTTATTTGTCCTTTTTATCTATAAACACAAACAATCCTTTCATCCTTTCCTGGAAGAATCAGTTAGCCACCATATCAGTGCATATTTTCATTTAAACTAATCCTCATGATTTCAGTATAAATAATTTTCACCTGAACCTGACAAAACTGCGTGAGGATAAATTTAAGGACATATGGAAAACCCTTCAGTTACTTTCAGTTCAATAATTTAACTCAAGGATGTACTTAAATAGTCCAGCATTTACATTACATCATTATTAACAAGTTTCTATACTTCCCTTTTTTTCAAAAGTTACATGGAATATGAAAATATCCCCAAACAAAAGAACTTTCTTCAGATATTTCCCTTTGTTTTAGTCCAGTGCTAAAACGAAACTAAATTCAATCAAATATTCAGTCAAATGCCAGTACCAAAAATCCAGAACCTTTCTAGAGGTAATGGAGAAAATTACAGAAAAATCCTAACTTCACTCATTCCCCCTTCTGTGAATTGATTTTTACACCATTCAGCTGGGTGTCTCTTATACTTACTGACTGACTATTAGCTTACTCCCAAGAGCAGCAGCAGTCTATGTGATCTCATTGTCCATATTCTTGGTGTAAATATGATTACAGCACAAACTGAGTATCAAAAACAGCTGGATCCAAGAACTAATGACAGCCGCTCGCCTTTCTATTTTGTAGGAAGCAAACACCAGATTGTATATTCAATGAGTGGAGAATACATCTCATGATGTTCAGTCCTGGAAACTATCTGATTTGTGTTTTGTTTGTGCATTAAGCATTCATTTTACACCATAGCCCCAACACTGACAACAAAAGGTCAATTTCAAAAACAAAACTAAACTACCAAACATTAATAAAATGTAAGTGTTACTTTCCAGTACCATTTAATTCTCGTTCTAGAAATGGTTCGGAAAGAAAAATGGGGCGGCATAGTGGCACAGTGTTCAGCACTGCTGCCTCACAGTACCAGTGACCCGGGTTCAATTCTGGGCTCGGGTGACTGTCTGTGTGGAGTTTGCATGTTCTCCCCGTGTCTGCATGGGTTTCCTTCCACAATTCCCTAGCATCAGAGGATTAGAAGGTTAAATGTGTGGGGTTGCAGGGACTGAGCCTGGATGGGATTATGGTCAGCGCAGACTCGATGGGCCAAATGGCCTCCTTCTGCACTGCAGGGATGCCATGCTATGATGCTATGAAAGCCCCTGATTTGGGCATTAATCCCTGTCATGATCTGCAAACACTGACATTTTCACTCATTCATTTTTGAGGCAGCGATGATGTCTTTTGATTGTTTTTGCAGTGAATTATATTCATGATTTCAGGAAAAGATTAAAGTTTACCAGTCCAAGTGTTCAGAAGTTCATCTGTAGCTTGCTTTCTGCCATGCTTCTAGTTTTACGGAGTAGGAATCCCACTATGGAATAAGTGACACACTGTCCGTCTCAATACCAGACATGGAGATGGAAGCCAGCAAAGCCTCAACTGCCCTCGTAACCAAAAATAAAAGAGATAGCACAAAGTGAATGACTGTTAATATAGGATACTAAGGAAATGGTAAATTTGAAAGGTAAATACAATCCATTTCTTCTAGTTACAGAACATATTATGTCATATATCAAGAATAATTGAAGAAAATTGTCTTGTCACTGTTCCACATACGGCACACTTCCAAATATTTTAGATTAGCAAATCACTTTAAGCAAGAACCAGTAAATATGGACAAATCTCTATAAGATACTTACATAGGTACATTAGTGAAAATTAATATATGAATGATGTATTTAGTTAAAATGCCTGAGAATATCAGCAGGGCGAGACGAGCAATTTTTATAAGGGGAGGAATATTGAATTCAGCTATGATCAAATTGAATGGCAAGGCAGGCTCCAAGGGCTGAATGAACTACCCTTCCCTCTATTTTCTATGTTTCTATGTTAACAGCAGTGGGGCGAGAGGGGCAGCAAGAATGGCAGCGGAGTAAGAGTAGCAGCAGTGGAGGGGGGGAGACGAGCAGCGGCGGGGTGAGAGGAGCAGCAGAGGGGTGAGAGGAGAAGCGATGGGGTGAGAGGAGCAGCGGAGGGGCAAGAGAGCAGCGGCGGGACGAGAGGACAGCAGTGCAAGCAAGGGTGAGGCTACAAGGCACAAGAGAATGGAAAAATGATATCACCCTTTAAAAGTGACATTACCGATAGGCAGGTAAATGCTTGGTGGATGATGTGTGTTTCCAGTCGTCTCAGATCTTCCTGTCACTGAGCCAAGACTTCACACCCCGGGACCATATGCAACGAGCACCCTACATTAAAAGAATCCACGTACCTGCATCTTCCATCCTAACACTCCCCACCACCCAAATGAATTTTGGGACCTGGAACTTTACGGACAACCCCAACAGCAAGAGACCTGGACTTCACACTGCAATATATTCTAGGACTCCAGTGCTGCAACACTACCATCACTGCCCTGAGTGAGATATGACTGACAGAAGGCCAGCATAAAGAACCAGGTGGTGGATACACCTTGGGGCCATAGAAATGTTACAGCACAGGAGGCCACTCCACTCATCTTGTCCATGCCAGCCTGAGGACACCCTGGTGCCCTTTCTTATCCCACCTTCTTGCACCTGGCCCGTAGCCCTGTATCTTACAGCACTTAAAAGTACAGATCCAGGTACTTTTTAAAAGAGTTTAGATCTCTGCCTCCAGCACCAGCTCAGGCAATGAATTCGAAACACCCACCACTCTGTGTAAAAAAAGTTCTTCCTCATATTCCCTCCTCATCTTCTGCCACTTACCTTGAATCTATGTTCACTAGTTCTAAAATTCTCCACCAAAGGAAACAATTTTATCCTATCCGCTCTATCTCTTTCCCTCATAATTTTCCAGGAAAGGCAAACCAGAAGAATATAGTCTCTGTGGGGTCGGCTTCATTGTCAAAAAAAACAAATTGGTCAGACAACTCAACGAAACCCCTGCGAATGCTTCATGACCCTACGGCTCGCCTTGCCCCAGAAGCAGCACATCACAGCGGTCAGTGTCTACACCCAACTTTTGATGCAATAGATGAGACAAATGAGACATTTTTACTCCAGTCTTGACCAATCACTGTCTTGCATTCCAAAGGGAGACAAGCTGATTCTCCTTGATGGCTTCAATGTTTAAGCCGGGAGGGATGCAATCAGCTAATGTTCTGGGGACTCAGGTCCGAAACCCACCACGACAGATGGTGGAATTTGAATTCAATTAAAAAGTATCTGGAATTAAAAATCTACTGATGACCACAAAACCATTGTCAGATGTCAGAAAAACCCATCTGGTTCACTAACGTTCTTTGGGGAAGGAAATCTTCCATCCTTACCTGGTCTGGCCTCCCTATGACTCTAGAGCCACAGCAATGTGGTTGACTCTCAACTGCCCTCTGGCAACTTTGGAATGGCAATAACTGCTGACAGTCAGCAATGCCCATGTCATACAAATGAATAAAAAACCCACTGACAGCCAAAAACTGAGAGGCGCTTAAAGACAGAGAGGCAGTCAATGTTCGCTACAGAGAGCACATGAAGGACCTTCTCAACTAAGACACAGCCTTTGATGCAACTGCCCTCAACACCATCCCACAACACACTACCCACAACCATCTCAGCACAACCCCAGTTCACAGTGACGTCAAAAAAGCCATCCAACAAATCAACAAGGCCTCTGATGCAGATGGAATCTCTACTTAAGCATTAAGATGCAGTGGTGAGGACTCTTGACAAAAATCCACAACCTCATCACTCTGGAAGAAAGAGAGCATGCCATGAGATCTTAGAGATGCTTTAATTGTGACTATTTTCAAGGAAGGAGACGAGCCTGACTGCGGAAATTACTCTCCACTACAGGAATGGTCTTATGAGACTCCTCTTCAACTACCTCCTTCCAGTGGCTGAAGAGCTCCCCCCAAGTCTCAGCGCACCTGCTGCCCATCAAGATGCACAATGGACATGATCTTCAGCGTGTGACAAATCCTGGAAAAGTGCAAGGAGCAGTCTCTTCACATGGTCTTCTTCAATCTCGCAAAGGCCTTCAACCTTGTCAAGCGTGAGGGATTGTGGGATGTCTTCAAATTCAGCTGCCCCCAGAAATTTGTCACCATTCTCTGCCTGCTCCATGATGATATGCAGGCCATGATTGTCACCAATGGAACCGCCACAGATCCAATATGTATGTTAGCTGGGCTCGAACAGGGCTGTGTCAATGCACCAATGCTTTTCTCCATCTTCCTCGCAACAGCACTCCACCCCATCACCCTGAAGCTCCCAGCTGGAGTGGAGCTAACCTATTGGACAGGTGAGGAATTGTTCAATCTCTGATGCCTCCAGCCTCACCAACTTCTGTTGTCGAGGTGTAGTGCGCAGACAATGCCTGTATTACACTTTGCCTTTATGAATGTAAAAATGGTGTGTCCATAAGAGTCACTACACTTGTTGTCAGTTTAGTTCAGTTGGCTGGACAGCTGGTTGGTGAAGAAGAGCAATGTCAACAGCGCATGTTCAATTCCAGTACTGGCTGAGATTATTCATGAAGGCCCACCTTCTCAACCTTGCCCCTCAAGTGAGATGAGATGATCCTCAGGTTAAATCACCATCAGTCAGCTCTCCCCATCAAAAGGAGAGCAGCCGATGGTCAACTGGAAATATGGCGACTTTACCTATCCTGCCTGCCTGAACCATTTTGGTGTTAGCCACCATTTACTATTAGCACTGAAGAATATACTTGCATTTGCATATATTATCATATTTTGCCCCATCTCAATCTAATTCCCTGACATTTTACAATAATAACTGAACAGAATTTAATTATCATAAGTGTGTGGTGCAGTGTGCTGTGTGTTTTACCCCAGTGCTTTTTTTCTTGGGAGCGCGTCCTCAATTTCCTAACTGGTTTCTCCTTTTACACAGTTCCCCAGTGAGAGAAGGAAGTGTTACGTGTGTGAGGTCACCCTCAGAGACATCTTCAACGTCAGTGGCAGCTCTGGCAACTCCCTTCTCTGGGGAAATTTCTTCGAAAGCCTGGTGATTCATGTGTGGGTAAACTTTTAGGCAGTTCTGAGGTTGCTGATGTCTGGCTTTACAGCTGTTTGACTCTTATTCATCAATATGATGAATCTGGACAAGGCTTGCTGCGAGTGGTTGAAATGCAAAATCTGGACAGTACCAATCAAAGTGACGGAAGCTGTGTTTGAACTTAGTGGTGGAATCTTACCATCTTTAAACATTTTTAGAGGTCGGGACCAAATGCAGATGTTGCCTGGCTTCCCATGCCATTATCTTACCAAAGCCGCCTAGTTAAGAGGATGCCTCCAGAAGGACCATCCCAATTAAAGATCAGTGGGACATGCACTTGGCCATGTCAGTGAAAGGACCCACAGTATTGTCCTGCCTGCAGCTCCACTGGGAGAAGTGGGCACTGTTATGGCAGGAAGAAGAACATGAGGATTCCTCAAGGTGGAGACTTTCTCTGAAACTGTCAGAAAATACAACCAAAGCTGCCAGGCTTTCAACATAAACCCACTCCACAGGATGGCCTGTGACTGCAGCTGTGCTCCAAGGGAAAAGGACTGGTAGGAGGTGGGGATGGTGAAATTGGTACAATAGGCAGTATGGGAGATGATAAGTAAAGGAGGATTTGCTGGCTCCTTGCCAAGAGACCACCTCCAGGGAACTTTGGGTTTTGTCTGCAGTGAAGGCCTATCTGCTGCCTTTAGAAGTCCAGTGGCATCCCCAATCTGGCCCTAAATGGCCAGATAACTGAAAATAACTTGGTTGCTGCTGCTTTCCAGGTGAGAAGCTGCTTCTATTGTTCATTGGCCTCCACTGAGATTGCCAGTTAACTGACCCAATGTGCCATCTTCAAAAAAAACTCGCCCTCCCCCAATGCCACAACTTTCTGCTCGCCGTCAAAGCTGTTCTATGTCTCAGTCAAAGTGGCAGCTGCTCATCTGCAGAGGGGCCTGGAGCTGGTCAGTTTCCATCATGGTTATGCAGCAATATAAAAACGCAACTGTGGCCTTTCCACAGTCTCCCCAAACTAGACAATCAATTGAAATGCTGATGCTGAATAATAAACAGTGTTATGGACAGGCTTTGCGAGATTCTAATCATTGAGTTTACCAGTTGAAGGTGCCATACAGAATACCCTCTGGTCAGTCAGTTGTGTTTCCTCCATTTCACCTGCAATTGTTCCTTGAGCCATCCCTCCACTTGAATTTGATACTGATTAATTGACTGCTGCCCCTCAGTGGAGTGGCTTGATCTGCACTAATACTTGACAGACACTAGCTGAAAAGTGGAATATAAGAGAAGAATATGACCGAGAACTATCGTAATATGCCTTTAAGGAATAGCAGCATTAGAAGGGAAGTGTGTCATATGATCCAGTCTCATTTTCACTTTGGTCTGTGGCTTCAAAGTTTTTCTGTGGAGCCACCACGCTGGGATTTCAACACTTTCTGATGCTGCAAACCTATTGTCATCCGACCAAAACATCAAGGGTTATCTCCTGGCATGTAGCATGATCCAAAACTGTTCACCATAGTGTACCTGCACTTAGTCTGACTACCAGACTGTTTGACCACCATTGTGCACCATGTCATGTTTTTATAGTGATATAAAAGCACTGATAACTCATAAGGGATTGGGTTAACACGTTATGCGCTCATTTATTTAAACTAAGCACAGAACAACATTTACGCAAAGGTAGAAAGCTTGAGGACAACTGCCACAGAGCTGTGTGCTGCATTCTGCTCACAGGCCAAAATGAAATTGAGCTTGGATCACATGACACATGCAAGCCTAGGCATCTCCCGGTAACTCATTCTTCAAGGTAGGCAGGTCATCATAGTGGGATCTTTGAGACCTGATATTATTCAACAAGTCCATCACTCTCACATGGGCAGAGGCTGCACAAGTGACTTGTAAGACAGAAAGTTTATCGGCCAGTATGAACAATGACATTGAAGCTATTGTCAAGAAGTATGAGGCGTGCCAAGTGCATACCAAGATAGCACTTTACAAAAAGTCTTTCAAAACTCATGTCATTTTAATAATTCTGCATTTTCATTTGCAGCAGTAAGGCTTATTAAGGAGTAAAGTTTATTAGATTGATTATTAGATTAGTATTTCTTATTTGTCTGAACTTGGGAATTTCAATTAGGCTAAGCTGAACAATTACTGAAATAAGAATAAATTAATTAAAATGTAATCCCTAAATTAATTAATTGTTATAAAGGTGGCAGTCTCTGGTTTCTGGTCAATGGATGCTGGGAGGATGCTTTCCCTGACCCAAGTATGGGGTCTACAACCAGGGCACATCGTGTCAGAATAGGGGGTAGACCATTTCAGACTGAAACCAAGAGGAATTTCTTCACTTGGGTCATTAATTCTCTCCCCCCATGGGCCATGGAGCTCAGTCATTGAGTAGGTTTAAGATAGCGATCAATAGATTCCTAGACATTAAACATATCAAGGAATATGGGTATAGTGCAGGAAAATGGCACGGAAGTAGAAGATTAACCAGGATCAAGTTGAATACTCAAGGGGCTAGATGTCCTACTCCTGCTCCTATTTCCTATATTCTCTTGATTTGTGTGATTCGAGTGCATAGGCCACCTTATGCGATTGTGTGAACATGTAACACCCAGCTACTTTGTTGGCAATGTAATTCAACATCAACATCCTGGGGGTTACCACTGACCAGAAAATGAAATGGACCAGCCAGTTAAATATTGTGGCTACAAGAGGCTGGCAATTCTGCAGGGACTATCTCAGCTCCTGATTCCCCAAAGCCTATCCACCATCTATAAGTACAGATCAGGATTCTGATGGAACACTTTCCACTTGCTTTGATGAGTGCAACTCCAACAACACTCAAGAAGCTCAATATCATCCAGGACAAAGCAGCGCGCTTGATTGACATTCTATTCACAGCCTTAAACATTCAATTCTTCCATCAGTGACAGCAGATGGCAGCAGCGTGTATCATCTACCAGGTGCACTTCAGCATTGCTGCCTCAGTGCTAGGGACCCGAGTTCATTTCCAGCCTTGGGTGACTGTTTGGAGTTTGCACATTTTCCCAGTGTCTATGTGGGTTTCCTCCAGGTGCTCCAGTTTCCTCCCACAGTCCACAGGTGTGCAGATTAGGTAGACTGGCCATGATAAGAAATATTACTCCTTAATATCCAAAGATGTGTGGGTTAGATGGTTTAGCCATGGTAAACATGGGGAGTTATGGGGGAGAAGGCCTGGGTAAGATCTCTGTCAGAGATTTGGTGCAGACTCAAAGGGTTGAACGGCCTCCTTCTACACTGTAGGGATTCTATGATCTTAAACTCACCAAAGTTCCTCAGACAGCACCTTCCAAACCCACAACAACTAACACGAAGAAGGACAAAGGCAGCAGATGCATGGGAACATCATCATCTGGAATCTACCTTTTCCAAGCCATTCACCATCCTGACTTGAACTATAATCACAGTTCCTATACTGTCACTGGGCCAAAATCCTAGAACTCCCTTCCTAATAATACTATGGACGTAGCTACATCATATGATTCAACAAGGTGGCTTAGCACCATCTTCTGCAGGACATTTAGGGAATAAGTATGGTTCTAGCAAGTGACACCCACATCCCATAAACTTTAAAAAACCGTGCTTGTTGCACACCACAAAAATATGACTCAATATAGTACATTGAGAAAACAAAGACAACATACATTATGGAGAGAGTATAGAGCTAACATTTTGAGTCTGGATGACCCTTTGTCACACGAAGAGTCATTCAGACTCGAAACGTTGGCTCTATTCTCTCTCCACAGGTGCTGCTGTCAGGTCTGCTGAGATTTTCCAGCATTTTCTGTTTTTGTTTCTGATTCCAGAATTTGCTTTTCACAACATATATTGTTACACATCCTTTATCTGGAACACAAATTCAGAGAGAAGTGTTGTTATGAAGTGCAGTTAGGGTCATAAAATCAAGGCACATGTTAGCACATTACCATGGCAACCATGCAATGCCAAGCAAATTTCTTGCTCACCTGCTGCTAGGGGTTTGACCTGCAAGTGAGGGAGTATTCAATTTCTTTATCTGCACTCCAGCTACTCTATATTGGAGGTTAGCCAGCACTTCCAAATAGAATATACTTTCACCTCTGAACCTCTACTGTTGGACTTCCACATGTCAATGAATGGTGCAATTCTCCTTCTTAGTCTGCATTCAACCATTATTCTCACCACAGCTGCAGTGGCAAGACAGCTTTATGGGAGATCTTTAAGAGCTGTTGCTTTTGGATAAGTCAACTCCCAACCTTTTGGCAATCACAATTTGGCAGCTTCTATGTGCCAGGATCACTTAATTGCCCCAGTTCCCAAAATTCTAGGAAGGATTGTCCATAGAAAATGACTCATAAATATTCAGGTAAAATCCAGCACTACGTGACGTGCAGTGTGACAAATATGCCTACATGTTCTTGCAAAAATGGCAACAAGTTCCTGAAATTTTTGATCAGAACACACATATATGAAATACACATATGCGGTAAAAGTATAAAAATTATTGTAGTGCTCATTTCTGTTGTTTGAGTAAATATTAACTCAAATAATGCATATTCACTATCACTGCACCAGCTTTACTTCTGAATATTTTCTGTAGCTATATCAATAATAACAAATTATAAGGTAAATGGTTCACAAAGATGTCTGGAACAGAAACAGCAGAAATGAAAATGCAGCAAAAGAAAATGTTTCATTAAGGTCAAAGTGATGTTGGTTCTATCAGTCAGCTTAAAATAGGGTTTAGTGATTAACAGTTTTTGTATAACACCAATAATAAAGGCAATTTAACTGTGTAAAATTAAGGACATAGTGCAGCAATTGAATCATGTAATGTTAATCACAAACTATCCATAGCTTATTAGGTCAGATAGCATCAAGCTTGTGATCTAAACAGCCTTAACTTATAAAAGATTTATAAAATACGTGAATTATTGGAAGACTAACCAACTCAAGAAAATAACCCTACCATATAAAATATAATTCGTCACTGTAATATGAAGTGACAACTTGGTGCCACAGTGGTTGGAGAGTGTGACGGCTTCTTAGAAATTACATACTTTATTTCAATGACATGAAACCACACAACTTGCATTTGTACAGCATCTTTAAGCTAACCAAATGTTTGAAGATGTTATACAGAAGTATCATCAAACAGAATTTGACAATGAGCCACATAAGGAGATGGTGATGCAGTGGTTAGCACTGCTTCCTCACAGCGTCAGAGAGCTGAGTTTGATTCTGGTCTTGGGTCTCTGTATGGAGTTTGCAAGTTTTTCCCATGTCTATGTGGGTTTCCTCCCACAACCCAAAGATGTGCAGGGTGGGTGGAATGGCTGTGCTAAATTGCCCCTCAGTGTTCAAAGATGTGTAGATGAGGTGGATTGGCCATGATGATTGTGTGGGATTACAAGGAAAGTGTGGTTGGGTTAGATGCTCTTTTGGAGAGTCAGTGCAGATCCAATAGGCCAAACAACCCTCTTCCTGCACTGTAGGGATTCTGTGAATCCTATATTAGGACACTTAATCAAAAATGTAGATTTTAAGACACATTTTAAAGGAGGAAATAGAAGTGAGAAAGCAGAGAGATTTAAACAGGAAGTTCAAAAGTTCAGAGCCTAGTTGACTGAAGGCACAGCTGCTAATAGTGGAATATTTAAAGGTGGGGCTTCTCAAAAGTCCAGAATTGGAGCAGCACAAAAAGGTTTGTGGGGCTGGAGCAAGTTACAAAGATAGGGAGAGGGAAAGCCATGACAAATTTGATTAAAAGGATTAAAAAAATTTGAAATTGAGATTTTACCTGACTAGGAGACAATGGAGGTCAGTGAGTGCAGTGGGAATGATTGGTGAATGGGAATTGGTACAAGTTAGGAAACAGCAGCAGAATTTTGGATGAGCCCAAGCCTATGGACACTGGCTTGGAGAGCCATGTCATAACCAATTCGAGAGATAACGAAGCAAAAATAATGAACTGAGCAGCAGATGAGTCAAGCAAGAGTTGCAGTCAGGTAATGTGACAAATGGAAGCAGGAAATCTTGATGGTAACAGGTTTGTGGCCCATCCACCTGGATGACGAGTAATTAAGCTTTGCATTCTTCCTGGACCAGAAGAGTACCTATTGGTTGCTATGTTTTTAAGGTGCAAAAATAAATTAGCCTCAACATACATTTTATAATTGTAGAATCCCTGTAGTGTAGAAGGAGGCCATTTGGCCCATCAAGTCCGCACTGACAGTAATGCTTCATTAAAATTGATAGATAGTTTTATTTAATTGTAAACTCCTGCATAAGGATTTCTAACATATCGCAAATGGAATTTGTGCACATTCTGAATATCTCCCTCATGAGTAGAGAATTGAAATTTTTGCAGGAGGTGGTCATAACATACCTTTTGCATGGCTTCTAAAGGTTGTTTTATCAGAGATTGAATGGAACTAGGTAATGCAAAATTCAATTACATTTATAAGTAAATTATTTTTTGATAAGGTTCTATAAGAACCAGAACATGTGTGTTTTTCTTCTTTCTGCTCACGTCATATCCATGGAATTGGGTTTCATCTTTAATATTCCGAAGTAGGTTTTAAGAATAAGTTGTGAATACATATCACTTACTCTGAGAAATAACTCATTAAAAAACAAATACATTTTAATTTAAATGAATACTCAGCATCAACTATCCCTCAAATAATAATTAAGTATCTTCTTTAAGTTTATTTTGAAGAGGATGACTTTTTGTGACCAATAATCTGATTCATGATATAGGAAATACAACATGTTCCCATTTCCAGTCAAGCACACTGGATATGGACATCTCATGTTCTGATGCAATTGAAGTTTTGTTTACCTTTCCTAAGAATCTTTCCTTACTTTAACTTTGAAAAGCAATATCCAATTGTAGAAACATAACATCCTGGACTTTATGGTCAGCACAAATTTATGGAAATAAGTAAATAAGCACTTCGAGGAAGAATGCAAAATGTTTAACAAAAATACATTCCACTGAAAAACAAAATCAACAAGTAAGTTCCACTCTAGTCTGGAAGTTAGGATAGTGTTAGATTAAAAGAGCAGGCTTAAAATATGGCAAAAAGCAGCAGCAAGCCTGAGAATTGGGAGCATTTTAGAAACCAACAGAATTTGTTAGCACTGCTGCCTCACAATGCCTGGGACCCAGGTTCGACTCCAGCCTTGGGTGATTGTTTGTGTGGAGTTTGCAAAGGTTTAGAAATGTATAGGGAAAAAATAAGGAGAAGGAAGTGATTTTGTGTTTGAGAAAAAATGGAACTTAAAAGAAAGAGTTGCAATAGAGATTTTGGAAAAAAAAGAGTGCACAGAGAGCAGTGTTTCGAAGTGATTGAAAAAAAATGTCCCAGGGAGTTGTAGTGTGGTATCCAGAAGAGCAGAAAATGATGAGGCTGAGACTCTATGCTCCTGATTCGAGCAGATCCTCTGGGGGTTCGGGGGGGTCCAAGTAGCGGTCCCTGCATCAAGGGAGAGGGGGGGTCCAAATAGTGGTCCCTGTACCAAGGGAGGGGGGTGTGTCCCAGTAGTGGTCCCTGCACCAAGGGATTGCAGACAGCAAGGTTCCAAAGTTTTAAAAACTAGTCCTCAACCTGTTTAAAAGAAAAGTCTGAAAGTTTTAAAAATGGCTCTTGGATCTCGAGAATGTTAGCTCTTCCTGTGAAATCAACGAAAGAAATGGCCACATCAAAGGCAGGGGGAAAAACAGACTCGCCAAAAGGCCAGGAGGTAGACAAAAAGCTGCAGAAATTGCTGAAAGTGTTTTCCAGTAATTAAAAGGTAAAGGTTTTGGAGGTTTGGAAGAGAAGAACAGATAGATTTGCGCCAAAACTTCAAAAGTGCAGAAAAAACAAAGAGATCTAGCAGCTGCTAACAGCAGTTTTTTAAAAAAGTGACAGTCTTAAAGTAGTAATGAATTTAAAGAGGTAATGATTTAATGTAGCAACCACAAGAAGGAACAAGCAGCAATGGACAAGAAAATTGGAGACGTCCCAGATAGAGGGCAACTCTCAAAAAAGGTCCATGAGCAATGGAAGACCTCAGAGGAGACAATGAAGACGTCAAGGAAGAAGCAACAAAGGACCCCAGAAAGCGGGCAGTGAAAGACAGCAGAACATGGGCATCGAAAGACCACAGGTAGGTAATGGAAGAGCCTAAAAGGGAGGCAACAAAAGGCAATAAATGAGAAAATGTAATGATGTATGCTCACAGACTTCATTAATCACAAGGATCTTATTATCAAGGAAAGACAATACAGAGGCTGTTAGCTCCTCCCACTACCCCCACTCCCTCCCAAGTTGCCCTGGAGCAACCCACTAGCTGCTCCAGACCCCACATGTTTTATAGATGTCTTCTGCTCAAGATATGACTGCGGGGGTGATATTTGGTAATCAGATTTCATTGCCCATGTTTGACCTGATGCCATAAAACATCACGAGCCAGTGTCGGGGACTCCCAGGGCAAATCACCATACCACTATGCTGCCACCTCTCTCAATTTTGGCACAAGGCCCCATATATTACTAAGGTGGGCTTTGCAGTGTTGACAGAGTTGGAACTGTTGCTTCCGGTGTTTGCTTGATTCTGGGTGGGCCATCCAGTTTCTTTCCTTTTAGACCTTTTAGTAATTTGACACAACTGAATGGCTTGCTAAGCCATTTAAAAGTAAACATATTGCTGTGGGTCTGCAGCCACATGTAGTCCAGCTTAAGTAAGGTCGGTTTCCTTCCCCAAAGTGCATGTCAATCAAGTGGGCTCTTATGACAATTGACAATGGTTTCATGGTCATCATTAAAATTTTCATTCCAGTTACGATAAGCAATTAGGGAGGCAAATGGCATCTTGGCCTGTCTTGCAGGGTGGTTGGAGTACAAACAGAAGGAAGTCTTGCTACAATTGTACAGGGCTTTGATGAGACAACGCCTGGAGAATGTTGTGAAGTTTTAGAACATAAAACATTACAGCGCAGCACAGGCCCTTCAGCCCTCGATGTTGTGCCGACCTGTGAAACCAATCTAAAGCCCATCTAACCTATACTATTCCAATATCATCCATATGTTTATCCAATGACCATTTAAATGCACTTAATGTTGGCAAATCCACTACTGTTGCAGGCAGGGCATTCCATGCTCTTATTACTCTCTGAGTAAAGAACCTACCTGACATCTGTCCTATATCTATCACCCCTCAATTTAAAGCCATGTCCCCTCGTGTTAGCCATCTCCATCCGAGGAAAAAGCTTCTCACTGTCCACCCTATTTAATCCTCTGATCATCTTATACGCTTTATTAAGTCACCTCTTAAGCTCCTTCTAACAAAAACAGCCTCAAGTCCCTCAGCCTTTCCTCACAAGATCTTCCCACCGTACCAAGCAACATCCTGGTAAATCTCCTCTGCAGCCTTTCCAATGCTTCCACATCATTCCCATAATGTGGCAACCAGAACCGTACGCAATACTCCAAGTGCGGCCACACCAGAGTTTTGTACAGCTGCAACATAACCTCTTGGCTCCGAAACTCAATCCATCTACCAATAAAAGCTAATACACCGTACACCTTTTTAACAACCCTAACAACCTGGGTACCAACTTCAGTGATCGATGCACATGACACCGAGATCTCTCTGCTCATCCACACTACCAAGTATCTTACCATTGGCCCAATACTCTGTATTCCTGTTACTCCTTCCAAAGCGAATATTTTGATCTTTATATTTAAGGAAGTGTATACGTGCATGGGTGGTGGTTCAGCAAAGATTCAACAAGTTGGTTTCTGGGATGACAGGATTGTTCTATAAGAGATGCTGAATAAATTAGGCTGATATGCTGTGGAGTTTAGAAGAATGAGAGGTGGTCTCATTGAAACATACAAGATGCTGAATGGACTTGACAGGGAAGATAGTGAGAGATTGTGTCCCTGGTTGAGAATCTAAAATACACAGTCGTAGAAAAAGGGTCAATCATTTAGGACTGATGTGAAGAGAACATTCTTCTCTCAAAGATTTGTGAATATTTGGAATCTCCACCCAGGAGAATGCTCCATCATTGCAATTTTTAAAGGCTGAGATCAACAGGTTTTGGCCTTTCAGGGAATCAAGGGATAAGGGAAACAGGTAAGGAAATTGGAGTTAAGGCTGATGAACAGCCATGATCATATTGAATAGCAGAACAGGTTGGCGGGTCTTATGGTCTACTACTGTTCCTATTTCTTTTGTTTTTATGACGCAAGGGTACTCACTATGGACCTAGTGGTCTCTGCAGCAAGAACTTTAACTTCTTCAACCTGCAATTGATTGTAAACTAATGGGAATTGCAGTGATGCCATCACGCAATTCAAACAATCACACTGAAGAATTCTCTCAATCAGGAAATGAAAAGCACTAATAACCAAATCATTTAAAAAGTACACAGAACAAAATAAGTATTATCATATGTGTATAAGGTAAAAGTTGAAATAATGTGAAAAACATCTTACTTACTTTGCAATGTTCAGGTCCTGCAAAAAAAATAATTTGTATTGATATGGTGAAGCGAATTTTCCCATTCCGCTCACCACGGGAATCATAGCGGACGATTGGCTATGGGCAGGTCCATTGATCTTGGGCAGGATTTTCCAGTTTTAGGGTGAGTGTGGCTGGAAAACCCAGCTTACTGTCTTTAACACAGTAAAATATCCCAAGGCACATTACAGGAGTGTAATGAAACAACATCTGACACTGAATCACATGAGGAGATATTAGAGTACATGACCAAATGTTTGGTTAGAGACACAGATTTAAAAGGAACATCTTAAAGGAGGAAAGGGAAGCAAAGAGGCGGAGAGGGTTAGGAAGGGCATTCCAGAGCGCAGGGCCGTGGCAGCTGAAGCACCTGGTACGAGTCAGATACAGGCAGCAGAGTTTTGGATAATTTGAAGCTTATGGAGGTTTGAATGTGGGAAGTCCAACAGGAGTGCACTGTAATAGTCCAGCTGAGACTAACAAAGGCATAAATAAGGGTTTCAGCAACAGATGCACTGAGTCAGGGCAGAGTTCGGTGTTGTTACAGATGTAGAAATAGAGGCTCTTAGTGTTAGTGCAGATATGTGGTTAGGAGCTAACCTTGGCGTCAAATGTAACACCAAGATTGAGAACAGCCTCCCATCCACTGACTCTGTCTACACTTCCCACTACCTTGGCAAAGCTGCCAGCATAATTAAAGACCCCACGCACCCCATGCATTCTCTCTTCCACCTTCTTCCATCGAGAAAAAGATAGAAAAGTCAGAGATCACGTACCAACTGACGCAAGAACAGTTTCTTCCCTGTTGCTGTCAGACTTCTGAATGGACTTATCTTACATTAAGTTGATCTTTCTCTACACCCTATCTATGACTGTAACACTACATTCTGCACTCTCTCCTTTCCTTCTCTGTGAATGGTATGCTTTGTCTGTATAGCGCGCAAGAAACAATATTTTTCACCGTACGCTAATGCACACGACAATAATAAATCAAATCAAATCAAATCAAAATCAGTCTGGTATAGCCTCAGACAGTTGCCAGAAAGAAAGATGGATTTGGTGACTAGGGAATGCTATTTGCGGTGCACACTAAAGTAAGTGGCCTATGCTTACCCACTATTTAATACTCAGTGAAAATGTATTACCTGTTCAATGACAATAGCTTTGTTAATATACTAGGAAAACCCAAAGAGAATATTCAGTGACATTTGGTCTTTAAAGATAGTGTCATATAAACTACACTAGGATACTGAAGCTTTTCAGCTATACAGACCAGTAATATTCAGTATTAATCAAAATAAACCCTGATTGATGTTATCTTCATGCATGCATTTTTATCATGACCACGTTGAAGCTGTCATGATCAAACTCAAAGGCTCGGGCAGTGTATGAATTTTGATTTATAACACACTGCCTAGAAGAAATCCACAATGTAAAAACAACTATGTTTGTTATTACATTTGCATTGGGTCAATGCCAAACACTATTCCATTGTTGAGTTCTATATTTAACTAGTGTATCAGACCAAAAAAATTCAAACTATATAAAGAAACCATTGAATATTAACAAATTCTTTGTAAATCACTTTGGAAAAATAGCAGCATGCTGCCATGAAGCATGACTTACAGTACAGATTCATCACTGATAGTAAATAGCACAGACTAAAATCAAAATCACACCATATCCCATTTCTTCCCGTTTCCTTAGGGAGATCTAAATTGAAAGTTGCAAGAAAAGATATCATTTTTCAAAGCTCTTCTTCCAATGAGTGTTTTGGTATTAAACATTCTCATCTTTCTCTGCAGTAAATCTCACTTAATAACTTTATATTAAGATGTCTTATAACAGTACTTTTCAGTTGATGATCCTGGAGGAGTAGAAAATTCTCCACTATACAGTAACATTCATACTTGTTTTGACATGGCAAACTGAGCCAGAAGAATTACTAACCTCTCCTACACCACCTTTGCCCTGTACTTCAGATCACAACATACTAAGTACAATTGCATGTTTTCCATATTCTTATGAATTTGAGGTGTTGTCTAATTGTATAATTGGACAAATCATTCACTAAAATATGCTAAGTTTGTGGGGCACGTTGAGGACAATTACATTTATGACTGGGCAATGTGTGCAAGGTCTGTGTACATCTATTTGCGTAGCAATATTTCATTGCACTAGTTAGATCTCAAGACCACTGTCTTGAACTTGATTAATTCCACGCACCTCCAGTTTCTCTGCAACCAATTTCAACCTTGTGCTTGTATCACTTCTATCGCTCTACAACCTACTGGAAACTTGCGTTCTTTCTAATCTGACCTCTTGCACATCATTTGCTTCCTTTACCCCACCACTGATGGCTTTGCCTTCAGCTTTCTAGACCATAAGCTGTGAATTTCCCTCCCTAAATTGCTCTGCCTTTCCTTTCTTCTTCAAGAATGTCCTTTGCACCTCCTTTGGATAGTCAGAGTCTTTTACCCAGGGTCGAATGGTCAATTTCACAGGAGGATAGGATGAAAGTGAGAGAGGGAAAGTTTAAAAGAGATGTAAGGGGTACGTTTTTCCCACACAGGGGTGATGAAAGCCTGGAGCATACCGCTGGAAAAGATCATGGAAGCAGGCTCTACCATAACATTCAAGAGGAATCTGGATAGATACATGAATAAGCAGAGAATAGATTGGTATGGCCCATGTAGAGGCAAGAAAATATTAGATTAAAGAGGCATCTGTGTTGGCACAGACCTGGTGGGCCAAAGGGCCTGTTCCTGTGCTGTATTGTTCTTTGTTCCCTCTTTGACCAAGTTTTGGTCACTTGTCCTCATATCACCTTTATTTCGATGCTACTTTTTGTTCGATTACATTCCTGTAAAGAGCCTTGAAACATTTTACTATGTTAAAGATGGTTCATAAATGCATATCATTGTTGATCTGTGTCCAGATTTGTGCCTAGTGCTATATTAAAACTGGCCTTATTGAGCTGCTCCACATCAGCCTGATCCAAGTTAACTCTGAGTCTCTCCTCTATCGCTCTGATAGCGCAGCTCACACTACAACGTGGCAAATTCCATCCACAAAACTAAAAACACAGCCAAAAATTGCTCTGTGAAGTTGTGTTATCCTTGAGGGAAAATGATGTGTTATTCTCACGCTTTGTGCAAAACTTCCAAATTTTTCACCCAATTTTCTTTTTAGGATTAGTAACGTACTTGAATCAAAGGCAGTTTTAAGGATGGAGCAATAGGACTGGATGTAAGTTAGCTGAAGAAAATCAACATTAGGTTTAGAAGCATTCATGAGGATCACAGGGGAAAACTCTCAAATGATCTTAGGAAAGAACTAGATCACAGTTCACAAAAGAATTACAGATGAGGAAAGCTATTCAGCTCATTTTAATTCTTCCATCTGGGAATAGCCTATAACTCCCATCCAACTGTGCATCTAATTGTTCCTCAAATGATTCCAGGGTTTTCACCTTCCTTACTTGACATGGGTGTCCACTGATCATTCTTTTTGCGAGGAACTTGCTAATAGTAACAGACAGTTTAATGGTTTCCAATGTCAACGTGTCCTTAATCCGGCAACATAAGGTAAGATTCTGGATTTATTATTTCCATACTGTTCTTTATCTTGTAAACTTCCACTGGATTACCTGCCACATATCTCTTTGCAGCTGAAAGAACTAAGTTTCCAAATCCTTCTTTATAACTCAGATATTTTTACACTAGAGATCAGTTTCCAGTGGCTAAATGTTTCTCCCTTGATTTTGAGTGACAAGCACTAGATACAATGTGCAAGTTGCAATCTACTGCAGTCTACTTCCTAATTTTATGTTCCATTCTCCTTGTTCCATTCCATTTCTTTCTTAATCACCTGCTGTACAGGTGCACTAACTCTTTTGTCATGCATGCACCAGGACACCCAAATCCCTCTGCTCCAAGTTCTGAAATCTCTTTCCATTTAAACACTATGCTGCTTTTCTATCCTTAATGCCAAAGTGAACAAGTTCACATTTTTCCACATTATAATCCATCTACTGATTTTTTGCCCATTCAGTTAACCTGTCTATATCCCTTAGCAAATTTTTTGCTTCCTCTTGACAAATTATTTTTCTACTGTCATTTAGCAAACATACAATCAGTGGCAATAAGTTGTAATAAAATTAAATTAAGGAATCTAATAATTGGGAATATGTTCTGGTGGGTTTATGATTAAAGTAAACTATTTTTATATGGGAATTGGTTAGGATGACAGGTTGGCTGAGGTGAAGGATATGCAAATTAGCTGACAAATGCCATAAACAGATGTTTACTCAAGAAAAGTGAATAACAATGGGACGTGGAAGTTCGGGGGTTAAAGCAAAGATGGTAAAACATCAAAAGAGAAGATTAAAGTGAATTTCACACTTACATTCTAAAAGGGTGAGCTCATGTAATAAATGTCATTAAGAGGGACCTTTAAGACAAGTAATTCAGCTAAGAAAAGCATAAAAGACAGTATGTCAGTGGCAGAGATCAAGTGTAGTATTGACATGCTGTACTTGGTTGAAGTCATTAGGTTACATTTCAGCTTCATTTGAAGCAATTTTTAAAAGTGGCATCTGGGCCTTTGGGTTAAGATGCAACTGAGATCAAGCCTTGGAGGAGAAGCTATGCCTGCACCAATCAGCTTGGATCATGTAGATCAAGCCCAAGACAGGTGGTGAGAGCCCTGTCTTGTCAGCTTGGATCGGGAATGTTCCAACTTGTTGAGACTCTGAATTGGACTTGATTGGATTGAATTTGAATAAAAACAAAAAAAAGTCAGTGACAGAGTTCATCCTATACGGAGTGCTGGTCCAAGATCATTGCCACACAGAAGAGGCTGCGTTTACTCCCAACCCAGCATATTTGAAGAACTGTTTTATCTCCATCTGAAGCCAGAAGCAACCTCACGAGAAATATTGATGTCAAGTGTGGTAACTATTGCTGCATTTTGCTTTTAGTTAAAAACTTACGGGATGCTGTTTGGAAAGGTTTAGCTCTGAGATTAGGAAAGTAGGGTGATGGAGGCAGGATACCTCACATCTTTTAAAAAGTATCTGGATGACTACTTGGCACACCATAACATTCAAAGCTATGGGCCAAGTGCTGGCAAGTGGTATTAGGTGGGCAGGTCAGGGCATAGGTGCAGACTGGATGGGCTGAAGGGTCTCTTCTGCACTGCAGTATTCTGTGATTCTGTGAAGTGGATGGATTTGGAACTAGGTCAATTTAAATATATTGTGTATAGCCATTAATGTAGTTAAGACCATGTTTTTCATTGCCTTTCCCTGTGTGTATTTTACGATTTAATAAACATTCATTTTGTTTCATTCTTAGAGCTGGATCTAAATTCTAGATCCAGACTGGAACATTCCTCACTGGTTTCCACATCTTTCCTCACATTACCCCATTGCAAAAAATACAGTTAGGAACAGGCATTCCAAGTTTCCTTGTTTGATTTGGAAGACTCTCACATTTAACATCAGCTGGGTTCTTAACACAGTCTCTTCATCCAAATCATTGATGTAAATTGTATATCAGACCCAGAGTTAAAAGAAAATTCAAGACAGTACAGAAAAAAGATCTACAATGTTATGCACCTCGCTCATTTACTGCTGTACACAGAACCTATGCAGGAATTGGTTATACAACTAAAGTACCACATTTGAAGTAAATTAGAGAAGGTTCAGCTATGCTGATACAGTGTTATAACAGTCTGCTGATATCTGAATTCAATATAATTTAACTGTCATACACAATGGTGTTTGAAAAGACGTAAACAGGTGATACAGAGATGTTTTCCTTCCCTAACAGAGCTGTAATATGTGAACACTTTCACTAATACAAATTAATACAGTGAACTTTATCATTAAAGAGTTAGTTACCTGGTGAATAATAAATATATTTGCTTGAAAGCATCATTAAAAGTTGTGATTATAGAAGAGAGATTAGAAATTCAGAAGCCAGTGCTCTTAGATCATATAAATATTTGTCATCCAAACCTGATTACACTGAAATTAAAGCTACTCATCCTTCTAAGTAAACTTCAGAAAGATGACGCTGCATAAAAATGACACCATGAGAGTAGGAAGTTGACCTCTTTTATATTCAATAAGACAACTGAAGAACAGACAGTATTTGAGAGCACATCAGTCTCTGCCTCCCAAGCTCCCAGCAGCAGAGATACATGCCAAGTTGGCACTGTATAATGAAAATGAAGAAGATTGAGAAGCAAACAAAAAATAATGTAAATTGATGGAGTAGTAACTGGCAAGATTGGATATGTCCTTTCTTTTGTGTACAGGACATACTTGGGCAATTTTCCACATTGGCGGACAGATGGCAGAGTTATAGCTGTACTGGAACAGCTTGGCTAGGGGTGCAGCAAGTTCTGCACCATTAGTCTTCAGTACTATAGCAGGAATAGTGTCAAGGCCTAAAGTCTTTGCATTACTCGGTGCCTTCTGCCATTTTTTGATGTCATGTGGGGTGAATCAAATTGGTTGAAGACTGGCTTCTCTGGTCCTGGAGTCTTCCTGTGGAGGAGGCCAGAATGGATCACCCACTTGGCACTTCTGGCCGAAGATGGTCGCATATGTTTCAGCTTTGTCTTGTGCACTGATGTGCTGAAGATGGGGATATTTCTGAAGCCTCCTCCAGTTAGTTGTTTAATTGTCCACCACTATTCACAAGTCAATGTGGCAGGACTGCAGGACTACGGAGTTTAGATCTGATTCATTGGATGTAGGATCGCTTTGCTCTGTTCATTACAGGCTGCTTCTGATGTTTGGCATACAGATAGTCCTGACACCTCATTTCTAGCTTTGCTTGGTACTGCTTCTGGCATGCCCTCCTGCACTCTTCATTGAATCATTATTGCTCATCCTGCTTGATGATAATGGTAGAGTGGAGGATATGCCAGGCCATGAAGCTACGGATTGTGATTGAGTACAATTCTGCTACTGTTGATGGCTCATGATGCCTCACAGATGTCCAGTTTTGAGTTGTTAAACTTGTTTGAAATCTATCACATCTAGCATGGTGGTAATGCCACACAACACAATATAAAGACAGGCTTTTGTTTCCACAAGGACTGTGCAGTGTTCACTCCTACCAATACTGTCATAGACAGATGCATCGGTGACCAGTAGATTGATGAGAATGAGATCAAATAGGTTTCCCTCTGGTTGGTTCTCTCACCATCTGTCACAGACCCAGTTTAGCAGCTATGTCCTTTGGACTCAGCAAACCTAGTCATTAGCAGTGCTACTGAGCCATTACTGATGATAAGCATTGAAGCTCTCCCCATTCAGAGTACATTCTGTGCCCTTACCATCCTCTGTGATTCTTTCAAGTAATGTCAAGTTGGAGGAGCACTGATTCATGAGTGGAGTCAATATATGGTAATCAGCAGGAGGTTCCTTTCCAATGTGTGACTGATGCCATGAAAATTCATGGGAAGTAAAGTCAATGCTGAGGACTCACAGGACAACTCCCTCCTACTATGCCATCACCTCTGGTGGCTTTATCCTCGTAGTGGGACAGAACCTATCCAGGGATGGTGACAGTGGTGTTCGGGACTTTGCCTCTTAGTAGTTGAAAGTATTTATTCTATGACTATGTTAGGCTGTTACTTACTAGTCTGTCAGACAATTCTCCCAATTTTGGTGCAAGCTCCCAGATGATAGTATGGAAGTCTTTGCAGAGTCAATAGGGCTGAGTGTGTTGATGTCTTTTTAGATGCCCAGATCAATGCCAGGTGGCCTGTCCAGTTTTATGGCTTATCGGCCTCTTTTTTGTATTAATTTGATATAACTGGGTGACTTGCTAGGCCATTGAAGAGTCAACCACACTGCTGTGGATCTGGAGTTCCATGCATGCCAAACCAGATAAAGATGGCAGATTTCCTTTCATAAAGGTCAGTAGTGAATCAGGTTGCTTTAAAAAAAAATCAATAATGGATTCATGTTACCATGAGATTATCGTTTAATTCCAAATTTATCATTTAAATTTAAGTTACACCAGTTGCCATGCCAAGAGTTGAACTTGTGTCCCCAAAATAGTTGTGTGGCCATTCTGGATTACTTTCCAGTGACATTACCACAATGCCTCCGCCTCCGCCCCCGCTGTCAAGCCCCCTCAGAATCTTATCTGTTTCGATAAGATCACTTCTCATTCTTCTAAATGCCAATGAATACAGGTCCAACCTGCTCAACCTTTCCCCATAAAACCTTCATCCCAGGAATAAACCTACGAACCTTAAGGACACTGCTGATGAGGGCCTTGTGAAGAGCAATACCAACTTAATGGTTAGCTAATGTTCACATCACAGGTGGGATCTTAGATTGGCATCATTATCAGTAACAACCTGCTAGGTGGGGTGTAAAGAGTTTCCTCACTCCAAATTTATGCATAATCTATTTTAAAGTGCCTGTGTTTATGAAAAAGCTCAGAAAACTAAAAGCTCCATGAGAACAACTTTTACATTTTTAGGCTGAATATGGTAATCAAATCCTGGAACTTATTACAAATTTAAAATTGTTCAGCTAGTTATTCCCTGACTCCTAATTAAAAGCCCATCCCTGAAATGGTTGTTTAGACGCTGAACGCGTTTGTCAAAATTGCCAAATTATCATAAAATGTGAATCTGAATATTGACTTAAATGAAAAGAATGTAAAGTTTAAAAGAAGTCTCCACAGTATTTAGTCCTTAGCTGATAAACACACCTATACCACAAAACATGTTTGAAGTGCTTTTGCAGAGAGTCAACAATGAACATGAAGATCTTAAATAACAGGAACTGAAAACTAAATGAATGCTCTTACATATCTTCAACAAAGTTGTAAAACTTGTGTTTTAATTAACCATATATCTGTGATATAAATTAATGTGATGAAAGTATTGGAGTGGCAGAATATATTTATATTAGCATCCAAATTGAAGAAATCCAACAAAAGTATTTGAAGTGGCTATGGCATTGCTAGACTGGTTAAACAAAGAGTTAAACTGCCAGCAGACACTTCCGCCAGCCAAACTTTGGCTCTGCTGTGAAAAATAGCACAGTACCGCGAGTGTCATTTCAAAGCCAACTGTTAAAACTTCCGTTAATCATACTGGCATTCAGTTAACTGTGAAACCATTCAGTACACACCACAACTACCAGTTCTGCTTGATGCGGCAATTAAGGTCAACAACCAGAAATATGCATCAAGTTGAAGCAAATATATGGGTTTTCAAAGAACTAAAATTATAATAGGAGATCATTGATCTAGAACAAAGAAGTTAGTGCAGACTCACAGATTTGCTGCAGAAATAGCACCAAATCCCAACCTGTCAAACCTTCAGCAATTAGAAATATTTAAGCCCTGCAGTGCATTCCTCATTTTTACCTTTGGGTTCCAGTGTACTCGGACGAAGTCCATGTTAAATAAAGGTTCCAGTGTTAAAAGGGAGGAAAAATATGAATGATTGTTTATTGATTCATCCGACTGCTGTAAGGTTCCATTCATTCTAGAAATTCCATAGTCATCACTTTGCAAAGCAAAAGTAATCAGATCCATTGCTACTGACAGTGAGATTGTTAATTACTTGAACAGTAAGATAGTATGCGTGGGTTACACAAAAATGACATCTGATACTCAATCTCAATATTCTTTGCTAAAAATCTTTAATTGTCTCAAATTAGATAATTTTCCTAGTGTCATCAGTAATTTCTTTATAAGGCATTCTTTTCTGTCATAATGAAAATACATTCAGCTGCATGTTGTAGCCTGTTTGGCCCAGTAATTAACCGATAGAATCAAAAATTTTAAAAATCACGTTATGACACACATAATTATAGAAAATTGATTTCAATAATGATGAATTTTTTCATTAGAATCATAGGATCCCTACAGTGCAGAAGGAGCTCATTCAGCCCATCCAGTCTACGCCAACCATAACCCATGTATTTACCCTGCTAGTCTCTTTGACACTATGGAGCAATTTAGCATGGCCAATCAATCTAATCCACACATCTTTGGACTGTGGAAGGAAACCAGATGAATCCCACACAGTCATGGGGAGAATGTGCAAACTCCACACAGACAGTCATTCGAGGCCAGAACTCAACTTGGATCCCTGATATTGTGAGGCTGCAGTGCTAACCACTGTGCTGCTGTGCCACCCATTTTTTGTTGTAAAGCCTCAATAACAGTGTAGGTAAAGTTTGAGGTGAAACTAAAAATATAAATCTTGTAGGCATCTGTGTTTAACATGTAGTTAAAGTTTTAACCCCTTCTTAGCACAGATTAGATGAGTGGTTTCCTCTTAGAACAAATCTGTTACCGTGACTCCCTATGAGGTATAATGGTGCCATCTGAAAATTAGTTCTAGAAGTATCTTTCTCGACTCAGTAAGAAGTCTGACAACACCAGGTTTAAGTTCAACTGATTTATTTGATAGTAAACTCACAAGCTTTTGAGGTTAACTTCTTCGTCAGGTGAATGGAGAGTTCTGGCCTCAGACAGAGCATATAAAGCACAGACAGCTTACAGATTACTGATTAGAATGCGAATCTTTACACCTAAGCTGCTATTCAAGTCTTAAAGTGGCCGACAATGTGAGTGGAAGGAGCACTGATCACAGGTTAAAGAGATGTGTATTGTCTCCAGACAGTACAGTAAGTGAGGTTTTGCAAATCCAGGCAAGTCACGGGGATTACAGATAGTGCGACATGAACCTAAGATCCAGGTTGAGACCGTCCTCATGTGTGTGGAACTTGGCTATCAGTCTCTGCTCAGCGACGCTGCACTGTCGTGTGTCATGAAGGCCGCCTTGGAGAATGCTTACCTGAAGGTCAGAAGCCGAATGCCCGTGACCACTGAAGTGTTCGCCAACAGGAAGGGAACAGTCTTGCCTGGTGATTGTTGAGCGATGTTCAATCATCTGTTGTCATAGCGTCTGCATGGTCTCCCCAATGTACCATGCTTTGGGACTTCCTTTCTTGCAACGTATCAGGTAGACAACGTTGGCTGAGTTGCAAGAGTATTTACCGTGTACCTGGTGGATGGTATTCTCACGTGAGATGATGTCATCCATGTCGATGATCTGGCATGTCTTGCAGAGGTGTGATATTGTGGTCACTGTTCTCCTGAAGGCTGGGTAGTTTGCTGCGAACAATGGTCTGTTTGAGGTTGCGTGGTTGTCTGAAGGCAAAAAGTGGGGGTGTGGGGATGGCCCTGGCAAGATGTTCATCTTCATCAATGATATGTTGAAGAATCCGGAGAAGATGTCGTAGCTTCTCTGCTCCGGGGAAGTGTTCCTTCCACTCACATTGTCGGCCACTTTAAGACTTGAATAGCAGGTTAGGTGTAAAGATTTGCATTCTAATCAGTAATCTGTAAACTGTCTGTGCTTTATATGCTCTGTCTGAGGCCAGAACTCTCCATTCACCTGATGAAGAGGTTAACCTCGAAAGCTTGTGAGTTTACTATCAAATAAATCGGTTGGACTTAAACCTGGGTGTTGTCAGGCTTCTTACTGTGTTTACCCCAGTCCAACGCCGGCATCGCCACATCTTTCTAGACTAACAGAGTTAGCATCTTGGGTCGATAACCTTTCCATTTCTTCTTCCATAGATGCTGCCAGACTGGTGAAAAATTCCAGAATTTTCTGTTTTATTTCAGACTTCCAGCTTCCACGATATTTTACTTTATAAAATCAAGATTAATTTTGGTTCAGAGAAATTGAAATAAGTCACAAGCAATTTGAAAAATTTGTGCTACTTTTGAAAATAAATAGAGTGAAACTTTCCAAAGTGGTAGAAACTTTGGTAAATTGCTTGCGACTTATCCACAAATCTGTTAGTTTCAATGGTTGTGCAAAGAGTATTCCTCACCCTTGTCTGCGTAACTGTTACACGTAATGAATATTCACAGTGCAAATACTGCAGAAATGCAATACAGATGACGGCACCAAAATTTTAAAAATGTGCTCGGAATCTCTTCCTGCCCACTCCTGGAACATTAATCTGCGTGGACAACATTATTGTGGTGTGGAAAATTTGTCCACAGAACATTTTGCTGAAATTCAAAAGCCAGTTAAATGTTAAAGGTTCAATAGAGGGCTGGCTAACAAGACAGTCAGTAGTAAGCTCCCTTTAAACCAGTCAGCAGTGGTGTTTAAAACCACCTCTCTAATTCTCAAGCTTGTAATGCAGCAGTTAGAGTTATATTGTTGCCTCCTCGAGGTGCTTTTACACTCAAATCCTCAAATTCAATCAGGCGACTTCAAATTAAACTGCTTCACAATGACACAAAATGTGCAGCACTTCTGGCTTACCTCTATCTACCAACCCTGAAATGTTGCCAGTGCCCTACAACCTCAAATCTGCTGTTATGAAAATTACAATAACTGTAATTACGTATCTCAAAATCAATTTTGTGTCAAACATGAGACTAGTAATTGGTACTCAAAGTTAAATTGGATTTTAAAACTTGAGTTCCTTTCTCTGATGTCATTGAAAGGGCCTTAATAAAACTTGTTTTTATAAGAAGAGTTTTTCTCCAGTTGGCATTTTCATAGGTTGGAGTCCATTCATTGCTATTTTTATAGGTGGTATTTAAAGCAATATTAACTTAAAATTGCTATCATGGGCTCTTGTATTCCCTGTGAGGCACTCAGTACAAGCACTAAAGTCTGGTTGTACATTGTATGTGTAAATACTGAACACTATGTATAAAGAAATCTTTGATGAACGGCACCAATGTTCTGTGTGCTTCTTTCACAGTAGGTAGCCCACACACCCTTTTACTGTTCACTCAATAGTAATGAAATGCAAATAGAATAGAGCTTTACATTATCGAGCAGGAGTTTTTTTTCATAAAGCCAGTATCAATGTTGGTAGAGCAAATATTCCAACTCCAGATGAAAGCTGCTTTCCACACCACAAAAAACAGACGGCACATTTCTGAAACACTTCATCTGGAGCTTAGGTTCATTAAGGCTTTGCTTATATCTAAGAGAAAGTACTCCTGTGTGGAGCCTAAGAAACATTGGAATCATCACACTTTAATATACAATTATTCACAGAAATTATTTTCTAGAATTCCATAAACTTTATAAATATTGCAGTTAAAAACACAGCAGAAATTTTCCAAACGAAATACGAGTACATAGCTATCATTAAAGTTAACTTGTGTCAGATGATTGACTGGATCCCATTTGATCTGCTCAGAAACAGATTGACATCTGAAATGTATCCAAGAAGTAGATCCTTTTCAGATAGTCACCTGATTGGTAATTAGGAATGTTGCAAGTCCAATCTGTAATCATCATGGGAATGATACATCCCTTTATCTGTCATTATTTTACACTTTACACTGAAGAGGTTAGAACGATAGGCCAAGGCACTGAACAATAAATGGCAGTAGACACAATTTAATTCTTTACTCTGCAATTACTAGGTTGGACTAGATTGTATTTACAACATTAATAAAATCAATTGGACGGCAACATTCTTTCTAATTTTTAACTGTTAATAAAAATTGAATTCTATCACAATTGTGTCCATAAATAATGAATAATATTTGCTGGATATATTATTTGATTAATTAGTTTGAGATTTCAATATGCTACCAGGTTTCATTTTATTGATGACTTGCACCTTATATTTATTTTTGGTTCTTTTAATAATCTATTCATAAATTTCACTGTTTAAAGGTTTTTGGGTTTGGATATTCTAATTATTACGTTGGGACTACTGAGGGGATCAAATTATTTTTCCTGAAATATTGTAACAATAGGAACAAAATTCGAGTTCTAAGTTAGAGAAGCGGTTATTGAATAAACTCCTTCCACCCATAATTTTAGGGGTGTTTTAGCATGAATGTTAAATATCTGTTGGTATGAACGAAATACTGGATACCAAATATTCAGAGCAAACAGATTAAACAATAAGCCTTCTTTATTGTAAAATGAAACCACAACATCCCAGACGACAGCTACTGTACAGTCACATTCCTACAGATTATCCAAAACCACCACCGCATAAATTTCCCTTACCTCTAACCACAGTAGACTGAAGGCTAACAAAACTGCAATGAGCTTCGGCGCTCACAACTGACTGCGTCAGACAGTCTGCACCTAGGGGTCGCAAGTCAGCTGGCTTCATCTCCACAATCTATTCAACATGTACGATTCTTAATTCATAAATCTTTCAAATCTGTCACTATTGCTTGGACCTCTGGTGGGTTAGTTGTGAAGGCTCTCACTCGAATCTAAATAAGCCCAAAATACCCAACCATTCCTTTCTCTTTCAGACAATCCTCATTGATATTCCTTTCTAAAATTGTTTCATGCTACTCAACAAGATATCTCAGTTAGCAATGATGTGACAATTTTTCAAGGCTTATACATGGTCAATATTTCCAGCCAAGTTCTCAAAAGTTTCTGATTTGAATACATTCTACAATAATGTGATTTTTTCGCATACAGAGCTTGAAATCTAATAAACACAAGGAATTTTGGTCAAAAAAGGTTAAATATCTGCAAGTTACTTCAAAATCATAAGCACAGGAAAATAAAATTTTTGCTACAAAAGCAAATAACTTTGCATCTTAAATAATTGACTTAAAAGCTAACTCTCCCTTTTTATATTAGCAATTCTTGCCCAATCAAAAGGTTATTTATCCATCTTTGTTCCTCCATACTATGCTCCAGACACTATTAATATTTAATATTTAACTTCTAAAATGAAGTTAATTGAATGAGACTCACTCAAGACATACTTCTATAAAAATTTAAAGGCTGGTTGAAAGCACATTTTAATACATTTCTTTTAATCCTCAAAATGGAAGTAATCCAGCAAACATCCCCAATTTTGACCTTATCTTGAAAGGAAGATCATTGATGAAACAGCTCAAGATGGTTGGGCCTAGGACACTACCCTGGGGAACTCCTGCAGTGATGTCTTGCAGCTGAGATGATTGATCTCCAACCACCATAACCATTTTCTTTGTGCCAGCTATGACTCTAACTAGCAGAGGTTTTCCCTCTAGTTCCCATTCACTTAAGTTTTCCCAGTAATTCCCATTGACTCAAGGACTGCAGAACCGATCCATTGGTCGTGGGACTGCTTAGCTCTGTCTATTACTTGCTGCTTATGCTGTTTGGCAAGCAAGTAGTCCTGTTTTGTAATGTTACCAGATTGACATCTCATTTTTCGGTATTCCTGTGTCGCTCCTGACATGCCCTCCTGTACTCAATTTTAAACCAGGGTTGATCCTGTGGCTTGGTGGTAATTGTAGAGTGCGGGATATGACAGGCCGTGAGGAGACAGAATGTGGTTGACGGCCCACAGCGCCTCATGGATCTCCAGTTGAGTTGCTCGATCTGTTCTGAGTCAATCAATTTAATACGGTGGTAGTGTCACACAAAATGGTGGAAGGTATCCTCAATGTGAAGATGAGACTTTGTCTCCACAAGAACTGTGCCATGGTCACTCCTATCGATACTGTCATAGACTATATTTATGGCTTCTGAATAGCTGGAGGGTGATGTACACTTGTTTGTAATGGAATGCAAACCTCTGGAGTTTATGACCTATAAAGCAGGATTGTTCCAAAGGTGGGGTGACAGGAGATGAATTGTGTCCTATAGCCAATAGGATGAATTTGGACCATCTCCAAAAAAGGAAGGAGGAATGAGAGACTGGGAATAAAAGTTGAGGAATCGTAATTCACATTGTCATAGTGATACCATGGGATGGCAAGTTAATGGAAAGGGTCCTGAGGGATAGGATTTATGACCATTTGGAAAGATGCAGCTTAATCCAGGATAGTCAGCACAGTTTCATGAGGAGTAAGTCCTGCCTCACAAATGGGCGGCATGGTAGCACAGTGGTTAGCACTGTTGCTTCACAGCTCCAGGGTCCTGGGTTCGATTCCCGGCTCGGGTCACTGTCTGTGTGGAGTTTGCACATTCTCCTCATGTCTGCGTGGGTTTCCTCTGGGTGCACCGGTTTCCTCCCACAGTCCAAAGATGTGTGGGTTAGGTTGATTGGCCATGCTAAGAAATTGCCCCTTACAGTCCAGGGATGCGTAGGTTAGAGGGATTAGTGGGTATAATATGTAGGGATAGGGGGGTAGGGCCTGGGTGGGATTGTGTTCGGTGCAGACTCGATGGGCCGAAGGGCCTCTTTCTGCACTGTAGGGTTCTATGATCTATGATCTAAATTTGATTGAATTCTTTGAGGAGGTAACTAAGTGTGTAGATGAAGGTAGAGTAGTTGATGTCGTATACATGGATTTTAGTAAGGCGTTTGATAAGGTTCCCCATGATAGGCTCATGAAGGAAGTAAGGAGATGTGGGATAGAAGGAAATTTGGCCGATTGGATAAGTAACTGTCTATCTCATAGAAGGCAGAGGGTGGTGTTGGTGGAGGGAAAATATTCAGACTGGAGGCCAGTTACCAGCAGTGTACCACAGGGATCAGTGCTTGGTCCTCTGCTATTTGTGATTTTTATCAATGACTTGGAAGGGGGGGCTGAAGGGTGGGTTAGTAAATTTGCTGATGACACCAAGATTGATAGAATAGTGAATGAGGTGGAGGGCTCTTGTAGGCTGCAAAGAGACATTGATAGCATGCAGAGCTGGGCCAAAAAGTGGCAGATGGAGTTTAACCCTGATAAGTGCAAGGTGATTCATTTTGGTAGAACAAACTTGAATGCAGATTATAGGGTCAGTGGCAGGGTTCTGAGGAATGTAGAAGGACAGAGAGATCTTGGGGTTCATATCCACAGATCTCTGAAGGTTGCCGCTCAAGTAGATTGATCCGTGAAGAAGGCTTATAGTGTGTTAATGTTTATTAACAGGGGGTTTGAGTTCAAGAGCCGTGGAGTTACGCTGCAACTATACGGGACTTTGGTGAGACCACATTTGTAATATTGTGGGCAGTTCTGGTCACGTCACTATAAGAAGGATGTGGAAGCATTGGAGAGAGTGCAGAAGAGATTTACCAGGATGCTGCCTGGTTTGGAGGGTAGGTCTTATGAGGAAAGACTGAGGGAGCTGGGGCTTTTCTCTTTAGAGCGGAGGAGGATAAGAAGCGACTTAATAGAGGTTAGATAGAGTGGACGTGCACAGAATATTTCCTCTGGTGGATGTAGCTGTTACTAGGGGGCATGTATAAGGTTCATGGTGGGAGATATAGGAGGGATGTCCGAGGTAGATTCTTTACTCGGAAAGTGGTTGGGGTATGGCATGCACTGTTTGCTGTGATAGTGGAGTTGGACATTTTAGGAACTTTCAAGCGGTTATTGAATAGGCATATGGAACACACCAGAATGGTAGCGAGTGGGATAGCTTGATCTTGGGTTTGGACATAGCTCGGCACAACATCGAGAGCCGAAGGGCCTGTACTGTGCTGTACTGTACTATGTTCGATGTTCTATGGGACTCTTCTGGACACAGTTCAACATCACAAAGACAAAGAAAAGAGACATTGCCTGGACTGACAACACCAAGATTTCTTGAGAGTTGAGAAATTTCTGCATTGTCTTCACTGCTTCTTAAGTATATTTAAAACCTTGCTTAATAAATTCTACTTGATTCATAAATATAAGCTATTTGTACACTGTAGGTCAAACACAATGAGGACCCTGATGTTAGAAATTAAACTTTCAGACTTGAGAATTTGTTTTAATTAGAACCTCAATTATACCTCAAAATCCTAAACCTTACAACCAGAAGCATATTCTTGTAAACTTTCTGCAGATCTGAGCCAATCCAGTCCCCCAGAGCCAAATATAACTTGGCCAGGAAACTGTTGCTTCTATGAGTTTTATTCTTCTCGAAGGACCTGACAGCCTTTGTTGGCTCATCCAGAGTTAGCAGTTTGTCCAGATTTTCCTACTTGCTGCCACTTAAAACCACTGTAGTAGGGGACAAGGAACATTGGGGGGCTTCACATTGTACAATGCAGCATAAAAGGCTTTGTTGGTCCTCAATATGTCAGTCACAGTTGCGTACATGACTGCATTGTATATGAAGCACTTTTACATATTTCTACATATTTTTACATATAAGGTGTAATTAGGTGCTACCTAAATGAAAGGTGGCCTATTGTTTTCTCTCATCGGTCCTATTTCAGAAAAAGGAACTAACCATCTTCATGTACCCCAATTCTTCAGCCAGTCAAGCAAATAGTTAAATTGGAGCACCTTGTTCAAATTTCTGTTTTGGTGTCTCTTCATGGTCTTTATTACAGGATCTCTGGATACATATATAGGTTCAAAAATAAAATCAAAACTGTACCTGGTGTATAAACAAGTTTCCAATTAATTAATAATTAAAAAGAAATAAAGCTGTACAGATTCCAGATATAGAACTGGCGATGGCTTTGAACGCAAACTGGGACGTTTTGAATACATTTTGATGAAAATTTGAATGTGTCGCAAGTTGTTGCATAGTAAGTAACACTTTAACTAGTTACGGTTGTTGCTAGCTAACGTTTTCTTTCTTACCAAATACAGAGTCACTTTCCAAAATCTTAAGACAATGCAGTAGATGTAGCAAGCTGTATACTCATCTTATCAGTCAAAGCCCACCCATGGAGAGAAACATACTGTTCCTGAGATTCCTGGAACTAGCTCTGGTCCACTCAATATCAAGTTCCCGATCAATTAAAATAAATACTTTACTTCCTAATAAATAAAACAAACATGCATTTCTACTATTATTCTGAGCACTTCTGTGTGCAATTCATTCTTTCACTTCTCCAGCAGTACCTGATCATCTGGAAGCTATTCTGAAGTCTGCAGAACTAGGAGAAGCATTGAATTTGTAACTGGAATTTCCGATAGCATCTTTGTACTGTTGAGAATATGAACACCCTGCCAAAATACCACAACAGGTGTACAGTGTTAACAAATACTGTGATCTGAACTTGTTACAGTTGAATTGCGAACAATGAACGTAATATCCAACAACTAAGTTTTCTTTTGCTCTTAATAATGAAATAGTGCTGTTGAATAAAAGCTTTCCAATATTTCAAGGTCAAGAGCATGTTAACAGGTGACAGTAATTAGTCAATTTATTGTGTAGGCTTAAAAGATGATTGCCAGTGTGATTCCTAACATGGGCAGTAAAGAAAGATTCTCTAAAAAGGGTGTCAATTGCAAAACACAATGTAGTTTGCGTCTTGCTGAAATTATAATCTAACAGTAAATACAACACAGGTAAGCTACCAGATAAAGCTCATGAATGAGTATGGAAGGTAAGAAACATCAGCTTTGAATTTGTTCTCTATTTGTCTGCAGAAGCCTTAAAATCCTCACGTTAGGCATTGGGTTCAATGTGATTTATTACCCTGAGACGACTGGATTTATTTCTGGAACAGTTCTTGTATTCAGTTATTGGCCCACTGTTTGCAAGAATTTTGATGGAGAAATCTGATTGCAACTTCAGGATTTTGTGCAAGAATGGGTCACTGCAGAGATCCTGATCTACAGTCTGTTATTCACTATAGGCTATGCAGTGGATTGCCTCCTCTCCACCACCCCAGAGTCGCAACCAGTAAAATCAACTAATTCTGACAAGAACTTCCCCTTTTTCACTCCTATTGCTGTTAGAAACCCCATAAAAGAGTTAACACTTGTTCAGTGAGCCGTAACTGGGATTTTAGTGGCGACCTGAGCAATAACTGTTGCTGAAGAACAGAGCTGAAACTCAAGAGTATGAGGACACTGTTGAATGTTTCTGTTATTTCCAAATTACTAGATTTTCTAAACTAGAATTTTTAAATAATAAAAAAATCAAGTTTTAAATAAAAATTTTAGTTTCTACCTTTTCCTATGCTTTAGGTAACATAAAGTCACCATAGTCTCCAGCAGTACCTGATCATCTGGAAGCTATTCTGAAGTCTGCAGAACTAGGAGAAGCATTGAATTTGTAACTAGAATTTCCAATAGTATCTTTGTACTGTTAAGAATATGAACACCCTGACCACAGGCTGTGACTGGTCGTGATTTAACCTGAGGATCATCACATCTCAGGTCAGGGACAAGATTGAGACAGTGAGGTTTCATGAATAACGTCAGCCCATACGTGAATTGAACCCTCACTGTTGGCGTTACTCTGCATTGCTAATTGTCCAGTTCACTGGGCTAAACCAACTCCCAATATATCAATCATGATTTCATTCTGTATGAACTTTAAAAAATTGATTTGATTATCAGTGTTGCAATATTGTTTTAAGAGAATACGCAAATTGTGTAGACATGATCATTGAAGCAGGGAATAAGGCAGCATGTGACTAGCTATCTGTTGCTTGTGTGTGTGAATTACTGAATCCTTAGGCTGATGTGTTTGCTCACTCTCCTGCAACTTGTATCTATTAGCGTTGGTCTTCAAATAAAAGAACCAATATGTTTGTTCACCAGTGCACTGTGTCAGGAAACCCTCCTGCACACATTGGACAAAAACTGACCCATCTAAAGGCTGGGCTTCACCAGCGACTTCGATTTTAAAAGATCAGGGCACCTTTTTTAAATAGAAGTGGAAACAATCCCTCAACCCCAATGGATGCCACGCTGCCCCCCACTCCCATCCCACTCCAAGCACCACGGAGCCCCCATGGCATCTGCCCCATCATCTTTTCCATCTCCATCTGCCCCCAACAACTTCCTGTGAAAAACCCAGGTATCTCCCCATGGTTTTGGGAGTAGGAGTGTCAAAGTTACACCAATCAGATGTTTTTACAGGGAGCACCTGTTAGGTCTGAAATCCTATGATCATCAGCTGAAGGAGACCTCATATTCATCCCCATGGGCACAGGGGGCAATTCCTCCAAAGATTCCTGCTCTTCCTCACTGATGATCCCTCCTGCAATTCATTAACTGAAGTCCCCCACCGTACTGGATATATCCAGCGTGGTGAGAATGGGGGATGCAGGGTGATGTAAAGTTGTTGGTCATTGGGCTCTGCATCTTTTGAATCTTAGGCTAACACAAGAACAACATAATGGAGAATGTGAGAAGTTTGATGCAGTGTTTTACAGGACAATAGCATATTAAGCTGCAGGGTATTTCTGTGTATAAAGAGCAAATGAATGAGGAGGTACAAATATTTGAAGAGTAAAAGGATGAAATGTGAAGGTGGGAAAGTTTGCACAGAACCGGTAGAAATAGCAGAGGTGCTTAATGAATACTTTACCTCAGTATTCACGGTGGAAAAAGATCTGAGTGGTTGTACTGCAGGCTTGCGGCGGACTGAATAGATTGAGTATGTGGACATTAAGAGAAAGGATGTTGGAAATTTTGAATAGCATCAAGATAGATAAGTCGCCGGGACTGGATGGGATGTACCCCAGGTTACTGTGGGAGACGAGGGAAGAGATTGCAGAGCCTCTGACGATGATCTTTGCATCATTGATGGAGATGGGGGAGGTTCCGGAAGATTGGAGGACTGCGGATGTGGTTCCTGTATTCAAGAAAGGGAATAGGGGTAGCCCAGGAAATTATCAACCATTCAGTCTAACCTCAGTGGTGGGTAAGCTGCTGGAGAAGATCCTGAGGGACAGGATTTATGAGCATTTAGAGAAGTTTAGTATACTCAAAGGTAGTCAGCACAGCTTTGTCAAAGGCAGATCATGCCTTACGAGTCTAGTTGAGTTCTTTGAAAATGTGACTATACACATTGACGAAGGAAGAGTGGTAGATGTGGTTTATATGGACTTCAGCAAGGCATTCGATAAGGTCCCCCATGCAAGACTTCTTGAGAAAGTGAGAGGGCATGGGATCCAAGGGGCTATTGCCTTGTGGATCCAGAACTGGCTTGCCTGCAGAAGGCAGAGAGTGGTTGTGGATGGGTCTTTTTCTTCATGGAGGTCGGTCACCAGTGGAGTGCCCCAGGGATCTGTTCTGGGACCCCTGCTGTTTATAATTTTCATAAATGACCTGGATGAGGAAGTGGAGGGATGGGTTGGTAAGTTTGCCGATGACACGAAGGTTGGTGGTGTTGTGGATAGTTTGGAGGGATGTCAGAAGTTGCAGCGTGACACAGATAGGATGCAAGACTAGGCGGAGAAGTGGCAGATGGACTTTAACCCGGGTAAAAGTGTAGTGGTCCATTTTGGCAGGTCAAATGGGATGAAGGAGTATAATATCAAGGGTAAGACTCTTAGCAGTGTAGACGATCAGAAGGATCTTAGGGTCCGGGTCCATAGGACTCTTAAATCAGCCTCGCAGGTAGAAGATGTGGTTAACAAGGCCTATGGTGTACTGGCCTTCATCAATCAAGGGATTGAGTTTAGTCTGGAGATAATGCTGCAGCTTTATAAGACCCTAATCAGACCCCACTTGGAATACTGTGCTCAGTTCTGGTCGCCTCATTACAGGAGGGACGTGGAAGCTATTGTAAGGGTGCAGAGGGGATTTACAAGGACTGGGTGACATGCCTAATGAGGATAGGTTGAGGGAGCTCAGTCTTTTCTCCTTGGAGGGATGAAGGATGAGAGGTGACCCGATAGAGGGGTATAAGATGGTGAGAGGTATAGATCGGGTGGATTGTCAGAGGCTATTGCCCAGGGCTGAAATGGTTGCTACAAGAGGACACAGGTTTAAGGTGCTGGGGAGTAGGTACAGAGTTGATGTCAGGGGTAAGTTTTTCACTCAGAGGGTGGTGGGTGAGTGGAATTGGCTGCCGTCAGTGGTAGTGGAGGCAAATTTGATCGGGTCTTTCGAGAGACTTCTGGATGAATACATGGGACTTAATAAGATTGAGGGTTATAGGTAAGCCTAGTAGGTAGGGATATGATCAGCGCAACTTGTGGGCCAAAGGGCCTGTTTGTGCTGTAGTTTTTCCACGTTCTATGTTCTATGTAAAGGATCAAAAACAAAACAAGATGCTAACTGTGACCTTGGCAGAAGTTTTTACCTCCCTCAGTACAATCTTTCTACCACTGCCATGCTCAGAATCTTTAGCATTATGAGTCACACCTTGGGCAACATCCCTTTCAGTCTATATGCGCTGTGACAGTTATGTGCAGTACCTTTCTTTTATGGACAGAGGATTTGGTGCTTGCTCTTTCCCAAATTTCATGGGCAACAGAATAATGCTGTGATGGTAGTGATTCAGCATCAAAAATGATGTCAGGATCTTCCAAACAAAAAGACATTCCACTGACAGAGAACGGCAAGAGAGGCAGAACGAGAGGGCAGCCGTTTGAACCAACAACAGGGCGCCACCTTCACCTACCAGTGCTGATATCTTCACTCTGGGAGAACCTGCAAGGCTAAGATAGGGCTGATGTGCCATCTGCAAACCCACAACTGATACTTGCATCACAGTTCCTGCCACAGTCTTCTGCAAGAAAGAATCATTTGTGACATAAGGGAGGAAAGGAGGAAAATAGTGACAGAAGAGTAGACACATGGAGAGAAACAATGTAGCGTGTGTTGGTAAAACATGAGGATGTCCGTGCCTTTATAAAGTAAATGTACATTTGCTTAAAAATTTTTGATGTTACCACTGGGAAGCTGGACCAGATCTACACTGAATTTTATTAAGGTGTTTTCTAAGTAACATTTTTAAATTTTGCAAAGTATAGGCACGTTTACCTTAGCGTTCTTGTGTAGTAGCTGTTCTCAGCACTATTATACTCCTCTATACACCTATAACTAGGTGTGGCCAAATTCCCCTCCAATTCAATTTTCAAGTTTGCTGAGGGCACCACCATAATGGGTCAGATCTCAAACAATGATGAGACAGAGTACAGGAATGAGATAGAGAATCTGGTGAACTGATGCGGCAACAATAGTCTCTCCCTCAATGTCAACAAAACAAAAGGGATTGTCATCCAGTTCAGAAAGCATAAAGAAGAACATGCCCCCCTGTCTACATCAACAGGGACGAAGTAGAAAGGATCGAGAGCTTCATGTTTTAATGTGTCTCGATCACCGACAACCTGTCCTTGGGCCCCCCATGCTGACACTAGAGTGAAGAAAACCCAACAACACCTCTACTTTCTCAAAAGATTAAGGGAATTAGACATGTCAGTTACGACTCTCACCAACTTTTACAGATGCACCATAGAAAGCATTCTTTCCGGTTTTATCACAGCTTGGTATGGCCCCTGCTCTGCCCAAGATTGCAAGAAACTACAAAAGGTCTTGAATGTAGCCCAATCCATTATGCAAACCAATTTCCCATCCACTGATTCTGTCTACACTTCCTGCTGCCTCGGCAAAGCCGCCAGCATAATTAAGGACCCCACACACCCCAGACATTCTCTCTTCCACCTTCTTCCATCGGGAAAAAGATACACAAGTCTGAGGTCATGTACCAACCGATTCAAGAACAGGTTCTTTCCTGCTGCCATCACATTTTTGAATGGGCCTACCTTGCATTAAGTTGATCTTTCTCTACATCCTAACAATGACTGTAACACCACATTCCGCACTCTCTCATTTCCTTTTACATGAATGGTATGCTCTGTCTGTATAGCTTGCAAAAAACAATACTTTTCACTGTATGCTAATACATGTGACAATAATAAATCAAATTAAAAAGTACGTTTATTGTCTCCTTGTCTGTGGGTTATGGGACAAGTGAGATTTCTAGTTTCTTGCAGATACTTGCACTGTTTATTTCCATCTCCCATTTCATCACTGTAACTTCAAGGGAAATCTGGAGGAAGCTACATAACACACATGAACAAGGTTTACGTTCAAATTACAGTGACAGAGCAGAAGTCTGGTGCATTACGGGAAAGAGAGACCAAAAAAAAAGCACTGGGAAGTACTGCTATCATTAGCAGGAATGCTCAGCTCAGATTCAATATGGTTTAAATAAAACTAAGGGTTTATTGGTTAAAGAGAATATTATTTAAAAATGCCATTGCTCTTTCATACGTACTTTGTATGCATAAATAGCCCATCCAAACTGTAACCTCTATTAATTCATTGCATATGCATCAGCATGTTACAGTTGTTAATCCTTTCAGTTTGCACTCAAGTTATCCTAGCCCTATTTATCAAATACGTCCTGAAAATTACAAAATGTCAGATTGAAGCTTAACCAAAAGGAAAATGAAATTGAAATATTTTACTATAATAGTACTCTTACAATATTCAAATCACTCAGATTACCAACAAATAAACACTGTTAAAAGTACAAGTTCCAATCAATTAACATAATATTTCTCCATCTGTAGCATTAGGTGCTAAAAACACTCTAAAAATGACCTTTGAACTTAGAATTGGCCCACTGGATTCCATAAGACTGAGCCTATAGTCTTTGGTAACAAGAAGAGATTACACAAAGCTTGTTCAAACAACCAGGCCACTGTTGTCCATCTGCCCAAGTATGCGTGATTCTATCTAAATGTAAATGACAAATTTAGCACAACTTTACAACAGCAGTACCACCCAGCTTCCCATTATTAACAGCATTTGTTTAATATTTATAGAAATGCTTTGAAATATCAGTGAATGTTCCAATGGGAATCCTATCACTATTATTCAATGCTAGCATTCACAGAATCATAGAATCCCTACAGTGCAGAAGGACGCCATTTGGCCCATCGAGTCTGCACTGACTATAATCCCACCCAGGCCTTATCCCCATACCCCACACATTTACCCTCCTAATCCCTCTGACACTAAGGAGCAATTTATCATGGCCAATCAACCTAACCTGCACATCTTTGGAGTGTGGGAGGAAACTGCATTAGCACACAAAATTCTGACTAAATGTGTTTTCCGGAGTTTTTTTTGTACTGAAAGCATTTTCTTTCTGATAGCAAACAATGCTGGATGCTTTACACAAGAAGTGATTATCAGTGTTAACTGGTGCTGACATGTCTGCAGATTCTGGTGATCTCCTTTCTGCTTAAGTCACCTCCATCACCGAAAACCCACAAGACCCATTAACATTGATCTCAAGAGCTTCTACATGTTCTCAACCATAAAAATATTGATCACGTGCAACTTAGTTCTTTTTTTTAATAGCTTTTTAAAAAATCTGCACTTAAACTCTTTGTGCAGGTGGGTAAAGTCATAAAAAAGGCCAACAGCATTTTTTGTTTTACATAAATATGGACAGAATATGAACAAAGTGATAATGTACTTATACAAAATGTAAGATAGGCAATTGTTAATGTACCACTGAATTTTGGGGGTACCTTGTTGTAGGAAAGATGTTAAAGTGAAAGAGAATGTTCAGCAAAGATACATCAGGAAAACATGATGATAGGAAACTGCAGTCATAAAGAGAATCTTGAGATATTAGAACTATTTGCATGTTCTCCTCGTGTCTGCATGGGTTTGCTCTGGGTGCTCCAGTTTCTTCCCACAGTCTGAAAGACATGCTGGTTAGGTGAATTGGTCATACCAAATTCTCCCTCTGTACCCGAGCGGGTGCTGGAGTGTGGCGACTAGGGGATTTTCACAGTAACTTCATTGCAGTGTTAATATAAGCCTACTTGTGACACTAATAAATAAACGTAAATTATTTCCAATAGAGTACAGAGGGTGGTTTAAAAGAGGAATGCTAAAACAGGACTAGTCGAACAGGGATGGTAGGGAAGATGATTTCCTCTGGTTGGGGAGTTGGTGAAAGGAGGGGCAATCTAAAACAGTCAGGAAGTGATGAGAGAGGTCAAAATCAATTTGTTTATATTGACAGTTTTTGCAATCGAGGATGACTGGCACAGGACATGGTTTAAACAGAGAGAATTGTTTTTCCGTGGAACAAAATGATAAATCATGATACGGGGAATAAGCAAGTTACACAGACAGCAGGACAGTTCACGATTGTTCTGTTAAAATGTCGGCACAGACACAATGGCTGGAATTTTAGTACCCTACCTGCCACAGGAATCAAAGTGGGCGAGGGGTGGAACACGGAAAGGTCCATTGACCTCAGATGGGATTTTACGGTTTTACGGTGAATGAGACTGTAGAATCCCGCATAATGCATTTTTGTGGTCTATGGCTTTACATAAAATAGGTACTCACAGAAGGAGCCAAAAGCTTCCTTTGGAAAAATATGTTTTAGATGACTCAACTCCAGACTTCAGATTCCATAACTATCAGTCAACTGAATATGTGGACATTGAGAAAATACTAATTGTTTATAATTGTGCAGGATACTCCTGATTTTGACTTGAGAGCAGCTATATATCAGCATTTCTTGCTGGACAGCAGGTAAAAAATTAGAGCCATCAACCATTTTCCTGCATTTCTTTGCTGTAAATTAATCCTTTTCAGCTAAAAGCAAGTTGGCATTAAAATTCTGCAGAGCAACTATTAGTCTCCTACCATATCTTCAGTGGAAATTCAGAGGAAACCTCAGAGAAACTTGATGAAATGCGTTGTTCAAAGTGGTTCATAACTCGAAATGACTTTGAATTGCTACTAATACCTTGATTACATTTGGATATGTGTTCAGTGCATAACTAGATAAATAAGACTCTTCCTTGGCACACAGAACATAGAACACTACAGCACAAACAGGCCCTTCGGCCCACAAGTTGTGCCGATCATATCCATACCTACCAGGCCTATCTATAACTCTCAATCCCATTAAATCCCATGTACTCATCCAGAAGTCTCTTAAAAGACCCCAGTGAGTTCGCCTCTATCACCACCGACAGCAGCTGATTCCACTCACTCATCATCCTCTGAGTGAAAAACTTACCCCTAACATCTCCTCTGTACCTGCTCCCCTGCACCTTAAACCTGTGTTCTCTTGTAGTGACCATTTCAGCCCTGGGAAATAGCCTCCGAGAATCCACCCTAACTATACCTCTCAACATTTTATAAACCTCTATCAGGTTGCCTCCCAATCTTCGTCTCTCCAGGGAGAAGAGACCTAGCTCCCTCAACCTATCTTCGTAAGGCATGCCTCCCAATGCAGGCAACATCCTTGTAAATCTCCTCTGCACCCCCTCAATAGCTTCCACATCCTTCTTGTAGTGAGGCGACCAGAACTGCACACAGTACTCCAAGTGGGGTCTGACAAGGGTCTTATAAAGTTGCAGCATTACCTCCCGACTCCTAAACTCAATCCCTCGATTAATGAAGGCTAGCACACCATATGCCTTCTTGATCACATCCTCCACCTGCGAGGCCGATTTAAGAGTCTTATGGACCCGGACCCCAAGGTCCTTCTGCTCCTCAACACTGCTAAGAGTCCTACCCTTGATATTGTATCCTTCATCCCATTGGACCTGCCAAAATGGGCCATTTATCCACGTTGAAGTCCATTGTCAAGGTATGTTGGGTAAATGAAGCTGTTTTTGACAGAGGCACTAAAACTTAGCACATGTGAACTGTGATAGCAATCCAGAGACCCAGGCTAATGCACTGGGGACCTGGGTTTGAATTCCACCATGGCAGGTGGAAAAATTCAATAAAAATCTGGAATTAAAAGTCTAATGATGACCATGAAACCATTGTTGATTGTTGTAAACACTCATCTGGTCACTAATGTCCTTTAGGAAAGGAAATCTGCATTCCTTATCTGATCTGGCCTACATGTGACTCCAGACCCACAGAAATGTAGGTAACATTGGGATGGGAGATAAATGCTGGCCCAGGCAGTGATGCCCACAGCCCCTAAAAATAAATACAAAGTTAATCTACATTGCTCTGTTTGCTTTCTAATATAAATCTTACTACTGTCCACTCTTCATCCTTGTTGATATTTGCTTTTCCCCATCTGAACAGCACATTACACGAATAAATGATTTTGGGTGCAGACTTTCAGAAAGTGAGTAGTTTCAAATGTCTGGGGTCAGTGGTACCAGTAGCTAGAAGTGTGGAAAGGCAAATTGAACAATAGATTAACTCTGGTTTGAGTAATTGCAAGAGGTGCAGAGGAGTGTTATGCAATAGAAAATTACTGTTGAAATTGAAAGGAAGAATCTGGAAGACAGTTGTGAGACCAGCCTTGTTATATAACGCAGAAACTTGGACAACATCAAGAAGAAAGGAACAATGACCAAATAATAATGAGAAGCAGATGCTGAGATGGATGTGTGGAGTAACAAGAAAGGACAACATCAGGAAGCAGTGCACTGGGGGGGTTCAGTGAAGGTTGTGGGAGCATCAAAGAAAATAGCTGAGAAGAGATTGAAATTGTACAATCACTCATTATAGAGAGAGAGAGAGAAGAGGTAATGTAATGTAGTGAATGATGGGACTGTCAAGAAAATGGGAAGGGGAAGGACTAAGACCAGATGGAAAGATGTACTAGCAAGAAACTCAGGCGCAGTGGGATTGGAAGAGGAATGGCTGACTGACAGGAGGAGATGAAGAAGGTTGACCAACCAACATTGTGATAGCCCCAAGTAAAATGGGAGATGCTGAAAGAAGGCAAGGATTTCCAGTTTCAAATAATTTATAAACCAATTCATTATGGTAACATATCAGACAAATGCATTGGACTGAAGTTTCCGCATGCTGTGTTGGTTTTGTCAATGCAATTTGACTGAAATGAGCAAACCAGCACAATGATTAATGAAATTTAAGCATAAATTAAACAAGCGTGAATCAAGTTTTTATAATTTTCTCTGCTAGTTTAGAAAACATTGCACTGGAAGTCGACTGCACCCAAAAAAACTGTTCTTGCTTCCAGACCAAATTGAAACATAAGGTAAGAGTGACTGCACTGTATCTAGACCACATGGACAGCAGCGGTTCAATACGGCAGCTCTGCAGCACATTAGGGAAATTGGGTATGGACAATAAATGCTAGTCTAGCCAGCAACATCCATATCCTGTGAAAGAATAAACGAAAAAATCATCATTGTGTGTTTCTGTTCATTGTGCCTGTTTGTGGGTCTTGTAGGAGGCTCTTAAAATTAAGCTTCTTGGGAAAAAAACATTAATAGACATAATTTAAATGCCTTTTCTTTTATTTCCAGAGAAATTGTAACCAAAGTAATTGGTAAGTACAAAAGCAAAATATTATGGGCACAGGAAGTTGGAAATAAAAACAGAAAATGTTGAAAGTACACAAGATCTGACAGAACCTGTGGAGAGAAGAGATAGAATTAACTTATTAGCTCAATGACCTTTTTCAGAACTCTAAAATAAAAGTAGACTCTGCAGATGCGGAAGAAGTCATACAGACCACAAGCACTAACTCTGTTTCTCTCTCTCCACAGATGCTGCCAAACCTGCTGAGCTTTTCCAGCATGTTCCACTTCATCAGAATTTAGACCAGAAGACCATAATAAGACCATAAGACATAGGAGCAGAACCAGGCCATTAGGCCCATTGAGTCTGTCCCAACATTCAATCATGGCTGATATTTTTCTCATCCCCATTCTCCTGCCTTTTCCCCAAAACCTCATATCCCCTTATTAATCAAGGACCTATCTATCTCTGTCTTAAAGACACTCACTGACCTGGCTTCCACAGCCTCCTGCAGCAAAGGGTTCCACATATTCACCACTCTCCGGCTGAAGAAATTCCTCTCATCTCTGTTTTAAAGGTTCATCCCTTTAGCCTGAGGTTGTGCCCTCCGGTTCTAGTTTTTCCTACGATTCTATTCAGGGGGGATTTCAATAAGACCACCCCCATCCTTCTAAGCTCCAACCAATACAGACCCAGAGTTCTCACCTGTTCCTCTTACGACATCAGCCGCTCCTCATACGACAACTTAAAGGTTTTGTATAGTTTTGACAACCGTTTTCAGATATTTAAAGTGGGGTTACCCACATGTGGTGCAACAGTCATTCTGATCATATTTTATGATAAACCATTTTCAACTGTATAAAGCAGCAACTGGTTAAATATACCAAGGAATAATTTTAATGCAAATTTTCAAAAAAAATTCTAAAACACTAAAACATTGGGTGTTTGTGATGGCAGACTTTACATGTGGTGATTTACACGTGGAAATACAGCCAAATAAAAACTCCTCTAAGAACTAGTGCGTCTTCAAGGCTTGGAGCATCCAAAGTGGAACCCTTAATTGGCCAGCATACTGATGGCTAAAAATGTTACAGTCACTGGAACACATGAGATATGGCATCAATTCAGGGCAGCACTGAATAAATCCAGAAACCCGTATTAAGTGACCAATCCAAGTCAATCAGGAGAACAATGGTTGATCCACTTAGCTGAGTAATAAACACCGAGTGATTCATTATTTCACAGAAACACAATACCAAAAAAAAAGAAACCTCAGCAACAGACACAGCCTGCTCTTTTTCTGGTGAATGTTGTGGATTGTGTTGAGGTGGGATTGGTGGAGGGTGTGAGATTGGGTGTACTTTTGGTCATTAATATCATGCTATGCTCAGAGGTGAACATTTTCAGTTTGGGCATGATTGAAAAGCCCTGCCCTATTTTTCTTCCCATTGTAATTATTCCATCTCTTGTCTCTGTTAGAAATTTAAACAGTTATATTTTCCACAGGCCTGTTCATCTGCGTAAACCATTGTTACTGCTTTTTAACGCACATTCTCAGACGTCCAACTGCACTCAGTCTTTAATTTTAATACCAAAAGTTATGACAGAATACAAACTGCTCATCACAGCAGTTAGAGGATCGATGCCAAACAGCTATTGTAGATATCACTAAGCTCCGACTCCTGAGCACAGTTTTATAGGTCTGTGCTTGACTCGTTCCACTGTAAAATAGTATTTGCCAATTTTGCTGCCTATTTGATTATAGCACCTGGCTTCATGTGAATGGCAACACTGAAATGCAAAGCTAATGGAGCAATGAATAAACAAACATTCTGCAATTGTATGGATTAGTGTCTGTTTAATCCTTTCTTTTACATATTTTCTGCAATTGATATAAAAATTGATTATATTGGAAGATCATTTTAATTACACAATTTACTTTACAGCACATCAGTAGTTAAATCAGAAATTCCAAATAGTCCACTTGGTTTGAATTTTGTTAGCATTTTACTCAGACTGAAATAGCTAGAAATATTTGACATGAACAATGTTTGGTTAGAGTTAGGATAATATAAATTATGATCTTTCTTAACCTGGCAGCATCAAAAGATGTTCAATTTGACTTTGAGTCGTGGATAAGTATTAAGATTTGTATACCTGAAGTACTGAATCATATGGCTCAATGTTTTCAATTTACAGTTCGCTGAATTATTACTACAAATTGCCATTGTAGATGGACTACTGCAGAAGAACACTCACACTGGAGCCAGTATGGAACTCCATGCCCCATGCATGGGACTTCATGCATATGGAGTGGCACAGAGGTTAGCACTGCTGCCTCACGGCACCAGGGACCCGGGTTCAATTTCTGGCTTGGGTCACTGTCTGTGCATAGTTGGCACATTCTCCCCGTGTCTGCATGGGTTTCTTCCGGCTACTCCGGTTTCCTCCCACAGTCTGAAAGATGTGCTACTTAGGTGCATTAGCCATGCTAAACTCTCCCTCAGTTTCTGAACAGGTGCCAGAGTATGGCGACTAGGGGGTTTTCACAGTAATTTCATTGCACTGTTAAAGCCAGCCTACTTGTGACACTAATAAATAAACTTAAAACTTGAAACATGATAAAGATTCAACTTCTCAAAAAGTGAATTTGGGAATGAAGAGAGCAGCATGCATAATGCAATAAATGGGATAGATCTCAACATCATTCCAATATGACATAGACAGGTACTCAGCCATTTCATGCAAACCTATTAACGATTCTCACCCTCTGAATTAAAAATATTAAGGAAGAGGATCCATCTTCAATTTCATGATGGAGTGAGTGATGTGATCTAAGTTTCATGTATAATTCTACTCTTCGAGGAGATGTACGAATATCATTTGCAGTTTGCACAAATCTATATCTGTTAAGTTAGTAAGTATTGCTGCGTTGGGTGCCAGTCAAGCTAATATGGTAGAAACAACTATGATCAAGAAGGTAGGTGATCTTAAACCTCACCCAAATTCCCCAGACTGCCAAATTTTTATAAAATGCCAGCGTACAAAGCCTCTCTATGTCGCTTTGAAAATCAACATTTCAAAACATAAATTCCATTCAAACCAGTAAGGTGGAAAATAAACACCATAGGCCATTCACACCTTCTATTCTCTCTAAGGACTGCCATTAGCAGCCTTTCCCCTTCTTTCTGTGCCTATGATTTATCTTTCATTCTCTCACCCTACAGTATAAATATCTCCCACTTTCTACACCTTTTAGCTTTGACAAAGGGTCACCTAGACTGGAAATGTCAGCTCTTTTCTCTCTTTATTGATACTTCCAGACCTGTTGAGATTTTCCAGCATTTTCTCTTTTGGAAAATAAACACCTTTGATATCATTGTAAGATTAAATTTCCAAAGGGCGCTGAAATCAATATGGAAATAGGATGAACTGAATGAAACAGACTGGCATTTATTTTAAATTACCGATCCTTTTCTTCCAACAAACCTCAAAGTAAACAAATGGATCAACACATGTAGAAAAATAAATTTTTCTACTAAATGCAGACACAAGAACATAAGAAATAGGAGCAGGAGTAGGCCATCTAGTCCTTCGAGCCTGCCCCGCCATTCAATAAGATCATGGCTGATCTGTCGTGGCTCAGTTCCACATTCCCACCCTCTCCCCATAACCCTTAATCCCCTCTCTTATCAAAAACCCATCAACCCGCGTCTTAAAAATATTTAGCGAGGTAGCCTCCACCACTTCAACGGGCAGAGAACTCCAGAGGTTCACCACCCTTTGAGTGAAGAAGTTCTTCCTCAACTCCGTTCTAAACTGTCCCCCCTTTATCTTGAGGCTGTGCCCCCTAGTCCTACTATCCTTTCTGAGCGGGAAGAGTCTCTCCACCTCTATCCTATCCATCCCATTCATCATCTTACATGTCTCAATGAGATCTCCCCTCATTCTTCTAAACTCTAACGAGTACAAGCCTAATTTATTCAGCCTCTCCTCATAGCTCAACCCCCTCAACTCTGGCATCAGCCTAGTAAACCTCCTCTGCACTCCCTCCAAGGCCAAAATATCCTTGTGTAAGTACGGCGCCCAAAACTGCACACAGTACTCCAGCTGCGGCCTCACCAATGCCCTATACAGCCGCAGCAAGACCTCCCTACTTTTATATTCAATCCCCCTCGCGATGAAGGCCAGCATCCCATTCGCCTTCCTGGCCACCTGCTGCACCTGCAAGCTGGGTTTTTGCGACTCATGCACAAGGACCCCGAGGTCCCTCTGCACCGTTGCCTGCTGCAGTTTTTCACCACGTAAGTAATAACCCTTCCTACCATTATTCCTACCAAAGTGGACCACCTCGCACTTGCCAACATTAAATTCCATTTGCCAGTTCCTGGCCCATTCGTCCAGCCAATCTAGATCCTTCTGTAGACTCTCCACACCCTCCGCGCAATTTGCCGTTCCACCAATCTTGGTGTCATCAGCAAATTTCGACACCATATACTCGGTTCCCTCCTCCAGATCATCTATATAAATGGTGAATAGCTGAGGCCCCAGCACAGACCCCTGGGGCACTCCACTAGTCACCAACCGCCAATCCGAATAGCACCCATTGACGCCCACTCTCTGCCTCTTATTTGACAACCAATCCTCTATCCACGCTAACACCCTACCCCCAACTCCATGTCCCCTGACCTTCTGCAATAACCTCTTGTGAGGTACCTTGTCAAACGCCTTCTGAAAATCAAGAAAGACCACATCCACCGGCTCTCCTCTATCCACTGCCCTAGACACATCTCATAGAACTCCAGTAATAGAACTCCAGACATCATCATTCCCTCCTGCTGAAATGATGATCAGTTTCAGAGTTCACCACCTAAGTATCTCAAACTAAGCACTCTCCTTTTCATACAGCAAGCAACAACAATTACACAAGAATAATGACATTTAATGTTATCACACGGAGGATCTCTTGAGGCACCAAGGGAAACCTATAATTAAAATGGTGGGAATGGTCATCTTTCATTTCACTGGTGTGATCCTACTGTTGAAATATACTGCCCCAGGGACCAAGGCAGTAAAAAGATTTTCTTTAAAGTTTATTTATTAGTCACAAGTAAGGCTCACATTAACACTGCAATGAAGTACCTAGTCGCCACACTCCGGCGCCCATTTGGGTCAATACACCTAACCAGCATGTCTTTCAGAATGTGGGAGGAAACTGGAGCACCTGGAGGAAACCCATGCAGACATGGGGAGAACATGCAAACTCCACACCGACAGTGACCCAAGCCAGGAATCAAACCTGGGTCCCTGGCACTGTAAGATAGCAGTGCTAACCACTGTAACACTGTGCCTCTGTTATTATATCAAGCATGGCTTCTGTTCATAAAACATGTTTAAAATGCAAAACTGACAAACTATTGGTAGGATAATGTTTAAAGATAATCTTATTGTGTTTAACGATAAGCTAGGTGGATAACAAGCAGAACCCTCAAGTTCTCAGCATAAGCATTTTCAGTGTTCCTCTAACCTTGCTAGTAATGAATGTAGCAGTTCTCTCATCTTCTGGCTGTTTAAATGAGACATGATACAATATCATAACTACCTCAAATTCACTTCAGGCTCTTCCAGTTGCTGGCGAGATGACTTACTATCTCTGGTCATATTCTTGGCAGTTAACACTTTGTTTTTTTTCTGGTTTAAATGATTTCTTGGCTGATATAGTCACAAAGTTGAATCAAAACAGCTAGTTTATTAGTTTGGAATGAATTAAGACCACTTAGCTGAAAAGCACATGGAACTGTTGGAAGCTGTTTTTTCTGGCTGCAAATGTTCTTTCTTCAATGTAGGAAAAAAGTTAATGACCTCATCAGCCTGCCAAGGCACGGAGCCCCTTCACAACTCTCTTGCTCGCCATACAATTATGCATCATCTTATTTTAGTTCCAGCAGTTTTGATCATTACCTCCCTTGCTTCTAATGTCTCTACTTTAATCAAAACAAACTATTTTATTACACCTCCCACTGTTAAACGATCTCCCACCCTTTAGACCTGCTACCTCACAACAGCTCCCTGTTGACCACAATGGCTACTGCTTTGTCTCATCATGCAGACTATGTTCAGCTGCCTGAGCCAGCTTAAATGCCCTCAAATAGGCCAATACTAACCCACTTTTGCACTTCTTGCACACACCAGAAACTAGCATGACTAGCTGGAGATTTTGCCTCTGTGCAGACTCCAACCCCAATGGAAGGAGTTGCCATCAATATCATTGGTAAAGAATAGTGCACATATTGAAAAGGACGCACATATCACCTTCTAATTAACTTTAATTCGGCATGGTGGCACAGTTCTTAGCACTGCTGCCCCACTGTGCCAAGAATCCAGGTTCCAATCCAGGTGATAGTCTGTGTAGAGTTTGCATGTTCTCCCTGTGTCTGCATTGGTTTCCTCCAGGTGTTCCGGTTTCCTCCCACAGTCCAAAGACATGCAGATTAGGTTGATTGACCATGTTGAATTGCCCCTTAGTGTCAGGGAGATTAGCAGTGTAAATACCTGGGGTTATAGTCTGGGTGGCATTGTTGTCAGGGTAGGCTCAATGGGCTGAATGGCCTCTTTTTGCACTTTAGGGGTTCTATGATTGTGCTGTTACTCATCTTCCACTGTATCCCCATCTCTAATCGACTGGAACCAGGAGCTCATGGTTGTAACACAGGCAGAGGCAAGAATAGTGTTGAGCATCTTAACAACTTGATTTGTTTGTATTCATCAGATGATCTGATCATTTTTCATTGCTGTTAGTGGGAATTTGTTGTGTGTGAAAGAGCTACCATATTTCCTACATCACAACAATAACCACACTTACACAATACATCTTTAGCTGTAAAACATTTTGGGGTGGCATGAGGTTGTGAAAGCTGCTTTACAAATGCAAGTGCTTTCTTTTCCCATCTATTTCTTTAGGATCCCTGCTTATCTTTCAATCTACCCAAATATTGGAACAGTCAACCACCGTTAAGTTAGTATTTTGTTTCAATTTTGGACTCACTAACACCATGTTCATACCTATAAAGAGAATACCATTATCACTGGGATGCTGATCAAGTACCAGAATGACTACATCACTGGCCCATAGACTAATGTCTCTCAACCTCAGTTTCAGAACAGCACATTCTACCCCACTTCTGTAAATTGCTTCTTTTTCACATGAACCACCCTCAAATCTTCTGAGTGACATGCAGTGCCAATCTGCAGCAGATATTTCAGCAATAAATCATAGAATCCCGACAGTGCAGAAAAAGATCATTCGGCCCATCGTATCTGCACCAACCACAATCCCGTTCAGCCCCTATCCCCATAACCCCTTGCCTTTACCCTAGCTAGTCCCCCTAACACTAAGGGGCAATTTAGCATGGCCACCCCCCTAACCTGCACATCTTTGGATTGTGGAAGGAAACTGGAACACCTGGAGGAAACCCAGGCAGACATGGGAAGAATGTGCAAACTGTGCACAGAATGGAAGCCGGGTCCTTGGCACTGTGAGGGAGCAGTGCTAACCACTGTGCTGCCATTCCAATCCGAAGTGCAAAGATTCAATGATCATTAATTGTTTTAATTAGAATTCTGAGTAGGGAACATCTGACCTAAAATCATTATCCCAACAGGTCAAGGTTGAGTTACAGGATTTAGGTACATGAAGATTAAAAAAAAAGGAAATACTGGAATACGCAGTGGGTCTGGCAGCACCTGTGGAGAAAGGACAAAACTCCAGTTTTGAAGAGGTCAAATTTGACTCAGAATGTTAACTTTGTTTCTCTCTCCACAATTCTGTCAGACATGTTGGATATCTCCAGCACTTTCCGTTTTTATTTCAGATTTCCAGCATCTGTAGTGCTTTGTTTTCATTTTAGGATTTGAGATTTGGTTCAGTTGCGATTTTTTTTCAGGCTGCTAATCCGCAAGACGCAAAAGAGGAAGTACACAAGGAAAGAAGTGTTTCTTTACTATTAGTCTTTTGAGCCAACTTCAACAACTGCACTGTTGGTGCCATACCTTCAACTGGTTAAGCTCTGGAGCGTTCTTTTTAAAGCTCTCTGCCGCTATGTAGCTATCTATTTTTTTAAGACCCTTCTTAAAAACTACTTCTGTGACCAAGTTTTTGTGACCTGGTGCTAAATTATGTTTTGATTACGCTCCTGTGAAATGCCTTGGGATGAATTTACACACTAAAGGCACATATAAATAGAAGCTGCTGTGTCTGCAACATGGTCTTCTCATAACAATGGGCAGAATCTTATGCCCTCCCCAGTGGTGAGTTTGATGATGGGGGTAACAGGTAGGGACCCTGATTCTTTTCTATTTCCACTCCAAGTCCAGCATGGGAAAGCCCAGGGACAGCTTTCTGTCTTGCCACCACTATAGGCCCTAAGATGGACATTTAAGGGCCTCTTCTGATTACCACTGATGTTAACCCAGTGGTGGATGGTGAGCTCGGCATGACAGAAGCACAACAAACAAACCCGTACATGTTGGCTTGTGAGCTCACTTGTGGCCCTGGTTCAATGGCAGTGAGTGCCTGAACTAGGGGCCTTTCATAAAATCCCTACAGTGCAGAAGGAGGCCAATTGGTCCATTGTGTCTGCAGTGACTCTCCAAAAGAGCATCTTACCCAGGTGCGTTCCCCCCATCTATCCCCGTAACCCCATTCACATACCTCATTTATCCCCCCTCACCTATGCGTCTTGGGACACTAAGGAGCAATTGATCACGGTCAATCCACATAATCTGCACATTTCTTGGGAGGGAGCCAGAGCACCCAGAGAAAATCCAGGACACAGGGGGAATGTGCAACCTCCCCCACAAAACGACACCCGAGGCTAGAATAGAATCTGGGTCCCAGGCACCATGAGGCAGCGGTGCTAACCACTGTAACATCACGCTGTCCATGAAAATAAGGGGGCACCAAGAGCCACCCACCTTACCTTGCTGTCGACCCCCACTCTCCTGCAACTCATACCCTCTGCAACTGCTAGTCTGCGACAGCTCTCCTGCCATCATTCACCTCTGGCTTGGGATCCAGCAATGATCCTAGGCTTCAGGTGGGTGTCATAATGACAGCAGCTACCATAGCCCCAGTGGCACTGCCATTCAGAAGAGCCACCAACCTCTGATTGACCGGCTGCTTTCAATGAGTGGGACTTTCACCCTTGAGGTCTTTGATCCAGGGGTAAGTGCTGGCACTAGTTTGTCAAGTGCCTCAGTAGAATAAGATGTGGTGGGCCTTCCCCAGCTCTGTAGCCGAGATCCCCATCACCTCCATAACAATCCTCCCAATGTTGTCCTCACTGATCCCATATTCATCATACCAACATTTCATTCTCAAAGATTCTTGACTTCTAAAGGACACTTAGATTAAAAACTATTTTTGAAAATGTGAAAATTCAGAAGTTTCATTTGCAAGTATATATATATGTATATATAAATCTAATTTTTAATTTTATTGGAGCAGTAAATAATAAACCTTCACAAAAGTTTGAATAGAAAGGATTAAGCTTGTATATAACATTTAAGTCTAGATGGTGCTTAGCGGAACACTCAGTAAGATGACCATTACTTCACAGAATACAGCTTCCACAAAATGCACCGTTTTGCAGTGAATACTTTAAATAGCAACTAAGAAATCTGAAGAAACCAAAACAGAACAATTAAGGAATGTAACTGTACCTTGAAAATCCAGAAGATGATTGTGATTCCACGCTTCTCTAAGGGAAATAGTTGAGGATCCAACCCAGGCTGCAATCAATGTGAAATCTATGAACTGGCTTACACTGTTGGTATTGCTGTAAAAAGCCCTTGAAAAAGTTACAGCTTGTTGAATGAGATGTAACTGAGATTTTACTGGCTGACTGAGTTCATGATTACTGAAAAACACCCCCACTTGCCCTGAAAAGCGGATCTTATATTTGTGAAACATCAAAAGTCTCCATTACGATAAAAATGTCAACACATTTTGAAAGTAAGTTTGTATATATGATATTTATCTTTCATCTGAATTCAAACAAACAGTCACAGGTGTAGTGTCTCAAATCCCGATAGCCAAAAACCGGCAATGTCTAAAAACTGGATTTTCTTTTTAAGCTGCTATCAGCTAACTTTGCCTCCTCACTGATATCTTTGGTCTAACTGTATGGAAATTCCTTGGAGCTGCTCCCGCTCCACCACCCACACTGACTCAAGTGCAGCAGGATCCCCATTTACACACACAAACAGAGCTTCTGCCACACTTCTACTGACAGACCCCTGAAGGGGCTCCAAATAATTCCCTGGCATATTTTACAGCATTGTCTCTATTGCTTTCAAACCTGCCTTTTGCAATCCCTACTTGAAATATACCCTCAACACTGTACCTACATGACCTAATCCGGCCTGCATTCTTGGACACATAAAATGGCAAGATCTGAAACCCAGCAGGGATTCAGTCCTGAGGGTGCCAGTTGGCCACGACCTTACCATTTTGCCCTGCTGGCCGATGAGCAGGACGAACTGTTAAGATTACGAGAAGGCTGAGAAATCAGATTTACTAGCACTGGATATCTGGCGAGATCAGCTTTGCATCCAAAAAGGATGCAAGGTTGGTTGTAATATAGAAATTCAATTCAAGTTAGAATTGAAATATTACAAGTGAGCCCAGGGCGCAATCGTTCAGGTCCATTAGCTTCTGTGGCCTCATCAGTGATGATCCTCACTGGCAAGGATAGCACATGGCTCCCATCAATGGGGACCAGACGTGACAGCCTCGCCAGTAGGACCAGAGGCCTTCAAGCTTCCCAGCCTCCCTCCCATGCCCTCCTTCCCCCTGTAGGTCAGGGGCAGAGGAAGGGATGCCTCTTGGGCAGCGCCAGCCTGGCACCCTGGCACTGCTAGCCTGGCACTCTGGCAGTGCGAAGGGGGCAGGCCTAAGGGGGACCAACTGGGACAGAGGGGGGCCTGATCCAAGTGGGGGGGAATGCTGCATACTCTGCAACAGACAATCGGCCAGTCTAGGTGGGTAGGTGGAATTGGCTAAGGAGCCCTGCATTAGGTAGGAGGGCAGCTTGTGTGGGGATGGGAGGATCAGACAGCCCATGTGGGATGGGGGTAGTGATTGGCCGCCGAGTGCAACCATAGTTGGGGGGGGGGGTGGAATCAGCCATAGACAGGAGGCAGTGACTGACAGATCTGCGTGTTCATGGAACCCTCTGCTGCAATCTACTAGCTTTTGATGAGCTTAGGTCCTGGCCCCCTTCCCCTGCTGGTGGGAAACAAATCTTGCAATATTTTCTTCACAGAATGAGGTAAGATTCAATTTTTATTCACCCAAAAAACCAGCAGGATCTTCTGCTGTTTTGACGTTAGTTCAACACTTTGAATGTTTTTTGGTAAGACTGTCCCTCCCCAACACCTGTATTCCGTTATATGGAAGTTTAAAATGGTAAATTAAGGATAAGGTGATTTTAACTTTGCTGTCCTAAAAATACTTGTGAAAATAATTTTCAAACCAAGTTTAGTGCTTATTCAGCCAGCTCAATAATTTGCTTCCTCCTGCAATCAATTGCATTTACACTTACAATATTGATTGTTAAGTATTCAGTGAAATAAGAGCCAAAAAAAAGAGAGCAGCTTTTCTCATCTCAACAAACGATCAAGACTTATGCAGCAAAGATCTTGCCTCTTAATTTCTCAGAATGTGCTAGAAAATAATGAATCACATGTTGGTTTGGCAAATTTTCTAAGCTGTTCATTTCTTTAAATTAGTTAGTACAATTGTTCCTTTGATTGTGCCATTGAGCAGATGTTGGTACAACTGCAATGCAGGCCTGAGAAATAATTACATCTTCCCGTCTATGCATCATCATAATACAGTTTTCTGTTGCTAATCATGTCATTATCTGAGTATTGTTAAGTCCATCTGTGAACCTCTACAGCATAGGATTCAAGTTTTGACACAAGATTTTTGAAACAAGAAGTTGAAACAGAAAAAAAACATCTTTTTAAAATCCATTCTAAACAAAAGGTGGAATTTCACTCATTGATTGGGGGCAACAGTGGTATCCAAGATTTTCAGTTAGATAAAGCAGGCCAATTTCATAATCAGGAATAGCACTTTGCTCGATATTTACTAGAGACTCATACTCTTTCTGAAGCACATCTTAATATAGTAATTACATTTTGAAGAACAAGCAAAATTAGGAAAAAAAGTTGACCTTTCTTGGACCAGACAAGTATCATCTTTCATGTATCAAACTATCCACGCGTGTAAAGATTGGTAGGGATTTTGAATTAGTTCTGCAGACTATATTATTGCTGCCTAAATAATTACAGTTATGGACTGTTCAAAAAGCGGAACTATCAGAAAAGTCCTTAATTCCCATTTAGGAAATGCTTTAAATCAATGCAGAAATTTCTATTTCCAGTGAATTGCTATGTAATAGAATTCCCACAGTGCAGAAAGAAGCATTGAGTTTGCACCAACTCGCCGAACGGGCATCTTACCTAGGCTCCCCTCCCACTTCTCCCCATAACTCAGCGCATTCCCCATGGCTAATCCACCAAACCTACATATTTTTGGACATCAGTGGGCAATTTATCATAGCCTATCGACCTAACCTGCACACCTTTGGACATTAAGGGGCAATTTATCATGGTCAATCCACCGAACCTGCACATCTTTGCACTGTGGGAAGAAACTGGAGCATACGGAGGAAACCTGCGCAGAAACGGGAGAACATTATGTTCAGAGGTAATGTGCATTGCTGATACAATTGCAGTACAGTAGTGCCAATTGTCCAATTCCTACTCCTTCCAAGAGTAGTTCAAAAGTGGGAGTGCTGAGTTTACACTGCAACAAGAATGTTATGGAAATTTCTCCTCATATTACACTCAAAGCTTTCCTTGCCTATCCACAGACCCTGTATTGTCTGTGCAAAGACAATAAAATCATTTAGAATAAAGTGCAGTACAAATGTAAACTGTAGAAACAAGTGTTCTTCCAGTATCAGCTAGCTATCTAGGCAGCACAATTTCAGAGGCACTGCGAACAGTAACAACCACATGTCTCCTAGTTGAACAAAAATAAACAATACTTTGGTGTATTCCAGTACAAATTCCAGCCAAATATATTGTCCAACTGTCATCAAGTTAGAAAACAACTGCTCTCAGTAAAAATGTGCCTGAAGTACTTCTATAAATTGAGAGTATAAATCAGTTCTTAATTATTCAAACAACTCTCACCATCCCATCAAGAAGTCTTAGAACACCAGGTTAAAGTCCAACCAAGTTTATTTGGTAGCACAAGCTTTCAGAGTACTGCTCCTTCATCAGGTGAGTGAAGAGTTGGGCTCACAAACAGGGCTTACATAGACACAGATCCAATATATAAGATAATGGTTGAAATGTGAGTCTTAACAGGTAATCAGGTCTTTACAGGTGCAGACAATGCTAGTGGAGAGAGGGTTAAGCACAGGTTAGAAGAGGTGTAAATTGTCTCAAGCCAGGACAGTTAGTGAGATTTTGTAAGCCCAGGCAAGTCATGGGGGTTACAGATAGTGTGATGTGAACCCAAGATCCCGGTTGAGGCCTTCCTCATGTGTGCGGAACTTGGCTTAGTTTTTGCTCGGTGATTCTGTGTTGTCGTGTGTCATGAAGGCCGCCTTGGAGAACGCTTATCTGAAGATCAGAGGCTGAAAGCCTGTGACTGCTGTAGTGTTCCCTGATAGGAAGGGAACACATCTGCCTGGTGATTGTTGAGCGGTGTCCATTCATCCGTTGTCGTCATGTCTGCATGGTCGCCCCAATGTACCATGCATCCTTTCATGCAGCTTATCAGGTAGACAACATTGGCCGAGTCGCATGAGTATGTGCCGTGTATCTGGTTGATGGTGTCTAACATGAGGTGATGGCATCAGTGTTGATTTTCCGGCACGTCTTGCAGAGATTGCTGTGGCAGGGTTGTGTGGTGTTGTGGTCACTGTTCTCTTGAAGGCTGGGTAGTTTGCTGCAGACAACGTTTGAGGTTGCTCCATTGTTTGAAGTAGTGGGGGTACGGGGATGGCCTTGGCGAGATGTTCGTCTTCACTGATGGTGTGAGAAGATGTCGAAGCTTCTCCACTCCAGGGAAGTACTGGACGACAAAGGGTACACTGTCCACTGTGATCCAAGTTTGGCTTCTGAGGAGGTTGGTGTGGTTTTTCACTGTGGCACCACCACACAACCCTGTCACAGCAATCTCTGCATGGTATGCCAGGTCCTCGACATGGATGAGTTTGCTAACGTCCTTGGTCTTTGAGATTTATACTTGAAGGAATCTTTTCTTCACAATATATTCTTGGATTACCTCCTTCCCATCAGATTTCAATCACGCTTTTAAAAACAACAAAAAGTTACAGGCCTGAACTTTTAGAATGACAGGGCCACCCTCAACCAATGAGTCAGCAGGCACCATATCCCTGCCTTATCCGCAGCTCTGATTCCATATTATGCTCTTAACAAGTACTGAATTTAGGTGGGAGTCCTAACATGACTTCAGAGCAAATCCCGTCTTGGAGAGCTCCTGCCCAGTCTGATTGTCCGCCGGTCTGCCAGCTCTCCAGGCACAGTACTGCAGTGGCAGGAAGAGGTTATTCCAATTTGGACTCTCATTCATTCAGAATCCAGTAATATTGAAGAAGAATATCCTTCTGTGAACATTTCATACAATTCGGAAAGACAACCACAGCTTTTGATGCAGAGATTTTAAATGAAACCCAAGTCAAAAATTAAATTCTTTCAACAAGGTCTGCAAATCCTTTAAATTCCATTCAAACTTCTCACGATAGAGACATTTTGTAACAATGGCTTTGGACAAAACATAATCATAATGAGTATCAATCTTTCAGTTCATTCATAATTTAATTTATGTTTAATTTTGTTTTGAGCTGAGAATGATCTTATCTTAGAATCCACTGATTTCCTACAGTGCAGAATGAAGCCATTTGGCCCATCAACTCTGCACCAACTCACCGACAGAGCATTTTACCCAGACCTACCCCCACCCTATCGTCATAAACCCACATATTTATCATAACTAATTCCCCTAACCTACATATTTTGGGACACCAAGAGGCAACTTAGCATGGCCACTCCACCTAACCTGTCAAACTTTGGAATGTGGGAAGAAACTGGAGCATCTGAAGGAAACCATGCAGACACTGGGAGAACATGCAAAATCAACACAGACAGTCACCAAGGCTGAAATTGAACCCAGGTCCCTGGAAATGTGGGCCACAGTATTAACCACTGTGCTATCCTTAAGGAAGAAAACAAAATTGCTGAGATCTGGAGAAGCACAACATAATTTTCTCAACTAATCCATCAGAGAAACTTCTTTCTACCCTGTTCTCACCAATACTCACAGAGATATCTCTTTGCTGTGTTACCATTCCAAAGTGCTGCTTGATCACGAAGAAAACGGGATGTTGAATCTTGACAAGTACACAAAGAGGAAGCAAACAAATCCTTAATTCCATCCTTTAACTCCTGACTAAGGAATCATTTGTGGTTTTCCCTCCCAGCTTATCAAATCATCTTACACTGACAAGTTTGAATGAAGATTAATTTGTTACAAACCCACAATTAGGTTACCTCAAGCTAATGGGTCAATGAGTTATCTCTTTCTCTGTTAGGAAATACAGACAGTTTAAATAATTTGTATTTATATTGCATGTGTTAGGAATAAGGTTTAAGTTTAAGCTTTATTTGTGTACTAAGAAATGATTAAAACTTTAGTTGAGCTTCACCTTAAACACAAGTGTCTTCAAGTCCTATAGCTTTTAGTTTGACCTTAAACTTTGCCTGCATTGTAATTGAGGTTTTAGAACATAAAAGTAATTACAGGCTGTCGATAAACCTAAGTTGTTGCTTAGCAAACAAATGCCCACACTGGTTTTGATTTGATTTATTATTGTCACATGTATTAGCATGCAGTGAAAAGCATCGTTTAGAACATAGAACACTACAGCACAAACAGGCCTTTCGGCCCACAAATTGCGCCGACCATATCCATACCTACCAGGCCATAGAACTATCTGTAACTCCCAATCCCATTAAATCCCATGTACTCATCCAGAAGTCTTTTAAAAGACCCCAGTGAGTTCGCCTCTACCACCACCAACGGCAGCCGATTCCACTCACTCACCACCCTCTGAGTGAAAAACTTACCCCTAATATCTCCTCTGTACTTGCTCCCCAGCACCTTAAACCTGTGTCCTCTTGTAGCGACCATTTCAGCACTGGGAAATAGCCTCCGAGAATCCACCCTATCTATACCTCTTTTCTCGCATGATATACAGAGTGAGCATACCATTCATAGAGAAGGGAACGAGAGAATGTAATGTTACAGCCATAGCTAGGGTGTAGAGAAAGATCAACTTAATGCAAGAGAAGTCCATTTGAAAGTCTGACAGCAGCAGGAAATAAGCTGTTCTTGAGTTGTTTGGTACAGGACTTCAGACCTTTGCATCTTTTTCCCAATGGAAGAAGGTGGAAGCGAGGCTATCCAGGGTGGGTGGGGTCCTTAATTAAGCTGGCTGCTCTGCCAAGGCAGCAGGAAGTGTGGACAGAGTCAATGGATAGGAGGCTGGTTTGCGTCATGGACTAGGCTACATTCATGATCTTTTGTAGTTTCTTGCAGTCTTGGGCAGAGCAGGAGCCACACTAAACTGTGATACAACCAGAAAGAATGCTTTCTATGGTACATCTGTAAAAGTAGGTGACAGTCGTAGCTGACATGCCAAAGCAGAAGCATTTGAGTTTAGTTGGAACCAGATAAACATGAAGCAAGAAAATAGTCCTCCCAGAAACTGCCAACACATTCAGGGTAATATAGAGGGACATACAGTTAGTCCCAGAAGCTAAAGAATGCTCAGAAATCAGGGAATGGATGTTATCAGAAATTAAAGGAACAAAGAGAATAAATCTGGAAAAGGGTCTTGTTCAGTGAAGTCAGGAGCAGAGAGAGAGTTCCAGTTAATGATAGGGCTGCAAGGTGTAGAACAAGAGATATTGACTAGTGAGAAGCCACACTTTGAAACTGGTTTTAAGGCTGGTGACACCTTAAGATAGCCTACTAAGCAGTGGTGTTCTTTTGGCATGGCTGGGTACCTGAGTAATTGTGTGGAAGCTTGAATGCACATGGCAATCCAGAGTAGAGGAATACTGAAAAAAGAGGCTGAAATTCTGGATATAGATCTTTGGTGACGACATCCAAGAGAATGTCTTGTGTGGGAGAACAGTCCAAAGTGTATCCTTCAAGAGTGGTGATTGGAAATCCTCCTGGAAGTCAGACTTCCAGTGAGACCACTTGGCTCACAGCGTGACAAGCATCTGGGGGATTCGGAAATCCACAGAAGTCGTTTGGGTAACATCTGTCACTTGGTTTCAGAGTGTGATGTGTTTGACTACAGTTTGCCTATTGTTTACGGGGACTGCGTACTGACTGAGAATATTAGCGAATAAGAAACTTTCTGCAACTTGTCTTAACTTACAAGTCTGTATCTAATTGTAAAGGTATAGCTTGAGTGACGGAGTAATGCATTATAATTAGTATCTTTATGTCTACTGAATGTTTTATTCTTTAGTTAAAAGTTAATTGGCAGTCCTGTGACTCTATTCATCTAAGTCTCTGAAGTTAGGATCTATCATGCTGTGTTCCACTCAGGGACCTGACTTGCCTGGTAATTACATCAACTGGAATTCCAACAGTCAAATGGTCAAGGAAGAAATTAGACCACAAGTCATGCACTGAGCATGACTGATTTGGTTACAAATAATTAAAATTTAAGTCAACGATACATCCATTTAATAGACGTGTATAAATGTAATCAGATTTGCACTTGAGCAGCAAATCATTAATGGGCAGCTACTTGACAAATTGAATATTAAAAGTTACCCAGACAATGCAATGTATTGACTCTTGTGCATGCTGAATATTACCAAAGCTGCGGCCAGTGTCTGTGATTATAAATCTGTTGCAATTACTTCAAAAATAATTCTTCAAATAGCTGACAAGTTAATAGCCGATCTATGATGATTAAGAAACAGATTAAAAGTAAAAATAAAGGAAAAATGACCTCTACTGCAGGGAAAGAAGTTCATTAGTATGACAACTGAGTTGATTCTGTAATGTTGCACACTTAAGAACTCCAAAAAATTGCTTGCGAAGGGTTTTTGTGAAAGGCTACAGAATGATGGAAAATAATGAGTTCACGTTGCTAGAGAAATGTCAGGATAAGAATACCATCCTGGGGATAATGATTGGAATATTACTGTTTCTACTCCACATTAACAATTTGGATTCAGAATTACAATGTAAATTGATTAAATTCATAGACAATAACAAAATAGGAGGGGAAAATGGGATTGGTGGGGAAGTTAAGAAGTTACAGAATCAGTTAAACAAAATTTGCTAGTGAGTTAAACAATGACAGATGAAAGTCAAATGAGACAAATGGAAAGTACGGGGAATTACAGGAAGAAAGACTTGCATTTACATAGCACCTTTCCCAACCACAGAATATCCTAAACTGAATTAAATATTTCTGGAGTGCAGTCACTGTTGAAATGTAGGAAGTTCAGCAACAAATTTGTGCATAGCAAGCTCCCGTACACCACATTATAGCTATGACAAGACATTTGTTTTTGTGATGTTGATTCGGGGATAAATATCGGCTTTGGCATCAGGGATAAGTCCCTTGCTCTTGCTCAAAATAATACTGGGAATCTTTTACATGCACCTGGGAATGAAGATAGAGGCCTCATTTTAACATCTCACCTGAAAGATGGCAGCTCCAGCAATACAACATCTTCTCAGCACTGCATTGGAGTATTAGATTCTATTTTTATACTCAAGTCCAAGAGAAGGATTTGAACTTAATTTTCTGATTTAAGAGGCAAGGGTCCTACTAACTAAGCCACAACAGAAGGAAGATGGGTGATGCTACTTCTTTTAATGATATTGAATTAGCTCAGGATAAAGTTGAGTGTTGGGCATATTGGTCGACTTGATGCCCAATATGTCAAAGCAACAATGATAAAACACTTGGCTGGGATTTTCTGGTCCCATTGCAGAAGGATCTGCCATTGGCCAGAATATCCCGCCACTGCAGAATGCAGTAGGGAGCCAACTCAGTATAATACAAGACAGAGGAAATGATGATCAAATTGTATTACAAACTGGTCGGACCACAGATTCGAACAAAGCTAAGGAAAACTGACAGGATCAGAAAATAGTACAAAGTAAATTACAAAAATTACATTTGATGAATAAAATAAGGAACAGCAATAACACTCATTAAACTTCAAAAGTAAATTGCTTAGAGGAGAAGTCCAATATTTTAATGTGATAAATTAGATATGTTAGAAATTAGGAAGAAGCATGGAAGGCATATAAATGACATTTAGCTTGGAATAAGGTAAAAGATTAGAATAGTTTAAGTGGAATTTGTATTTTGACATATGCCAATAGCATGAGGTGCAGGAATTAATAATGCAGATGACAAGGCACGTTCAGATGATTCCTCCGCAAGAGCAGAAGAATAACTTGGTGGGGCGTCTAAATAAACTTTGGTTAATAAAATTGTCTTCTAAAATATGCAAGTTAACCACTAATATGGAAAAACATAGGTGTTTTTGTAAACATTGATAATGGTCAGATTGGATAACTGGCTTGTGAGCAACTCCAAGCAGAAACAACTAATAACAGACAGAAACAATCATGGTGTTATTGGCTACATTGAAGCTGGGCTAGAGCATTAAGAAATTGATCAGCAGAAGAACACAGAATTGATCATGGGGAAACAGTCCTTAAGATGTGCTTTGGGCATGATAAGGTAGCTTTTTTCCAGGGTTTGAACAAAGAATGCAATTGACCATTGAGTACCTTGTACTAAAGACTAAGTTCTACAGGGCAATGAAATCTTTCAATAATGAATCCCAGGCCAATACCCTATTTGGGTATAAAAGGTACAATTAGGAAAGGCTCCTGTTGCAGTATTTTTTTAATTCATACATGGGACATGGGCGTCGCTAGCAGGCCAACATTTATTTGCCAGGGGGCAGTTGAGAGTCAGCCACATTGCTGTGGCTCTAGAGTCGCATGTAGGTCAGATCAGATGAGGATGGCAGATTTCCTTGCCTGAAGGACATTAGTGAACCAGATGGGTTTTTCCAACAATTGACATTGGTTTCACAATCATCAGTAGATTCTTAATTCCAGATTTTTTTTTATGAATTCAAATTCCACCATCTACCATGGCAGGACTCCAACCCAGGTTCCCAGAACAATAGCTGAGTTTCTGGATTAATAGTCTAGCAATAATACTAGTCAGTCATCACCTCCCCCTAAGGTGAGGAGGAGAAATCTCAAGAACAGGCCAACATTGACATTAATCTAATACGAAGCAAGGCATCAAAAAGAAAAGAGAAAGGAAAAGAGGAGCTGTTTGTGTATGACAACTTCATGCCTAATCTGGACTGACGCTCGCTGCCTGTCATGATGATATGTTTCTGCTTTATAACTAGTGTGTTACAGCCCATCTTAGACTCTGACTAAAATTAACTTACCAATGATATAGACTGTAGTCAATCTGTTTGTCAATGAGCTGTAAAGTTGACAATTATACCTAAATATTTAATTAGAATTCAGAATTAGACTAGAAACAAATTAAAACCCATGCACTGACTTCAGGAAGCGTAGAGGGGGACATGCCCCTGTCTACATTAACAGTGATGAAGTGGAAATAGTTGACACCTTCAGGTTTCTAAGTGTTCAGATCACCAACAACCTGTCCTGGTCCGTCTACTCTGATGCTATAGTTAAGAAAGTCCACTAACTCCTCTACTTTCTCAGGAGACTAAGGAAATTCGACAAGTCTGCTACAACTCCCACCATAGAAAGCATCCTTTCTGGATGTATCACGGCTTGGTATCCTGCTCCGACCAAGATGGCAAGAAACTACAAAGGATTGTGAACATAGCCCAGTTCATCACGATAACCAGCCTTCCATCCATTGACCCCATCCACACATTCCTGCTGTCTCGGAAAAGCAGTCAGCATAATCAATGATCCCACACACCCTGGACATATTCTCTTCCAACTTCTTCTGTCGAGGAAAAGATACAAAAATCTGAAATCATGCATCAACCAACTCAAGAACAGCTTTTTCCCTGCTGCCATCAAACTCTTGAATGGACCAATCTTATATTAAGCTGATCTGTCTCCACACCCTAGCTATGACTATAATACTATAATCAGCACCTTCTTCTTTCCTTCTCCCCTATGTACTCTATGAATGTAATATTTTGTCATGTATAGCACGCAAGAAACAATATCTTTCACTGTATCCCAATATATGTGACAATAATAAATCAAATCAAAGTATTAAGTTTCTGATGTTCTGGTCCTGAACTGGAAAGAAGAGTGCTGCTGTCACTCAGATGAATGGACTGCCAGAAAATATGAATGGATATAAATTCATTTGTAGATCTGTGAAGTCTGATAGGTTCTGATGGTGCTCCGAAAGCTAGTGGCTTTTGCTATCAAAAAAACCTGTTGGACTTTAATCTGGTGTTGTGAGACTTCTTACTGTGTTTACCCCAGTCCAACGCTGCATCTCCACATCAAGATGCCAGACAAACTATCGGAGATCGTATCATCCACCGTACACAGAGAATCAGAATCAGAATGAGTTCAATATTATATCTGAGAATTCTGAATTTCTAGGATATAACATTGAACTAATGCTCAGAATGGTGAAAAGCAATGGATTTGTTAAACCTTTTGAACAGTTGGAAAATAATAATAAGCAATTAACAGCTACTTATGATTTCAGCATACCCCAAAATAAACTTTTCAGTATTTTCCAGGACAATCCAGTGCAAATAAATTGTCGTGTCAAGACTGACTGACACCAAGGTCCCCTCACGTTAAACTGCTACTTACCTGAATCTCAATATTCTGCACAACACATCTCAGGAGTTTCCAGCAATTAATGTATCATAGATATATCATGGTCAGCTCATTTGACACATAAATTGTTTGCTTGCACCAAGACCCAAAGTCACCACTATGACAAAATTTATAAAAACAGAATCACACAATGGAAATAAAGAGACTAAGCAAACATTTGTTTATGTGAGAAAGTACTAGCAGATAAAAAATCTTTTCAGTGATAAAATAATAAAACTACTGCATCAGTGTACAAAACGTCTGTAAAATAAATTCTCCCAGTTTTAAACAAACTCTAGGAAGATGAATTGGCACAGGAACTGTTGAACTAGACACAGGATATGCAGCCAAGCTCATTGTGGGGAGGAAAAGAACATTTACAGTAAAAAAACAATGGCCAGGATTTTCCCATTCTGTCCACAGTGGGAATTGTTGTGGGAAAGATGGAAAATTTGACAGACCAGCCAAAGGTCAATTGACTTGGGACTGGAATTTCTGGTACCGCAATAGGCAGGACTGGAAAATCCCTGCCAGTGTCTTTCCAAATAGGAAATTCTATCCACTAATTTTCAAAGGGAAAGTAATAAGTTACTAAAACAGCATGTGTTAAACATTTGGCATGAAATTAGACTAAGATTTTAAATTATCTGGTGTGCAAATCTTAAGCCCTATCCATTGTGAGTTTGGTATCTTAGGGAGCATTTAATCTGGTGACAGAGTAGCAAGTAGAGACCCTGCAGGCTCCCCATGTCTGTCTCGATTAAACCTGAGCTGGTAAGACTTATGTGTTGCCTTCACGCCCCATCACTAACTAAAGTAGCCAGTTTAAGGGTGCCATCCAATCACTGCCGATGTTAACCCAGCAGCAGCTGGGGAATCACCAAGCAGGGGACATTACAAGCTGTCTCTGGTTTATTTGCTAGCAGGTTCTCTCATTCAAATGTGCTCAATGCCTCATCAAGGGAACTGGTATCGGGAAAGGGCGGAAACAAAAGTCAGCCTTATTGCCCTGCTACTCCATGGCCCCAGGTCTGCCATCGTTCTCTTCTGGCTTAAGATCCAACAATGTTCTGAGGCCTCGCGTGTATGGTGTAGTGGCAGCAGCTACTGTCTCTCCAGTGGTAATCATTGGCCAGCAGATTTCAAAGGACTTCCCACTGCAGGGGTCCTTAATCCCAGAATGGCCTGCTGGTCTCTTTTTAAGTGCCTGAGTGGCACAAAATGTGGTGGACATCACGAAAGGAGACGCGAGAATTTCACTGGCTGTCCAGCCATTGGCCGAGATCCCATCTCCTCTGCAAGATTCCACCTATATGGGCAAAATAGAAACTGCGAAAAGTGGTTAGCGCTGCTGCCTCATAAAGCTAGCGATTCCTGCTTCGATTCTGGCTATGGGTCACTGTCTGTATGGAGATTGCACATTCTCCCCCGTGCCTGCCTGGGTTTCCTCCAGGTGCTTCGCTTTCCTCCCACGGTCCAAAGGTGTGTGGGCTAGGTTGATTGGCTATGCTAAATTGACCCTATTTAGCAGGGTAAATATGTGGGGTTATCGAAATAGGGCTTGGGTGGGATTGTGGTCGGTGCAGATTTGATGGGCTAAGTGGCCTCCTTCTGCACTGTAGGGATTCTACAATTCTATGGTAACAAAACCAAAGTCCAGCTGGTTTACCTCCTATCATTCTGGAAGTCACAGGGTACAATGATAACTACAATGGCAACTAATCATGACAAGTTTTCTATTTCAATTATTCAACAACACGCTAAGATGTGAAATGAGGAAAATGCCAGTGGTGGGATATTTTAATCCAATGCCCTTTCTCCCCCAAGCGTGCTACACTTACCAAGTGTAATATCCTAAATTAACCATGGACAGTATCTCAAAATATTACTTTCTGAAAGATGTATTTCTAATTTACATTAGAATGAATCAACAATATCAGCTTCCATTGTCTCTCTGCACAGCCTGTTCCAAAAATTCATAATTTGACCACTGAAATAATGAACTGGATTTATTGCCACCTGCATTTTAAAAGAACACAAGAAACAGAAGCAGGAGTTGACAATACGACCTTACTACCCTCTTTACTCAGAGGGTAGTAAGGTCGTGGAATGCCCTGCCTGCAGCAGTTGTGGACTCGCCGACTTTAAGGGCATTCAAATGGTCAGTGGATAGGCATATGGATAACATTGGAATAGTTTAGTTTAGCGGGTCATTACATTGGTTCCACTGGTCGGCGCAACATCGAGGGCCGAAGGGCCTGTACTGCGCTGTAATGTTCTATGTTCTATACAGCCTGTCGAGCCTGCTCCACCATTCAACACCATTCAGCCATTTGTGGCTGATCTTGGGTTTAAATTCCACTTTGCTGTCCACTCGCTATATCCCTTCATTCCCAGAGAGATCCAAGATCTATCCATCTCAAGCTTTAAAGGATTCAATGATGGAGCATCCACAACAAGCTGAGGTAGAAAATTCCAAACATTTGCAGTCCTTGAATGAAAAAAATGTCTCCTTATCTAGGTCCCAAATGATTGTCCCTTTATCTTCACATTGTGACTCCGTGTTTTAGATCTCCCAACCAATGGAAACAATCTCTTAGCACCCACCCTGTCAAGCTCCTTCAGAATCTCGTATGTTTCAATCAGGTCACTTTTTTCTAAACTCCAGAACATACAGATCCAATTTACTCAGCTTCTTATCACAAGGCAACACCCTCACCCCAGGGACCAACTTACAGAATCTTTGCTATACTGCTTGCAATGCAAAGTTTAAAGTTGAATTTTATTTATTAGTCACAAGTGAGGCTTACATTAACACTGCAATGAAGTAACTGTGAAATTCTCCCGGTCGCTACAGTCCGGCACCTGTTCGGGTCAATGCTCCTAACCAGCACATCTTTCAGAAGGTGGGAGGAAATCGGAGCACCCTCAGGAAATCCACTCAGACACAGGGAGAATGTGCTCCATGCAGACAAGCTGGGAATCGAACTTGGGTCCCTGACACTGTGAAGCAGCAGTGCTCAGCATTGTGTTACCATGCTGCCCTATAAACGTATCTTTTCATAAATGCAGAGACCAAAAATGCAGACAGTGCTCCAATATAGTCACAGCAAAACTCAATAGTGGGAAACATGGTGGCCTGGTTACTTAATTGTAGGAGAGACACCGTATCAGTCTCTTGGCAGCAGCAACACCTTCCCCAAGTAGATTGGGTGGTGGAAAGTCTTAGGCTATGATTCTTGGCTGCTGCAGGTCAGCTGTCAATTCAGGTCATTAAGGGTCAAAGAGGAGCACTGGGATGGGAAAAAAGCAACAAGGTTCTCCATCCAGAACGTCATTTGGCTAGTGTTTCAAATAGTCTCTCCTACAATCTGACTTCATGTGCCAATCCTGTTTAGAGCCGTGGGTGTTTGGTGACTATAAACCAGACAGCTCCAGGTTAGCTGGGCTCGTCAGCTTTAACTGGCAGTCTACTGAGGAGAAACAAATTCTGATTTCAAAACCTCCAGCTATAGGCTAACTAGTAACGTATATGTGAACTGACAGTGCATCAGATCACAAATAGTGCTAATGGACTGGACGGCAACATCAAGGGTAGCTGAGGCTGTTCAGCCTACTCAGCAAATCTGTGTCTTTCAACTGCCACGCTTGTGGTGACATGCGCCTCCACAAAATCCATCCACTTAAGTATATCCAACGTGCAGCAAGTCATCAACCAAAACATTAGAAATACCAAGCTCTGTGGCCATTGGAAAGTGACAACAGAGACAAGTATAAAACAGGCCATGAGCAGTCTTCAGTCCTAGCCCCATACACATGCAGCCTCAGAATGATATCTGCTTTCCAAAGATCAGGTATATGCGGGGTTAGTATCCTGCTGAGGTGACAAGCAGGCCTTTTCAGTTCAGTACTGCTCTCTCCAATCAGGGGAAGGGGAAGAAATGGAACCCTAAATGCAGCCTTTTTGCACCTAGAAGATTACCATTCCTGGCTAGTTATCCATTATGTGGAGATGCCAGCGTTGGACTGGGGTAAATGATGACCTCAACCGGGATCGTGGGTTCATGTCACACTATCTGTAACCCCCATGACTTGCCTGGGCTTGCAACATCTCACTAACTGTCCTGTCTGCAGACAATACACATCTCTTTAACCTATGCTTAATGCTATCTCCACTCACATTGTCTGCACCTTTAAGACTTGATTAGCTGTAAAGACTTGCATTCTAATCAGTATTCTGTAAACTGCGTGTGCCTTTATATGCTCTGTTTGTGATCAGAACTCCCCACTCACCTGACGAAAGGACAAACCCTGAAAGCTAGTGGCGTTTACTACCAAATAAACCTGTTGGACTTTAACCTGCTATTGTGAGACTTCTTACTGTAGTCATCCATTCACCATGGCTGAAATTTGGATTTGTCAATTCAGAAGAACATGTAGCCTGCACCAATTTCCCCAATTAGAATCTTCAGCGAGCCTTGTTTCGCTTAGGGTGGTTATATCAATGTTGTACCTGGCCAGCATCCTGGCTATGAGCACTGTTCTGTGCTCTGGCCACATACTGCTGTCCTACAGTGTACTTACATCTCATGAACCAAGCTTCAAACGATGATTAGCAAGTCCACGGATCAGCCTTGACAGTCAGACATGGACTTCCTCATTTGATCTGAAGTGGCACACAAGTTGATGCTCTTCTTATAGGGAAGAGTGGCTGACACATGATTCTTTGTTTAAGTCTTTCCAGCAAACAGCAAGCAACACTTCCTACTGCCTATGCTCCAACAATGACGCAGCCCGACAAGGTCAAAGAAGTTTTCTATGATGACCTCAGCTAGATAATTAGAGGAATACCGCACCAGGACAAACTCATTATTCTTGGTGATTTCAGTGCCCAAATGGGCATAGTTGATAACACACTGCCAGAAGGACAATAACATCATGCATTGACAGAACAAATTGCAATCGCCAGTTATTTCTCTAGGTGCAGTGTGTTTGATGTGAACATCACAAACATTGTCTTGTGAAAAACAAACTGAAAACAATGTGGATACATCCTGTGTCCAAACATGGGCATGTGTTGGACCTGGTTACAGTATGACAGAGATGTGTGCTTAAGGGCAAATCCAAGAGATGCGAGCTGATGTTTACATCAAACACACTGCACTTCAAGAAATAACTGGCAATTGCAATTTGTTCTGCCAATATATGATGTCACTGTGCTTCTCGACATGTGTTATCATAACCACAGGAATTGCTGATACTCATAAGATAATATTGCCATTGATGACTCTTGGAAAAAGTTAAAGCATGTTACTTCCAGCACAACACCCAAGATCCGAGGATTTGTTAAATGGAAGCACGAAGACTGGTTCAACAAGACATGGGTAATTTTCTTGGTGAAACACACAATGTTCACAGTTTTTATGTAACTGACAAGAAATCACCAGCAATGAAAACCAGATTCCATCATGCAAAACACACGATGCAGGCTAAACAAAAAGAAATGAAGAAGCAATGGTGGGAAAGCAAGGCTGGTGAGCTTCAAGCAGTTGGTGATAAAAATGACCTAAAGGCTCTATGTAAAGATCTGTAATCAGTCTATAACCCCAAAACCAAGGGTGTGGCCTTCATACTTTCTGCAGATGTCAACGATCTCCTATCAGATAGGTATGAGATTCTCTCTCTTTCTGGGTAGTGCACTTTAGCAATCTCCTAAACCAACAATCCACAGTCTGCAATGAGACCACTGTCACTTCCATAGCACCACACTCTGGAATAACTTGCTCTCGATCCTTCTCAAGCAGAAGTCAAAGAGGCCATCAAGCAGCTTTTTTTACAGACAGTTTTCACTGGGAGTTGATGACATCCAACCTGCAGCATTCATAAAATGCACCCACCTCTTCTGCCTAATTTGTAACCAGGGCACTGTGTCCCAGGACTGCAAGGATACCTCATTTACTCATCACTACAAATGGAATGGGAGGAAGTCCAGCTGTGGCAATCATCATGGAGTATCACTTTTTTCAATTGCAGGAAAGTTTCTTTCAAGAGTTATTCTTAATTGGATTGTCTTTCACCTCATTGCCTCTCCACCCAGAATCACATTGTGGTTTCTGTGCACAACAGGGAACAATGGACATGATCTTTGCAGCATGTAAAACTCAAGAAAAGTCCCATAAAAAGAATGAAGACTTCTATACATTATTTATCGACATGACCTTCCACAAGCTTTCAAGGTCTTTGATGCAGTAAATTGGGAAGGCTTGTGGAAGACTCTGTATAAATTTGGCTGTCCTGAAGAGATGATCAGTGTAATTTTCTAATTTCATGATGGCATGAAACAGTGTGTTGCATTATCAGATACTTTCCTGTCATTAACAGCACCAAGCAAGGCTGTGTATTCGTTCCAGGTTTGTTTGCCATGTATTTTGATTTATTATTGTCACATGTAATGATATACAGTGAAAAGCATTGTTTCTTGCGCGTTATATAGACAAAGCATACCATACATAAAGACAGAAAGGAGAGAGTGCAGAATGTAGTGTTACAGTCATAGCTAGGGTATAGTTTAAAAGAGTTAGAGTAAAGTTTTAGAAGCACAGAATGTGTGTAAAAGATAGAATCAGAGGGAATGCTGGGCACAGCTTGCAAGAAGTTGCCAAGCTCCAGCCCCATCTTGAATGTTTGCAAGATAGAGGCATTCTCAGCCATGCTCCAGTATGCCCTCAAAGATCTTGAATTAAGAGTGCATGGTGGCACAGTGGTTAGCACTATTGCCTCACAGCACCAGGGACCCGGGTTTGTTTCCCAGCTTGGGTCACTGTCTGTGTGGAGTTTGCGCATTCTCCTTGTGTCTGCGTGGGTTTTCTCCGGGTGCTCCAGTCCAAAGATGTGGGATTTAGGTTGATTGGCCATGCTAAATTGATCCTAGTGTCAGGAGATTAGCGGGGTAAATGTGTGACGTTATGGGAATAGGATCTGGGTAGGATTGTGGTCAGTGCGGGCTGAATGGCTTCCTTCTGCATTGTAGGGATTCTATTCTATGATTCTATGAATTCAGCGCTGACGTCAATCACTTCAATTTACAAAGGCTGGCAAAAAGGTTCAACTGAGGGTGTTCTTGTTTGTGGAAGACTGCTCTCAAAGATCGGCCTCTGGAGGACATTCCCTTGCTCGTTGATCACTTTGCAGTCTCAAGACACTTTGTTCTTACAATAACTCTGAAGAAAACAAAGATCTAATATCAATCCATCCCTGGCCACATACTCCAAGATCCTACAGTCATCATCAACAAAATACCTTTCCATTTAGTTCAGAAGCTTTGCTATCTTGGGAGCATCCTCTCCAATATGCTGGAAGGTTAAGTCAACTATTTCCCTGACAAAAGCATGAAGCTCAGCATTTGGCAGGTTCACTCACAGGCTTTGGAAAGAGTCTAGAGTTTGTCTCAGAACAGAGATCAAAGTCTACCATGCAGCTGTTGTTTATGAGTGCAAGACTTGGATAATCTACTGTATTTATAGAAAAACTAGAAATATTTCATCTTCTCTGCCTGTGATCTATTTGAATTATCAGGTGGCAAGACAAAATCGCCAATACCAAAATTCTTGCGAAGTGCTGCATACTTGGCATAGAGAGCACGCTCATCAGAGAGCAGCTTTCCTGAGTCGGTCTCTTTGTTCACACGGAGGATTGCTGCATACATTACTCTGCAGCCAGCTGAGCACGGGAACCTGCACCATAGGATGTCCCAAGCTTTGATATCAAGACAATCTGAAAGCCAACCTCAGCTTGTAATCTAGACCCCAACACATGGAGGGAAAAAAGAAATTATTGACAAACCCAGATGGAGAAGTCTCTGTCATCAATTGATTTTGACATTGGAAAGGAACAGAATCAAGTGGCTTCAGGAAAAGCGATGCAAAGCCAATGCTTCCATTCATCCCTCCAATACTGGTTTCATAGGCAGTCTTTGCAATTGATTACACAAATAGAGACTTGGCCTAATGTCACATGAGACACCATCAACCTCGATCGTAAACCTCTTTTTTTGCTGAACACACATCCATCAAAGTGAGAATCCATGATTCCTGAGTCCACTGCAATTTAGTGGGGGCAGATATATCGAATACTGTCTTACCAACTTCGTACTCTGCCTTTTACGAGGGAGAAGATTTGTGGATGGAATTTCTTGTTTGTAAAGACATTTTGTTTTCCACCGTAAATGTTTTTTTTAACTCCTCAAACTGAGCTCAGCTGCTTTCCCACACTTCCCAAAATCTGCCCAACAAATCCTGCAGCCTTTGCTAAGGGCCTTCCCTGATTGCAGGCACACTGCATTTGATCGAGGCACACAGTTGGAAGTCTCCCTGTGACCTGTACTTCCCACCCCTCACCTGCTGGCACTGGTGACAAAGAATTGCTAGCTTCTGGCTGTCTGGGACTTGCACCGCTGGGCACATCAATTGCAGGCAAGGCCTGAGAGAAGGCTCTTCATTGTATTGTGCCTCCCCCATGGAACTGATGGGGGTTGCCTGCTGGTTCTCCAATCATTAGATGTATCCTGGTTGCCACAGCAGAATTCCAGCCAAGGCTTTTTGCAGGTTAGTTTTGACAAAGTGAAAGAATACATCATGATTTACATTATCTATTTCTTTTAGAACCCGAAATGTAGCACATCACATTGTATCTCAATGTTCTCATCCCATGAGTACATGTCCAATGTATGGTATTGCTCCCTAAACTCCAACCCTTTCATCCCCTCAATCACTCTGATTGCATCCTTTCAACAACTTGCTGCACAAAGATGACTAGAACAATGAACAGTATTCTAATATCGCACAACTTCGTAAAGTTGCAAGATTACTTCACGATTTCAGTATGGATCTCTTAAGATATCCCTGTGAAATGGTTTTATTTTCAAAGGGACAAATTGGTTTTGGAGATCTACTCAGTGCCATTTTTTGATAATGGTAAAGAATTAAGTAGTTGAAAAAAAAACTGTATCTGAAGTATTCCTTGACTGAATTCCCTGGATTATTTGGTAGCACAAATTATTCTGCTCAGCAAGTTTCATTGTATGAATTACGTGTTTCTTTAAAAATAAAAAGCTATCCACATCTCTTTGGCAGCAGTTCACCTACTTACACTCCTAATATCCTCACACAGCAGTAATCTGACTGGTTGAAGGGGTCCAGAACTCAAAAATTACATGCTATAAATTGAGGTTTTGTAATCTTCTCCGATCTATTGTTTCCACTCATTTTTCTTCTGATAGCTTTAGGGAACTGTTACACTGGTACCCTAAAGAGTAACCATCAATTCACATCTAGCTAGTGAAGGTGGGAAGGCTATTCAATACAGCATTGGGTGGGGAGTGGTGGGCAGGGGTCACTGGTGCTGGGGGTGGTGTTCAATGGTTGGAAACTATGGTCCAGGCCCTCTCATTCGTCTTCATCCACTTCCAGCACTGAATTGCGATCTGAGGTTGAAACCTATTTGATTTTTCTTTTGCTCCTCACTTCGAGGGACACAGGCACTCTTCCTACCATTCAATCCAGATCAGCTAATTCAATCAAACTGTGTGTTTCAGACATGGGGTCTTCCTGATCTGCAACACTTGCTTATTCACTGTGTAAACTTGAGCCAATGGAGAGTAAGTTTCATTAATTTAAAGGCCATTGTTACTGAAGCAACTCACTTTGCGGGGCTTGTGAATATGATTGGGATCTCAACAGGGATTTCAGTTGCCCGCAATTCAATTCACAAACAAATATCTTTGTTTGAGGTAACACCTTTATGCTTGACAAATGGAAATAAAGTGTTTGAAAACGCAACTTCAAATTTTCAGGTTTTTCTAACCACAGAAGCAATAAAACCTTTACTAAACTCAATACTGTTAGGCAAGTGCTAATTTAAAACACGTGTGCTTAACAGATACAAATCCAGAGAACCAATGACTCCTACTGTAAAAATTTCACACAAGAGTACAATCTTTGAGCTTTCCCTCTAAGGATTGCTATGCAGAACAACCAAGAAGGTCCTGTTGTATGTTCTGTAAATCTCATGAAGAGGTTCTGACTGACATATGGTTGAACATTAAGTGTTTATTAGTAATATTTACAGAGTGTATCCCAAGCTATGAGTTAACTCTGCGGCCAGGAATTTATGGCCCTGCTGCAGTGTCTCTCCCCATGACGAATGTGATGAGCCATTTAAATCTTCATCCAATTTGGCGGGGGACTGTAATAACCTGCCAGTCTGGAAGGGCCATAAAATCCTGGCCTATATTTGCTTCTGCACAGGTCTCTGTCCAATCCACAGTCTCAGGTCCAGTATCTGTCTACATCAGATTATGGACAGTAAAGTTTCTCAGTTCCACATTAACCTTTGTTATGCCAGATACCTTTATACTACACCTCCCCACCTCCCAGATCTTTTTGACCCACCATATTTATATGACAATCATGCCACCCTTTCTCCACCCCACTCAAGTCTCTGATTTTATATATTCAGATAATCTGGAACCTTGATAATTCTTCCAGATCTCATTCCAGTCACATTTGGAGGAGTGGTAGGTTCTGTGGATTTGGGCAACCATTATGGATCTGTAGTCTATGTTTCTGGCACTTAATTATCTTCCTATGATACATTATATCCACTCCGTGGAGTTGAATTTCTCTTTGTCAACTACCCATCTGTTTTGATTGTGGCCCACTGGCTTGTCCCATTTTTTCCAGAAAGAGTGTTCATTCATTTCTGATACAAACCCAACTTTTCTTTCTCCATTTTTTTTTGTTTTGTCAATAGAGCTTCTCCAAACTATGGGATCTTACACAACCATCTGAATGAGTAGGTGAAGCCACCGTTTAAATGACTCATGTTAAAGCTGGCATCTCTGAAGTGGAGCACTCCCTCAATACTGAAATGGTAGCCTAGATTATGTGCCTTGAACCCACATCCTACTGACTCAGAGGCAAGTGTGTTACTAACTGAGCAATGGCTGGCATTTATAAAAAAAATGTTACGAACCTCACACCATCCCTGTGTCAACAAATCCTAACATTGCAGTTTTATTACTATGTAAAATTCTATGGAGATGCACAGAAAACCAACAAATGTCAAGAACACCCTCAAAACTGACTCCAACACAACTCAAAAATAGCTCCAAATGTAAGCCTCCAATATGTCAAAACAAATAGTTACATTACAGTGGGGCAGGGGCTTATTAAAACATGACTTATGATCCAGCATTTCACCTCTTCTGTTAGACCAAGAGAGCAAAAGTAAAAAATACACATGGTTTCCTTAGGTATTTCCAAAGAGGAGTATCAATGCTGAAGTGTGAAATTTAATTCTAATGGGATCTGGGCCATTCCTCAGCAGAAATAATTTGATTTTCTGATACTTTATTTGATTACTTTTCCAGAACACTGGAGTGTTCTGTGATTCTGTCTTTCTAGCCAACAGTGTGGTCGACTGGCAGATATTTCCAATTATAAAAATTTTGTTGTCAGACTTCAATACAACTTTATTAGGTTCAATTCTTCCCAATGGGATTTAATCACAGATTCATAATGTAAACTTGCATACGAAAACTTGCAGAATGATGAGTCCAGAACCTATTTTATTCAAAGTTTTTCTCATCATTGCCATTTCTATCACCAATGTCAAAATATATTTCACTCCTTTGAAACTAACTTGTACAGCACTGATTCTTACTGATTTGCCTCCAAATCTGTGTAACCCATGACTGACTACTGGGAGACTGGATCAGTAGAGATACTGTATGAAACACAAGTCATGAGCACAAATGCAGATGTATATATGCATGTATGCGGTATCCACAGAATAATGTAAACCCTAAAACTATAGAGGCTGTGCTTTCAATAAATGACTTGCACTACGGATGCTGTGATAGTCTCGTCTTTCTTGCTCTCGGCAGTAATTGAAAGCAAAACAAGTTATGGCCTTTATGTTTACATTTCAGGCCCAGGGCAACCCCTCAGATATGAGAATGACTGAACACCTCACATTTTGGATTTGTTCAATACTGATAGTTTTTGCAGCTGTGTGCAAGTGTGTGGTGATGCTACAGAACATTATATTTCCCTGCAATGCATATTTTAATTGACCTAAATGTACATAGGTATGCCCAGGTAAGGAAGGTAGACGTATTTGATTGAAATGCACTGTTTGATAGGCCGATCACATAGCAGATTAATCAATTAATTGTTCAAATAAAACCAAATTATCCTGGACGAGTAAAATAAAATTCACTTTCTTGGAAGCATAGCTTCATCACTCTCTTCTTTTTCACCAACACAGGGTTACCATAACTTTCAAAATGATTTTCTTCCCTCTATTGTTGCTATATTTTCTTAAAACATTATATCCCATAGATTGTTAAGGAAATACTAAGAGATGGAATAAATATTTCATGAGACGATGAAACTTGCCTTACACCGAACAAACTGATTCCATAGGTTATAGATAGCCAATCTCCTAACTTAAATTCATTCAAATTGTAAATTTTATCCTGTGTATTACGGGTCATATATTTGGTGAAGGATTCAAGTTTGAACTCCATTATAATGAAAACATGAACAAAAACAAAACAAAACATGAGGCCGGTGAACTCAGTTGAAGACAGCAGCACTTCAGAAACGATTGCTAAACAAAACCTTTCTGTTTTCTATAACCTTTTTGTGTAAGAAGCAGTTAAATAAATTACAATAAGAACATAAGAACTAGGAATAGGAGTCAGCAATTTAGCCACTTGAGTCTGCTCCGCCATTCAATACGAACATAAGAACATAAGAACATAAGAAATAGGAGCAGGAGTAGGCCATCTAGCCCTTCGAGCCTGCCCCGCCATTCAATAAGATCATGGCTGATCTGTTGTGGCTCAGTTCCACTTTCCCGCCCTCTCCCCATAACCCTTAATCCCCTCTCTTATCAAGAACCCATCAACCCGCTTCTTAAAAATATTTAGCGAGGCAGCCTCCACCACTTCAACGGGCAGAGAATTCCAGAGATTCACCACCCTTTGAGTGAAGAAGTTCCTCCTCAACTCCGTTCTAAACCGCCTCCCCTTTATCTTGAGGCTGTGCCCCCTAGTCCTACTGTCTTTTTTGAGCGGGAAGAGTCTCTCCACCTCTATCCTATCCATCCCATTCATCATCTTGTACGTCTCAATGAGATCTCCCCTCATTCTTCTAAACTCTAACGAGTACAAGCCTAGTTTATTCAGCCTCTCCTCATAGCTCAATCCCCTCAACTCCGGTATCAGCCTAGTAAACCTCCTCTGCACTCCCTCCAGGGCCAAAATATCCTTGCGCAGGTGCGGCGCCCAAAACTGCACACAGTACTCCAGCTGCGGCCTCACCAATGCCCTATACAGCTGCAGCAAGACCTCCCTACTTTTATATTCAATCCCCCTCGCTATGAAGGCCAGCATCCCATTCGCCTTCCTGACCACCTGCTGCACCTGCAAGCTGGGATTTGCGACTCATGCACAAGGACCCCGAGGTCCCTCTGCACCGTCGCCTGCTGCAGTTTTTCGCCACGTAAGTAATAGTCCTTCCTACCATTCTTCCTACCAAAGTGGACCACCTCACACTTGCCAACATTAAATTCCATTTGCCATTTCCTGGCCCATTCGCCCAGCCTATCTAGATCCTTCTGCAGACTCTCCACACCCTCCGCACAATTTGCCTTTCCCCCAATCTTGGTGTCATCAGCAAATTTCGACACCCTGCACTCGGTTCCCTCCTCCAGATCATCTATATAAATGGTAAATAGCTGAGGCCCCAGCACCGACCCCTGGGGCACCCCACTAGTCACCAACCGCCAATCCGAATAGCACCCATTGACCCCCACTCTCTGCCTCCTATTTGACAACCAATCCTCTATCCACGCTAACACCCTACCCCCAACTCCATGTCCCCTGACCTTCTGCAATAACCTCTTGTGAGGTACCTTGTCAAACGCCTTCTGAAAATCCAGAAAGACCACATCCACCGGCTCTCCTCTATCCACTGCCCTAGACACATCCTCATAGAACTCCAGTAAATTTGTCAGACACGACTTCCCTTTAATGAAACATGGCTGATCTTGTCTCAGTCTCACCTCCACTTTCCTGCCCATTCTCCCTAACCCTTCAACCCATTGCTGATTAAAAATCTGTCCATCTCCTCCATAAATTACTCAATGTCCTAGCATCCACTGCACTCTGGGGTAGTGAATTCCACAGATTCACAACCCTTTGAGAGAAGTAATTTCTCATCATCACAGTTTCAAATCTGCTACCCTCATCCTAAAACAATGATCTCTCATTCTAGATTGCCCCACAAGAGGAAATGTCCCCTTTGCATCTACCCTGTCAATCCCCATTAGCAATTAATATACCTTAATTAGATCTCCTCTCATTCTTTTAAACTCTAGAGAGTATAGGCCTAAACTTCTTAACTTCTCTTCATAAAACAAACTCTTCATCTATGGAATCAATCGAGTGAATCTCCTCTGAACAGCTTCTAATGCAACTACATCCCATCTCAAGTAAGACTTAGAATTAGCATTCCTATAGCACATTCCGCCCATCGAGCCTGCACTGACCACAATCCCACCCAGGGCTTACCCCCATATCCCTACATATTTATCCAATAATCTCTTTAACCTATGCATCACAGGACACTAAGGGCAATTTTAGCATGGCCAATCAACCTAACCCACACATCTTTGGACTGTGGGAGGAAACTGGAGCACCCAGAGGAAACCCACGCAGACACGAGAAGAATGTGCAAACTCCACACAGACAGTGACCCAAGCCAGGAATTGAACCCTGGGAATAATGTGTGGAGCTGTGAAGCAGCTGTGCTAATCATTGTGCTACCGTACCACCCACAAAGCCTATTGCACCTGGTATTCCCAGGCGGTCTCCCATCCAAGTACTAACAAGGCTTGAGTCTGCTTAGCTTCTGAGATCAGACGAGATTGGGCGTTTTCAGACTAGTATGGCCGATACTCCAAGGTTCCAATATTCATTTCAGCTACTCTTCTCTTTCATACGCTTAGAGAAGCTTTTGCTATTCTTCTTTATATTTTCTGTGCTAGTTTTCTTTCATAATTTACCTTTACTCTTTTTATTACCTTGTTAGTAATCCTTTGTTGGTCTTCAAACATTTCCCAATCTTCCAGCCTGTCACTGGCCTCTGCAATATAGTATACCTTAGTTTTTGTTTTTATGTTATCTTTAACTACCTTGCTTAGTCATGGATATTTACTCTCATCTTACAATCCTTTTTTCCTCTCTCGAATGTATTTTAATTTGAAGGAATTGACTGTCTCCTTTAATATCTATCACTGATATCTATCAACTGTCTCACCTTAAAATCTTCCTGCCCAGTCCACTAGGGCCAAATCGATACTCATGCCTATATAATTACCTCTGTGGGACTCCAGTTTCTCACCCTTGGATTGAATTTGAAATTCTATCATGTTATGATCACTCTTCCCTGGAGGATCTTTAACTATGAGATCATGAATTAATCCCTCCTCATTACAGCACACAAAACCAGCATAATCTGTTCCCTGACTGGTTCCAAAACATATTCCTCCAAGAAATAATCCCTAATACATTCAATGACTCTTCCTTGAGGCTACCCCTGCCAATTTTATTAATCCAATACTTAAGAGCTTATACTGATTTTGTTTTGGCACAATATTAAGCGTTTTGCAGACATCACACTGTTGATGACCTGATTTCAAACTTTTAAATGGAAGTCCAAAAGGGGTTTTGGAAAGGTAAGAAGGAATTGGAATAAATTAAGCAACTTCATGTCTCACATTCAAGGGCAGTGTCTACCTGGGCATTTCTTTGAAGTGACCTTGAATGTTGAGCAGTGGGACATTTCCATTTCCCTCTACTGTCACTCATTACCCCATCCCAATCATCCCTGTGCCTATAAAACCAATATTATGCTGATAGGACTGTGCCTGAAAATGTGTTCACCGTATAAAAAGCCTGAAATTATACAAAAAAAGAGCAGTTTGGCAAGAAAAGGTTTCATTAAAATTATCATATAGAAGAAATGGTTTTGAAGATTGATGTCCTATATTGAGGGGCACTCAGTGGGCAAAACAGGGAATGATTATTTTCAAAATATTGAAACATTAAGTTAATGCCTTATTGCCCCAAATGTCTAAGGCTCATATTCGCAGAGCTTCATAGAACAATTAGTTTCTGAAATAAGTTTATTTTTCAAAAGTTATCAGTGCTCAAATTAGTGATTGGCTGGATCCTATGGAATTTCTTTTATGTGAGGCAGCTCCACAGCCTGACTTGTGCAAAGAAAGGCTGCCGCTAATGTATGTGTAATATGTTTTTCATATATATATATATAGGTGGTGCAAATTGTAATCAGGCAAGAACTATGTTGTAATATTAATAAAACACATAGAATGCAGACTGTGATCATTCCCCTCAGGGCAGGTAGATGTTGCTGAGGGGAAATGTAATAATAGTCACGTGAAAAAGTTCATAGGGATATGCAGCGACACTGTTAACTAATTAGAATATATGCTTAAGTAAAAAGTGTCAAGTCAATGTTTAATTTAAGAAGAAACTGACACTTCTTTAGCAAAGTTGGTGATGCTGCAACCTAAAATCAGATTATAAAGGCAAGCAATGCTACTACACGAATCCAGCATTTGCTAAATTCAGTGAAATTATAAAGCAGAAATGAGAGGAAATTTGACTCTGTGCAGATGAATTATGAATTTCAGGCATCTCAGGCAGCAATACCACCTTATGGTTCTTGTGAATAAGGGTTTTGATCAGTGAGAGGTTGACAGCCAACACGTTTGTGGTTATAGTCACGTTGTGGTTAGCAAACATACAAACCATCAGAATGCACAGACATAGGCCAACTGTGAATCCAGCATGCCGGCACAACTACTTGCATTTATAAGCTACCTTGGCTGGAAGCATACTGAGCATCCCCATGGAACGCATCTATCCTTTACTGAAGTAATTCCTTCATGCAGTAAACTTCAACTTGCCAAATTCCAGTTTGCAACTGTTGCTCTTTGATAACCTAGCATTAGTTATGGTTTTATTTCACTAAATCATTCTGAATTCTTCCTGAAGTGCTGGTTATTAATCAGGAAATTAAATAAAAGTACATTTTTTGTCATATTGCCAATGCTAATTAAAGTTGCTTATTTATTGTAAATTTGAATACAGGCGCAGGTAAATCTTTCTCCATGTTAATGCATTGTATCACATTCATAAACATAACTTAACCTACTTTTCCTGTATGAAAACCATAGTCACCTACTGACCAAACATGGACTACAAAGTCACCTGGTTTGGTGGAAACAAACAGACAAGTGGTGGAACGGGGGGTGGAGAGGGGAGGATGGTGGTGGTGGTGGATGGAAAGGTGAATGCTATCAGTTTTCAAAAAATTTTTGACTGTGTATTTAAGCATCATGAAACAACATTGACCTTGACACTTTTATTGTTAGAACTTCATATGGTTAAATTCATTCTCTGTTCAGCAAAAACAAAACATCTAATTTAAATTGCAGATGACTTATATAAATATAAATATTTATACAAATACAAATATATTACATGCAATACTAAAGCTGCAAATTCACATTCAACCCCAAATCCCTTCACCTCAACAATTTTTCAAATGGCAGGGACAGCGACACGTGAGCAACTTGATAAATGGCATAGCTAGTTCTAGTGTACAGGTCATCAGCTCTACCATGGTAGCTATGAGGGATTCATAGCCTTTCCTGGGTCCAGTTCACTCAGCCATATCTTACTGCTATGTGGAATTAATGGAATTAGTTGACTACTCTATCTGTGATGTTTAGGACCTTGGGTGGGAGCTGCATGGAATCATTCACTTAGCACTTTTGGCAAAATACATTTCAAAAGAACATAAGTTAGAAATAGAAGTTAGCCATTCAGCTCTCTAACCTACTCTGCCATTCAATAAGATTATGGATGATTTGATCATGGTCTCACCCGCACTTTCCTGCCTGCTTTCACATCCTTTGACTCCATTGCAGATCAAAACTCTGTCTAAACTCAGTCTTGGATATATCCGATGACCCAGTCTCTGCTACTCTCCCAGATAGAGAAATCCAAAGATGAACAACACTAAGCTTTCTTCCTCATCTCCATCTTAAATAGGAGACTTTATAGCTGAAACTCTGTTCCCTCATTCTAAATTCTCCCCAAAAGGGAGACATCCCCTCAACATCTACCCTACAGCCCCTCAGTATCTTATGTTACGATAAGTTTATCTCTTCTCCTTCTAAACTCCAATGAGTATACACCCAACCTACTCACCTTTCCTCATATGACAACCCTTTCATCCCAAGAATCAACCTCATGAACTTCTCTGAACTGTCTCCAATGCAAGTATATCCATCCTTAAATAAGAGACTAAAACATACACAGTATGTGACCTCACCAAAGCCCAGTACAGGTGTAACAAGATTTCTGACTTTTATGTTCCAAATCACTCGCAATAAAGACCAACATTCCAGTTGCTTTACTTGCTGTACTTCATGCTAACTTTTTATGATCCATGTATGAGGCTATCAAGTTCCCTCTGTAACACAGAATTCTGTAGTCTTTCTCTGTTTAATAATATTCTGCTTTCCTACTTTTGATACCAAAATGGACAATCTCACATTTCCCCCACAGTATACTCCATTTACCATGTTGTTCCCACTTACTTATCCTATGTTCAGTTGTGTCCTCCTCACAACTTACTTTCTTATCTATCTTTGCATCACCAGCAAAGTCATTAATATTGAGTGGAAATAATTGAGATCACAGTACTGATTTGTGTGGTACCCCATTAGTTATAGTTTGACAACCTGAAAATGACTCATTTATCCAAACGTTTTGTTTTCTGTAAGTTAGCCAATCCTCTATCCACGTTAACACATTGTCTAATACCATGAGGTCATCTTGTGCATTGAACTTTTATATGGCACCTTATCAAATGCCTTTTGTAAGTCCAAAAATGTCACATCTACTGGTTCCCTTTTATCCACCCTGCTTATTGTATCCTCAAATAACTTAGTAAGTTTGTCAAACATAGTTTCCCTATCATAAAACCATTGTGACTCTTCTTGATTGTACTATGAATTTTAAAATGTTGTGATACTATTTCCTTAATAAAAGGTTCTAGCATGTTCCCAATGCTATATGTTAGGCTAGCAAGATTATAGTTTTTATATTCTGACTCTCTCTTTTCTTGAACAGGGGCATCACATTTACAGTTTTCCAGTCCGCTGGAATTTTTCCAGAATCTGTGGAATTTTGGAAGATTACATTCAAAGCGTGCACTATATCTGCAGTCACTTATTTTAAGTCCCAAAGATGCAAACCAGCAGGTCAACTTATCAACCTTCAGGCCCATCAGTTTTCCAAATACTTTTTCATCTATTGATAATGATAAGCTCATCCTTCTTTTGCCCCTTGATTTTTTACTATTATTATCGGGATGTCTTTAGTGTATTCTACCTTGAAGGATGATACTAAATAGCTGTTCAAAGTCTCTGCCATTTCTTTATTTTCTAGCCTCAACTTCTTGGGGTCGAACATTTTTTATAAACTTTTAGAAGCTCTTAGTCTATGTTTTTATATTTCCAGAGACTTATCTCTTGTATTCATGTGAGGGATTTCACCCTATTTAAGGATAGGGAGGGGCATAGAGCCTTCCCTTCTGTTAAATGTTTGGGGTTTTCCCAAATATTCTTGCTGGGTTCACAGGGTTATGGAACTTCTGATCATTAGTTGTGGGACCACTTGGCTCTCTGTGTATATATTCTGCACCTTTTTGTGTTAAGCATGCGGGTAGCTCCAAGTTTCACTTTGTATGCTAGGTTAAATTGAAAACAGGAACAGCTCTGTGTTAGACATGGTTTAGTTGCTGGTATTCTCACCTGAGGGAGAGCAGCACTGCTGGAGATTAATTAATTCATTTTCAAGTTTATGATTGAATTAATTCACAATTTACCATTTACTGTCACCCTCCTGTCCAAAATGACCATTTCTTTCAGCATTAACAAAAAGAGAAAAAAGCCACAGAAACATAATTAAGAGCAGCAAATATGTGTGAATTCTTCTTCTTAGAAAGTCGCTCAGGATTGAGGATGACTTGCTTCCACTTTGGGGGTTCAGCAAGTCCTATATGATTGATAAATCCAATGCGTGATCTGCAGACTCTGCCATATGCACTGCTTGAATAATCGGGCAGATTTAGGGATTTGTGCATTCTCTCTGTTGCCTAGACTTTGCCTCTGCGTGCTCCCAATGAAGTCTCTCATGTTCAGATCTGTTCCAAATAAACCATCTCAGTTTTGGTCAGTCATAAGCCAGGAGCCAGTGGGGAAGTTTGATTTCTTGTTTCCTGTTGTGACTGATTTTTGAGCTGCTTAGGGAGTCTGTTGTCAGGCCTAGCAGAGCTGATTTGAGTATTTAGGGTACCAGTGCTATGCATATTGGCTTTGAAGAGGTCCCTGTTATTAGACTTCCATTTCTTGCCATCGGATTTGGAAGATCTTGTGAAGGGATCACTGCTGGTACTTTTACAGTACTTTGAAGTGCCTGCTATAGGTTGTCCAAGTTTTTGAAGCTTGTAGGAGTGCAGGAGTCACTGCTGCTTTGAAAACTGTGACTTTCCCCTTGGGTTTGAGATCCTGGTTCTCAAATACTCTATTCCTCAGATGGCTGAGCTGACATACTGGAGGCAACAATGAATGTTTTCACCTGTGTCTGCCCTCATTGAAATTTATCTATGATAGAAACTGCTGTTGTAAACCTACTATTATGTAATTACGCCCCTTCAACAGCAATGGTGCTGACATGCATTAGGTCTGTGCTGCCCTGTGTTGTAAGAAACTTGCAATCGCCTTCATTGTTCTTCTTCACAAGTTCTCCTTTTGCATTGTGAATTTATATTCAATATATATTAAATTAAAGCTGGTCTATCTGTTGCCTCTTCCATTGAAAACTTGTTATACCTATCCTGTTAGGCTTTTCTGGATAACTGCAACATATTTAACCAGCTTTTGTCATGAATATTTAAAAGTCTGGCACTGCAACACTTGAGCATTCAGAGTTTGCATGAAGTTATAGGTTCTGACCACAGGGTAGTGGTGTGGAGTACATTTGTGATCTTTTTCACAGCTTTTACATCCAGCTCAGATTTCTTTCACAATCAATTTTCTCCACAGGTAAGTTCATATTGAAGTTCTAAAGTTCAAAGTTTGCTTTTAATTTTATGTACATGAAAATGTAAGCTTTCCAACATCTCAGCTGTTTTCCTCTTCCCTCACTGCTATTTTACCACAAGGAGATAACCCGGTTCTGCTACTGTGCTGACTGCCACAGCTCCTACAGGCAGCTTGGTCTCTCTTAACTTCCTTTCAGTTTCTAACCTATCATGCTTCTGCAGCTGCCAGCCTCGCCAGTTGGCCATTCAGTTCATGATCCCTGACTGGTTCTCTGTCTGTTTCTTGATCTTTAACATTCCCTCAGTCTGTTTCCTGTCCCCACCAATCAATAGACTGAATACTTTCTGTCCTGATGTTGTACTTCTGTGTTACCAGCTGATTACCAATTTACCCTTGCCCCACCAATTCCTTTCCAATCACTCCTCCCTTAAATCTGCTACTCTGGATATGTTCAAAGTTTTTAAAGCTATGAAAGAGTTGGAGAATCCAGGTACAAGGACATTATTCCACTTAACACTATGATTGTGAAAGGGAGTAAGCGAACATCACAAGATGACATTTTAGGTTACAGTGAAAAAAAACCCCTACTTAATCTGAGTTTATTATTCCAGAATACTGACCCTCCGAACTGATCTTCATAATATTCCAGTGTTCTGTGCACAGATGAGCAGGGTGGGAAAGGACCATCATGTCAATAAAGCCCACCCCATCATGCTATGATGAACATCACTGACCTACTCCTCTGGCTCCAATCTCCCAGGAGAGGCAAAAAAAAATCTTTAGTCAATTTGAAAAAAATCTCTGTAATTTCTCTGGGGAATGAAATTTTGTGTTGAGAGTAGAAAGCCTAGGATCTTTTGAATTTTGAATTGCACCACAGGAAAAACATTCTATTAAATATTAGTGCGAGTTGAGCTTTATATACAAAAATGGGACTTGCATGAACTGGGTTGAAGAACAAAACAAACTTCAGTCATAAAGAGAAACAAGCTTTTTTTTAATTTGGAGGCTGGGACAGGGAGAAAATATGCTTTTGATTTTTTTTTCATTTGGTGAAAAATTTCCTTGCAGATTAAAATTGTTTGGTGAGATATGCCAGACTTCAGAGAGTCATAATAGGCACCACCGTGATTGAGACTAGGAAATAATTTTGCTCAGCATGGTAGGGTATTAATTCCAATTCAGTGACTTAAAAGTTTTAGCAAAGTGGGACAAGAGATGGGGTGGCAACCCACTCCCTGGATGGCATTTCAAAAATGAGGAGGAGGCTGGAAGCAGATGCTTTTACAGCACTGCCTGTGGACCAGAAGCACTTCACCCGGCCCCTCAACCTCCACCCCACTTTCCTCCCCCACCCCCTCCCCCAAAAACCAAACCTCCCATTACAAAGGAACCTCAGCAGTCTGTGAATGAACTAGTGGACTGAGTTCCCCCTTGCTTTCCCTCCTTGGGAACTGGAATTGGATCTTTGCCCCTCACCATCCCCTTCTCCTGGAATACGAAGTAAAGAGTCCTACAATCTGTCTTGGACTGCTCCCAGCCAAGCCTGCCAATAAAGCTGAGCGGACCAAACATCACTTGCTGTGCAGTTAAAATGTCAAAGCATGTGAGGAAACTCAGACATCCAGATTTCCCATCCAAAGCTCAAACCCCAGCCTAGGAAACTCGCCCCAGTGAATAGGCAAACCATCAGAAACGAGGTGCTTAGCTTCATAAATCCCTGTGTAAAGATGTTCCTTGACCTCTCTGTTCTAAATCTCTGGTATATTTAATCCTGTATCTAAGGCCCCTCATTCTAGATCCTTCATTTACTGGTAGCAATAGGTTTCCATCTACCCTTCCTAAGATTTTGATAATTATAAAAACTGCTAACTTTCTAGCCCTATAGTGTCCTCTATTTCTCATTAAGTTAGTACTTGAATTGTCCATTGAAAAGATGGCCAAAGAGTTTCCCAGATTGTCTGATAAATTTATTCCCTTGGAAAACAATGAAAAGTGCAGTTGGCAGACTGGGTGTGTGAAGATTTATGAGGAACATATAAAGAATTGAAAGGCTGGAGGCACATATATTATTCATTTAACTTTTATACAGAAGAATATGCCAAGCCACATATCTCATTATAGGTGAAATTACAAACAGCCAGGGATTTCCCGTATTATTTGATGAAACATGTCCAATGTAAGAAATATGCACATTTTTGACATCGATCTAGTTTACAAGGAACCTGATAGTCTACAGGGGTTCTCCTGGTCTTTCTGAAGTCTGGTAGCAGACATTGAAAATCAGAATATCAGCATCAAGGGATTCTGGAGCTATATCCTAATATCACCTGTAATAGTACGACTGAAACATGTGCACTCTAGTGCCTATAGAACTCTGCCCTTCTCATTAATATAAAAGCAAAATATTATGGATGCTAATGAAAAGTTATTGAGCGGGATTTCACGGCCTCGCTGGTCCCAACTTTTACTAGTGAAGAGTCAACAAAGCAACAGGAAATACAATTTAACATACAGAATTAACATGAGGAGGATCTTCTTGTCACGCTGGCTGATGGGCAAGGCAAGCTGGTACGATCATGAGAGAGCTGAGAAATCAGGTTTGCACTCAATTTCTTGCCTCTTGCGATCTTACCAGCACTGGATATCTGGCAAGATCAGCCTTGTGCTATTTAAAATTACATTTAAATATTATAAGAGATGGTTCTCTCTAGTGAGGATCACAAATCGTCCCCATCAACAGGGACCAGACGTAATGGCTTCACTGGTAGGACTGGAGGCTACTGAAGCCCTCCTTGGAAGTTGGGGATAGAGTGGGGTGCCCACTGCCCCCCCCAGCGCCCCCCCCCCCACCCCCGGCACTGGGCATTGCCAAAGGATGGGATTTGAAGGGGCAGGACCAACTGGGGACTGGGCCCATCGGATGGAGAAGGGACTGCTGCAGGGAGTTGGGGTGAACCACTGCACACTCTGCAACCAGCTTTCAAAAACACAATGACAAAAAAAAAATCCAGAAAGGTTTGTCCAGAATTTTCTAACTCCTCCATGGTGGGTTTTCCCATGGCGGGAATGGCTTCTCACTAGCCACCAGCAGGATCTTCCCCTCTCATCCAAGCAATGGCAATTCACATGATTTGCCCATTCCATACAGAGGAGTCCACAGTAGGGGTCAACTTTGGCTGGGCTAGAAGATCCAACTGGAAGGAAGGACTGGAAAATCCCATCTGTTGATTTCTCTCTCAATACCTATCCAAAGTAAACATTTGCTGTTCATTTAGACAGTTCCATTCACACAATAGACCATTGCAGGGTGATGAATTCTTCTGACACAGCGAGGATTCTGTCACTTACCAACTATTAACAGACTGCACTTACTCATAACCATCAACACTGCAGCATATTGAAAGAGAAATTATTTCCCTAGCTTTCTTCTGGCCAAACAGATCTTCATTTCTGAATAAGAGTGCATCATATTCAACAAATAAAAATTTCCAGTCTCCATTTTCTAACCATTGCTCCGTACTTGTGGCATCTGTGTTAGGTTTTTCTGTATAAACAGAGGAATTCTGTGTTGTGGCAAGACTTCCACCTCCGAAGCCATGCTGCAGAAGGATAAAAATCAAACCTAACAAATGCTTCAGGCAACTGTACGTCTATTTGAAAGAAAGATAAAAATAGCCTGCATTTAAAAGCTCTGTTTTGGGACTGTAGTGCTTCTCAAAGTATTCTTTAACCAATGAAGTGCTTTTGCAGCATAGTCACTGCTGTAGGTGGCAATTTGCACATACTACAGTCCCCCAAACATCAAAGAGATAAACAACCAGATAATCTCTTTCTGTGATGTTGGTTGATGGATAAGTATTGGTCAGGACACTGGGGGAAAACTCCCCTGCTTTTCTTCAAATAGTACATTTGATCAATTACGCCCATATGTGAGGGTGGATGGAACAACAGTTTAACATTTCATCTGATAGATGGCATTTCCAACAATACAACGGCTTCCTATTGCAATGAAGTATCAGCTTAGATTATGAGTTCCGGAGATTTTAACTCTCACCAAAAAGCAGGAAACAGACTCCAGAGTTGCTCTATCTGGTCAGTTGTAATGACTCATTTACATTCCCCATTCAGTTTAACGTTTATTTATTAGTGTCACAAGTAGGCTTACATTAACATGCAATGAAGTTACATGTTAAAATCCCCCAGTTGCCACACTGCGGTGCTTGTTCAGGTACACTGACGGAGAATTTAGCATGGCCAACGCATCTAACCAGCATGTCTTTTGCACTGTGGGAGGAAACCGGAGCACCTGGAGGAAAACCACGCACACACGGGAGTCCATGCAAATTCCGCACAGGCAGTGACCCAAGCCAGGAATCAAATCTGGGTCCCTGGTGTTGTGAGGCAGCAGTGCTAACCACTGTGCCACCCATTCAGCCTCTCACCAGAAACAGAAAAAAATAGACAAGCAAGCTGGTTGCTTCCTTTCGAGGTCAGGTAAGTCACAGAGGCTTTCAGGGCCAAGTAGGTATGGCACTGGCCCAAACTTTATGCAGGATAGACAGAGACTCCGGACTCCAAAAGAGATAAGTTTACCTACTTTTTCAATGGCAGATGATATGAATCAGTCCCAATAGTTATAAAAATTGCCTATCTAAGCAGTGGAACCCAGGATTGCATGTATTTATAGAGACGTCAACCTGACAATAACAGACGGGGGCGGCATGGTGGCACAGTGGTTAGCATTGTTGCCTCTCAGCGCCAGGGACCCAGGTTCAATTCCTGGCTTTGATTACTGCATGTGTAGAGTTTGCACATTCTCCCCATGTCTGTGTGGGTTCTCTCTGGGTGCTCCACTTCCCTCCCACAATCCAAAAATGTGTGGGTTAGGTGAATTGGCCATGTTAAATTTCCCCCTCAGTGTACCCGAACAGGCATCGGAGTGTGGTGACAAGGGGATTTTCATAGTAACTTCATTGCAGTGTTAATGTAAGACTACTTGTGGCTAATAAATAAATAAACTTTTTTTTAAACAATATCAGATAAGCAAAAAACATCAGCCTGGTTTTAACTCCGTTGCACCTGTTTTCAGCTAGTTGGAGCAGCATTAATTTCCCTTTCAGCCGATTGGCACTAGCACATCCACTGAGCTAAAACTGGAGAAATTGGTGCCCGAAAAGAAGGTATTATGGAAGAACCTTATACAAGTATGCAAGATACCATAATGCAATAATATTTTAAAATATGCCAAGCTACTGGAGCTACTGGCTTAGGTTAAAGCTTGAATTGACAGCATTTAGGGAAGACAGTGGCATGGTGGTAATTTCACTGGACAGGTAATCTAGAGGCCTAGCTTATTACTCTGGGGACCTGGGTTCAAATCCCACTGTGGCAGCAACTGGAATTTAAATTCAGTTCACAAAATCTGAAATCAAAAGCTTGTCTCAGTAATAGGGGCCATGAAACTGGTGTCTATTCTTGTAACAACCAATCTGGTTCAATAACTTAGCAAAAGAAGTATGTTATCTTTACCTGGTCAGACTGGCATGTGACTCCAGACCCAGAACAGTGTCGTTGACTCTTAGCTGCCCTCTGAAATTGCCCAGCAAGCCATTCAATCCAAGAGCAATTAGGGATGGGCAATAAATGCAGCCTTACCAAGACACCCGCATCCCACGAAAGAGTAAACAAAAATAAGGACAGATATCAAAGGAAAAATATCTTCACTTTAAATTCTGTTCTATGTAAGGGAGCAAAAGTGCTAAATTTATTCAAGAAACTGTTTAGCCAATTGGAGGAATGTAAGTTTTTACAATTTTGTAAGGATGTGCTAAGACTGAACAGGCAATATTCATCCATCATATCACCTTGAGATTAATATGTTATAAAATTTATAAAAAGGAGATCTTGTCGTTCATTTTGTTCATCCTTCCATTGAAACTAATGACTGTCCAACTGTCGAATTATTTAACAATTGCATTGTAAATATTGATAAATAGGTCATTCAATCCATTCTTATTATTGGCCCAGAAATCTTTAAAAGTCCCTTCAAAGGAGCATCAAATTTTTTCCTGTAATGATTCAAGGCTTTTCATTTCGTTGTCCTATTCTGGTCTATTGTACTCAAAGTCTGGTGATCTCAAATCCCCTACTCATGCTTTCCTTCATGGTTAGAAATCTGGAAGACATTGAAACCCAAAGTCTGAATTATAACATGCTTCCAACATGTGATAAAAAATATCAGTGACCAGAAAGTAAACTGGATCAGTCATATAAATATTGTGGTCTCCTGTCTCCCCAAAGTCTGTCCATCATCTACAAGGCACAAGTCATGAGTATGGTGGAATACTCTGCGGTTGCCTGGATGAATGTGGCTCCAACAACACTCAAGACTCCCAATATGATTCAGGACAAAGCAGTCCTCTTATTCGGCATCCCATCCATCATGTTAAATATCCCCTATCTCCATCACTGGTTTGAAGTGGCTGTGTGTGTATCATCTACAAGATGCATGGTAGCAACTCACCAAGCCTTCTTTGACAGCACCTTCCAAACCTGAAACTTCTATCACTTAGAAGGACAAAGGCAGAAAACAGATGGGAACACCACCACCTGCAAATTCCCCTTGAAACCACATGCCAACCTGATTTGGAACAATATTCCTGTTCCTTTAACCGTTGCCCTCTCCACAGCATTGCACCAGATGGACTGCAGCGGTTCAAGAAGCCAGCCTCACCACTACCTTCTCAAGGATAATTACAGATGAGCAACAAATGCTGGCCTTGCCAGTGACATCCACTTCCCATATAAGGATAATAATGAGTGAACTTCCACAAAATCTGTCACAACAATCTTCTTACTAAACTGTCTTGCTGAAGGATACATAGAGATGACCACGGTGCTCATGGTTGATTGAATTGTTTCAATATCCTGCATGATAACCTACGTTGATTTCCATTCATTAATTTAAATAAATGCAGCATTAACAGGCTCACTTATGAGTCTATGCTCCCTTTGTCCAACTTTCTTGTATTTTCTGTATACAGGTGGTGCATTGCCCCATGCATACCAACTGGAAAGGTCTTTCTTCTATTAATTGGGCTTCGTTCCTATAATATTTATAAATAAGCCAAATGATATTAAATGTGGCGTATAATGCTGGCAGTAAAGGGTGGAAATCGTAACTGCCAACACAGGAAAAGCTGGAAAATAACTATTCCCAAAATAGTGCATCCCTAATCCAGCATCTGTCATGCATTTTTATAACCCAAAGCATCACCTTCAATCAGCTTCGGCTCATTATGAGTATGGCACATTAACTGGATTGGTTAGTGCACGTATTAGCGTATAACAGCCATAAACAATGTTTTAGTCAACAAATGTGATAACACATTAATAATTATGAAGTAGGGTATAAATAATGTATACCAAATTCACTTGCTGTGCTTAAGCAAGTAAATGAATGATTGTTGTGGGAGTCAGAGTATCAGTTGTTTTTTTTAACATCTGGGATTCATAGAGGAAAATAATTCCTTAATATCTGTGTAGATGATTCTTCCACTTTTACTTGCAAAAGCAAATACTACTGAAAGAAAAGGAGAGCAAGGATGAGGGAATCATAATTAGATATTCAGGCAAATGGTAATATTCTACGTCATTCAATGGCCAAACTTCACATTTTGCTGCTCAGTTTCTGATATCACAACTTAATACCTCCATCATCCACTGTAAGATTGCATTCAAGTTGTTTCTCAATTGGCAACGGTACTGACAGAAGCCATGAGGATAGATAGTGCAGTGAATGAATAAATTCATACTGATGGTGTTCTGTCTAATTTGAGGTAGAATAGGCTTTGTGTTGAATGACATTTGATATTTTCAGCAGATGCCATATGAAAACACTTGGGAACAGAATTTTCCATGGGGCTTTGGACTGCTGTTCACATGGCTGCTATTATAACACGACTCAAAGCAGCAGTTTGCCTTTTCAACCATGTGAAAGTGAGAGAGCGCAAGGCTGGGGTGCCCCCTCTCCAACATTTTGAAGACTAAATTAATAAATGGCCCCAGCAGCAGACGGTGAACATCAAAGGGCCTCAAAATCTTCTGGGAGCACGGCCGCCAGTCTTCTGCAGATTCTGCAGAATCCTGGATAGGAGTGAAAGTAATAGGGTAATTGTAATGGGGGACTTTAACTTTACTAATATTGATTGGAATAGCTATAGCTCTAACTCCTTAGAGGGGTCAGTTTTTGCACAAAGCGTGCAGGAAGGTTTTTTGACTCAGTATGTAGATAGACCAACTAGAGGTGAGGCTATATTGGATTTGGTGCTGGGAAACGAGCCAGACCAGGTGTTAGACTTGGAAGTTGGTGTGCATTTTGGTGATAGTGACCACAATTCAGTTACGTTCACCTTAGTGATGGAAAGGGATAGGCATGAACCTCGGGACAGTAGTTTTAGCTGGGGGAAGGGTAATTATGAGGCTATTAGGAGAGAATTCGGAAGCATAGGTTGGACTAGGAAACTACAGGGGCTGGGAATGTCCGAAATGTGGAGTTTATTCAAGGAGCAGCTACTGCGAGTCCTTGATATGTATGTCCCTGTCAGGCAAGGAGGAAATGGTCGAGCAAGGGAACCGTGGTGCACTAAAAAAGTTGTTTCGCTGGTTAAAAGGAAAAAGGAGGCTTATGTCAGGATGAGGCTTGAGGGCTCAGGTAGTGCACTGGAAAGCTTTAGATTGGCTAGGAGGGAGTTAAAGAGTGAGTTAAGAAGAGCTAAGAGAGGACACGAGAAGACTTTGGCTGATAGGATTAAGGAGAATCCTAAGGCGTTCTATAGATATGTTAAGAACAGAAGATTGGTTAGGGTAAGATTAGGGCCAGTTAGAGACAGCAGTGGGAAGTTATGTGTGGAGCCGGAAGAGATTGGAGAGGCATTGAACCAATATTTCTCTTCAGTATTCACGCAGGGGGACATAAATGTAGCTGTGGAGAACACTGGGTTACAGGGTTGTAAACTGGATAGTATTGCAGTTGATAAGGAGGATGTGCTAGATATTCTTGAGGGTTTGAAAATAGATAAGTCCCCTGGGCCGGATGGGATTTACCCTAGGATTCTCTGGGAGGCAAGAGAGGTGATTGCAGAGCCTCTGGCTCTGATCTTCAGGTCGTCATTGGTCACAGGTATAGTGCCAGAGGATTGGAGGATAGCGAATGTTGTCCCATTGTTTAAGAAGGGGAACAGAGACTTCCCCGGGAATTATAGACCGGTGAGTCTTACTTCTGTTGTGGGCAAGGTTTTAGAAAAAATTATTAGGGATAGGATTCATAGTTATTTACAGAGTAATGAATTGATTGGAGATAGTCAGCACGGTTTTGTGAAGGGTAGGTCATGCCTTACTAACCTTATTGAGTTTTTTGAGAAAGTGACCAAAGAGGTGGATGGAGGTAAGGCAGTTGACGTGGTATATATGGACTTTAGTAAGGCGTTTGATAAGGTTCACCATGGAAGGCTTCTGCAGAAAATGCAGATGTATGGGATTGGGGGTGATTTAGTTAATTGGATCAGGAATTGGCTAGCAGATAGGAGACAGAGGGTGGTGGTTGATGGAAAGTATTCGTCATGGAGTTCGGTTACAAGTGGTGTGCCTCAGGGATCTGTTTTGGGGCCACTGCTGTTTGTAATTTTTATAAATGATCTGGATGAGGGTATAGTTGGGTGGATCAGTAAATTTGCTGATGACACCAAAGTCGGAGGAGTGGTAGATAGTGAAGAGCTATCTTAGATCTGGTGCTATGTAATGAGGCGGGTAGAATTAGGGAGCTTGCGGTGAAGGATCCTCTTGGGGAGAGTGATCATTGTATGGTGGAGTTTCTGGTGCAGATGGAGGAGGAGAAAGTGGGTTCCCAGACACGCGTCCTTTGTTTGAACAGAGGGGAGTACGGTGGGATGAGAGAAGAATTGGCGACTGTGGACTGGGGAGCGCGTTGGAAGGTAGGTCTGCTGAGGAGCAGTGGAAGATCTTTAAGGAGATCTTTCTTGGTGCTCAGCAGAAATTTATTCCGATGGTCAAAAAGGACCGTAGGAGGAGAGGTAATAAGCCGTGGATAACGAAGGAGGTGAAGGAAAGTGTTAAATTAAAAGCGGAGGCGTTTAGAGTAGCTAAGAGTAGTGGGCGAGAAGAGGATTAGGAGAGGTTTAAATGTCAACAAAGATTGACAAAGAAGTTGATAAAGGAGGGTAGGAGAAACTAGGATAGCAAGAGTTTTTATAAATATATAAAAAGGAAGAGGCTGGCTGGGGTGAACGTTGGTCCCTTAGAGGATGAGAAGGGGGACTTAATGGTAGGGGATGGGGATATGGCAGAGGTCTTGAATAACTTTTTTGTTTCGGTCTTCACGGAGGAGGACGTGAATAATTTGCCGGGTGTTAGAGATGGAAAGGTGGTAGGACTGGAGGGTCTCGATGACATTACCGTTACTAGAGAGGTGGTGCTCGACAGACTGGAGGGGCTGATTGTGGACAAGTCCCTAGGACCGGATGGAATGCATCCGAGGGTTCTGAAAGAAATGGCGGAGGTGATAGTGGATGCCTTGGTGGTTATTTTCCAGACGTCGCTGGATTCCGGGGAAGTGCCGGAAGATTGGAAAACGGCTAATGTTACGCCGTTGTTTAAGAAGGGTGCCAGGCAAAAGGCGGGGAATTATAGGCCTGTTAGTTTAACGTCTGTTGTAGGTAAAATGTTAGAATCCGTCATCAAGGAGGAAATAGCGAGGCATCTTGAGGGGAACTGCTTGATAGAGCAGACGCAGCACGGTTTCCTTAAAGGGAAGTCGTGTCTGACAAATTTACTGGAGTTCTATGAGGATGTGTCTAGGGCGGTGGATAGAAGAGAGCCGGTGGATGTGGTCTTTCTGGATTTTCAGAAGGGTTTGACAAGGTACCTCACAAGAGGTTATTACAGAAGGTCAGGGGGCATGGAGTTGGGGGTAGGGTGTTAGCGTGGATAGAGGACTGGTTGTCAAATAGGAGGCAGAGAGTGGGGGTCAATGGGTGCTATTCGGATTGGCGGATGGTGACTAGTGGAGTGCCCCAGGGGTCGGTGCTGGGGCCTCAGCTATTTACCATTTATACAGATGATCTGGAGGAGGGAACCGAGTGTAGGGTGTCGAAATTTGCTTATGACACCAAAATTGGTGGAAAGGCAAATTGTGCGGAGGGTGGGGAGAGTCTACAGAAGGATCTAGATAGGCTGGGCGAATGGGCCAGGAAATGGCAAATGGAATTTAATGTTGGCAAGTGCGAGGTGGTCCACTTTGGTAGGAATAATGGTAGGAAGGATTATTACTTACGTGGAGAAAAACTGCAGCAAGCGACGGTGCAGAGGGACCTCGGGGTCCTTGTGCATGAGTCGCAAAAACCCAGCTTGCAGGTGCAGGAGGTGGTCAGGAAGGCGAATGGGATGCTGGCCTTCATCGCGAGGGGGATTGAATATAAAAGTAGGGAGGTCTTGCTGCGGCTGTATAGGGCGTTGGTGAGGCCGCAGCTGGAGTACTGTGTGCAGTTTTGGGCGCCGCACTTACGCAAGGATATTTTAGCCTTGGAGGGAGTGCAGAGGAGGTTTACTAGGCTGATGCCGGAGTTGAGGGGGTTGAGCTATGAGGAGAGGCTGAATAGATTAGGCTTGTACTCGTTAGAGTTTAGAAGAATGAGGGGAGATCTCATTGAGACGTATAAGATGATGAATGGGATGGATAGGATAGAGGTGGAGAGACTCTTCCCGCTCAGAAAGGATAGTAGGACTAGGGGGCATAGCCTCAAGATAAAGGGGGGGGCGGTTTAGAACAGAGTTGAGGAGGAACTTCTTCACTCAAAGGGTGGTGAATCTCTGGAATTCTCTGCCCGTTGAAGTGGTGGAAGCTGCCTCGCTAAATATTTTTAAGATGCGGGTTGATGGGTTTTTGATAAGAGAGGGGATTAAGGGTTATGGGGAGAGGGCGGGAATGTGGAACTGAGCCACGACAGATCAGCCATGATCTTATTGAATGGCGGGGGAGGCTCGAAGGGCTAGTTGGCCTACTCCTGCTCCTATTTCTTATGTTCTTATGTTCTTATGAAGAGGGTTGTCATAGTTTACAGAGAGACTTGGACAAGTTGCAGAGCTGGGCCGAGAGGTGGCAGATGGAGTTTAATGCGGAAAAGTGTGAGGTAATTCACTTTGGCAGGAATAACAGATGTGTAGAGTATAGGGCTAACGGTAGGACTCTAAATAGTGTTGATGAACAGAGGGATCTAGGTGTATGTGTACTAGATCCCTGAAAGTTGGGAATCAAGTAGATAAGGTAGTTAGGAAGGCATACGGTGTCTTGGTGTTTATTGGTAGGGAGATTGAATTTAGGAGCCACAACGTCATGTTGCAACTGTACACAACTCTGGTGCAGCCGCACTTGGAGTATTATGTGCAGTTCTGGTCCCCACATTATAGGAAGGATGTGGAGGCATTGGAGAGGGTGCAGAGGAGGTTTACCAGGATGTTGCCTGGTATGGAGGGAAGGTCCTATGAGGAGAGACTGAGGGATTTGGGGTTGTTTTCGTTAGAAAGAAGGCGGCTAAGAGGGGACCTTATTGAAACATATAAGATGATTAGAGGTTTAGATAGGGTGGACAGTGATAGCCTTTTTCCTCGGATGGAGAAAGCTAGCACGAGGGGGCATAGCTTTAAATTAAGGGGTGGTAGTTATAGGACGGATGTCAGGGGTAGGTTCTTTACCCAGAGGGTGGTGAGAGATTGGAATGCCCTGCCTGCTGCAGTTGTAGATGTGCCTAGTTTGGGGGCGTTTAAGAGATCCGTGAATAGGTTTATGGATGGAAAGCAATTGGTTTAGGTTAGAGGGTCATTGCTTTTTTAATTGGTCGGCGCAACATCGTGGGCCGAAGGGCCTGTTCTGCGCTGTAATGTTCTATGTACACTGTCTTGATTCCTCCGGGGAGGCCTACTGGAAAATTTCAGTCATCTTCGGACACTAGGCCTTACTAAGTCAATTCTGCCAGTCAAAAACTATCTGCTGCTAATGGGCAGGTAGCCCCCACCGTACGCCCATTCCCCTACTCATCCTGCCTCTGGAAAACTGGCCAAGGGGGCTGACAGTGCAAAATCCTGTGCCATCCACATGCATGACTGTCCCCATTGGGGCCTAAAAATTCAGTCCTCCTTTCTCAGACTGATATCAATTATCATGAATTTATATCATTTATAAAAATATTACAAGGAAAACTGCACTGTTCAAGCATGAAACTATAACATGAAATATTGGAAAATCTCAACAGGTCTGATGGCATCTGGGGAGAGAGAACAGAGCTGACATTTTGGCAATGCCAGACCTGCTAAGATTTTCTAGCATTTTCTGTTTTTGTCTCAGGTTCAAGCATCCACAGCAAACTTGCTTTTATCTTATTGTTCAAGCATGAGTTGATTCTATCACACAGGAACAAACTGGACAGGTCTTTTTGTGGTCTTTGAAGACGCCAGGACAATGTGTACCATATCTGTCCTCATCCAATCTACATGTATACACTTTGCAGCAGGTGCCATGAGATGGTGAATAACTGGAGGAAGCCTTGCCAATCTTTCTTGTCCCTAGCCTTGCTATTATAACGTGATTCAATCACCACTACCCTCCTTCAATTCCATTTCCTCCATCCCCTCTCCTCATTCCACTCTATCCTGAGATCACCAAGAATTGTGCAGACCAGGAATTGAATCTGTGTTATTGTTCATGGTCAAGTAGGATAGCAAGACAAGATTTAGAAATTAAACCATAATCATGGTATGTTGTTCACTGTGAACAAACCCACAATCCTCTCCATTCATGTAGGAATATGACACAAACCAGGCACTGTAATAATAACAAGCTAAAAAATACTAACTTAAATTTAAAAAGACAGAATCAATCCACAAGGAGTTAATATACAATTTTAAGAAATGTTCTGACAAATTCTGATGAATAATAGTTTCATGAGGGAAATCAGCTGTGTCTCCTGGTTGCCCTTTACGATTACACATGAACAATACAAGAAAAATGCTTGCCCACAAAGTTCGGATGCATTAGTCAGAGCTGCAAATGAGTGGCCCAAATTCAGATTCTTTTTATGGGTCATTTTATATGAAATACACTTTTTTCTGAGTAAAAAATAAGAAGTGGTGTTTAACCAGTCTGACACTTTGTGTGGCGTAGTTCCAATTTTGAGAGATTGCAGGTTTCTTTGCTTACTCCTGGATGCAGTTCTACTTTTTACAATGAATTATCTCAATTAATCACAGATGATCAATCTGCATGTATTAAAGTTTAAAATGAGCTATTCCAGATCATAATTCAGTGGTAGTCTTCTCCAATAGAGATGACTGGTCAAGAGAGGGGAAAAAATGCATCTGTATTCCTGGGAATTACAGGAAGATGCTCATGCTAGCATTCGGTTGGTGGGAATAGAATTTAACAATCAGAAAGCAGAGAATCTTAAAGTGAAATCTCAAAGCCAATCACCCGCTTACAATTTGAAATTTGAAAGGTAAAGGTAAAGTGACTTTAAATTAATTGGCTTTGGTATTCAGAACCCTTTGTCATGGAGGTGCCAGCCCTGAAATTCTCTGAGTGTTTGTCAGGGTTCCTGCCCCCAGAAACTCATTGGAAAGGGATGAAAACGATACTAAGTGAAATCAGAAATTTCCCTCTTGTATAAGTTTCAGGTGGGTAAACTTTGCCAGTTTTGGAAATGCACGTTTCAATTGTAAGGGGATGGCTGGCTTTGAGATTTCACTTTAAGAGTCACTGATTTCCTATTGTTAAATTCTATTTCCAGCAACTGAGTGCAAGCATGAGCATATCCTTGGAATTCCAAGGATATGCTGGAGGGAGACATTTTTTCCCCCTCTCCACTGGTCATCTCTAGAGAAGACTACCACTGAATTATTAAAGGAGTGTACATTGCCAACAGAGCTACTAAGAAACAGAAAAAAAACTTTATCCCTGTTGCTGTGATTCCCATTGCAGACCACATTGTCCATCAACTGTGATGGAAATAATCTAGTTACCGAATACAGAAAAATTCTTACTTCTACAAACTTATTTTTCTCTGTGCAACTGTGGCAGACTTATTTTTTAAACAGGAAATGGTATCAGCAATGAGGCACCCAAATTGGCTCTAACTCCCGTGTTGAGCAAATTAACCTGAACTGACCTAATCTCAGTCACTTCAGGTTTGTAGCTTTGATGACCACTCAGATCTAATGGTTAAAATGCTTGACAGATCAAAAGAAAATCAGCTAAGTATTTTGCCTGTGAGGTAAACTATGTTAACGTATTTTGCTTATGGTAATTGCATCAAATTTTGTTTAAAAACAAAAGCAGAACAGAACAAGTGCCAAAAATGCTGTATATAATTTTTTTAAAAATACATTTATTTACAACACATACTCTGTTGACGAGCCAGAATAATTCATTAATAGGGTGAAACTGTCACTGGAATTTGGGATTCTTCCCAGCTGGCACCAGGTAACTCTGTAAGGTAATGCTTTAACAGGTAGGGTGATCTAGGTTAACAAACAACAGGGAGCACAGCAATACTGGGTAGGACAGCTTTGCAGTTTTACTTGGTAAAATTCCCCTATCATCCTTGCAAACACCTAACAGATATCCATTTTTTCTTGTTACCAACCAATGCTTAAAGTCTATAGGCTTAGCAAGTGTTTGTGTTACTACAGGAAGGGCTTCCATCCATTTCAGACAAACTCCATTGATGTTAATTTCTTGAACATTTGATCTGGAAATTCTAACGCACATGAATGTGTTTCATGAGTGTCAACTGGCTGACCAAAACAATACCCAATGCAGATGCTAGGAAGGACTGCTTGTCACAGTTTAGTGACCCTGAGAATTCTTCTGGAGTTGCCTTAGTGCAATTTGAAAATGTGGAATGTATTTATGTACTTTTGAACAGCGCAGCAAAGTCAGAAGCATTTTTATTTGGAAGCAGGTTTGCATTCTTTTCATCAAATTCTCACCAATGGTTTGAGAGGACTGGAAATACTAACATTTTTATGAGAACAGCAATGGCGTTTACGGACTTACTGGTTCCTCCAGGAAGCTTTCATTCTTTCCTACTCAGTCAAGGAGGAGAGAAGAAAGAGCCACAATTATGACTAGCAAAACATTCCTGCAGTAACTGTGACCACAGCATGAAACCACACATCATTAAAACCAATGACTGCCAGGTCAGTCCAGAGAGGACAGGCAGTTCTTTTCATAAGAGAGTTATCTTGCAACAATAGAAGCTACTAGTTGTGCATTTTTAAGTATTAGAAGAGTGTGTCTAAATGAAAAGGCCACTTCAAACATCCCTATCAGGGAGTGAACACGATTAAATAAAGTCAATATACATAAGTAAGACAAAGCATATTCTGTTTGGTTGGGAAGGTGCATTACATTTAAATGCCAGGATAAATCTCGTTTGTGTATTTTTCTTTCATCAATGAGAAAAATACGAAAATGGAATATTTTAAGTCTGAATTTTTTTACATAAATATTTTCTTTTCCTGACGTGTTCGGATTTGGAAATATACTTGGATACAATAGAGAGGCACTGTTCTTTCATGCCCAGTCGGTAAAGTAGACAATGAAAATATGACTTACATTGACCCCAGCCAAAAGTTGTAGCTCGAAAGGTAAAAAGGGAGGTCAGAGCAGCAATTTAGATGGAATGAAGGAAATATTTTTTAAACTAATATGGGTGAGGTACTGACATAGAAACTGCTGGTACAACCGTGTTACTTACTGGCAAAGCAAATGGGTAACGTCTGTATAGGTTCCAGGCCCTTTCCTCCAATTACAGCTCAAAAAATGTTGAAATGCTACTTCCAGAGACTTAAAGAAAAAGTGAAACACCAAAGCTATTTTGATGGCAAAAACACTAATGCTCCATGAAAGGTGCAAGCCAAGATGGACCTAAAAGTCATGGAACAATGAAGCCAAATGATTCCACTTTTCAACCAGACTAGTGCTTGGTGTCAGAATGTGGCACAAAGTTAGTGAGAGAACAAATTGCTGAATATACACATGTATTATCAATACATTCCTCAAGGTCAAATTACAGTTGATCCAGAAACCTCTAATTAATAAGATTTTTTGACATTATAGATGACAGTATTAACAGGCTCATTAGATAGGTTTCATTCTGAGAAATTGCTTCAAGTAAAATATGAGCACGTCTTCAAAACATTTTGCTCTGCAATGCTCATGATCATGGTATGATTTCTCTGCAACACTTATAACTTACAGACTGAACAGAATACTTCAGCTATCAGAACAACAGCCTAACACAGAACTTAGACACAAGGCAAAATATTGTAAGTTCATTATTCCATTATCTACTCTCTTGAAATAACATGTATTTAAATCTAAATGATTTAGCTGACTTAGTAACTGGAATTTGATTGGGCTTGTCATAACTTACTGAATGTTGTCATTGCCTAACAGTTGGAGATAGGCACTCAACCAATCCATTGTTCAGAATGACACAATTTTAGCCATTTCCAAATTGTTTAGCAAACTTGTGGATTTGGCTTACTTCAGATAACATTTTTGGCTTAATGTGCTTGTCCCTTTAAGTAAATGCAGAAATGCACAGAAAGCACAAATATTAGCCTTTATGCTGAGACAAACGTTTTACTGTTAATCACAGTGTCACAAATTCATTCTACTTTCATTCTTAAATGTGTTTTTGCATGTCCTGCTTTGAATTCCTTGCTGTCATTTGTGCAACATAGAGAAATATCTGTAATGGAATTCATTTATAAAAACTTCCTGATCTGTGTTGATGCTCTTATTCTCTGTTCAGTAATGAGCAAATATAGTTTCCTGGTGGTCCAGGCACATGGCAGCTTTGACTTTGGACTCTCCTTCATTTTAGGCTTCGAAAGCCAAACATGAGGACAGAGAAAGCTAAATGATAGAGTTCCATCTTTTAATTTCCTGTCACCTTGTAATATTTTTATATACATTTAAAAATAATTACTAGCAATACTGAAATCTTGTCAATTTATGCAGATTAAAGAAAGTAACTCAGGAGGTATTTTGAAAAGCAGCAATTCCCAGTATTTTGTGTTAGTATGAGTTCTCCCACTGAGACTAACTGTTTTTCTTTTCGTTTTGGTTCCAGCAATATCTGTGTACTAAGGCCAATGGTTACATGCTGTTCTTTGTTTTTTTTCCCCCCTTTATGTTGCCTACTGCCTCCCACTGCTATACTTCCTTCTGCAGCCATAACGATAGGACCGTCTAAATCAAAGATTTCTACACAACTGCTGTGTAAGGCCTGGAAACACAGCAGGAATAATCTTGTATTTTTTGACTTCAAGTCTTAGAGAAAACAGACTTTCAGTGCAGGACTCCACAATTTATTCTGTGCTTTTAATAGTTAAATTAAGAAATGGGAAGATGGGCAAATGAGAGTGAACCTTAAATTAAGTTGGAACTTATAATTCACATTTTTTGGTAAGTTTTGGGGTTCAACCTGAGAACTCTCAGGTTCAGTGTTCTTCCATCAGTCCCACCACCAAACAGATCTTCTGCTACATACAGTAAACAGATGGCCAAAAACAGATGGAAAGATTATTCAACAAAGAACAGCGAAAAGTACGGCACAGGAACAGGCCCTTTGGCTGTTCAAGCCTGTGCTTATCATGATGCCCTAATTAAACTAAAGAAAAGTCTTCTGCCCTTACTTGATCCGTATTCCTCTATTCGCCCCCTATTCATGTACCCATCCAGATGCATCTTAACTGTTGCTAATGTGCCTGCTTTCACCACCTCTTCTGGCAGCACGTTCCAGGCACTCACCACTCTCTGTGTGAAAAACTTGCCCTCCCTTAAACTTTCCTCCTCTCACCTTGAAGCTGTGCACCCAAAAACAGTAATGGATAGGAAAATAGAGAAGTACTAAAATAGGAGAATAACTTTTTTGAGGGTAACTTCCCGCCCATATCTTTGTGGTTAGAAGAAAATAGGAGATTTCAAAGGAATGGGAACTCACACTTCTGGCAACTCTTCATCAATACTTTTAGGCACATGCTGAAGTTGAGACAATCTGGGTAAAAAGTTCTGATCCCTGGGGATGGATTTTAGTGGGACGCTGGGGTCACTGTTCCCTGAAGATGTTTGCCAGCTTCCTGAAGCCATGTGTGGCTGTTAATTGTTTCGGGCAAGACCTGTTCCCATCCGTCCAATCAAAACATCTAACAGCTTCCTGGCTACCTGTTCCCAATCCCTTCTGAGGGTGATCTTAATGGTCTCCTGACTCATTGCAACACCTTGGCCTCTCTCCTTCAATCCAAATCTATGACTGAGGCCTCTACCACCACTGTTGCAAACCCAACAGCCCTCTTTCTTCCTTGCTATTAGGCGTTCCTCCTTCCGAATTGCAGCACTGTTATAGTAGCACTCTCCTATAATTCAGTAAAGCTTTCCTTTAAGAGGGACAGACTACCAGGCTGTTAGTGCACCCAATTCAGCCCCCTGCTGAGTGCATGGGCCATCAACAGGGCTCTGCTCCAACCAACATTATCAGGTAAATCAGAAGGCAGCACCAAATCTGTGTGCTGCCTATTTCCAGAGCATTAGGCATCATGAATCTTAAACTGTGCACTCAAAAAGCAGTGTGAACAAATTTTTAGCTCCTGACCTTCTAATTCAGAGTCTGTACAAAGAAATTTTCCAATTTCATCATTAATTTGTTTTATGATCATTGTAAATATGTGCCTTTTCTTTACTTTCTTGCTACCCAGTAAAAACAGTCAATCACTGTAGCTTTTTCATTGCCTAAATATCATTCCTATAATGGGGATATGTTTAAGCCTTGCACCTTTTTTGAAATCTTGGGAGCTTGGGATGCCGACAGTTCCCCATTGATTTTTTCACAGCAATGCCTCTTAGATAAACTGAGTGAACTTGCCAACCAATCATCACCCTTTTCTCCTGTAGTATAAAGTGTTGTGATCACGTGAACTTCAGAATTCTTGCATTTGTCCTGATAAATACAATATGAAAAATTTTGGCACCATTTCTCTCTTTCCACAAATCTGCAGTTCTGTACTATGAGGTGAGATCACTGCTCTGATTCCACGTGCCATTATCAGAATCAATCTCTTATCAATAATCAATAGTAGCTTATACTGTAATTTATGAAAAATCTTATGTAAACCACATCATCTGTACTGATTTGATCTATCCTCTTATTTCTTCAAATAATTTTTGAATATTGGTCAAGCACAACCTTTCATTTAGAAATCTATGCTAACTGGCCTTGATCCATACCAACCACTAAACAAATTCATAACATAGACTCCTGTAGTTTACCAGCAATTGAAATGAGACTTCTAATTTTGTGGCTTATCCTAGTTTGAAGAGTAGAGTTACATTTGCCACTCCCTAGTCTTCTTGTAAAATTTTCCTTTCCAAACAATTTGGAAAATTAGTCATAGCCTGCACCATTTCTTTCCCAGCTTTCCTCAAAATCTACAGATGAAAGCATCAGTGAATTGTCTACCAACCTCTGCTATTTTTAACCTTTCAACATCCACCCCCTCTGAGTAGAATGAGGCAAAATACTTACTTTGTGTTCCTTTCATTCCTTCACTCATCACTTACAAGCCTCCTGCACCTTTTATTAGCTCAACTTTAGTCATCCTCTTAATACTGATATGCTGACAGAATTCCTTTTTAATATCCTTAGTTTGCTAATTTTCTACTATACACCATCTTAGCTTTTTAAATCTTCCTCTTGTAGTTTTCCAGTTAAATTCTTCCTAATTCCCTGACTCTCTTTTTTAAAATTTGCACTGTAATTACAAGTTTTTTTCAGTTTCAAAATTGATCTAATTTTCTTGATCATCTCATCCCCTGGCATAAAACCAAATTTTTGAGACACGTTTCTGCCGACGCCATGTATGGGCAAACACTACTAGGCAGCCAATATCAACAGAGAAAATAAATAATATCTTTCAGGAGAGCAAACTGCATCCAGATAATATATGTACAACATGGCAAATGTCAGCTTTTTTTTGTTCATTCATGGGATGTGGAGTTTGTTGGCAAGGGCAGCATTTGTGGCACATGTCTTGAACAGAATGCCTTGCTTTGACAATTCAAAGGGTAGCTAAGAATCAAACACATTGCTGTGGGTCCAAAGTCAGATGTAGGCCAGACCAGGATTTCCTTCCCCAAAGGACTCCACGCACTCTGGACATTCTCTCTTCCACCTTCTTCTGTCAGGTAAAGGATACGAAAGTCTGAGGTCACGTACCAACCAACACAAGGACAGTTTCTTCCCTGCTGCCACCAGACTTTTGAATGGATCTCCTTGCATTAAGTTGATCTTTCTCTACACCCTAGCTATGACTGTAACACTACATTCTGCACCGTCTCGGTTCCTTCTCTATGAATGTTATGCTTTGTCCATATAGCACGCAAGAGACAATACTTTTCACTGAATGCTAATACATGTGACAATAATAAATCTAATCAAATCAAATATTAGTAAACCAGATTGGTTTTTAGAACAATCAATTACAGTCGTCATGGTTATCATCACTGAGTCTAGCTTTATATTCCAGGTTTATTAATTGGCTTTAAGTTCCACCAAAGCCACAGCAGCATTTGAATCCATGTCCCCTGAACATTAGTCTTGGCCCCTGAATTACAACTTCAGTGAAATTACCACCATCTCTCCAGAGCTGGGAACTGTAGCCACAATTGTGAGTTAGCTGGATGCAGGAATTGACTAGGGAAAGTTGGGGAGGGGGAGGAGGGTGAGAGGAGCTGAAAATAATCATCTTAAGAAACTTCACTTTAACTATAGCCAGAAATCAAGCTCAACTCTATTCTGAGGAAGCTATGCCACTGATATTCTGCCTGTCAGTCTCAGAGGTACAGCTGCATGCTGGTTTTCCATTCTGACAGTGCTAGAAAGGCACATTAAACATTTAAAACATCATTAAACATTTAAAATAAATGTATTCAGACTCTGTGGTTTGCACTCAACTAGGCATCTAGTAACAAGATCAAACTGTACATGCTATGAATGGTATTTTTCTTTCATTTCAGGGTTTCTTTCATCAACTTAATTTGGAGGGTTTTTTTTAATGTTTTAGTTCCATTCACTATTTTTTCTTTAATCCCTATTAGCACCAGCCACATGATTTTCACTGTAGTGGGCAAAAGCTTCTGCTAAGATGGCCATTCATTCTGGATATCCTCTTGTCCACTGTGAGCTGGTGGAAAGGAGGTTGTTCCAAGGATTCACCAGAGGTACATCAGTCTTTGGCTAGGTTCCTGACAACTTTGAGAGAGATAAGACATCCTTCGGGAGAGATAAGACATGCGTTGGGAGAGGTAAAGAACTATTTTGGAGATGTAATGCACCCTATGGGAGAGGTAAGGCACCCATTGGGAATTCTTAGAAGTGAACATGATTATATACTTTTCCGATGCAAACTCACTGTGAGGAACTGTCAAGCTGTCAAAGAACTGTCCAGCTGAGAAGGAACTGTTAAAATGAGCTGTCCAGCTGTCAAACCTGTCAAGGAAGTGACAAAACTGCAGAGAAACTGTCCTAAGATATTAGGTGAGTTGACATAGTGAGCATAATAGCACAAGATGGTGGATACGAGGCATGGGTTGGCATAGTTTGGCATAGAGTAGGGTAGAGGGGCTGTAAGTTGGTATAGGAAGTATGGGGTCAGTTGAGGTCACAAACTTGGCATGAGGTGTGGGGAGCCATGGAGTATGGGTGAGGGGCCTAGATGGGGACATTCTTAGGGAATGTCTGAGGGGGGTGAAGACTGGAGGGATGTCTTTTGATTATCTTTTATTCATTTTGACACAGTGTCGAAGCAGAGAGGCATGCCTGGCACCATCCCAGCACAGCACCCAGCAGGCTCTACACTCGTTCCGGTGGATTGGCCATGCTAAATTGCCCCATAGTGTCAGGGAGATTACTAGGGTAAATAATTGGGTTTGCAATGATAGGCCTTGGGTGGGATTGTTGCCTGTACAGGCTCAATGGGTTGAATGGCCTCTTTCTGCACTGTAGAGTTTCAGTGATAATCTTTCACTCGTAATTTGTGGTTTTTTAAAAAAGGTTTGTTGAATCTGTAATATTTTTCAAAGATGCTTAAAAAGGACTTTTATTCTGTGCACTGCTCTGCCTCTTTTACACTGTGCATCAGGAGGGGATCTTTCGGGCGTCCTGAGCTTTGCAGTCTGATTTGGAGACCTGGAGGGAAATGCACGGGACCCATTCCCAATGTTTACTCCAAGACAAAGCCTCAACATGATTCAAATTTATGTGAGTTTATGGTGCTATTGGTGCCTGGAATGTCAGGTTGTTAGTACCTTGGGTTGTGACTTACTGGGAGAGAATCACACATCTGCAGATGGCTACTCCTCTGTAAGGAACAGTGCATTATTTCTGACATTAGTGAAATATATATGTTATGTCAGGCATCTGGTGTCATAGGATACTACTAAATTATATTTCTGCTGTATTCAGAAGACCGGCAACACTAACTAACTATACAATGAGTTTGATAAGGGATATAAGGACATTAGGTACAGGAGTAGACCATCAGTACATTATGTTTTTCCACCATTCAGTTAGATCAGAATGGTATACACCTCAGTTCCACTTACCTGCCTTTGCTCCAAATCCTTTCATACCCTATTGATCCCTTTCATACCCTATTTATCTATTGATCTTAATCTTGAAAACTGGGGTATTGACAAGGGTGGACTTGGAGGAGATGGGCAGGATTCTCTGGCCTCCTAGCTGCGGGTTTCTCGGTGGCGAGAAGCGGCATGCCATTTGCGGGCAAGGGGAATCTCTGGTCCCACCGTGTCAATGGGATTTCCCACTGAAGTCACCCCACACCACTGGGAAACCCACAGGCAGGGTGGCACTACTGGTGGGACCAGAGAATCCAGCTGGTGTGAATATCCAGAGAAATCCACCCACCTGATGTTTCCTCTTGTCAGAGAATCTAGAACTAGCAGTCACTGTTTAAAAACAAGGAGTTGCTCATTTAATTCAGAGAGAATGATGAGCCTCTGGGATGCTCTTCCTCAAAAGGCAGTGGAGAGAATGTCTTTGAATGGTTTCAAGGCTGACCTAGGTAGATTCTTGATAAGCAAGAGGATGAAAGATTATTGAGGGTAGGCAGGAATGAGGAACCGAGGTTACAATCAGATCAGCCAACCAACAATAATGTTCATTTTGGTCGATAGAAACATGGAAGCGACCCACTCAGCAGTCTTATTCTATCCCTCTATTAATCTTTCTCAATTTGTGTGGCAATAATGAAGGTAAAAAGAGATTTTAAAAAAGCAATCAAGCCCCCGGCAATATTTTCACTGAACTGAAGAACTGTCATGAGAAAGTGGATGGTTAAAAGATAATTCAATGAGATGGCAATAAGGGCATTGTGATCCATTCTTCAGTGTGGATGTGTAGCCAGTATAAATCACCATCTTCCTTGTAGTATGGAAGAAAAAGGGCACTGAAAGGGAGAATGAATATACTCAAATGATAATTTATTGAACGTGAGCAAAGATTTAGCTCCCATGGATAATTTGCAGAGATACAAAAATGGATCCACTGCGTCAATATTGGATTGCTAACTAAACTGTTTATGATGCAAACACAACCTGAGCAAAGAGAGCACAAGTTTCTGATACTATGCAAGAATACAAGAAAGAGAAAAGAAACAGAGACTCAATGACAGAAGAGCAAAGTCATTTAGAAATCTTCAGAAACTGAGCTGACTCAGATTTACTTACTTAATCTTGTAATAACCTCATCTATGCAGCACCTTCCACCAAGCCAATTTGCTGCAGGAAGTGAAGTTTCTCATGTGTCACTAAGTATATTTATTATTGTCACAAGCAGCCTTACATTAACACTGCAATGAAGTTACAATGAAAATCCCCTAGTCGCCACACTCCTACACATGTATAGGTAAACTGAGGGAGACTTCAGCACGGCCAATGCACCTAGCCAGCACATCTTTCAGACTGGGAGAAAAATGGAGCAACTGGAGGAAATCCACGTAGACTCGGGGAGAACGTGCAGACGCCTCACAGATAGCGACCTAAGCCAGGAATTGAATCAAAAATGGGTCCCTGGTGCTGAGGCAGCAGTTCTAAGCACCAACGTGCCGTCTTAACCTCCATCAGGATGTTAGGGATAAAACCCACTCTTCTCGCAATCTGATGCATAATCCTGTGAAAAGTCTCTGGTCAGACATTTCCAGATTTTGAAAATGACCTGCTTCTCCAATCCTAGCAGCAATATAAAAACAAAAATGTTGGAAATACTCAGCAGGTCAGGCAGCATCTGTGGAGAGCAACAGATTTAACACTGGTTCAGGTTGGTGACCTTTCATTAGGATGTTTCCTGGGATTAAATTGTCCTTCGCTTTCATTCTGACAAAATTCCAATTAGTTACTGTATCAATGCACTGAATTTTTTAATATTCATTCATGGGATGTGGGCTTCACTGGCTGGTCCAGCATCTGAATTGCCCTCAAGAAGGTGAGGAGCCTTCCTGATCTGCTGGAGTCCATGTAGTGTAGGTGTCAACTGCCCTTGTCCTTCCAGATCAGGCTGTCCAAAGTTTGGGCCAGGAGCCAGAAACCCCTCTTAGTGCTCCCAGAACCAGATTTGAAAATGTCAGTCAAACAGATAAATTGCAATGGAAGGTTGATCAAGGGGAAGCTTCACCTATCAAAGACTGTTTCACCTCCATGTATGCTTCTGATATGCTCAGTATTGAACCTCTCAACAACAAATGTGGGAGAGAAACAGCCTGCAATTTGAAGAGCACGAATACGAGTGGCAGGAGTTCATTCCTGGGGAAACAGTGTGCTGGGGAGCAGGCGCTGAGAAACAGTGTGCTGGGGAGCAGACCCTAGGAAACAGTGTACTGGGGAACGGGCTCTGAGAAACAGTGTGCTGGGGAACGGGCTCTGAGAAACAGTGTGCTGGAGAACAGGCCCTGAGAAACAGTGTGCTGGGGAACAGGCCCTGGGAAACAGTGTGCTGGGGAGCAGGCCCTGGGAAACAGTGTGCTGGGGAACAGGCCCTGGGAAACAGTGTGCTGGGGGACAGGCCCTGGGAAACAGTGTGCTGGAGAACAGGCTCTGAGAAACAGTGTGCTGGGGAGCAGGCCCTGGGAAACAGTGTGCTGGGGAGCAGGCCCTGAGAAACAGTGTGCTGGGGAACAGGCCCTGAGAAACAATGTGCTGGGGACCAGGCCCTGGGAAACAGTGTGCTGGAGAACAGGCCCTGAGAAACAGTGTGCTGGGGAGCAGGCCCTGAGAAACAGTGTGCTGGGGAGCGGGCTCTGAGAAACAGTGTGCTGGGGAGCGGGCCCTGAGAAACAGTGTGCTGGGGAACGGGCTCTGAGAAACAGTGTGCGGGGGAGCAGGCCCTGGGAAACAGTGTGCTGGGGAGCAGACCCTGAGAAACAGTGAGCCGGGGAGCAGGCCCTGGGAAACAGTGAGCCGGGGAGCAGGCCCTGGGAAACAGTGAGCCGGGGAGCAGGCCTTGGGAAACAGTGTGCCGGGGAGCTGGCCCTGGGAAACAGTGTGCTGGAGAGCAGGCCCTGAGAAACAGTGTGCTGGGGAGCAGGCCCTGGGAAACAGTGTGCTGGAGAGCAGACCCTGAGAAACAGTGTGCGGGGGAGCAGACCCTGAGAAACAGTGTGCTGGGGAGCAGGCCCTGAGAAACAGTGTGCGGGGGAGCAGGCCCTGAGAAACAGAGTGCTGGAGAGCAGGCCCTGGGAAACAGTGTGCCGGGGAGCAGACCCTGAGAAACAGTGTGCTGGGGAGCAGACCCTGGGAAACAGTGTGCTGGGGAACGGGCTCTGAGAAACAGTGTGCTGGGGAACGGGCTCTGAGAAACAGTGTGCTGGGGAACAGGCCCTGGGAAACAGTGTGCTGGGGAGCAGGCCCTGAGAAACAGTGTGCTGGGGAACGGGCTCTGAGAAACAGTGTGCTGGAGAACAGGCCCTGGGAAACAGTGTGCTGGGGAGCAGACCCTGAGAAACAGTGTGCCGGGGAGCAGGCCCTGGGAAACAGTGTGCTGGAGAGCAGGCCCTGAGAAACAGTGTGCTGGGGAACAGGCCCTGGGAAACAGTGTGCTGGGGAACAGGCCCTGAGAAACAGTGTGCTGGGGAGCAGACCCTGAGAAACAGTGTGCTGGGGAGCAGACCCTGGGAAACAGTGTACTGGGGAGCAGGGAATGGGAAACAGTGTGCTGGGGAGCAGGGAGTGGGAAACAGTGTGCTGGGGAGCAGGCCCTGGGAAACAGTGTGCTGGAGAGCAGGCCCTGGGAAACAGTGTGCTGGGGAGCAGACCCTGGGAAACAGTGTGCTGGGGAACAGGCCCTGAGAAACAGTGTGCTGGGGAACGGGCTCTGAGAAACAGTGTGCTGGGGAACGGGCTCTGAGAAACAGTGTGCTGGGGAACAGGCCCTGGGAAACAGTGTGCTGGGGAGCAGACCCTGAGAAACAGTGTGCCGGGGAGCAGGCCCTGGGAAACAGTGTGCTGGAGAGCAGGCCCTGAGAAACAGTGTGCTGGGGAACAGGCCCTGGGAAACAGTGTGCTGGGGAGCAGGCCCTGAGAAACAGTGTGCTGGGGAGCAGACCCTGAGAAACAGTGTGCTGGGGAGCAGACCCTGGGAAACAGTGTGCTGGGGAGCAGGGAATGGGAAACAGTGTGCTGGGGAGCAGGGAATGGGAAACAGTGTGCTGGAGAGCAGGCCCTGGGAAACAGTGTGCTGGGGAGCAGGGAATGGGAAACAGTGTGCTGGGGAGCAGGGAGTGGGAAACAGTGTGCTGGGGAGCAGGGAGTGGGAAACAGTGTGCTGGGGAGCAGGCTCTGAGAAACAGTGTGCTGGGGAGCAGACCCTGGGAAACAGTGTGCTGGGGAGCAGGCCCTGGGAAACAGTGTGCTGGGGAGCAGGCCCTGGGAAACAGTGTGCTGGGGAGCAGGGAATGGGAAACAGTGTGCTGGGGAGCAGGGAATGGGAAACAGTGTGCTTAGGAGCAGGCCCTGAGAAACAGGGTGCTGAGGCCAGTTTGCAGGGATTCCGACTACGAGTTGTGTGTGTGCGCGTACTGGGGGGACTGAAAGACACTACGAGTGATTGTGTGGAGTGAGACTGTGTTAGTGAGTGGGAATAACTGAGTGAATGTATCTGGTTGAGTGTGACGGACTGAACACAGAGGTGGATTTACATTGAAACACACTGTGCCTAGATACAGGATGTTGACTCAAACTGCTGGCAATGCAATGAAAATCAGATTCTGATTAGTGAGTCTAGATGTGTGGGAGAACACTGGTTTGAACGTACAAGTAGTTAACTTGAGGCACATACAATGAAGGAAGAGAGGCAATGGCAAGGAGGGAGAGGCAAAGACTGTTGAGGGTTTATCATTTGTGCGAAAGTTTTAAGATTCGTCGCAGGGCAGAACAGCAACAGCAAGACAAGGCTCCAAAAGCCACCACAAGGGAGGTCAGTGGGCAAGGAGAGGAGTAGGTGAGATGAGCAGGTGATTCAACCCAGGGCTGAGAGCAGATCAGTGAAAGCAAGGCACCAAAAGCCACAACGAGATAAGGTGAGCAGTCAAGCGAGGGGAGCAGGTGAGGCGAGCAGGCGACTTGACCCAGAGCTGAGGACAGGCCTGCATCAGCAAGGCAGGAGGTGCCGAAAGCCACCATTAGGTGAGGCCAGCTGCTGAGCAGGCAAGGTGAACAGGTTTGTGATTCAACCAGGGCAGGCCAGAAACAACAATGCACAATGCCCTGAATCAAGCCTTAGTCGTGAGGAAATGACACGCGAGGCAGGAGGCTGCCTTGAAGACCTCAGGCAAGTGAGGTGAGTGAGCTTGTGAAGATAGCAGAGTGTGAGGGGGTGGGAGGAGGATAGTGTGAGACAGGGTTAGCCAGGGTTGCACACTTGCAGGGAAGGAGAGAATGACAGGGCTCGGTTGCATTTTGAAGGGACAGAGAGGGAGTGCAGGTGAGTACAAGTGAGTGAGTGAAAGGGTTGGGGGTGGGGGGCAAGGGCACCAATGTGGAGGCCGACATATGCCATCTCCAATTTCCAATTGATAGTCACCACTTCTGCAGAGCCAAAACATTCTGTGATGAGTTGAATCTTTTATCAATGCCTCTCCTTGCAGAAAGCCCTGCTCCAAAACAAAGCATGTAATTTCAGTCCTATCTGACAAACCCATCTGCAATCCTTGTTAATTAAATGATTTTCAATTTCTGTGTCTAACTTTTTCAACCCATCATCAGGATTACCCACAGAAAAGGGGTCATTTCCAGGATAAGCTCAAGCACTTTTGCACCAAAAGACATCTGTAAATGTTGCATTATTCAACTCACAATAAGCCTTCATCTCCTCAATCAGCTGTGGCTTAGTTGGGAGCATTCTTGCCTATTGAAAGAGTGCTGCACTACTGGAGGTGTTGCTTCCAGAGGCAATGTTAAGCTGAGGCCCCATATGCCTGCTTGAATGGATGTAAGAGATTCCATGGTGTAGCAGAGGAGCAGGGAAGTTATCCCCTTTGTCCTGGCCCATGTTTATCCATAGAACCATAGAATACTACAGCACAGAAACAGGCCCTTTGGCTCTTCTTAGCTGTGCCGAACCATTTTTCTGCTTAGTCCCACTGCACCTGGACTATATCCCTCCACACTCCTCTCATCCATGTACCTGTCCAAGCTTTTCTTAAATGTTAAAAGTGAGCCCGCATCTACCACTTCATCTGGCAGCTCATTCCACACTCCCACCACTCTCTGTGTGAAGAACTACCCTCCCAATATTCTCTTTAAACTTTTCCCTCTTCATCCTTAACCCATGTCCTCTCACTTTTTTCTCCCCTAGCCTTAGTGGAAAAAGCCTGCTTGCATTCATTCAATCTATACCCACCATAATTTTATACACCTCTATCAAATTTCCCCTCATTCTTCTACACTCCAGGGAATAAAGTCCTAACTTATTCAACCTTTCTCTGTAACTCAGTTTCTCAAGTCCCGGCAACGTCCTTGTAAACCTTCTCTGCACTCTTTCAACCTTATTAATATCCTTCCTGTAATTAGGTGACCAAAACTGCACACAATACTCTAAATTCGGCCTCACCAATATCTTATACAACGTCACCATAACATTCCAACTCTTACACTCAATACTTTGATTTATAAAAGCCAATGTTCCAAAAGCACTCTTTATGATGCCACTTTTAGGTAATTATGTATTCTGTCTACTACACTCTTCAGTGTCCTACCATTTACCATGTATGTTCTACCATGGTTTGTCCTTCCAGAGTGCAATACCTCACACTTGTCTGCATTTAAACCTGGTGTTGTCAGACTTCTTACTGTGTTAAACTCCATCTGCCATTTCTCAGCCCTTTTTTTTTAGCTGGTACAAATCCCTCTGCAAGCTTTGCATCAACATCCCTCAATCAATATCACAAAAACAGATCATTTGATCATTATCACAATGTTGTTTGTGGGAGTTTGCTGTGTGCAAATTGACTACCACACTTCCTACATTACAACAGTGACCACTCTTCAAAAATTATCTCATTTTGAGGCATCCACTTGTCATACACGTGCCATATAAATGCAAGTCGTTCTTTGCCTTGTTTATGTCTACTCAGCATCTGTCAGTATTGGTGTTTGCATTGAACTTTGGCTCTCTGAGTAGAGTTATACTGCCATTTCTGTGTCACTACAAAGTGGTTGATGTTTCTCAATGATACAGAACACACATCTCCAGATTGAGATCCCAACTCTGCTCTGCATCTGTGTAAACAGCATCAAACAGTTGTCTGACCTTGCCTTTAACCACTGAAAATCATCCCACACTCCCAGTATGTAGCCTCACTCAATGGGAGTAACAACCAGAGAATCAAGGCCACATTAATGTAGCCATAATTCTGTCCCATGCACCCTTTGAATGAAGCTTCCATGGTGGCTGTGCAGGATGAAAAAACACCCTTGCATTAAACCATCTGAAATAATCTTAAAAGATTCTGCAAAAACTGCAACATCCTTATGTGTAGGGTTAGCTTTTTATATAGATGCAAACAATATTTATCCACAGAAAGCAATGTGTCAACGTAACACCTACTAATGACAGGTTGGTATATTTGTTAGCACAGTGCAGAAGGCTGTGGGTTCAAGTCCCATTGCAGAGTTTAAACATATAACCCTAACCTGATTCAATGTGGTACTGAGGAATTGCAGTGCTACAGGTATATTCCTTCCAAGATTTCCTTAACCTACCTTGAGTGCCATCAAGTTCCTCTTTTGGGGATGATAATTGTCTGCAAACTGTTGCTCCTATATTCATGTCATAGATTATCTATGGGCTTCCTCTATCCACAAAAGGTATTTGTTCTGCTGGTTAGTTCAGCTGCAGGAGAGTATTGATAGCACAAAAGACAGACTTCCTGATTTGCGAGCACAGCAGATGAGGTATTATATTGGCAATCTATGTTCATAAGATAATTTTATTATTGCCAGCCTAATCACATCTCTATAAACTATGGCTAGGAATTACAGTGCAATATTATTATAATTCCTGCTTATGTGCTGTCAATTTCAGATTTCAGAAGTGTCTTGAACTTTCAGAATTATATAAAAAGGTATCATTCCCCACTGTCATTGTTCTACTAATTAATTTCACTCCATCGTATACTAATCTGCAATGAACAGAGTAGGCAAACAGCTTTTTACCAAACCTGTGCCAATACTACCTTTGGACAGACTTTCCATTAGTCATGTTTCCACCAGACCAGACTGTCTAGTCTCTGATTTTCCTACCCATCTACATTCTATTGAGTACCACACCTGGTAATACAATCCCAAACAGGAAGTTTCTTTGTGAGAAATGTTATCCCACATCCATCTCGTTACCCCCACACTCATGACCACCTATCCCTCGACCCATATCATTGCAGCAGTCACAGAAACTGTGACTGTTTCATTAATTTTATTTGGCAATTTATAGCAGTGTTCTCTCTCTCTTTATACATATATCAATATAATATATATTTATGTATATATGTACACACAAATACATACACACAAACACACACACATATATATATAAATGCACAAAGTATCCAGAATCCTACCTTGGACATTTCTTCAGTCACTTGAAATAGCTAATCATTCAATTTCCCCCATTTCAAGTAAAGTTTTGTTGTTATAGCATAGCACATTTTTACCAAAACATTAAATAGATGGAGTGTTATGATGAAGACTTCCACTATTTTGTTTTGGTAAAAGTGACATTAGAATCATCAGTTACTATAATAAAAAGTCAGATATTCAATTAAACTTACTGTAGTAACCAACTTGAAATGAATAGGTATGAGAAGACTCTCCCTTTCTGGATCAGAGGCTGATGTTTGTTTTAACTAAATGTTCCTGACTTTTTATTCTGAAAACTAAACTTTGAAATAAAGGCTTGCTTTGTTGAAGATGAAGCTGCATACTGTTGGGGGAGGGAACTTTCTTTACCATTTAAAGCCCTGCAAAACTGGACTGAAGGGAAGTGACATTAGGACTGCTTGAAATATCAACTGTAGTTATTTCTTAATACCTTTTATTGTGCTATTGATTGTATTGACCATGCACATGGTACAAATAGCTAAAGAGTATTAGAATAGAAGCACATCTGGGACCAGATTATATTGATACAATGAGAATTACAGCAGCATCTCATTCATCACTGGAGTGGCTCTTGTTTAAAATTTAAAAAGAAATGTGATTGGAAGTATTCATTTTTATTTATTGTGCCATACTTCAGTAAAATCAGTGTAAACCTTGGACCCAAATTAGCATTCCCAATTTCCACATTAGGAAACACATTATATCATTTATTTAAAATGCATAGAGGCATTTATTTTTTTCAGGTTATCTTTCAAGGTTCAAGTTTTGAAATAAATAGCAAAGAAATATATTTGCTGCAAATAACATTTTACAAAATTTGTTATTTGATATACATAGAAATTCAAAGAACTGTTTCCTTATTCTTTGACTGTAGCAGAGTGTTCTGACTTTAAACTCTTGGAATAGAAATTCAAAGAAGCTCTGTCAAGCTGCTTGAATTCTGTCCAACGTCAAATATTTTAACACTTGGATTATTGTATTTAAACTGTGCTACACTTATTACTGTTTCAATCTTCTAATTTCCTTACAAATGTTCCTCAGTTTTAATTTTGTGCATGGTATGGTTTTCTCAATATCTTCACACATTATAGATTACAGACTGTGTGACTGCATAAATGCAAGGTGTTTGATTATTTGAGATGTCTTTTTTTGTTGGTCTTCATGAGCTACTCTTGAATTCTGGTCTTTTTTAAAAAAGAAAACAAGTAATGATGTGTTGCCATGGCTTTGAAATTCTGCAATTATTTCACCCCTTTTTAACAGTCTATTTCAGTTTATTGCACTGATCTGCCCATTAAAATGTAGGTCTTTACTTGTTTTGCTGCTGTGGAGTGAAATTGGGAGGCAGAGTTTCTAAAAATGAAATAAAATGGCTCCAGTTGCACAGACACTGCATTTCCTTTTAAACTGCTACAATTGTTGGTTGTTGTGTTTTGGTAGAAGTCCAGACAATGCTTGCATAAGTCATGCTGAAAACGATGTGGAATGCAGCTCTGGGCAATATGGGGCTATTTATATGATACACCTGGAAATTTGGGCAGCTAACATTACTGCTAACAGTGATCAGGCATGACGTACTGCAAAAATGTTACATCTCAATGCACAGAATACATAAAAAAAACAAATGGGGTTCACTGATAGAAGTACACACAAAGCCTAATTTTTAGAATTTTAAAGTAAGGTCTGTGACAAGTAACAAAAAGCACACTGTTCCTTTAATCTTCAGCGTTTCAAGTCACTTCCATACCTGTCATTTTTTGTCACACTGCCATAAGTGGCTGGCAGCATTAGACAAGGAGATGAATTTTACATTCATAACATTAACCATTGCCTACCAACTCCTTGAAAAGAATCACTGTGCTACTCCATATATCATGTTACCACAGTACTTCCTCAGGGTATGGAAGCTCAAACAGACAGCTGTGTGTGTTAGTTATGTGTGAAAAACTGGAAATCAAAATGGAAAATTTAATCGTAGGACAGAACACCATTCATTTTTCTTAAATTCCATAAAATAGCTTTTCAAAGTTAGCATTAGACTTCAGTATATTAAATTTTAAAAAACAGTATGAGTCATATTTTGCAAATAAAAAAAAAACTTTTGAAGATTTTTTTAACCTGGCAAGAAGCCAATACAGAAATCTGCAGAGGTAAACTTTTAAATGTCTTTCTGTTATATCTACCTCAACTGCACATTTTTTTTTTAAATCAAGAAAAGCCTGGAAATGCCATCTCTTTTGCTACAAATAGGATATCCAGATGATCACAGAACTGGGATTGAACTAATGCATGATCTGTCTATGGTTAGGCAGATGTCAATTTCAAGTAAGATTATCACCAAGGATCAAAGGTGAAAAAAAAACATTTAGGAGCGAATGCTGCTGAACAATGCTTTGAAGTAACAACGTTTTGCCTGTATTTCAGTGAAATGTAATAATCTGAAAATCCCAATGTAGCAGAGGAGGAAAAGCAACTACAGAGAACAGGATTAGAATCAATCTACTTTTTCAAGCATAACAATGTTACGCAAAGATCACAAAACGATCCAGCTGATATTTGAGAGGCCACATCTTTGATTGATGTATCAGTTATTCAATAAGTATGCAACAGCAACTGTATTTGAGGTGTACCAGAGTATTTATGATAGGCTAATGTTCAGCTTAAGCAGAATGACTCAAAGGTTTGTATTACAGGAGATTGCTCACTTTCACAAAGCAGGAGTGGGTCAGGGCAGAAAAATGGGGTGATGGTGTAAAGGACTGTCACGTATGGATGAGAAAAGCTCAATGGATTTGTTCCTATTTTTAGAAACTTATTTTAATGCTGTTTCAGATGCATAAGAACGATAATTGATCGATTGTTTTGTCTGATGGTGTAAAACAGGTACAGAATGAAAGTATCCTTAAAAACTACTGGGGGGTGGAATTTTCTGTCCCTTCCTGGCGGGGGATCTTGCAGCCCAACTGAATAGAGTTGACTCCCCCACCACCCCCACCAACGGCAGGTTTCCCCAACAATGGGGGCAGGCATGTCACGCAAAATCCTGTAGACTTTGGTGGATACAGAATATCCCGCTGACAGCCAATGTCTTGTCACATTTGCCGGAGAAATTTTGCCCAGGGAGTGGAGGAAGGGGTCAAAATACCAGCCTATAAGGTAGACTATTTCATTAGAACATCCATTTCACTAGAGCAGACATTTGTTTACGTTGTTTGTACATTATACAAGCTACTGCACAAAACGTAGGCAATGATTTCCCGCAGTATCTGTTGTATTAAAGCATAATAGACAAATCACAGAACTGAATTTGCTGAAAATTTCAAGTGTATGCCATTATAACCAGCCTTGGGTGAATGTGTGGAGTTTGCACATTCTCCTCATGTCTGCATGGGTTTCCTCCATGTGCTGCACTTTTCTCCCACAATCTAAAGATGTGCAGGTTAGGTTGACTGGCCTAGGTAAATTGCTCCTTAGTATCAGGCAGACTAGCAGGGTAAATATGTGGGGCCTGGGTGGGATTGATGTCAGTTAGATGGGCTGATTGGCCTCCTTCTGCACTGTGGGGATTCTATAACGATGCCGAAATTTCAGAAAGTTATGGTGGGAGAGGCGAAATTATGATGGGTGAGACTTGTGTCATTATTTACATTGTGCCATAACTTGCTTGGATGTTTGCGTCGTTCAACCACCATCGTTTGTAGGTGTAAGGTATTATAATAGCCCTGCACCCATTAAATCTATAACGAACACAAATTTGCTAAATTTAAGCCATTCCTCATTTTCTGCCACACAGACTGAAAAACAATTGCATTGGAGACCTGACAGCAACATGGTAAGAAATCTCACAACACCAGGTTAAAGTCCAACCAGTTTATTTGATAGTAATCCCACAAGCTTTCGGAAATGGTGGTGTGAGATTTCTTACTGTGTTTACCCCAGTCCAACGCTGACATCTCTACAGCAGCATGATTTACAGACATGTACAGAGCAAGCAAATTGCTTCATAGTCATCTGTGAAAGGAAAAAAGAATTCATGTGACTTACTGTGCGAAGAGATGAATTCCAAGGCACAAGCTGCTTTTATTGGCAACTGTGATTTCTAGGGCAATGGAAAGAGGGTTTACTGATCTCAATTGCAATTCTATTTGTTAGCTATCCTGACAGCAAATACATTTACTGTATATGTGACAACTTCAGTTCACAACAGGGTCTGAATCATAGAAACTCTACAGGAGGGAGGGCCATTCAGCCCATCAAGTCTGCACAGACCACAATCCCAGCCAGGCCCTATCCCACATATTTACCCTGCTAAATAAACTACGCATCCCGGGACACAGCAGGACAATTTAGCATGGCCAATCAACCTAACCTGCACATCTTTGAAATGTGGGAGAAAACCGGGGCACCCGGATGAGATCCACGCAGACACGGGGAGAATATGCAAACTCCACACAGACAGTGACCCAAGCTGGGAATCGAACCCGGGTTCCTGGCACTGTGAGACAGCAGTGCTAACCACTGTGCCACCGTGCCGCCCAATTTAATCCGTGAGCTGCCTGTTTAAATACACGATACTTTGCACTTGCAAGTATTAAAAATCAGTATCTGTGTTTTAAATTTTCAAAATGACAGTGACTTTCAAGCAGCAATCCCAATGATGGGAAATTGTGATTTATATTTACCAATAACTTCACTACCAAAAACAGATTGAATTGTTTAAAGAGTGTGGCTGCTTTAAATACAAGAAAAGACATTGACCAAAGCTGGTTGCCACAAGTCATCTGTTGTCTTGAATTGTAAATGGACTATTTCTGAATTGTTACTACATGGATTGTACAGCAGACATGTCTTGGCACATTGCTCATAGAATTTCACAACTGGGGCTGTTAAGGTCCACTTCAAAAACAACTACTGAAAGGGATGGACGTGTCATTTGCATCTTTATTAGCTTATCTTTCCAGCAAAGACAAATAGTCCATCAAGAAAACGCTGAATTGTAATCCAGCCGGGAGATACAATCAGCGGATACTCAAACCACCTGTGGAGGATGGAAGCACCACATCTCATGTTGGTTTTTACTATATTGAAATGAGTCAAAAGTTTCTGAGATTTACCATCAAAATGTAACATCAACAGTGCGGCTGCTTTAAGTACAAGAAAACACACTGACCAAAGCTGGTTGCCACAAGTCACCAGCTTGTCCTGCAACAATGATGGCAGACATGGTAACTAAGTTCCTTTGGCATATATAGTGAGCAAACATTTTTGAATTTGGGTTGCTAAGCAGAGGCAGAGAAATCTAGAGAAGTTGCTAATGGAGCAGTAAATAATTTTGTTGAAATGGCGGTGCGGGCTCGTTGGGCCGAAGGGCCTGTTTCCCGTGCTGGGTTGTTCTTTGTTCTTTGTTTAATCTCTCTTCATCGTTGGATAAAGGATCAATACAGTGGTGGCATCACTTCAGATTCACCACTATGCTCGATACAGCATCTTCTAATCAGTTCCTTGCCAATTGAGGATTGGAAAGCACAATGGTCTAAGGTATTGACAGTCTGTTAGCAACATTTTCACTGCAGTGAATTCTGCTCCTTAAATAAACAGATGGTTAGGAGGAAATGAATATCTTGATTAATTTGAGACAGGATCATTCTAGATTACTCAACTTGAATGATTCTCTGTCCAGGAATAATGAAGAGGTCAGCAGTTTGACCTTTTGGCATGGTTTCTTTCCTTGCATGGTCCTATTTAATTGAATTATGTGCGCTTCTCTTTTTGGTAGGGGTTATCCGATTCTTCACATTTAAGTAGGCTATCTATATTTGCCCATTTGATGGTGATTATCTGAGCCATTATATTTAACAGTAGACGTCTGACGCTTTCATCTGAGAGGATTATTTAAATTTACCTACTTGACTAGGTCATACACAATTGTCCACTGGCATTGTTATAAGTCTGTTCATTTGATGTATCAAAAGAACAAACGAACATGTGGAATGAGAAAAGAATACTTGGCCCAGAAACTCTCTTCTACAGATCATGTACTGACCGTGCTACATTTGCTAGACCTTATTTAATTCCACATTTTTGCTATCTTTCTCCTTGCTTCACTCTAGGGGTAAATCAAGACGAGTTATTTTGCCTTTGACATTTAATTCATCATTCTCGCTGATTACGCCATCATCACCACTTGGTTGTCATTAATGATGAGGCGTTTAATCACACCATAGAATCATAGAGGTTTACAGCATGGAAACAGGCCCTTCAGCCCAATTCATCCATGCCATCCTTTTTTTAAAACCCCTAAGCTAGTCCCAGTTGCCCACATTTGGCCCATATTCCTCCATACGCATCTTACCCATGTAACTGTCTAAATGCTTTTTAAAAGACAAAATTGTACTGGCCTGTACTATCTCTGGCAGCTTGTTCCAGACACTCACCACCCTCTGTGTGAAAAAATTGTCCCTCTGGACACTTTTGTATCTTTCCCTCACCTTAAACCTATGCCCTCTAGTATTAGACTTTCCTATCTTTAGGAAAAGATATTGACTATTTAGCTGATCTATGCTCCTCATTATTTTATAGACCTCTATAAGATCACCTCTCAGCCTCCTACGCTCCAGAGAAAAAAGTCCCAGTCTAGCCAGCCTCTCCTTATAACTCAAACCATCAAGTCCCAGTAGCGTCCTGGTAAATCTCTTCTGCACTCTTTCAAGTTGAATAATATCCTTTCTATAATAGGATGATCAGAACTGTACACAGTATTCCAAGTGTGGCCTTACCAATGTCTTGTACTTCAACAAGATGTCCCAACTCCTGTATTCAATATTCTGACCAATGAAACCAAACATGCTGAATGCCTTCTCCACCACTCTATCCACCTGTGACTCCACTTTCAAGGAGCTATGAACCTGTACCCCTAGATCTCTTTGTTCTGTAACTCTCCCCAGCACCGCACCATTAACTGAGTAAGTCCTGCCCTGGTTCAACCTACCAAAATGCACCACCTCCCATTTATCTAAATTAAACTCCATCTGTCATTCATCAGCCCATTGGCCCAATTGAGCAAGATCCCATTGCAGTTGGAGATAACCTTCTTCACTGTGCCACCAATCTTGGAGCCATCTGCAAATTTACTAACTATGCTTGCTATATTCTCATCCAAATCACAATTATAAATGACAAATAACCGTGGACCCATCAATCCCTAAGGCACACCGCTGGTCACAGGTCTCCAGTTTGAAAAACAACCCTCTACAACCACACTCTGGCTTCTGTCATCAAGCCAATTTTGTATTCATTTAGCTACCTCACTCCGGATCCCGTGAAATTTAACCTTATAAAACAAACTACCATGTGGTACCTTGCCAAGCGACTTGCTAAAATCCATGTAGACAACATCATCTGCACTGCCCTCATCTACCTTCTTGGTTCCTCCTTCAAAAAACTCAATCAAATTTGTGAGACATGATTTTCCACTCACAAAGCCATGCCAACTGTCACTAATCAGTCCTTACGTCTCTAAATGTCTCTAGATCCTGTCTCTCAAAATACCTTCCAACAAATTATCCACCACAGATGGGAGGCTCACTGGCCTATAGTTCCCAGGCTTTTCCTTGCAAAGTTTATATGACACCAGTCATATCAACTCTTGCACCCGAATTTTCATCCGTGAGCCCGGTGCGCAGTGTCAGGAGAATTCCTGGCTTTGTGAACTCGATTTCAAAAAATGGCTGTTCAAATGACTGATATTTCATCTGTGTGAGAGTGGGCTAGATTAGATGTTGGGTTGGGCAACCCTGGAAGTAACGAGGAGTCGGGCAGAGATGAGGCACACTTAAAAGTCGGGCCCCCAGAAAGGTCCTCTGAGAGTTTCTGAGCCTGGAACAGAATTTTGCCTTGTCAGGTGACTGTCAAAGCTGTAAACATTGTCCAAATCTTAGCTGAACCTGGAACATATTGCCCATCATTGGCTTTCTCTATGGAGAGAATTGCCATTGCTATTGCCCACTGCTACACTACAAGTATATTCCTATCACATGCTGGGGATTGTCACAATAACTTCATTGCAGTGTTAATATAATCCTACTTGTGACACTAATAAATAAACTTAAACTTTTCTGATCAGGACTGTCAAATTTTGGCACAAGTCCAAACAATCACATGAACATACGAATTAGAAGCAGGAGGAGGCAACTCAGCCTCTTCAGCCTGGTCCATATTCAATCAGACCATGGCTAATCAGACTGTAATCTCAACTCCACATTCCCACCTACCCAAGTAATCTTTCATCTCCTTGTTTATCAAGAATCTATTTATCTTTGTCTCAAGAATATTCACAGACTCTGTTTCCACCATCCTTTGAAGAGAGTTCCAAAGACACACAACCCTTAGGGAAAAGATTTCTCCTCATCTCTGTCTTAAATGAGCAACCTCTTATTTCAAGTCATAGCCCCTAGTTCTAGATTCTCCCTCAAGAGAAAACATCCTCTCCACATCCACCTTGTTAAGTCTTCTCAGCATCTTATATTTCAATCAAGTCATCTGTTAGCTGTTCTAAACTGCAGTGGATATATGCCTGGCCTGTCCAACCTTTCCTCATAAGGCAACCCACCCCTTCCAGGTATTAGTCTACTAAAATTTCTCTGACCTGCTTCCAACTCATTTGCATCTTTCCTTCAATAAGGAGGCCAAAACTGTACACAGTGCCCCAAATGTGGTCTTGCCAATGCCCTCTATAATTAATGCATAACCTGACATCATTTGTATTCAACTCAACTCATAATAAATGATAACGTTCCACTGGCTTTCCAATAACTTGCTATACTGGCATATTAACCTTTGTGATTCATACATTAGGATACCCATATCCCTCTGTATTGTCAGGTTCACAGTCTTGACCCTGCTGCCTAGTGTAATCTACCTGCTACAAACATGAAAGTCTGAATTCAAATTGCAGTTGTGGTGAGCGCAGCAGAATACCATCAATGCTCATGAAATTAGTCCGTAAAAGTTCAAAGGTTGCTGCATTCTGGCAAGCTGAGAACCTAGGCTTCTCCAGAAGCCCAAGGAAAGGGTCATATTGGCATGCTGCAGCTAAGGTGCAAAATACAGCACAAACTTCCAAGTTAGCATTAAGGTGTGTATGTGTAAAGTGCAAACAGAACACACCTAAACAGACAATGTGATGCACAGACAGTGAAGAGTAGTATCCCTCCACGCACTATATAGGAGGCTAACAAAATTCATACTGCTGTTGTAGACCGAAAGAACGAGGGATGCTATGGAGATTGCCCAGACTGGGATAGGTCACCATTCCTAATGTACTGGATTTTACACGCCAATTTGTTAATGCCCTTTCTTTGTTTTCCCATTTAATTTTACTCCAGCATTTTCTACACTGCTGTAGACTTTCTGCTGTATTGCTCTTGGCATTTGAGAAACTTTTTTTGCCGTATGCTATCTGAATGCACTGTGACATCTATTTCCCACCATTTTTCTTTATGGCGTGATATTTGTACCAAACCTTCTTTTGCACCTCATTGAATGTTTCCCAATGCTCTGACAATGATTTACCTTTAAGAAGCTGCTTCCACTCCATTTTTGACAAATCACACCCCAACATGCTAAAATAGTCCTTCTTCTAATGTAACACTTTTACTCTTACTCTGTTTTTATCATTTTCCATAACTCCTTTAAATATAAATTCTGATCATTGCAACTAAAATGCTTTCCCGCTGATGTTCCTTCTACCTTCCCAGATTCAATCCCTAAAACAAAGTCCAGAACTGTCCCTTTTCCTCGTGGACTCGCTACTGGCTAAAATATACATACTGGTTACAATAGACCTCCTAAATACATTTCAAGAATCAGCACTCTTTGTACTTCTTACACTGAATTTTAACTCAGTTAACATTTGGGTAATTGAAATCCGCTTCTATTGCTGCCCTTTTGTTTTTGCACTTTTAATTAATTTGGCTATATACTTGCTCTTCTATCTAATTCATCTAAATGTCCGAAGGTTATTAGTTTGAAGAAGAGGAAGGGAATTATCCCTGGTGTACTGGCCTATATTTATCAGTCAAGGACCTCTTTCACTTCTGCTGGAATTTTACCAGCAATGGGGTGGGGAGGTGCAACTCTGCCTCGTGGGGAGACTGTTGGGTAAGAGCCAATTAGTAGGCTCTTGGTTGGTTGGTGGGGAGGGGAATGCAATTCTTTTTGGCTATTCTTTGGCTTATGAAGGAGTTTCAAGTAGAAATGGTTGCCCCTCCATAAATTGTGCCATTATCTCTCACCAACCCAACCCCCACCTCGCCAGGACCTTCCTGACAGTCCATGCCCTGCATCCCCCAGAGAACAGTTACCTAATTCTGATGGCAATGCCCATTGATTTGGTTACCACTGGCAAGGAGTGGCATCAAATCCCGTTGAACAATGAAGTATGTTTGCCTTCCCACTGCCCCCCCCCCCCCCCCCCCCCCCTCCCCCCCACCCCCCCCACCTTTTCAGGCTACTATTACCAAATTCAGCTGGCCCCTCTTCCTCACTGCAATGATTGTTTCTTTCATCAATTCGTTGCCAACTGTTCCTTTCTTTATTCTCCTTTCTATCCCATCGGAAAACCCATTAATTAGGAATGTTGAACCACTGTTCAATAAACTAGGCTTGTACTCGTTAGAGTTTAGAAGAATGAGGGGAGATCTCATTGAGACATATAAAATGATGAATGGGATGGATAGGATAGAGGTGGAGAGACTCTTCCCGCTCAAAAAAGACAGTAGGACTAGGGGGCACAGCCTCTAGATAAAAGGGGGGCGGTTTAGAACGGAGTTGATGAGGAACTTCTTCACTCAAAGGGTGGTGAATCTCTGGAATTCTCTGCCCGTTGAAGTGGTGGAGGCTGCCTCACTAAATATTTTTAAGACGCGGGTTGATGGGTTTTTGATAGGAGAGGGGATTAAGGGTTATGGGGAGAGGGTGGGAAAGTGGAACTGAGCAGCGACCGATCAGCCATGATCTTATTGAATGGCGGGGCAGGCTCGAAGGGCTGGATGGCCTACTCCTGCTCCTATTTCTTATGTTCTTATGCAGAATAGGCAAAGTGGGTAACAATGGTTTTGCACTAACCATTTGGGAAGGTAAGGCTCCAGCTAATATCCTCCCTTAACCTTGCATGGCTGAATATTTCTTCAGCATCAGGAAAGATTCTTCCAATTACTGAATGCTCCAATGCTATTTACAGAGTCAATAACTACTATTAGATTGATTGCTGATTCATGTCTATTGGGTCTTGCTGTCATTTGGTGCTATCCAAGTTGTCTTAAGTTGCTGAGGTCTACAGGGAGTGATGTGGAATGTGCTGAAGAGCTCTTGACTTGTCTTGAAGGATTCTGCACAAACCCACTGCTTCCAGACATGGATGCAGAAAGAACATAGAAAATATACGCAGGAATATGGCATTTGGCCCCTTTAGTCTGTGTCACCAGTCAATAAGATCATGGCTCATCTGATGTGGCTGTAACTCAATTTTCCTGTCTGTCTCCAAAACCTTTCACTCCCTCGTCAATCAAAAATCTGTCTGACAGAACTTTGAACATATTCAATGACCCAGCTTCCACGAATCGCTGGTGAGAAAATGCCAAACATTAATAACCCTCTGAGAAAAACGAATTCCTCCTCATCTCCATTTTAAATGGGATACCCATTATTTTGAAACTGTGACCCCCCCCCCAGTTCTAATTTTCCCCACAAGGGAAAACATTCTCTCAGCATCTGCTCAGAATTTTGCATGTTTCAATAAGATCATCTCTTGTATTATTAAAATTCTATGGGAGTAAGCCCAACCGGTTCTTACAAAACTGCTCTTTCATCCCAGACATCAGCCCAGTGAACCTTCTCTTAACTGCTTCCAGTGAAAGTATCCCCTGTATATAGTACTCAAGATGAGCTCTCAGTGATACCTGGTAAAGTTATAGCAAGACTTCCCTGTTTTTATATTCCATTTCCCTTGCAATAAAGACTGATATGCCATTTTCCTTCTTAATTACTTATTGTACCTACATGCTGACTTTGTGATTCTTGTACAAAGATACCCAGGTCCATCTGCATCACAGAAAAGTGGGCAACCTCAGATATAAAATGTCATTTGGAAATTCAAATACACTACATCCCTTTTATCTATTCTGTTTGTTGCATCCTCAAAGAATGCTAATAAATATTAAATAAATATAAATAAATGAAACAATTTCCCTTTCACATCTGCCATTTTGTATTATGATTTTCTAAAGGTCTGGCTATTATCACTTCAATAATGGATTCTATCATTTTCCTACTAACAGACATTAAGGCTCACTGACCTACAGTTCTCTGCTTTCTGTCCTCCTCCTTTCTTGAGCAAAAGTGTTACATTTGTGGATTTTCCAATCTGCCGAGAATTTTCCAGAATCTCCAGCAGTCACTTAAGACTACAGGCAGAGGGCCATCAGGCTTAAACATAGAACATAGAACACAGAACACTACAGCGCAGAACAGGCCCTTCGGCCCACGATGTTGCGCCGACCAGTTAAAAAACAATGACCCACTAACCTAAACCAATCCCTTTTCGTCCATAAACCTATCCACGGATCTCTTAAACGCCCCCAAACTAGGCGCATTTACAACTGCAGCAGGCAGAGCATTCCAATCCCTCACCACCCTCTGGGTAAAGAACCTACCCCTGACATCCGTCCTATAACTACCACCCCTTAATTTAAAGCCATGCCCCCTCGTGCTAGCTTTCTCCATCCGAGGAAAAAGGCTGTCACTATCCACCCTATCTAAACCTCTAATCATCTTATATGTTTCAATAAGATCCCCTCTTAGCCGCCTTCTTTCTAGCGAAAACAACCCCAAATCCCTCAGTCTCTCCTCATAGGACCTCCCCTCCATACCAGGCAACATCCTGGTAAACCTCCTCTGCACCCTCTCCAAAGCCTCCACATCCTTCCTGTAATGTGGGGACCAGAACTGCACACCATACTCCAAGTGCGGCTGCACCAGAGTTGTGTACAGTTGCAACATGACGCTGCAACTCCTAAATTCAATCCCCCTACCAATAAACGCCAAGACACCGTATGCCTTCTTAACAACCTTATCTACTTGATTCCCAACTTTCAGGGATCTATGTACACATACACCTAGATCCCTCTGTTCATCCACACTATTCAAAGTCCTCCCGTTAGCCCTATACTCGACACATCTGTTATTCCTACCAAAGTGAATTACCTCACACTTCTCCTCATTAAACTCCATCCGCCACCTCTCGGCCCAGCTCTGCAACCTGTCTAAGTCTCCCTACAAACTATGACACCCTTCCTCACAATCTACCACACCTCCGACTTTGGTGTCATCAGCAAATTTACTAATCCACCCAACTATACCCTCATCCAGATCATTTATAAAAATTACAAACAGCAGTGGCCCCAAAACAGATCCCTGAGGCACACCACTCGTAACCGAACTCCATGACGAATATTTACCATCAACCACCACCCTCTGTCTCCTATCTGCTAGCCAATTCCTGATCCAATTTCCTAGACTACCCTCAATCCCATACATCTGCATTTTCTGCAGAAGCCTACCATGGTGAACCTTATCAAACGCCTTACTAAAATCCATATAAACCACGTCAACTGCCTTACCCCCATCCACCTCTTTGGTCACTTTCTCAAAAAACTCAATAAGGTTAGTAAGGCACGACCTACCCGCTACAAAACCATGCCGACTATCTCCAATCAATTCATTACTCTCCAAGTAACTATAAATCCTATCCCTAATAATTTTTTCTAAAACCTTGCCCACAACAGAAGTAAGACTCACCGGTCTATAATTCTCAGGGAAGTCTCTGTTCCCCTTCTTAAACAATGGGACAACATTCGCTGTCCTCCAATCTTCCGGTACTATACCAGAGACCAATGACGACCTGAAGATCAGAGCCAGAGGCTCTGCAATCACCTCTCTTGCCTCCCAGAGAATCCTAGGGTAAATTCCATCCAGACCAGGGGACTTATCTATTTTCAAACCCTCAAGAATATCCAGCACATCCCCCTTATCAACTGCAATACTGTCTATTTTACACCCCTGCAACCCAGTGTCCTCCTCAGCTATATTCATGTCCCTCTGCGTGAACACCGAAGAGAAATACTGGTTCAATGCCTCTCCAATCTCTTCTGGTTCCACACACAACTTCCCTCTGCTGTCTGTAACTGGCCCTAATCTTGCCCTAACCAACCTTCTGTTCTTGACATACCTATAGAACGCCTTAGGATTCTCCTTAATCCTATCAGCCAAAGTCTTCTCATGTCCTCTTTTAGCCCTTCTTAACTCACTCTTCAACTCCCTCCTAGCCAATCTAAAGCTTTCTAGTGCACTACCTGAGCCCCCAAGTCTCATCCGAACATAAGCCTCCTTTTTCTTTTTAACCAACGAATCAACTTTTTTAGTGCACCACGGTTCCCTAGCCCTACCAATTCCTCCTTGCCTGACAGGGACATACCTATCACGGACTCGCAGTAGCTGCTCCTTGAAAAAACTCCACATTTCGGACGTTCCCAGTCCCTGTAATCTCCTAGTCCAACCTATGCTTCCTAATTCTCTCCTAATAGCCTCATAATTACCCTTCCCCCAGATAAAACTACTGACCCGAGGTTCATGCCTATCCCTTTCCATCACTAAGGTGAACGTAACCGAATTGTGGTCACTATCATCAAAATGCACACCAACTTCCAAGTCTAGCACCTGGTCTGGCTCATTTCCCAGCACCAAATCCAATATAGCCTCACCTCTAGTTGGCCTATCTACATACTGAGTCAAAAAACCTTCCTACACGCTTTGTACAAAAACTGACCCCTCTAACGAGCTAGAGCTATAGCAATTCCAATCAATATTAGTAAATATTGCTTGTCAAGCATAAGCTCCATTTATATTCCTATTGTTATTTCTCATAATAGTGATTGCTGTAGGTAACTTTCCTCCCGTTTGTCTCTTGATTCTCAACCTCCCTTGCAATCTTTTTTTGTCTTCTATTGTGAAGACAGATATAAAATACCTGTTGAAAGCCTCTGCTATTTCCTCAATTCCCACTATTAATTGCCCAATCGCCCTCCCTCTAAGGGGCCAATACATACTTTAGCTACTCTTCCCTTTTTTACATCCTTACTGTCTGTTCTTATATTTCTAGCTAGTTTTCTCTGATATTTGAGTTTTTCTCTCTATTATTTTTTAGTCATCCGTTGCTGGTTTTGAAACATTTCCAATCTTCTGCCCTGCTTCTAATGTGCACAATATTGTACATCTTTTCTTTCAAATTGATACCCCATTTAACTTCCTTAGTTATCCGTGGATGGTTCACCCTTCTGAGACAGTCTTTCTTCCTCAATGGAGTATATCTTTATTGAGAGTGAAATATTTCCTTAAATGTTTGCCACTACGGTGTAATAGCTATGATATCATTCTAATGTATTTCTATTTATGCTATCAATTCATCCATCTTGTTATGAATCCTATGAGCTTTCAGACAAAGAAGCTTGAATTATGTATTTTTGCAGCTCTGCTTACCCTGACCTTACTTGCTGGTACACACTTATGTTTGTATACTCTGTCTCTTCCGATCACACAATCATTATAATTATCTGCATTACAACAAAAAAAAACTTTGTGTGTCAGGTGCCTCTATTGCACCAAGCATGTCCTCACTGAAGTCTGCTACCTGCAGCAGACAGAACTTCAGCCTCAGGACAGGGCAGGGGCAGTATTGCCATTGGTCATAAATGTGATGATGGGTCCGAACTGAGATAGATCTGGTACCTTCTGGCTTGAAACAACAGCATCAAACTAATCCTAATTAAAGTACAATATTGGAATATCACAATCATCTCATCTCAGCAGATGGGTATATAAGCATACAGTATGTTAATTTTTTGTATTGCTTTGGTCTTGGTGGAGAAGTCCTGATAAAATACAAAGAAGGGCTGTACGAAATGAGATGCTGAAACAAGAGGACGTGTTTACCTGTTATCGAACCATGTTTATGTACTAAAAATCTGCAACAATAACATGTGCTTTTAGGCAGGCTGTGTGTTTCTAACTAGTCAAATAGTTCTGTTCAATTACTTCTTTCTTAGTTTTGCTGCACAATCTGTACGCTCCTGTCTCTGGCATCAAAACATTGAATATTTATTCCAGCCTTATTATCTTCACATGTCAAAATGTAAACTCCAAGGAACTATTAGAAATATTTCAGCCACAAAGTCTTAAACACCTAAATATTAATCAAAAATAATTACAGCTACCAACTTTATAGAGATACATAATTCAGTTATTCAGTAAATTAGTAAAGTGCCTGTTCAACATAAAACAAGTAATAAAACTTTCGGAGTTTGATCAAATACAGACATAAACACCAAGGCTAATTTAACTGTTCACAATGAGTGGGAAGGTGGTGTGGTGGTGGTTATGTCACTGGGTTGGTAATTCAGAGACCCAGGCTAATGTTCGGCCGACAGGAGTTCAAATTCCACCAAAGCTACTGGTTGCATTTAAATTCAGTTAATTGGGAATTAAGAACTAACAGTAATGGGTGATGATAAAACTATACTCAATTGTCATAAAAACCCATCAGGTTCACTTATGTCCTTTAAATCTGCTATCCATGGTTTAGCCTATATGTGACTCCAGACCCACAGCAATGTAGTTGACTCTTAATGCTCTCTGAAAACGGCCTACCAAACTATTAATTTGCAAGGGAGTTAGGAATGAGCAAAATCGCTGGTCTTGCCAGTTACGTATACATTCTGTGAAAGAATTTAAAAAACTAGTGCTTAGCTTTCTTGATGAGACAAGCACCAAGAACAGTTATTCTAGGGAATTATAAATAGCTAATAAATTTATTTAATAACTGATCAAATTCTCCACCAATCTTGCAGCATTTTGCAGCAATCAACAACTTTTTCAATTTTTATTATGCAGCTATTGCTATTATGTGTTTGTGTTTTTTAGAAACAATTTTAATAACACTAGAATCATGTAGCATTGTTAATGGATTCTCCTGTTGCTTCAATGGATGAGTGTTTCGCAAGGAGATAAATTGTTCATGTCCAGGTTGGTGTTGTGTCAGATATCATGTTAACCCAAATCGTGATCTGCAGATGTGACTGCAAAATTACATATAAAGTCACTGTTTGATGGGTGTATGGCATTGTAGCATATTCATTTGTCCTGTAAAGACCCAACTCTGTTCTCGTCAAAAGTTGATGACAAAGACTTCTTTTTCGATCTGTCTGGGGTTGTCTTTTGTGGGGTCCAACTTACAGATGGAAGCAAAATACTGCGAATAGTGGAAATCAAAAATTAAAACAGGAAGTTTTGCAAGTAGTCAGCAGGTCTGACAGGAACTGTTGAGAGAGAAACATTTTGAGTAGAAAGTGATTCGAATCATACTCAACTCAAAATATTGGCTGTAATTCTCTGCTCTCTATACTCCACTACTGCTGCCAATGCAAACAGATAATTTGGTGCTCACCCAAGGCCAGTATATCTCATACTGTGTGAGATGACAAACTAGGTGCAGTGCTGCAACCAGGGACCATGGCAGTATTGTGTCCTTTGACTTGTACTGAATTATGGTTTACTCTTGAGGCACAAGATAATATTGAGAACAGATCTCAACTCATAACAGCATTTCTAAGGAATAAATAAATCCCAGAGGCCAACAAGTATGCAGAAACATACTTTATATTTATTAATAGCAGACTACAGCTCTGTTTTTGCATTTATGAACAGCAGGTTTTCTCTCCCTTAGTAAGAGCCAGATGGATCAGGAAATCTCAGGGTTGATCTGTGCTTAATTATTTGAGGTGCAGGAGGGGAAATGTGCAACAATTAGCTTCCACCCCATTAGCTGATTGTGTGCACCAAAAGCAGAAGCCTATGTGCACCTAAGTCATTGGCCTCGAGTTTCATTCCTCATCTGTATCACGAGAGATGTGGTTTGCGTCGTCTGCACTCTGGGTTCAAATAAGTTGCATGGCTTAAGGGAGGGTGGAATATTGGGTATAGATGAGTTATGCATGTGTAGCTACAATTTGTCTGAGTCTCCTTGATCCAAACCATTATCTCTGAATGTAAAACTCTCACATGTGAGTATCCTCCATGTGCTCAGTGTGTGGCGGGGACGGAGTGCCTTTTCACATTGCGAGCAGATTTTCGCGAGCAGCAGGATAGAAAGTAATTCTTCTGATGTTTAATTGCCCCTTTTAAGCATTTTTAACATTTATTTTCACTGACTCCAGTTCTGTATTTTCTGTTTCTTTGAATGGATGTTTATAGAACAAGAACAATTCACATTAAAAACTGAAAAGCTTCCCTGCTTGCAGATTTGCTTGCGTACTATGCCTTCAAATTATATTATCGCACTGCACTTAAGGAAAAAAAAATGGGAACATGGGATGGATTTTAAACTTGCAAGAAGGGGTGGGTATCAGTATGTGCCAGAGGTTTAAATATCAAAAGTGGAAAGGTGCCTGCAAGTCAGCAGCGTCCCACCAACCACCACATTTATCTGGGGCACATTTCAAGACACACAGGAATCTGCAACGGAACCAACAAGTCCACAACTTAATTATGCAAAAAGACAACTAACTTAATTGATTTAACCCAGGATTCTACTTTTAATTGCCAGTAAAGAAGTTTTGCAAACTATCTGAAACTCACAGAAGCATCAGGGGTAGGGGGAGCTCTGAAATTAACAGGTTGGAAATCCTTTAGAAATAAATTCTCAACAAGGACAGTTGTTCCTTTGCCTGAGTGAAAGCCTTTTGCTCGAGAGTTTGTTTTGCATTTGCCGAGGAGCTGCGTTACAGAGCTTTGCAAGATTTTGGAGATCATTACAGCCACCTTGGACTGCTTTGAATTTCATCTGCACTTTCTACCTGTCAGCTTTCTCGACAGCAAAAATGAGCTTACTTCTGATGAGGAAGCATATATTCATGGTAAATTATTGCTGATATTAATACCCTCCAGAGATGAGATCGCCTTCCATTTCTAGTGACAGTCAAGCTTAACATAGCTCTGAATTGCTTTTCCTCTGGCACCTTCCAGCAGTGTGCTGGTGACAATGGCACAATTTCACAATTTGCTGCATGTGAGTTCATTTTCCAGGTGGCTGATGATATGTTTGCCAGGGTCCGTCAGAACGTGAGGGTCAAATTTGCTGAAATGGCTGGATTCCCACAATATCACAAGTGTCTGTGCAAGATATAATGCCATCATATTGCACTTATTGAACCTCCGACAGATAGTCACGCCTCCAAGCGGAATCAGCGGATGGCTCCTTGGAAACAAGGACTGCTCTCTTAAGTCTTTTTTAGTTTATTTTTTATTCACTTGTGGAATGTGGACGTCACTGGCTGGCCAACATTCATTGCCCATTCCTCTGACTGAGAGGTCAGTTGAGAGTCAACCACATTGCTATGGCCTTGGAGTCACACCAGGTCAGACCGGGTCAGGACAACAGATTTCCTTCCTTAACGGACATCAGTGAACGAGATGGGTTTTTCCGACAATTGACAATGGCTTCATGGTCATCAGTAGATTCTTAATTCCAGATATTTTTTATTGAATTCAAATTCCATCATCTGCCATGACAGGATTTGAACCCACGTCCCCAGAACATTCGCTGAGTTTCTAGATTAATAGTTGAGTGATAATACCACTAGACTATCACGCCCCCAAATGAATGTGAAGTGAATGACACTTATTAAAAGCCCTACAACTATTGTACTGGAAATGTGCACAGAGTGGCCAATGAGCAAACTATTGGGATGCTGAAGATACAATTCAAGTTCCTGGACAAATGCATCAGCAAGGGCACACATAATGACAATGGCGTGCTGTGCCTTGCGCAACTTTGCATTGTAGAGAGCTGAAGGAGGAAGAAAGTGACTGCTCTACATCTTCAGGGGAGATAATGAAAAATGACCAACATTAGCAGCAGTTTGACGCAGCTGTTCATCTTGCTTGTAATCAGCAGTAATTTACCATGAATACATGCTTCCTCATCAGAAGTAATCAGCTCGTGATCAGTAATTGTCAATCTTGCAATTATCCTGATGAGCACAAGACAAAAAGCTTTGACAAAATGTCTTTTTTCAGCAACACTCACGTTCTGCACTATCAAATTACTAAAAATAATGAGCGGGTTTTTCCGGCCATGTTCAGTCCACAAATGGAAAATCCCACCTGAGGTCAACGGACCTTTGCATGGTCTGCCCCCTCCTCCCACCTGCTACAATTCTCGTGATGGGTGGGACAGGAAAATTACTGCCCATAGTGTTTCATAGCTCAAGGCACATTTAAAATACAGTGATGATACATTCAATTATGTAAAGATAGTCACTCTTAGAATCTTATAGTGCAGAAGAAGGCCATTTGGCCCATCAAGTCTGCACTGACCACAAGCCCACCCAGGTCCTATCCCCATAACCCCATTTACCCTAGCTAGTCCCTTTGTCACTTTGGAGCAATTTAGCATGACTAATCCATCTAACTCACACATCTTTGGACTGTGGTTGGAAACTGGAGCACCCAGAGGAAAGCCACGCAGACATGAGGGGAATGTGCAAATTCCACAGAGACAGTGACCCAAGCTGGGAATCAAACCCGGGTCCCTGGCACTGTGAGGCAGCAGTGCTAACCACAGTGCCATCGTGCCACCCTCACTGATCCTCAGCCCAGAAACGTGTTTGTGCAATATTTTACTGCAGGTTTGCAACTGACAAATTTGTTTTGAGTTTTCATTGTTCCGATGTGATCTCATAGGTCTGGATACTCATTAGGCACTCAGCTGGGATTTCAACCACAGAAAATACAAAGAAGCTTAATTAATTCCGTATGCTGGTTAATCCCACGAGAAGCAAATGTTCAGAATCTTGCACTTGCTGCACAATACTCGCGTTTTCTACATAGGTACAATAGAGGCTGAAATTTGTGGTGAATGGATTATTTTTCACCAATCAAGAAATCCAAATCAGCAGCCAACAATTACAGTGCATGTCTCAAAATGTAGGTGATAACAAAGAACAAAAAAATTACAGCACAGAAACAGGCCTTTCAGCCCTCCAAGCCTGCACCGACCATGCTGCCCGACTTAACTAAAACCCCCTAACATTCCGGGAACCATATCCTTCCATTCGCATCTTATTCATGTATTTGTCAAAAAGTCACTATCGTAACTGCTTCCACTACCTCATCCGGCAGCGAGTTCTAAGCACCCACTACTCTCTGTGTAAAAAACCTGCCTCGTACATCTTTAAACCTTGCCCCTCGCATCTTAAACTTATGCTCCCTAGTAATTGACTCTTGCAGCCTGGCAAAAAAGCTTTTGATTCTCCACTCTGTCCATGCCCCTCATAATCTTGTAAATTTCTATCAGATTGCCCCTCAACCTCCGTCATTCCAGAGAGAGCAAACCAAGTTTCTCCAACCTCTCCTCATAGCTAATGCCTTCCATGCCAGGCAACATCCTGGTAAGTCTTTTCTGTACCCTCTCCAAAGCCTCCACATCCTTCTGGTAGTGTGGTGCCCAGAACTGAACACTATATTCCAAGCGCGACCCAACCAAGGTTCTATAAAACTGCAACATGACTTGCCAATTTTTAAGCTCAATGCCCCCCAGCCTATGAAGGCAAGCATGCCATATGCCTTCTTGACTACCTTCTCCACCTGTGTTGCCACTTTCAGTGATCTGTGTACCTGTACACGCCTCGGCCTATCAATACACTTAAGGGTTCTGCCATTTACTGTATATTTCCTATCTGTACTAGACCTTCCAAAATCATTACCTCACATTTGTCCAGATTAAACTCCATCTGCCACTCTCTGCCCAAATCTCCAACCAATCTATATCCTGCTGTATTCACTGATGGTCCTCATCACTATCTGCAAATCCATCAATCTTTGTGTCGGCTGCAAACTTACTAATCAAACCCCCAGTTACATTTTCCTCCAAATCATTTATATATATATTACAAACAGCAAAGGTCCCAGCACTGATCCCTGAGGAACACCACTTGTCACACCCTCCATTCAGAAACACAGCCTTCCACTGCCATCCTCTGTCTTCTATGACTGAGCCAATTCTGTATCCACCTTGCCAGCTCACTTCTGATCCCATGTGACTTCACCTTCTGCACCAATCTGCCATGAGGGACTTTGTCAAAGGCCTTACTGAAGTTCATGCAGACAACATCCACTGCCCTACCCTCACCAATCATCTTTGTCACTTGCTTGAAAAACTTAATCAAGTTAGCAGGTGCAGCAGGTGATCAGGAAGGCGAATGGGATGCTCGCCTTCATAGCGAGGGGGATTGAATATAAAAGTAGGGAGGTCTTGCTGCAGCTGTATAGGGCATTGGTGAGGCCGCAGCTGGAGTACTGTGTGCAGTTTTGGGCGCCGTACTTACACAAGGATATTTTGGCCTTGGAGGGAGTGCAGAGGAGGTTTACTAGGCTGATACCGGAGTTGAGGGGGTTGAGCTATGAGGAGAGGCTGAATAAATTAGGCTTGTACTCGTTAGAGTTTAGAAGAATGAGGGGAGATCTCATTGAGACGTATAAGATGATGAATGGGATGGATAGGATAGAGGTGGAAAGACTCTTCCCGCTCAGAAAGGATAATAGGACTATGGGGCACAGCCTCAAGATAAAGGGGGCACGGTTTAGAACGGAGTTGAGGACGAACTTCTTCACTCCAAGGGTGGTGAATCTCTGGAATTCTCTGCCCGTTGAAGTGGTGGAGATTACCTCGCTAAATATTTTTAAGATGCAGGTTGATGGGTTTTTGATAAGAGAGGGGATTAAGGGTTATGGGGAGAGGGTGGGAATGTGGAACTGAGCCACGACAGATCAGCCATGATCTTATTGAATGGCGGGGCAGGCTCGAAGGGCTAGATGGCCTACTCCTGCTCCTATTTCTTATGTTCTTATGTTCTTCACAAAACCATGTTGCCTCTTGCTAATACGTCCACTTATTTCCAAGTAGGAGTAAATGCTGTCTTGAAGAATCTTCTCCAATAATTTCCCTACCACTGATGTAAGGCTCACCGGCCTGTAATTACCTGGTTTATTGTTGCTATCCTTCTTAAACAAAGGAACAACATTGGCTATTCTCCAAACCTCTGGGGCCTCCCCTGTACAGTAAGAAGTCTCACAACACTAGGTTAAAGTCCAACAGGTTTATTTGGCAGCACAAGATTTTGGAGCACTGCTCCTTCATCAGGTGAGTGAGGACTTGTGTTCACAAACAGGACATATTAAGACATAAACTCAATTTACAAAATAATGGTTGAAATGTGAGTCTTTACAGGTAATCAAGTCTTAAACGTACAGACAATATGAGTGGAGAGAGAGCCAAGCACAAGTTAAAGACGTGTATATTGTCTCCACCCAGGACCGTTAGTGAGACTTTGCAAGCCCAGGCAAGTTGTGGAGGTTAAGATAGTGTGACATGAACCCAAGATCCCAGTTGAGGCAGTCCTCATGTGTGCAGAACTTGGCTATCAGTTTCAGCTCAGCAATTCTGCATTGTCGTGTGTCCTGAAGTATGCCTTGGAGTCCCCAGGCATGAGAGATTAGGGAAACCATGCAGACGCTACGACAACGGATGAATGAACACCGCTCAACAATCACTAGGCAAGTGTGTTCTCTTCTTGTCGGGAACACTTCAGCAGTCATGGGCATTCAGCCTCTGGTCTTTGAGTAAGCGTTCTCCATGGCGGCCTTCATGACACACAGCAATGCAGAATCGCTGAGCAGAAACTGATATTCAAGTTCCACATACATTAGGACGGCTTCAACCGGGATCTTGGGTTCATGTCACACTATCTGTAACCCCCATGAATTGCCTGGGCTTGCAAAATCCAGCTTTGACAAATGCTTCCTTTTTCTCTTTGACCAGTCTCAGAATATCTCTCGTTATCCAAGGTTCCCAAAATTTGCCATACTTATCCTTCATCCTTATAGGAATGTGCCGGTCATGAATTCCCATCAGCTTAAACTTGAAAGCCTCCCACATGCCAGATGTTGATTTGCCCTCAAACATCTGCCCCTAATCTACATTCTTCAGTTCCTGCATAACATTGTTGTAATTAGCCTTCCCCCAATTTAGCATCTTAACTTGAAGACTACACTTATCTTTATCCATTGGTACCTTAAAGCTTATTGAATTGTGGTCACTGTTCCTGAACTGCTCCCCTACTGAAACATCGACCACCTGGCTGGGCTCATTCCCCAGTACCAGGTCCAGTATAACCCCTTCTCTTGTTAAACTATCTACATCCTGTTTCATGAAGTCCTCCTGAATGCTCCTTACAAACTCCATCCACGCCCCGAGCACTAAGTGAGTCCCAGACAATATAGGGGAAGTCAAAACCTCCCACCGCAATAACCTTTTACATCTTGCCAAAATCTGCCTACATATCTGTTCCTCTATCTCCTGCTGGCAGTTGGGCAGCCTATAGTAAATCCCCAACACTGTGACTACACCTTTCCTATTCTTGAGGTCTACCCATATTGCCTCACTGTACGAGCCCTCCGAGGTGTCCTCCCGCAGTACAGCAGTGATATTCTCCTTAACCAGTCGTGCAACTTCCCCACCGCTTTTACATCTCCCTCTGTCCTGCCTGAAACATCTATATCCTGGAATGTTAAGCTGCCAATCCTGCCCTTTCCTAAACCAAGTCTGTAATAGCAACAACATCATAGTTCCAAGTGCTAATCCAAGCTCTAAGTCCATCTGCCTTATCTGTTACACTTTTTGCATTGAAACAAATGCACTTCAGTCCACCAGAACCTCTTTGATTACCAATCACACCCGGCCTGCTCTTTCTCTAAGTCTTACTGGCCCTAGCCTCTGGTTCTCCTTCAGTTAATTCCCCTTTGCTTTGGTTCCCACCGCCCGGGTATTGCCAAACTAGTTTAAATCCTCTAGTTTGGATTTATAACGATTCGTCAACTGTTTATAGTATTTCACATGAAACTCTTGACAGTAAATTACAGCAAAATCTATTCTTTTTATAAGTTCTCTTGACACAAGAGATGCATTCCTTGTGAGAATTTAAAGCAGTTCTTCTTTTTCTTCATTTGCTGGCACCATTACCTCTCGATATAAATCAGTCTTCTTCAGTGAAATTAAGTCCAGCCATCAGAGAAATGATACAGAATATACACTTCTCTAAGGCTTGCCATCAACATATCATTGGAAGGTATAGCTGAGTGTAGAAATTTCCAGTTTGTTTATCAGTAATAACATCAGGCTGGATTTCCTGGAAAGGAAATGGTGCACGAACAACACAACCTCATATTAATGTGTAAATCAGCCAGTGAATCTCCAGAATTGACCTCTCTACTCTGTTTGCTTTGCACAAACAGCATTGCATCCTTAGCCTCAAATTACTTTTCCGGATATGTTGGATTTGTTCATTAATTGTCCAATAAACTTGCTATAGAAAGCTACATCTAAAAGATTAACAACATGCTAATTATTAATGCAGTGCCTGGCCTAGAACAGGACCAAATTAACCTGTTCATTCACACTCTTATTCCAGTTAATTGTTGTTAAGAGACTTTAAAATGTCAAATTTCTTACTTTTTCTTTCTGTTTCTTCGTCTTCTCTCTTGTAATGCAATTTTTTTTCCCTCTTTATTTCTCTTTCTGAACCCAATTTGGCTAAATCACCTACTTTTCCATTATTCCCTGGTGTCTTTTCAATCCATCTTTCTCACTGGTTCGGGGCACCGACTACCAGTCCTGCCAACCAAGGTCTCAGACGGTCTTTTGTACTTACAACACTGTTAACAGTTTGCTTCGCCAGGAAGATGCAGCATGAAAGGTTTCTGAGCTGAGGGGTGCAAGAAAAATTCTAACAAGATGCGCACCTCGAGGTGAGCTGAATCTCTAGCAAGCCCTAGCTCATTGACTTAACTACAACCTAACAGAATTGTCTGCTTCTGTTGTACATCTTAAATGAATTAGCACTTCAGACAGAGACATAGCAGCTTGAATTTGAATGGAATAAATCAGACACAAACCCTGATTTTCATTGCCTCTGTTAGTGAGAATGGTGTGCCTTTGTTCCAAAAATCCTAGCAATGAACCTACTGCCTGTCACCATATTAAACATTAATATGTGTAAATAGGGAACCTCCCTTTTTCTTTTCTGAATGGCCTGTCACCATTTTGAAGTATTGAAAAAGGTGACCACAACGTCCATTTGTTTCAGACGAGTGCTTTGTTAAGGTTTGCAAATCGGAATCAAATGTCATCCACAGGATCTCACACAATTCTCGGGACACTGCCCATTGGCCCTTGTTGTGGAACCTTAGAGGGATCACTGCAGGCCACTCAAAGATATCTAGAAAAAAAATTGTCCCTCAGAAATTTTCAGGTTGCTCTCAGTCCTTTCATTCTGCTTTCCAATTGCTTCTGCCCCTTTCAACCACTAAGTTCTGGTTTGGTGTGAAGCAGCTGCCAAATTCCCCCTCGACCTGACTGGTGAGCTGCTTCCGAATGCTGGCTAAATGTTTTCCACTCAGCATTCACATGTAAAGGGGGCCCAATGAATAAAAAATCTTGGGCCGCTTGCCAAAGATAATGTGTGCATGTGTGTGATTGCTCTGCCCACTGAGAACTAAAAGCATCTCTTCATGTTTATGTCAAAGCCATAAAATCCATAGAATTATGGAATCATAGAATCCCTACAGTGCAGAAGAAGACCATTCAGCCTGCACCAACAAGAATCTCACCTAGACCCTACCCCATAACACCACATATTTACCCTGTTAGTCCCCCTGATGCTAAGGGGCAATTTAACATGGCAAATCTACCTAACCCCACTTCTTTAAAGTGTAGGAAGAAACCAGGACACCCAGAGGAAACACTCGCAGAGATGGGGAAGACATGCAAACTCCACCTAAACAGTGACCCGAGGTCAGAATAGAACCTGGGTGTGTGGCGCTGTGAGGCAACAGTGGTAACCACTATACAGCCACAGTGCCTGTGTCTGTGGGCTAGTTTATACTGTTATCCACCCTTCTAAACAACAGTTTAAAATTACAAAGATGTTCATAATTATCAAATATTAGATTTCAATTTTTCCAAAAATTGTAACATTTTATCAAATCTTCTTCATGGTAAATCCAAGGATTGTTGATAGAAAATCCATCCTGGTGTGAAATAAAAACTGTTCAAAAGAACTGGATTGACCAACAGAAAAGAATCAATAATTAGCAAATTGGAAAGGAGTGATCTATAAATAAAAGGGTAAAGTGACTCATGCAGCAGCAGTAGAGATCTTGCTCCAGCAGATGACAGCAGCGTCTTATTGAAGGAATATTAGTATGTGTAAATAGGGAGCTTCCCTTGTTCTTTTATTAGCAACCATTCATCGCTCCCCTGGCATGCCATATCCTGACCTAGTGCTGGAGTTACTGCATTTAAACTCTCCTAGCGTCACACAGCTGAGTCAGACCTCAGCTAGTAGTAAAGCTGCCATTAATGTCTTTACGGTATTCCATATTCGGCAGCACTCTTCAGCCATATTTATGTCTCAGTTTAAATGAATCATACTTTCCTTCAATTTTTTTTTATTTACACAGCTGTGCAAAATATGATTTGATGAAGGCCTGATATCAGTCACAAAGTGTACAAGCCAAGAAAACCAACAGACTATTTTGTAATCCAAGAGGGTTTGGAATAAATAGCTCATTAATCTACATCACATTGTGTCTCTTTAAGGGCAGCCACAAACAGACGACAAGTTTATATGTCCAAAATTTGAGATGGCTGAGATGGTCCTATGAGACTCAATGTCAGATATTAATGGCTTCATTTGTTTGGGGAATGCTAAATCTTAGCAATAAGGGCTTTCTGGAAGAAAAAAAAGTATCTATTATCTTCATACAGCTTCTCTATTGAAACAATTGTCAGGAGTCAAAAAATAAATATCTTAACCTCTCCTTTCTTTTGGTGACTATCTTACATTTATCACTTTTTAGTTTATTTAGCAAAGAGGCCTGACAGGGAACTTGGGACATGGAGACCAGAATTTTATCACCCCACCCACTACATGAATTGGAACATACGAGGGACGAACGACGGGAAGGTCCGTAGGCAGGATTTTACAGTTTCGAGATGATCAAGGCTATAATCTCCCAACCAGAATGTCGTACTTGAAACAAGGATGGAAGCAGGATCCAAAAAAATGAATAAACATCCAAAAAAATGAATTGGGAAAGGGCAGAGTAACAGAATTAATTAGATTCTGTATCAGAGTCCAGCACTTCAGTTCAAACTACTCAAAAAGAAATAAAAAGACAGGTGTGCATTGATGCTGGCTCAACATAACTATTTACAGAATCAATTTTTTCTATCCAAATAATCATAGTGTGAAATTCATGCTAAGCAAATGAGTAGGAGTATCAAATCATTTCATTGATCTTCTAACTTATTTTTCTTATTGAGGTTTACAGCTTGGGAACAGGCCCTTTGGCCCAACTTGTCCATGCCACCCTTTGTTTTAAACCCTAAGCTAATCCCAATTGCTTGCATTTGGCCCATATCCCTCTATACCCATTGTACCCATGTAACTATCTAAATGTTTTTTAAAAGACAAAATTGTACTGCTTCTACTATTACCTCTGGCAGCTTGTTCCAGACCCTTACCACCCACTATGTGAAAAAAATTCCCCTCTGGACACTCTTGTACCTCTCCCCTCTCACCTTTAACCTATGCCCTCTAGTTTTAGACTCCCCTACCTTTGGGAAAAGATATTGCCTATCTAGCTGATTTGTGCCCCTCATTATTTTATAGCCCTCTATTAGATCACCCCTCAGCCTCCTACGCTCCAGAGAAAAGAAGTCCCAGTCTATCCAGCCTCTCCCTATAACTCAATCCATCAAATCCTAGCAGCATCCTGGTAAATCTTTTCTGCATTCTTTCTAGTTTAATAATATCCTTTCTATAATAGGGTGACCAGAATTGCACATGGTATTCCAAGTGTGGTCTTGTATAACTTCAACAAGGCGTCCCATTTCTTCTGTAATGATTAAATGAAGTTTGGAAACCTCCAGGAACCTGTGCCATAAGTGATCATTAGACGTTTAAGAATCATGATTTCATAATAGGTTTGCATTTTCAGTTTCCTATAGGCAAAATTTGAATCAAGTTGCTTTGCTTCTATTCAGATCATCGGATGGAGTTTTGTCAAGTCTTAGGGATAGCAAATAATTAGTTTTTATTATATTTAACAACATTGCAAAACATTGTAACATGAATTATTCAATGCCAGATAAAGCTGAGAAGAAACAATCTAATTCTATGTGCAGTTCAATTTATGGTTTATAGGAGATTAAACTTAACTCCATCTCATCTGGGACTAAGAAGAATTCATAAATTGACTAAGAAGAAGATATCACTTGGGAAGAAAATGTCACTTGGGAAGAAAAGGTCCAACAGAGAATTATACCCAAAGTACCTCAAAAACGTCTATAATTCCTGGCTGAGCAGAAATTAATATCACACAACCACAATACAGAAGTTTAATTTTTACCAAATGGTGAAGATCCAATACATTAAGAATGTACTGAGTGCATGGGAGTGCACTGAACCTTTCTGTATACATTATTAATCAAGTAGAAGTTCGACTTGCCACAGTATCAAGAATAGTCCTTCCATCGTGCAATAGCATTTGAGACCTGCCTGAATGCAGGCAGTGCAGCCCAATACTTTCCTGCATCCACCACCACCTTACATACAATGTAAAGTCGAATGCTCTCGGAAATGACAGTGCTCCATGTACCTTTTTGTAAGGGCACAAGTAAAAGCAAATTAAAATAAAATGAATTACCTTCCTTTCAGGCCTAGACTCTCAAAGTCAGCCACATTCCTTGCCTATTCTGAACGCGTGACACCTCTTCCTTCTTGCTGGCCAGGCTACCAAAGATGCATCAGGCCTCTGAAAGCCTGAAGAAAATGGTAACTTTGGTACAGCACACCCTCACCACATTAGTGGCCTTATTTAGGGAGAGGCATTAGCTTAAGCCCAGGGCCACAAGAATCTCAGGCCAAAGTCTTGGTGTCCAGGCCCTGGCTGTCATTCCAGCAGACTCTTACCAGTGTTATATGGTGAATGTTCACTGGAATCCCGGAAGGTAAAAACAAAAAAAAGGAAAATAAGAATACTGGTCTGAACTGTTTTTTCCTTCTGGGATGGTTCATAAATTTATGTCCTTTTGCTTTAATTAAAATCTACGTAAAATGCTCTTTAATGTCTATGGTGTTGACAAGTCAGTGTCTAATAAATTAGATCTAAAAATTCCTTAGATGGCAACTGGACAAACTTTTTGATAGCATTGTTTCCAATCCCCCAACTCATACGCTCCAATTAAAGTACTTATATTTCTGAATCAAAGTCTATACTGGCTGGGATTTTAGAAAATAATTAGTGTTGGGCTTTTACTATTCACTGGCTTAATATCAAATGACTTGTGTGTCAAATCAGGATATGGAAGCTGTGATTAAAGTATTAGTGAAATAGCTAATAAAAGTAGTTATGGAAATATGCAAAAACATAATTATGACATTATTAGAAAGGCAAAATTTGGACTATAGAATGCCATGCCATTCATTGCATGTCTCCTTCAGTCCTATTTTTCAGATTTCTGACCCAACCATGATATTTAGATAAAATCACAGGATCCAAACATTACATTCAAAGTTACTCAGAATACAAGCACTGATGAGGTTCTTCAATTTTTTTTTGAGTTGCACAATACATTACCATCACTGGGTAACTAATTTCAATGTAGCAATTTTTTTTTAACAGGGACCCTGAATTACCCTTCCAATAACTATACCTTTGTTCTGCCAGGCATTGTTTGCCTTTGTTTACAGTATGCATCTCAAGTGACCTTATTCAACTTTAGCCAAGCTTGAACAACTATTCCTTCAGATCACTTTCAGAAGAATAAGTTATAATGATAAGGAAATGAAGTGATACAATGTTGAAAGATCCCAAACTGAAGCCATAAAGTTGGGGGAATCTCTGGATAACTAGCCAATCCTTAATTAGTCAAAAACCAACAAGCCGGTCAAATTTTATCTGGAAACTATATTATACTCTGAAAGCCTCTGGCCTTTTTTGGTTAATTTTCAGCTTTTGTTCATCCTTGGTCTTATTTATCTGCTTAACTCTACTCACTTAAATTGGATATGGTCCAGGAATTGTTTATTATCTGTTTAGTTGAGCCATCATGCAACCATAATCCAGAAGCAAACAAAGCATTTGGCAAACTAGTTACACACTTGTTAGGGTTTAGCTCAATCATAACTTATGTGGCATTTAACCAGCTAAAGTCAATGTGATTATATTCAGAATGTTTGAGTTCCGTTTCATATTTCTAAAGTAAATAACTCAGATAATCTCTCGTGAAAATAAAAAAGAGCTTACAATTGCAATGATACTGTGGCCTTAATAAATGTATTTGTGTCATGTTTCTTGTGTAGGATTTTTGAGCAGTCAATTCTATTCACTCTGTGTCACTTTGTCTGTAACTGGTAGTCTCTGTTGATACTGTGTAAGCAGTAGTGATCTTAATTGCTAAAGTGTTTTAATCTAGAGAAGGATTTATGTCTGTGGGGATCTTGCTTACATTGGAACCATAGAGATAGCTAGCTGTTAAGAGTTATACCTTGTCATGTTTAAGTATTTCACTGGTAAAAGTTATGCTAATTCTTTTTGTTGTATTTTAATTGTGTTGGTAAATAGAGTTTGTTTTAATTAAAGCTTCCTAGTGGGTCATTTGAATCATACCTGGAGTGAGACATCTAACGCTCACACTAATACAAAATCAAAAAGCGTTGGGGTCTAGGCTAACGTCATAACATACCTTGGAGTTTCTGATCTGGTACTGAACATAACGTACAATTTTGCTATCTGAACATAATAAAACACTATGACAGATATCTGAGGTAGTCACTATAGAACATCTGGAACACTATGGGTTTTATGGTAACAACAATGAAGCAGCTATCAGCACTCAAGGTTTAAATTAAACAGCAATTCTATACTTGTGCAGTAAAGCCTGAAAATCTAGAAGCTGCTGTATGAGTTCACGACACAGTTATTATGCCCATAGATTCAGCATCAAATTACATGAGGTTGCAGTACTCACTCACTAAACATGACAGAAAATTTAGGGCTAGAGCATGTAAATATAAATGAGTTGTTAATAGCAGGATTTGTTAATAACGTAAGTCTTAATTATCATCAAACAGCATCACTGGCCCTGAAAATGTAACTTTACAAATATGGGGTCTCAATGCTTCACAATTTAATTATTGTTGGGGATATACAAAAATTAAAATAATACATTTTTTAAAAAAAAATTCTCTCACTTTACTTAATGTACATGATATTTCACCAAATATTCTAATCCATAAGTACGGGTTTAAACTATGCATGTTTCAGCAATGATTGCTTAGCTTGATTGAGGAGACGCACAGCTCACAGATCTCTTCAAGTGTATCATGCTAAAAGAGGATCTCAAAATACTGTAATTTGCCACCCATATTCCCATGAAAAGAGGGTAGCTATAAGTGCGATAAGCAGCAAGCACAATTCGGCAAGATCAAAGCAATAATAAGATTATATTGGCACTACCCTCACATTCTATACCACAACTCAAATTTTGAACAGTCCAGTTACATATTGACATTATATAATGCCAATAAATAAAACAAGTGAGTGATGATGGTAATTAATATTGCTAATTTATTCAAATAAAGGATTTTTCATCCCTCTCTAAATACAGATTGAATTCAGAAATTAGAGCATAAGCAGTTCTACATCAATACATTTCACTACTTTTTCATGCAACTATTTAAACTTCCAGGTTCAGAAGTGCAAAGTCAAATAAATGCTAACAGTGTCAGTTTGGTTACTGACTGACATAAGCAACATTCAGTTCATAATGGTAAAATTCTGTTACAATTCTGGAACATTTACTCTCAACAAGTCATGGGGCTAAAACATAAACTTAATCAGTTCATAATTCGTTATTAAAAGCAATTTTTCCTTTGAGAATTTTCAGAACAGGGGTGGAGAGATGATTGCACAATGGTAATGAAAGTGGTCCAATAATCAAGGAACCCAAGCTAATGCTTTGGGGACATTGATTCAAATCCCAGCATGGAGCTGTGGAATTTAAACTCAATTAACAAAATCTGAAATTGAAAACGAGTCTCTGCAATGGTGACCATGAAACTGTCATTGATGGTTGTAAAAAAATGTTCTTTTTGGAAGGAAACCAGTTGTCCATACCTGGTCTGGCCTACAAATGACTCCAGATCCATAATAATGTGATTGACATTAATAGCCCTCTGAGGCAAGCTGTTAGGAATGGGCAACAAATACTGGCTGTGTCAGTGATGCCTACCTCTTATCAAAGAGCAAACAAGGAAAAGCAGAGAAGTTATGAATAATTTTCATATTTATGCTGCCAGCACTCCTGGGATGGTGCATGAGAAGTGCAAACTGTTAATAATTTTTAAATCATTTAAATATGGTAGGAAAACACACACCACGCATCTGAATTTTCAATACTGGCTGCCAGAAAGCAGAGGCTTCCACTGGGAAAACTATCTCAGAAAATTACCTCTCTGGTGTCAAATTTCCACAGTATTATATATTATGCAGATAACAAATGATCCATGACTTACTGCATCTTTTCTATATCTCCAGTATGCTTGAAATATAAGTACATATTAACCCACGTGTTTTCCCAGAAATAGAAGATCTCAAGTACCTCCATTGTGCATATTTCAGAATATGTATGCACTAATCTAAACGGATTTTTGAAGTTGACATTGCATAGGCAGTTTTGAGGTGTCCAGCCTAACTATTGGATGGACAAATGCAGCAGAAAGCTGAGTCATAGAGACTGCGAACATATGTTAGGCTCAATCTTTGGCTGTACTCAGTTATGTTATCTAAGGCTTTACTATCGGCCTCACTAATTCCATATTAGGAGGGATGGGGGAGATCAAACATGGCCTCTGCTCTTGCTCAATTGTCAGAGGCCACAGCTGGACTGAAAATTTACAGTGTAACAACAGAAAATTGGTGCTATTCAGAGCTTTTCTTCAAAGCTGAGTGCACCTCAAAGAAGTGGTCCCATATTACTTCAGACTCAGAGCAGCTGAAGAATAGTTGCAGCCAAGGGCAATGCAATTTTTTTTAACATTTGAAATTTAAACTATGATGGTTTAAAAAGAAACCAACTGGACAATTGATCCTTTTTTAATCTTCAAAATCTTCACTATCCATGAACAATTTTCCAACTCTGTGTTTAGGTACCAGTGGATCAATGTTCTGCTTTCCATCCACTCCAGCCCTGCCACTGCACAGTGAGAGTGGAGTGAGTGGGAGAGCGCAATTTTTGGCGCAGCCTACTCTCAATTCACAATAGTGTAGAAACTATCACTGTAGTATAACAGACCACAAGATTAATCTCTTTCTTTGACTGAAGTGATAAGATGGCAGAGGCTGCAATAATTGTTCTGCATAAAATTCACTGGGAAGCGCTCACTAGAAACCTAGACTGCACTCACTCCAGTTTGGAGACTGATCCAGCAACCCGCTGCTGGGCAGTAACCTGCAACTTCCAATCAGAACTGTGTCTCGTCGAGTGCAGTGACTAGCCACCTTTGTTAAAAGTGGCAAAGGTCTCACTAAAGCAAGCCATAGATGCAACATTGCAATGGATGGCGTTTCTTCAAAAGGGAAATGAATTCAGGACCAGTTCAAACAACTGAAGCCACAAACACAGATGAGGTCCAACCAGCAATCAATAAAGTGAAACCTTGGGGCAATCCAAATCTGAGAAGGGTGCTTCTGAAGCTTTCAGTTACAGTCAACTTTATCTTCTATCCATGTGTTATAAGCCGCTAGAGATGGTCATCTTGCACCGTACATGACCAACCATGAAGGATACGCTATCCATAGACCAAACTGGGTGGTCAGTACAGAGGCAACCTATCAATTGGCAACCTCCTGGAAGATTCCAGTAGTTGACATACCATGTGAGGTTGAGATCAGGAAATGGTCCCAACTCTTGAAATCTTTCAAAGGACACTAAATTCCATCCTTTGGGCAGAGTTTACTGACTTCCAAGGCAGGTTTGGTGGTGGAGAGATAGTTGAATCAAGTGGGAGAGTGGCAGATGGTGACCTTGCTACCTTCCCATCTCTGACCTAATTAAGTCCAAGGCAGGAAGGCTAATGGATGGACTTCCAGCCCTATCACCAACTGAGGCCATTAGGTGGGATATTAGGGCCAACTTAAACACATTCTAACACTGCTGGTATTTATCCAGTAATGGGTGGGAGACTTGCCATGTGGGAAGCCCAAGAAACACACCCTGTTGGGGTTGCTGGTGAACCTACAGAGGGGGTGGTCCCTCTTGGCAGACATACCTGCTTGATTGAGGGACCTAGCACTGGAGAGGGAAAGCTGATAGTCAACCCTCTTGTCCATTCTACTGAATCTAATTGACTGGCAGCTCTTGGGAAGTTGTGGTGAGGAAGCAATTTCTGCCCCTGGCACTCTTCATCCAAGGGAAAACCTGTAGCTATTTTGTTAAATGCCTGATTGGCAATTAATTTAGCGGGTCTTCCTGAAAGTAGGTAATGTTGGATCACGTGGCTTAGTTCCATGCTGTATTTTCAATGTAGATAGGATCATCTATCTTCCTGGATTCGCAGGTGTTCCAATTGTTTCAAGACACACACACACGTTTCAAGACACACACACACAGTTCTGAAGACATATACAACCACCCAAGTCTCAAGACACACACACATTCACACAAGTCTCAAGTTTCAAGACACACACACATACAAGTCTCAAGGCATACACAAGTCTCAAGACACACACATACACACATGTCTCAAGACACACACGCACACAAGAATCAAGACAGACACACACACAAAAGTCTCAAGACACACACACACACACAAGTCTCAAGGCATATACATGCAAACACACATACACAAGTCTCAAGACAGACACACATACACAGAAGTTTCAAGACACACACGACTCAAGACACACACACACACACACACACGAGGACAGGAAAGACGTTGGTGGATGAGTACAGAGTTGAAGCTGATAAATTAACTTCTGTCTGACTTTTCCCTTAGTTTGTTACCCATGCAAAGTCCTGAAAATGCAATTAACCAGATTGAATACCAACAACTGATTGACAGGAAATGTGAGGAGAACACTAGATTACTTGCCAGAGTGAAGGGTGGCTGTAGTGAGTGGTGATGAAAAATACAGGTAATAAATGCAAGAGAAACACATGGAATTTGAGAAAGGCTCTCGTTTTGTGGAAAAATTAAAAAAAGGCAGTTATCCAAAAACCAGTTCAAAAACCAACACTTGTTGATTTATAAATTAGATTGTAATTCAGTGAATTCTACAAACAAAAAGAATGGAAATATTTTATTTGGCCCTTTGTGATACTGAGACTAAACTAAGGAAAGTGAAATTACATTTACAAACAGTGGGCAGTGAATGTCACATGATCAGTGTCACATGACTGAATGCTACATGACCAAACATCACTTATAATCGTAATGAAACCTCCCATCACCTACTGCTCTCAGTACTTAAATACAAATGCAACTCTGTTTCTTCAGTAAAGTCACCAGCACAGCTTACTACGAATAATTAAAAATGACAATGCCTCATCAGAGAGCTGAGTTCATCCAAAGGTTCCTTCAATTGTTTTGGCATAAGGTTAGCATACAGCAGCAATTAGAATGGGTCTATTTAATCAGTGCTCTAGTAGGATTATGTTGAATGCATAAGAATTTCTACTTCATTCCTCCTACAGCTGTTTTGCCCTACACACATATTGCATGGGCAATCATTGCACAACATCAGATTTCAGTCACGAACTTAAACAAAGGCATTTTAAGGGACATTTAAAGAATTTATTTATATCAGATCATCTCAACACTCAATGCCATCAAATGTTAGATTAAAGTCAACACGTTATAACAATTTTTCCTGAAAGAAAGCATCAACATGTTTATGAATTTGATTACTTTTACTTGTTCCTCTACACTATAACAATGATTATACTGCAGAAAGTACCACACTAGCTGGAACGTGCTTTGGCACATCTCGAGGCCATGAAAGACATTACAAAAATGCATGTTTTTTCCTTCCTTCCGTTCCCACCATATTCTCATCGCCTATCATTGTTTTAATGTTTGTGTCCGTTTGCCATCAGCTGGCAGACAGTACACAGATTGAAGTCATTTTTACTGTGTTAGTCAGCTATGACTCAGTTGGTATCATTCTCGCCTGAGTCAGAAGGTTGTGGGTTCAAATTCCACTCCGGAGTTTTAAACACCAAATCTAGGCTGACATTCCAATGTAATACTGTGGTAATGCTTTATAGTTGGAAGTGCCATCTTTCATGAGATGTTAAACCAAAGCCTTTTCTGCCCTGAACGTAAAAGTTAATCCTATGGCACTATTCATTAAAGAGCGGGAGCTCTGTCCCCAGTGTTACAGTAAATATTTATCCTTCAGTTATTGAAACTAATTTATCCTACAATCTGCCTATTATCATAGCGCTGTTTATGGGGCCTTGCTGCCACATTACCTACGTTACAACAATGACTACACCCCTATCTGACATAAGTGGTTATACTTTGACACATTTTAAGGTCATGAAAAGCACCACATAAATTCTAAGTTTTTTTTTCTAATTGGAACCACATTTGCTGCACAGCAATGTTGAAGAGATGAATTAACTACTCATCTCCTCTGTGGAATGAAACCAGTCCTCCACCAAGATGATCAACTCGACAGATGTAGGCATTTAAGGCCTTTTGCCTCAGACTAGCACGCCAAGTGCTAGTACCGTTCATCACTACAAATTTATTTAAGCTCTTCATTCTTGCAAGTTTCTTGATTCCCCACTATTTCGTAGGATACTTTTTGTGTCTGCTAACATGAAGACAAATGCAAAGTATTTCTTTAATGTCTCTGCTGTTTCCTCATTTCCCTTTATAGTTTCTCTTGTCTCTTTGTCTAATGGACCCACCTTTATTTTCATTAATCTCTGTTTATAACCTGTAGAAGGTCTCTTACAGTCTGATTTTCTGCTTTAATTTATCTTGCTAGTTTACTCTCATTTTCCCTTTCATCATTCTTTATCAATTTCTGGGTCACCTTTTGCTAATGCTGAACTTCTCTCAAACCACAGACTGACTGCTCCTTTAAGGTATTAGCAATTAAGATCTTTTCCATTAAACTAATGCTATTTTTAACTTCTCGTTAGCCTCATTTGGACCATTGATCTGTAGGGTTTTCTTCCTCAATGGAATGTAGATTTGTTGCAAACGGTAAATTAATTCTTTAAATTTTTGTCATTATTTTTTAAAAATTCATTCAAGGGGTGTGGGCTTCACTGGCTAGGCCACCATTTATTGCCTTTCGCTAATTGCCCTTGAAAAGATGAAGGATAGGCAATAAATACCGGCCCAGCCAGCAAGCTCATATCCCTTAAATGAATAAAAGGTGAAAAATAGGAAAACCTATCTTCTAATCACGTTTCCCAATCTATCTGAGCCAACTCTTCACTCATCACTACACAGTTTGCTTTGTTCATATTTAAAACCCTAGCTTTGACTAAATCATTCTCAAACACAATATAAAATTCCAACATATTATGATCCTGTTTCCCTAGCGGTCCCTTTACTGCAAGGTTGTTAATTTCTCTTACCAGATTTTAATGAGACTGTTCCCTAAATGGTTCCTTGACATATCGATGTAGAAAATGATCTTGTGTAAGTTCCATGAATTCATCCTCCATTCTACTGGTTGATCCAGCACATATGAAGGGAAATCCCTTATTGTTATGTATTATCCTTGTTACATGTATGTCTAATTTTCTGCTCATGGTCTATAAATTACTAAAAACAGCCGTTTTTATGCCTTTTGTTGTTACTTAACTCCACTGTGACTGATTTGGCATCAAATCCCCATCTGAGGGTATCAATATATGCATTTAAAACACAGAAAGTAATACTGCATCAGCAACTTTGATTATCTTCTTTTACGTTTGTCAAGTAGCCTCACTATTACTCCTACTGCAAAATCCGGGCAAAATTATTGTCTGACATACATGGAATATTGAAGATTCAATATTTTGAAAAGACAAGCGTAGCAATAGTTTTTAAGTTACTAAGCTGAATAAAATGTGTTTACGTTGTGAAGAAGTTCACAATCATCAAGGTCCATTCAAATTCTCTCACATTGACATATGTGTGATTACTTAAGAAGGCACAACTGATTAGCAAATCTGTCACATTGGAGGAAAACCCAACAGGAATCTGATTGCCATTGTAGCTTGCTGCAAAAGCTGCCGAAGAATACAGCCTAACCTTGGGTGAACATCAGGCTTCAAGCACATCTCCTGTTTCAGACCAAAAAATGGTCCAAAGTGAATTTTCAACCCTGACATCAAGTTGCAATAGATGACAAATCCCAATTGTTCCATCTACAAAATTCCTTTGGTAATGACGCATGATACCTGGTATTTGTTCCTACACATGAAGTCCTTTCTTGAAATGGTCCTAGGTGAGGCAACTCAATAGAAAGGAAAATAATATACTGAGCCTTTCATAACCTCAAGAGTCCCAAAGTGTATCACCGTCAATTAAAGATTTCTGATAGTCACTGCTGTAATGCAGGAATTGCAATAAACAATTTGCAGGTAAATAGGCCCCCCCAAAACAGCAATAAGAAAAATGGCTGGATAATCTGTTTTCTTGATTCTGATTGAGGATTAAATGTTGGCCAGGACACTAGGCGAACTCACTCACCTTTTGTGCTGTGGCATCTGTTACTTTAATTGGAGACAGCAGACAAGATTTTGTTTTAATTTCTCATCCAAAGGATGACATATTCAATAGCACACACTCCCTTAATACTGGACTAAAGTGTTAGGCTAAATTATGGGCTCAAGTCCCTTGTGTGTAGTTTAAACTTACAGCACTCTGACTCAGAGGCTAGCGGGTTACATCTGAGCCAAGGATAATTTGATACAAGGACTCCCATCCTGAAAGCTGCAGGGATACAATCTCCAGGCACTTTAAATGCATTGCAAAAATTTTGATTTGATTTATTGTTGTCACATGTATTGACATACAGTGAAAAGCATTGTTTCTTGCTTGTTATACAGACAAAACATACCATTCATAGAGAAGGAAATGAGAGAGTGCAAAATGTAATGTTACAGTCATAGCTAGGCTGGAGATAAAGGTCAACTTAATGAAAAGTAAGTCCATTCAAAAATCTGACTGCAGCAGGGAAGAAGCTGTTCTTGAGTCAGTTGGTACGTGACCTCAGACTTTTGTATCTTTTTCTGAAGGAAGAAGGTGGAAGAATGTCTGGGGTGCATGAAGTCCTTAATTATGCTGGCTGCTTTACCGAGGCAGCAGGAAGTGCAGACAGAGTCAATGGATGGGAGGCTGGTTTAATAAAACAGTTGTGGAAAAAAGGAAACTAAAAAATCTTCACAGAATAATTTGTGTACTAATTTGTATATGGTCCAATGCAAGAAAATGAGCTACTGATAATAAAACCAAAACTACCTGGGGCTGGATTTTCATCTCCCAACGGAAGTGTGAATCAGATCACAAAATGCTGAATTTATTTTCTTATCTGAAAAAAACAATTTCCCTCTGCCTTCCCACCCAGCACCATTTTCATGTTGACCTTTTGTGAGTCAGGAAGACCTTGGATGCAAATGTACATGTACCTTTTCCAAGATCAGGGTCCCCATTGTGAAGACCACAGGAAAGTTGCATTCCCTCCCTCACATAAATTTTTTGTGCAACGATGGCGTGGATTTTGAATCCCTAAAAAAAAATGCATCTCCTTGGAGAGTTTGTAGCCACCGGGGAAGCCTACTGAGGAATTGGGAACATTCTGAAAGATAAGTGTAACATACTTTGACATTTTTAAATTTCACGATTATAGGCTGTCTGATAATGTTGACCTGTTTGGAATGCAATGATTCATCATATCGATCTGTTCTGCAAAGGTAACTTGACTCTTACATTGTGCAAGTATTGTCTTGCATTAAAGTATTTTTTCCATTGAAGAAAGTGCCCTGTTGTATTAAAATGTAAAAAAAAAGTCTTGTCAGCTTCTACTATTATGTTTTGTACTGTGATTTAAACCAACAGACAGCTCTGCCTGTTCAAAAAGCACCTGGTTTTGAAAGTTGATGAAGTTGTTGCACCTGGAGCTCCTTATTGGCAATCTGATTTGAAATGGAAATGGGGCACTGTTCTATTCTATTCTCAGTAAAAAGTCTGACAACACCAGGTTTTAGTCCAACCTATTTATTTGATAATATACTCACAAGCTTTATTCTGCCAGATTAAGGCATTATAGCTTCAATCTTTTGTCATGACAGCTGGAACTACTATGAATGCTTGGTTGCGATTCAAAAGTTATAATGGCTTCAGTTCAGCAGGTGGTCTGTTGATATAAGAATGACTGACACGTTTAAATGCTACAATAATAGAATATGCCTTTGGTAAGTTTGTTTACAAATCTAGGAAACACTTAAAGGATTGCATTTTTTACTCTGAAGTAATTTTCTTTCTAAGTATCAATGATATGAGTTTGATTTCAGGGTTTATCAGATTGCTCAAGGTTTAATTATTTTGAATGATTTTAAAATCATTTTCATTGTTACTGACAGATGCATGAGGACTATACCTAGTGGATACAGGATGAATGCCTATAGATGGTAAATGAAGGTGACATTGGCAGTCTGAAGGAGCACAGGGGTTGGAGGTGAATGGTTTGAATGGACATTTAAATGTTAGGAACTGGGCTGCTGCATTGAAGGACCAAGATGGGCCTTCTAACTGGCCCACCTTCATATCCACTCTTCTCACAGACTTCACCATGGTTCACAAAATGCACAGTCCGTGTCAAAAGTCCAAGGCAAAGGCACACACGGGTCATGTGCACATTTTGGAAGATGCGAAATGTGCAGGTCGAGTTTGCCTAAGGCCCATTGGAAAATCTAGCCCCTGAACTCTAAGAGACTCCACTAAATTGACCTTGGCTGCTCAGCACTGGCACACTGTGACTGAAGATGGAACTTTGCCCAAGCTCATGAATTTCATCATGGGAAATGATTTCCATAATTTAACATTTATATGAAGTCTACATGGACTTATGTTCACGCCAAGAATATCCGTCACAGATCTGATTTTATAAGCTTTGTCCACTACATGCAAGGCCCTGAGCTTTCACAGGACCTCAGAAATCAGAGCTGCAGATTTGTCCTGATAATTTCCAGGCAATTGTTTTGTTTGCTGCAAACTTCCTAACTGTAAATCTTCAGTCGTTCTGATTGTCACAATTCCACATGAAGCCCCGTTTATAAATTGAAAGCAGCTGGACTAATGTCAATCTGTGGTGAGGCCAATCTCCATGGGTTCCATTTACACACTCTGTAATATTTGTACTTGTAATGACAGTTTTTGACTTGTACTGCAAAGTAGTTTTTGATTATTTATAAATCTCGTTTTATTCTCAATGGTGTTAAATAAATCTTCATTATCCAAGCATTCATCTCAATATTCCCAGTAAGCTTTACTTTCCGCTCTGATCTCTCTCAAGTCACCACAATTGATAAGCTATGGTTTGGCTTATCAACATACATGTTAGCCTTTCACAATAACCAATCCTTGTATTGTTGCCACTGGGCTATTTTACACTAATATTTATATAGCAAAAAATGGTCACGATCCAACAAAACCCAATAAATGTTTCTATTGTTTTATTCATTTTTTTTACTGAAACTACTGTAGATGAGGGCAGCTGAGTACATTTAGGCATCATTGGAACATTAGAAAGTCCACTTGACTGAAACCTTGACATTGAATTAGGTGACAACAGACACTCAGCCCAGAGCTCCATACTAGCATTTGAGAACTGGTGCCTAAATGGGAGAATAGAACAAGACTGGTCAAGCAACAGCCTGAGATAATTACATTCTAGAATAATACCTTTCAGACAATGCCCCAGACTGCTCCAGGCCATCCCTGCGCATATCCTATCCCACTGTGCCTGGTGGTATACAATTCTGGGGCAGCAGCTGAGGGTCCTAAATGCTGAATTTAAACCTATTAAGTTCTCATGGTCGCAGGTAAAATGTGAGTATGGAAAACTCCTGCTGATTGCCATCTACTCCCTTAGTCATGAATCAGTACTCCTTCATGTCGAACACCATTTGGACTAAACAATGACAATAGCAACTGCACAGTATGTACTCTGGGTGCAGCATGAAGTATCTGTCACAGCCTCACCACTAATTGAGTTGGCTGAGTCCTGAAGGATGAATCAGTGAGACTGGGATTGTGCCAAGTGGTGAGGGAACCAAGACAAAGGAATAACCTACTTGAATTCATTCTCAATAGTCCGCCTTTTGCAGATTTATCCGTCTCTGACAATCTCGATGACATATGGCACTACTGTAGCTCAGTGGAATAGAATAAGAAAAGATCTAGCACTTCAGAACTGAGCACCTACGAAGTGCTGAAATTTAATATCAGGGGAAGAGCCTGGAATTCAGAGTAAATGAGCATAGATGGAAGATTGGTTAAAAGACAGGAAGCAGTGAATAGAAATAAATATATTAGCCACTTCAATGTGGGTAGGCTGTAACTAGTGGAGTGCAGTATTTAACTTTTCTGGTCATATAAAACCAAATGAAAATATAAACTGTGTGGAAGACACAAAGGCGACAAGGAGATATAGACAGGTTAAGTGAATGCGAAACGAGGGAGCAAATAGAGCATAATGAGGGTATCCGCTTTAATGGTAAAAATAGAAAAACAAAATATTTTTCACTCCAGGAATAGACGAGAGAGAGAGAGAGTCAGGGCCACTTGCCTCCAGAAGCAGAATATAGCTACGGGGATGGACAAATGCCAAGGCGGGCCAAGTCTTGCCTTTGTTCCCCGGGACTTTGTCCCAGTTGTTTCAGAAGCTGTTAAGTTCCTTAGCCCTCATCCCTTCCACCCCATGCTTCTCCATATGCTCCATGCCAAATCAATGGCTTGAAGGGCTGATGGCCTTCTCCTGCTCCTATCTTCTTCTATGTTATGCTCCCCATCTAACTCCCATGGCTCTCAAACATTCCAACCTAACACAATGACAACTCATGTGCATCCATCCACAATAGCCCTTCCTACTTTCCATGCTAATTTAATGCCATCTCATGCGCCAATTCCACCATGGTTCCTCATACCCTTCATTTCACCTCCATAACCCTGATGTAGTATCCACCATAGGCAGACCTCAGAAGCCAGGTGGAAATTAAAAAATTAAACTGCTAACGATCTAAAACAGCTCTCATTCACACTCACTTGCTATTGAAAAAAAAACTACCATTCATAGAACCCAAAGGTTTTAAGTCTCTTATAAAAACAAACTTCTATTCAGACCCAACATAAAAGACAGTTAATCCTTTAATCATCTCTCTAAATTGTTTATCAAACTGGGTACTCACAAACTCTGTTGAGATAACTACAGGTTTTGAAAGTCAGCCAAAAATTCAGAATGACATAATAATAGTCCTCGTAGAACTGTCAACAAAGAAGTCTACTGAAACCGCACAACCAGATGCCACTGTTTCTTTCAAACTTGCAACAGTTAGCCTAAGAATCAAAGCAGTCCAGAAAAAAAAATCAGATGACAGTTATACAGAGCTTATCCACCCTTCAAGAGTGTTCACATCAACTTCATCAAATAGGTGACTCCCACAATATAGGTGAAAGCCCTTGTGACCCATAAGGAGGTCTGTTCAAATTCAGCATTGACTTCTAATAGCCCTACCCAGTTTGGTTTCCCTCCTCAGTGAATCATGCCCTGACCCTTTTCCCACACTGGTAACAAATTGGATCTGTTAGAAATGGCATTCTGAATTCTGTATCATGTCCTGCTGCCATTTTTAAAGGGCCATAGAGTCTTGCCGTATCTGAAAATCTAGCCTTCAGGTTTCTTGGAGAGGCCAGGCATTATTGCTGGCATAAATTAAACCTTTGAATGCTGGATATGTCTTTACATCAGGCAGAAGCTTTTTCTCTTTCTAATTACCTGAATTCAAGTTTGTGAATAAATAAAATAATAGCTGCAGGATGGCTGTATAAGTCTCTGTCAGAATAGAGATGATTGGGGTAATTCCCCTGTCAACCATGCCTGAAGACTGCTGTAAGTGACTGGCACTGATCTTACATATATATTTTGCATTTAATAACTATCCTCCCTCCACTCACTGCATCTTACTAGATTAAAAACTTTGGTATCTATTTGTGTAGCTTCCACCTTTGCCAACTGTGTGAATGGAATCTGTTTGCTGAAAATTATGAGGATTTTATAATTACAAATCCTGTCTCACTTCAAACTCATTTGTTGACAAAGCAGGTCAATCAATATTCATTGTGTAGTTAAATAGTCAGAAGGCCAAAACCTGCAGGCCATGGTCTGCCTTGATGACCATAATGGGTGACACAGTGGTTAGCACAGCTGCCCCATTGCACCAGGGACATGGGCTTAACTCCAGCCTTGGGTGGCTGCCTGTGTGGCATTTGTACGTTCTCCCCATGTCTGCGTGGGTTTCATCCGGATGGTCCTGTTTTCTCCTACAGTCCAAAGATGTGCGGGTTAGGTGGATTGGCCATGATAAATTGACCCTTAGCGTCATGGGGATTAGCAGGGTAAATACGTGGGGTTATGGGGACAGGGCCTGGGTCGGATTGTTGTCAGTGCAGGCTCAATGGGCCGAATGGACTCCTTCTGCACTGTAGGAATCCTATAATCAGGAAGCAGAAAATTCAAGGGGGTGACTTTGATTTCTTTATCCGTCCGAACTGAGAAGAAAGATCAATCATCTATGAAAGGAGCTCCATGCCATAGGCTACAAAGCAATGTACCTGTCAGAAGTAACTGAGGAGAAGTTTAAACTGGTCTTGAACCTGAAACACAGCAGCCTTTGGGAAGGAAATTAAGCAGCCTGTTCCTGTAGAATAATGCTACCAGCCCTAGGCAAATTTTCAAGTTACTTTCACATTAGCTGGGTAAAATGTCCACCTTGCACCTCAACATCAGCCACAATATTATGGAGCAACTGGATTACAAAAGTGATTTCAAAAGACTGAAACATCTTTATTTAAAGACCACAGGACCAAAGGGGATCTTGCCCGCTAGTGGGAGAACCTATAGAGAATCCCTGCTGTGTTTGTGGGGAACAGCTGAAGGAATCATGTACCGTTCAAGCAGCTAAGCAGCCATGGTTGGGTCTTATCCATGACTGAGGTTCCCTACAGGAGAAGTCCTGCTTGCAAAGAGCTGTCAGCCATTCAGAGGCATTGCATCTACCGGAGGCTCAGAACCATCACAGGGTCTCACAGCAAAGGTAAACGAGTGCGCGAGCAGGCTTGCAGGAAAGGACATTGAGGGTAGCATGCAGAGGGATAGATTTCAGCAGCCAACACCTTCCTGATGCCGGGATGCTCGATTAGATACAGAGTACCGGATAATTATAGTCTCTTCCTTCGTCTGAGAGGCTGCTAAAACTTCAGAGAGTGTTTGCTTGGTGGCTTTCCAAGGGCACAGGAAAGCTGTGTGACTCCTGTTTTATTCTTGGAGCGCCACTGAATTGTGATGGAGCTCAGGGATACTGGGTCACTACTGGCTTATTACTGAGCATAACTGGCACCTCACCACCAAGAAACGGTGTCAGTTTCTTCTGCCTTCCCACTTAATTAGGGAATGCTCTCTGACTGCTGAGACACTGATGATGATAAGATTCAAGTGGTTCAGTGAAGTCAAAACTCAGATGTGGAGATTTTGTTTATTGGGTTTACTGACTTTGTTCAGTCTCACAACTCTCCTCACACATGCCCAGTGCCTTAGCTCACCCCTATTTATACTCCTTTGAGCAAACAAGTTAAAAAAATTAACAAATCAAAGATAAAGTGAAGTGGAAGCCCCTTAAAAGGATATAGCAACAAAAAGACACAAAATCTCAAAGAAGCCTTACAAACTTCAAATTAAGATATGATTTATGGGGAGAATAAAGTGTTGTGAAGTTAAGTTTATAAAGATGTAAAGAATGTAAAATACTAAAAGGGAAAACAACAATGCGTGGTCCCTTTAAAAACTGGTTTCTGTCAGTCCCTTTAAAAGCTGGCTTTGTTCAATACTAAGATGTTTAAAATGCAGAGTACAAACAGACTCTAAGTTGCAACATTTGTTTCGAGGACCAGACAACAGGACTGCCTTGGTAACAGACTCTGCGGTTTTTGTACTTTGTCAACTTATGAGATTAAAGAAGACACTCAGCTAAAGGGAACCAATCAGATTTGAATTGGCTGTTGTTGTCAGCATCAAATGAATCTTGATGTAGAGAATGCATAGGTCATCAGGAATATAAAAGAGGAACTCAACTGCCTTCAATTTTGTTCCACCAGGGGTTGAGCCAGAAGTTCAACCAGAAGCAGGGGACAATCATCTGAAGCACTTAAAGACAGTTAAGGACAGGTAGACAAACTGGAACAATTGGTTCTTAACTCTGCCAGTTTATATTAATGAACCTCTAAATATTAAGGTAGAACAATTATCACTTTCACAAACACTTTTACCAAATTACAAAGCAAAGAGTTAACCTCTGCATTGTAACAAAAACACCTCAGCTTCTGTGTTGTCCATCAGGCACAGAAGGCCCTGATCATGCTGATGGATACTGTGTGCTCCCTCTTCAAGGATACCCCACTACACACAAGGCCACGGATGAGGAGCAGACAGTCGGGTCAGACTGCCCTGTTTATATTGTTCCAAGTATTTAATTAAACAATGTCCTTCACCTGTGTATCCGAATAATATAACAAACAACCTGTGATGAAGTGGATCGGGCTGCCCTGTGACCCACCATGAAGGGGCTGCATTAAATCCAGCCCCATAAATCAGTCTGCAGGACGTAAATGATGGTTTCATGCAGTGAAAAAAAATAAAGTAAAAGCATTTTCTGACCAAACAGTATCTTTTTCAGATTACTTTACGCTCAAGGAGGGCAATTCAAAAAGGCACAGTCTAGTCAACTGAATCTTTCAGTTCAGTTTAGTGGAAAAATATGTGAAAACATGCAAAACAAATCAATATAGAAGAGAAACAGCTGCAGGTATATATAATAAAAGAATATGCGGTCAACATTCGTTACCTCTGTTGCAAGGGAAGGAAATGGACATGCTCCACTAATCGTGCTACTTGTCTTATTGGCCTATTCCTGTTCTAGCCACCACCATTTCCAACTGATACTAGAAAAGGGTGGCCAGTGGAGTTGCTTGTTTCAGTCGGGCACTCCAGTAAGATGTGCAGATTGGAGTCCTACAATGTGTCTGGTACCTCAGTGCAGTTTTTAGGTATTTAAGGTAAAATTATTTACTAAAGATGATCTGGCAGTAGGCATAAAGTGACCTAATCTGTGATTAAAGGATTTTCGTAGGACTGCTTACAAAAATGTTACACTTCTATTTTTAAAAGTTGTATGTGATAAGCCAAGAGAAGCATAATGGCTCTCACTCTAGTCCACATAAACCTTCTCACCTACTACCAGTTTCTCAGTTCCCCCATCCTGTGTGCTCCCCAACTGGAAACTATGGATGAACAGGGATATCCACAGCTTGCTGAAGTCCAGGTCTGAGGTCTTCAAGTCAGGCCACACTGACCGATACAAGAAAGCCAGATACCATCTTAGAAGATCCATCAAAGATGTCAAAAGACAGTATCGGATCAAACTAGTGTCCCAGACTAGCTATACCAACCCCAGCCAACTATGGCAAGGTCTGTAATACATAACAGGCTACAAGATGAAGGTATATAAAATCGCCGGCTCCAACGCACCCCTCCCTGATGAGCTCAGTGCATTCTATGACTGTTTTGAGCAAGAGGTCAATGAGAGCATGCCCTCCACTTTGGAAGCCCTGGATGAACTTGATTCTGGGGTCACTATTGTGGATATCTCAAAGGTTCACTCACGGAAGGCGACTGGCCTGGATGGGGTACCTGGACATGCACTCTCATCCTGCACGAATCAACTGGTGGGTGTATTCACAGACATCTTCAAGCTCTCTTTACAACAATCTGTGGTCCCTATCTGCTTCAAAAGATGATTCACCTAAGAAAAAGCAAGCAGCATGCCTTAATGATTATTGACTGGTGGTTCTGACGTCTGTCATTATAAATCAATTCCAGTCTCCCAGACTGAATCCACTACAGTTTGTCTACTACCGCAACAGGTCCACAGCAGACACCATCTCCCTGGCCCTGCACTCAACCGAGATAACAAGCACACCTATGGTGACTCCTACTTTTTGACTATAGCTCAGCTTTCGACACCATTATTCCCACAAAACTCATCTCCAAACTCTGTGGCCTGGGCCTTAGCACCTCCCTCTGCAACTGGATCCTGAACTTCCTAACTCACAGACCACAATCAGTAAGGATAGGCAACAACACCTTCTTCACGATCATCCTCAACATTGGTACCCCACAAGGCTGTGTTCTCAACTCCCTACTATATTCCTTGTACACCTATGACTGTATGGCCAAATTCCCCTTCATTCAATTTTCAAGTCTGCTGACAACACCACTGTAAACAATGATGAGATAGAGTACAGGAATGAGATAAAGAACCTGGTGAACTGGTGCGGCAACAATAGTCTCTCCCTCAATGTCAACAAAATGAGGGAGATTGTCATCGACTTCAAGAAACGTAAAGGGTTGAGAGCTTCAAGGTTTTAGGTGTCCAAATCACCAACAACCTGTCCTGGTCCCCCCTCAACTGACACTATACTTAAGAAAGCCCACAAACCCCTCTACTTCCTCAGAAGACTAAGGAAATTTGGCATGTCAGCTACAACTCTCACCAATTTTTACAGATACACCATAGAAATCATTTTTTCTGGATGTATCACAGCTCGGTATGGCTCCTACTCTGCCCAAGACCGCAAGGAACTACAAAACATCATGAATGTAGCCCAATCCATCACGCAAACCAGCCTCCCATCCATTGACTCTGTCTACACTGCCCACTGCCTTGGCAAAGCAGCCAACATAATTAAGGACCCATGTACCCCGGACATTCTCTCTTCCACCGGGAAAAAGATACAAAAGTCTGAGGTCACGCACCAACTTACTGAATAACAACTTCTTCCCTGCTGCTGTCAGACTTCTGAATGGACTTACCTTGTATTAAGTTGATTTTTCTCTACACTCTACCTATGACTGTAACTCTCTGCACGCTCTCATTTCCTTCTCTATGAATGGTACGCCTTGTCAGTATAGCACACAAAAAGCAATACTTTTCACTGTATGTTATTATATGTGACAATAATAAATCAAATCAAATCAAATCCTATGATTGCCTCCTACCTCCTTCAAGCTACAACTTCTGGTCTGGGTCTGCCGGGGAACCAGTGCATTTCCTTGGGTTTCCTACAAACAGAGTGCTGCTGTGAGCGTTCGCTGAATGTTTGCTGCTTGTACATCAAATGGAGGTGAGGCCTGAGTATCACAATAATTTGGGCCTCTCACTGAAACATCAAGCTGGCATCATGGTCACACTGCCCAGTGCCAGTCCAATGCTCATCAATAGCGATCATTCTCCTTTCAAAACATAAAAGGGCCACAGTACATAATGTGCTTACTCACTGAAAAAACATGGTTGCTGAAGTCTTCAGGGCTTAATATCCTCCTGTGGGGTAGCCAGTTTTCATTCAGTACAAATGTACCTATTGCTGGGTTTTTCCAAGGGATAAGTGAATAGATTTTCCCACAGACTTTTAAGAATGTTTGTGGTAAAACATTTTAACCAGATGGCTTTATAAAAAAAAGTTGCAAATAGTTTCCAGATCAGCTGTCACTTTATACTTCAACTGTTACTGTTTTTATTGTAAACAATTGTGTCTGATTGTATTCCCCTCAACGCCAAAGTGCTTAACCTTACACAATCTAAAACTTCCTTGGCTTTTGTTTTGTATCATGCTTGCGAAACACATTTTCAATATGCTTTCATGAGACTCAATTTGGTAAATGTACACAGAAATTCAAACAAGTTTGTTGAAATGCTACTGCTCGTCTGAATGGGTAAATGCTGACAGTTATAAAGTTTGAGTGAAGCAATTATTTTATGCCTCAACCTATGGAAGGCTCTATTCCCTGTACATAACCACTCTGGTCAGTTTTTCAATTTAAAAGATTCCTCCTTTAGGTTTCCTTCATTCCACACTACCTTTGATTTAAGAGCAGAATAGCAACCAGCTGCCAGACTAACTGATGCCATTCTTGATCCAACATGAAAATGCACAAGCCTAGATTATTGATCTGGTGCCATTTTAACACCAGCAGTGATATTTTCATCTGCTCTCCAACTTCTTTAACTCTTGGCTGGCAAACATCTACTCAGAAACCGAGCATGTCACAATTTCAACAATTCTTTTAAATATATTTTTGCTTTGAGGCCACTGTAAAAAAGTTACACTCCCAACATGTAGAAGCACAATATGGAAAACCTCAGTTCAATTCTACAGTTCTGTGAAGACACTGGTTAAAAGTTTAGCAATGCTCCACAGGCAGTGGAAAATCAGCAGATGTGTTTTACCAGGATAGACAGTCCTGCAGCAAGGTCAGAGTGGTAATAGTACAGGCCTGGTACCAGGTTAGTTGCTCATCTACTCTTGATGTTTGGACCGGGTAAACAAAGAAGAAATAAACAGATTTAGACCCTCAAAAAGTGTTGATATGGCAAGGATCATATTACAAAACAAAATTAAACTTTGTTGCTTTTGTGTAAGAAAACAGTTTTGCAAATCATGTCAGATTATCTCCTCATCAAACATCCAAGTCGGTACATTTTTTAATCTTCTTTCTATTCCCCGTCTAGAGTAGCAAATTACATCAAGACAGGCTAGCCACTGTTAAAATAAATCTCAAAGCCAACAAAATAGCAAAATGAACACATATCAATCAGCATACAATATGACATAGTAACAGTGTTTGAATTAATTCAAAACTTGGATCAACATTAATCAGATCAGCTATTTAGCCAAGTACAATTCCACATTGTTTATTTAAGTAGGCATGTTGCGTGTGTGTGTGTGTGTGTGTGTGTGTGTGTGTGTACGGTATGAGTGCCTGTGTCCACTTCAAAAGATTGCAATAGTAGGATTTTACCAAAAAATGAAAATGAAGTTGAAGTGGTCATGGAACAGCAGAATAATATGACAATAAATCATTATTCTGTTAAGAAGAGGCCATGCACATCCGTTCCTTTTAAGGCTATAAACTCTTTGCAGCAATTTGGGTTCTCTAGACATTTTTTCTTGGCCCAATACAAAAGGCAGCTTCCACAGACAAGTCCCTGCTCTCTATTGGGGCAAGACGTTGTGTTTACAGTAATTTGGAATGGTATGTCCTCAGCAAACAACATACTTGTTTTTGCTTATTGGATTACATGTAGGGTTCCCATTCTGTATTTTGTCACTTCAGGAAATGATTAATATCAATCACTTCAGACAGCAAGATAACTAAACAAACAGCTGGGGCTATTCACGGAAATAAGTCAATATTTGACATTATCAGCCAAAAGTTCTTTGAACACATCTGAGCTGAACATAAGGACTTCATTGTAAGTCTGGCTGAAACAAGAGTGTGGCAGGCCCTGATATCCCAAGTCAATTTTTTTGAAGACCTCAATAACGTTTTCGAATCATTTTCAGAGCAACAGATTAAACAACCCAATTTGTGACAGATTTGAAATCTTACTCGCTCTCCGACAGGGAAAGAAGTGTCCAACAATAAAGACTGTTCAGAGGTTTGCAGTTCCGACAAGCTTTGCACTCCTACACCAACCATTCAGTAATACATTGTATGCTTTTGTCCGTTAACGTTCTGCAAGTCTGTTCATATATTGTGTATATAGTGTTAATTACAATTTTGATGGAAATCTGGAAAAAGCAACTGTTGCAAGTTAATTCATATTCAAATGACATTTGCTTCATCCAAAGGATTTTAGCAAGGAAAAACAGAAGACTAACATTTTTATGGAACACTATCATGTAATAAAAATGCAGTCACACTGCAGGCCCAAAGAAATCAATTTAAAATATACTACACATTTTATTCTTGTGGTTTCTTGCCCATTTGGCTTTGAAACAGTATAATAGCCTAGCAAATACAATGAAATTAAAGTGTCACACAGGGGATAGGCATTATTTGCAAAAAAGCCACACCAAAAAAACCTTTAATTCCACATGGTTTTATAAAATCATTTCTAGCAGCTCTTTAGATCAGAAAATTCGATTTGTGAAAATCTATCTACAAAATATGTTCACCATTAGCAGTTTCCAGAAAATGGTTTTCATTTGCATTTTTATATGTGTCTTTATATTAGAACTCCAGCTATGTAAAAGAATTTAATTAAAATAAATGACACACCCCGCTGGAAACAAATTGTCAGTCACAGTTTCAAGCACGATATATAAACAGCACATAAACAGATTGTGCACTGAAGTCATTCTTCAAAATAACATGAATCTGGAAAAGAATACAACATGGTCTATTTGAAGTAGAGTTTCTACTCCGCAGCATAATTCCATCCAGCTTTCCTTCATTTCCTTCCATAGCTGTTCATCTCTAAGCATCTTTTCTTCCGCAAGAGAACTGATAAACTGGCCACATATGAAACTGTGATTTTCAAAGCATATAGCAATGGTATTTCATGACTGAGCTAACAGCAGACACAGTCCTCACTACATTCTGGACAACAAACTGACCAACATATGATACCCAGAAATATGAAAGCTTCAATACCAGGACACTGGGTCTTTGAGAACTTGAAACCATGAAGTAGCAAAACGTTCTGTGCCTCAAAGGAGTCCACTTGAAAAGGCATCATAACATCCCCAAATGTCATCTGATTCCAAAACTGACCATTATTCCCAGGCTTGTTAGCAAATGTTGCATGAATTTTGAAAGAAAAAGTTCAAGCTACAATTCAATGACATGTAAAGGGTCTTGACTGCTGACTGATCCTTCTACCACTTACATATTCATTCATTTGAATTCAGAGGTTTCTCTGTTGTCAATGAGAAACACATGATGTGAGTGTAATGGGGCTTCCGTCATTGAGGCAGAATATATGACCCAAGCTGGTCATTCCCAGGTCAGTTCACAACCATGATGCACACAGTCTCCAAAATAAATGTCCAAACAAATGCTACATCAGTAGCAGGGAAGAGATCAAGATGAAGATGGTGGTTCTCCCAGGAAGAGTGCACGTTTGTGGTTTTTTGGGCTGTATTTATTTTTTAGGAGTAGCAGGCAGTTTTGCCCTTCAGTACTGCAAGCTCAACTACAACTGTTTACTTCACTCCTGGTGTAACATTAATTGCAAACTAGGAAAACCAAAAGAGTTGATGCAGCTATCAGCAATAAAGTCCCAAACCAGGAAGTGGGCAACACGGTTGGGGTGGCAGAAAACGATAGTGAACGAAGCACACACACTGACCACGCATTTTCCGTCATGTGGATCCTTTTGTAATGCTGTAGATTTGAAATGAAGAACACCTACTGTCTGCAGGATTTCCCAAGTGCTGAATACTTTAACAAGACCTTCAGGAATGTTGTTGCATGTATGAAATTCCTCAAAGTGGTCAAGAAGAAAAGAATTCTGGCACAGCTAAGAATCTTCACATTGGAGCCACTGTTTACCTTGCCACAGCAACAGAAGAGTGTTGTGATCGTGTATCTTCACAACCCCAATGTTCCCGATGTGGATGGGCATACTTTAGTTGTCTGGTACGTCAATGTGGTAGGGAGCAGCATGGTGGTCAAGGACCCCTTTGGGATTTGGACTAACCAAAGGATAGATCAAAATGACGTTGAAGGTGAGCAGCAAGAGAGCAATCCTGCACCATTCCTCCAGCTTTGCGATTGGCCAAAGCAAGGATACCTTATCTACCTTGGGCAGCCTAGAGTTTATCACACTGTGCAATTCTGGCCACATTTCAGCAAACACCAACATTATAATTTGAAAGAACTGCAAGGAGGAAGGTCACCATACAAAGGATTATAAGCAAACTAAAGGCAGAATTTTGCAAACTCTTTACACCTGTTTTGCGGCTGGAAAATGTCATCAAATCGGGCGAATGTCGCGATTTTACAATGCTCAGATTTCCAGCACAATCAGCCTCTCACCAGAAATGGATGAAAGGCTGATTAATTTACTTAATTTTATTTAAATGTGGATTTCAATATGTTAGCAAGTCTGGCACTCAATCGTCCGTAATTGCCATAATTGCCTTTATGGCCTGCTCCCACTCCTCATGAACAGGGAACAGAGAAAACACCCACTCCCATGAACAGGGAACATGTATGTTGACCTCGCCAGTGGAACTGGAGGTCATTGAAGCACATGGGGAAGCCGAGGGCAAGGGGGAGGGCTGTGTGCCACTTGGGCAGTGCCAGCCTGGGCACCTGGGCAATGTCCACCAGTCAGTGCTGGGGGAGAGGGCCTGTGGGAGGGGTGCCAATGTAGGGAGGGGGGCCCGATGCCACTCTGCATAGATCAGTGAGGGAGGCGGGGAGGGGGGCCTACTGCTACGCTGCATGCGATCAGCAAGTCAGGAGGGGGGCCACGATTGGTCTGGGCTGCATCTTGGGAATCAGGCCCCCACAATTGCAGAGGGGAAGGTAATTGAGGCTGTCTACAAGAGTAAGGGCCTGATAGCTCTCTCCCTGTCTGTTAGACCCCTGCTTCGCTTAATGCACTTGTGCAGCATCAGAAGTCTGCACAAGTGCACTACCTCCTTCTATAGGCTGTCTGGTAAGTTAAGCCCTGCCCACAGCCATCTTTTCAGAGATGGAGTGCATAAGATTGGGTGTGAAAATTTGCCTGAAAACCGGATGTGGAACATTTTCAGACCAGCTGGACACTTAGAAAAAATGTCAGAAAATTCCACCCTAAGTGTTTTGCATTGTAGGTCAGGCCCACTCTACAAGATCTGCTGCAAATACTGTCCCATTTACATATAGGTGGTGAAAACCAATAAGGGGCACATAGACGGAACTGTGAGTATGGCTTCCAAGAAGGAGACCTGCAGTTCTGCCCCACTGAACCCTCCAGAGCAGAATGGGACAAGGAAGGACACAGAGGGACAAGGAGGAGGAAAAACAGCAGACTGCCAGACACCAGTGCTGTCCCCCCAAGCTTAGTGCCCAGCAGACGGAATTAACAAAAGAAGAGCCTGCAAAGAGACAATGAGGTAAGTGGCAGCTGGTGAAGGAGGTCAAAAATACAGCAAGCGGCTAGCTCCTTCTGCTTCTGGCCACACTTAGGCAATCATTCTCACCATAGCTTTAACTGTATCATCAATTGGCTAGACATGTGACAGGGCCAACAATAGACTGGATGCTACATCCAGACTCCTGATGGAAATAGTAAAAAATGTCAAGCAGCATGACAACTTCTGCAACCCTGCACATATGCCTGGTTGAGGCCAGATGGGTCCAATTTGTCGTTGGTAATATATATAAATGACTTGCAAGAAAACATAGCTGGTCTGATTAGCAGATTTGGTGGAGCGGCAGATAGTGATGAAGATTGTCAGAGAATACAGAAGAATATAGGTAGGTGAGAAAATTGAGCAGAGAAATGGCAGATGGATTTTATCATAGAATAGAATTCCTTCAGTGCAAAAAGAGGCCATTTGGCCCATTGAGTCTGCACTGACAACAATCCCAACTAAGCCCTATCCCCGTAACCCCACATATTTACCCTGCTAATCCCTATAACCGACACATCCTGGGGCACTAAGGGTCAATTTAGCATGGCCAATGCACCTAACCCGTGGATCTTCGGACTGTGGGAGGAAACAGGAGCACCTGGAGCGAACCCACACAACACAGAGAGAACGTGCAAACTCCATACAGACAGTGACCCAAGCCGGGAATTGAACCCAGGTCCCTGGAGTTGTGAGGCAGCAATGGTAACCATTGTGCCGCCCAAATTAATCCAGACAAATGCAAGGTGATGTATTTGTGGTAGATCCAATTCAGGTGGGAGCTATAAAATAAATAGTAAAATCAGCATAGACACACACAGATCTGGGAGTAAAGGTCCACAGATCCTTAAAAGTGTCAGCACAAGTGGAAAAGGTGCTGAAGAAAGCATGTGCATGTTTGCCTTCATCGGCCAGAGCATTGAGTATAAAAGTTGGTAAATTATGTTAGTTACATAAAACATTGGTTAGGCCACATTTGAAATACTGTGTCCAATTCTGGCCGCCACACTACCAGAAGGACATGAAGGCTTTGGAGGCAGTACAGAAAAGGTTTACCAGGATGTTGCCTGGTACAGAGGGTATTAACTACGAGGAAAATAAATTAGGGTTGTTCTCACTGGAGAGATGGAGGCCGAGGAATGATCTGATAGAAATTTATAAAATTATGAGGGGCATAGATAAGGTGGGAGCTTTTACCCAGGGCCGAAATGACAACTATAAGGGGCACAAGTTTAAGGTAAGGGTGAAAGGTTCAGTAGAGATGTGTGGGGGAGGTGCTTTACATAGAGAATGGTGGGGGCCTGGAATGCACTGTCAAGTGAGGTGGTTGAGGCAGACATGTTAGTAACATTTAAGACTTATCTGGATAGACAGAGGCAGGGAATTGAGAGATACAGGCGGTTGGTTGGTCTAGATAGGACAACGTGATTAGTGCTAGGTTGGTGAGCCGAAGGGCCTGTTCCTGTGCTGTACTGTTCTTTGTTCTATTTCAAGACAGTCACCACCAGATCCACTGATATGAAACCAGTATCCTACTCCAGCATTGTCTCCTACTGGCCAACAGTCACCTAGAGGGAGATCAGGCAGTTGACAGGAGGACATGGAAGCCGAATATGAAATTGTTGAATTCAGCAAAAATTGAACGATTCAGTAGGGATGAAAAAGGTTAGGGAACCGTGAAGTTGCTCTTTGAGACCTCGACACACCAGTGGGGAACGATCAAGGTGAACATCAAGAGGATCTCATCTTTAAAGATGTTCAGTAGGGGAGGGTTGGGGTGGAGATATGGCTGCAGTTGGTGGATTTTGATGCCAAGGCCAATATCTAAGTAGTGAAGATCCAGCAGGTCTCACTCCTTGCTGCAAAGTCATCCTCCGTCCAGAGTCTGCTTGATGGAGAAAGATGAGATATGTTCACGCTTTTTCCTTCAAACGTAGACAGACAGAGCTCTGCAATCATCAGCATGAAGGCAGAAAATGGCTTGGTAACCCAACTGCAATTTGACATACTAAGATCAGCAAATTATTTGATTCATTGTCACTGATTGCCCCTAACGCTTGTTTGTTACCCCTTCCACATTCAATCCCTACACCAGACAAATAATGACAGCCGTGTGTATCATCCATAAGATGCACAGCGGGAACTGACCAAGGCTTCTCAGCACCTTTCAAACCCAGACCATTACCATCTAGAAAGACAAGAGTAGCAGATACTGGGGAACACAGTCAATTGGAAGCTCCCTTCCAAGCCACTCATCATCCTGACTTGGAAATATATTACTGTTCTTTCACTGTGTCAAAATACTGAAACACCCTCCTTAACAGCACTGTGGGTGCACCTATGCCTCAGAGACTGCAATGGTTCAAGAAACCAGCTCACCACCACCTTCCCAAGGATAATTAGGGATGGGCAATAAATACTGATTGGGCCAGTGATGCCCACATCTCATAAATGGATTTTAAAATATGTAGACATGGAGGGGTGATAATCCCAGACAGCAAAGGCACTCAGGTCAATGCTCCCTATATAGATGATGTCACCATCTACTGCTTATATCCACTATCACTGTGCACACTGATAAGCACCACTTCAAATAGGCCATGGGAGTTTAAAGTTTATTTATTAGTGTCACAAGTAGACTTACATTAACGCTGCAATGAAGTTCCTGTGAAATTCCCCTAGTTGCCACACTCCAGCGTCAGTCCGGGTACACTGAGGGAGAATTTATCACAGTCAATTCACTTAACCAGCACATCTTTCAGACTATGTGAGGAAACCCACACAGACATGGGGAGAATGTGCAAACTCCACACAGGCAGTGATCCAAACCAGGAATCAAACCTGGGTCCCTGGCGCTGTGAGGCAGCCATGTTATTTGTCCCCTTCCCTATCAGGTCTGACTACCCAAGGTGCTAGGGCTATGGTTAGGAGGGGTTGGGGTGTGCTCTGAAGAAGCATATAGCCATGGTAAAACAAAAAACTGGGCATGAGATACAATGATGCTTGTCCATTATGCGCAAGATGCTGGTCATCAATGTTTCTGTACATGGCATTCTGTACCCACTCCTACATCATGGCCATCATCCAAGCCATCTTCCACTTTATCCAGTGATTGAAAATGGACTGGGTGCACAGGGACATGATGTATAAACATCTAGATAAAAGGGAGAAAAACATTTTCAACATAATCCTCAATCTGATGTCCATTTTTATATGTGGCTGCATCAAACTGAGTGGAGTCTTGGTTTGCAAACATCAAGCATCACTAAGTGCTGTTTATCCCTGATGTTGCCAAGGATGGGTCAGATTACACTGCCACAGAACAATCCATCAGTTGAACAATGCTGTATCACCTATCCCTTCTGGAAAAGTTTAAGCAGAACACCATCTTTGACCACAGGTGTGCCAAACAATGATCTACACATAACATGGATGAAACCCTGCAGGAAAAAGAGATAATGGATCCGGTCAGATGGTTTCCTTAGAAGACTGTCAAAGTAATTTGGCAGAAATCTCATCACCAGAACATTCAAACAAGCACCAAGGCTTAGCTTGGCTGGTGCATGGTGAGAAGTTGGAAGAGACCATTTTCTCCCTCTTTCTGGAATGTGCCTTTGGAAAGGAAAGAGAGAAGTGGTTTTTTTGTTGAGGCTCGTTACCCATGGCATAGGACTCTTGAGCTCTCTGGGCTGTTCCCAGAGACACACATTGAGATAACATTAACTGCAACTGGAAGACTATCAGCTCAGTGACAGACATTCTTTAGTCTGTCTGAAACTTGCTAGTTTTCAAGTGCAAAGGATTGTTCACGACCAAGTTCAGATGGCACATTCCAAGGTGTAGGACTATGCGCTGAGGGACATACTAAAACTGTTTGGGGCCTTTCAACCACAATACATTGAGAAATTGGAAACTGGGTAAAACTCTTTCGGCTGTATTTCTGGCATGTAAAAAATCTTGTAAGCATTAATTGTAGTTGTAAATGTAGTGAGTAACGCGCAGCATTGGAAGAAACTGTTTAGGTTTGCGCCTTATGAAATGTCAACTTTGAACTGTCACGTAAAGTATTTTTATGAATGAAGTATATTTTTGGAAAAAAAACGAATGTCAAGTGCGACACCAGCGGAAGCATTACTTGTGAAGTAAAGTATTGCAGATATTTCCCACTGTAGGCTGAACCAAATAGCTTCCTACTCCTGCTCCCATGCATCAATTACATAACAACTGACTCTTCCAAAAGGTGCATTAATTGCTACCACCCACATCCCACACCACCCTAACCTTCCAACAGGGGTTAGTTGATAGCCAGCATGAGCAGGAACTTTATCTGACTTCTCTCATCCTCCATTCAAAGTTTGCCATAGTCAACTGCAGTATTTGTAGGCCAACTGGAATCCCTCCAATCCTGCTTCAGCCAAGATCTTTCTTGATGATACTCCTCAGTACCACATCTGCACGCCAATATTGGAAAGCTCATTCCATCATTCTCTCAGCACTGTGGGAATCAACTGCACTAGCAAGGTTGCTAAGTGAACCAATGACTTCAGGCAGATTGTTGCTATCTGCCAATCTGGATTTGAAAACTACAGAGGCTAAGAGAGAAATCTGGCATTATTATCCCACTTTCTAAAGCAGTACCTATCAATCACAGTTCTGAGCTGAATCTGGAAAACATTTCAAGGTTAGGCCAATATTCAATACACAGTATGCATGCTGCAAGAGATGTGCACAGCCAATTTCTTCTGCCCTTTCCTTTTAAAACTACAGGTTTCACTTGTTGTTATAAAGATTGCTGTCACATGGCAAGTAGGGAATCCAAATACAGCATAATGATGCCAAAGTGGTTTTCACCTGGGCTTCCAGAAACAGAAGAACTGATTTTAACCCTAAAATCAGCCAGTTAGGAAGTCAAAATCTGCTGTGACATTTACCCATTGACCTTCTGCTCCATTACCAGTTTTAACCCACTCTTCCCATGAGGCAGGAAGAATCTCCTTATGAAAACTGACAGAGTTGGCCTTTAAATATGTACATCTGACTCTTAAAGACATTTCTGGAGCCAATCCAATCATGGAATCCTCCAGACAGTTACCAGCCACACCACCTGCCATATATCAAAATGGTGGGGACTGTTCCTCAGTCCTGATTGCCAACTTCTTGGCAGTCATTCTAATCCTGCCCCCCACTTCCTGTCATTATCAGGTGGGCAACTAACTGGGGAAACCTTTTAAAATATCTAACCAGGATTTGTACCAATTGCCCTCTTCATCAAACAGTGGATTCAGGGGAGGTTATGGCATAATGGTATTGTCAATAGACTAGTAATCTGGAGACAAAGGGTTGGGTTCAAATCCTAGCACGGCATAAGGTAAAATATGAATTCAATAATAATCTGGAAGTAGAAGTCTAATTATGACCATGAAACCATTGCTGGTTGTTGTGGAAACCCATCTGGTTCCCAGGGAAGGAAATCTGCCATCCTTACCTGGTTTGACTTATATGTGACTCCAGACCCCCAGCAATGCGGTTGACTCTTAATTGCCCTCTAAAATGGAGGGCAATTAGCGATGGCAACCGATGCTCACCCAGTGACGTCTACATCCTAGTAATGAATTAAAAAAACAATTTGGTGCATCTCCAAGGAAATTTGTGTATATTTCGAGGAAGAATCCAGGGATGATCTGGATGTCTATGACCTCTATGTATGGAACACAGTTTGACAATCAATGACATCTGTTTGATTTTGGATGATCACAAAAATCTGGCAATGTGATTGTATTACAAGGGTGCACCAGAACTTGTTTTTAAGTTAAAAGCATACCTGATGAAGTTTTTATTAGTTGCCTTTGTAATGAAGCCAACTCTTTGTGTTGGCATGGGAGCTTCTTGTGAAGGATACTTCTGACAGGTAATTGATTGCAAATAGCTCCAGTAGTCACCAGGAGACAAGACTCTTGCTCCAACAATAACTGAAGCAAAATACTTTGGACCAGCTAAATCAGCAGGAATAGGCTAAATAATTTTCATTGAAGCACAATGAATGGGATTACCGCATGCTGCTTTTAAACATTTGTTTCATTTTGATCTAAGGTAATGCTCTAGGTAGGTTGCTAATTTGTCACCGAAACTTCTCACATCTCAAATTTACCCAATGTTGAAAAGTGGAATGAAAAACATTATAGAAATTGGTGGCGACAGAGCAAAGGGAACAAAAGAAATAACACAGGGACCAGACAGTCTGGAGGAGCAAGTAAACATTGTAGATGTACTCCAAGAAGCGATTTAGCCTTATAGAAATAGAATAGTGCAAGACAGATGAAGAAACAAGAAACCACCACAGAAATAAACTAATAGAGGGAGAGGATTTGCTCTTAACATTCCATTTATCATTTCATTCTGGGAACAAGAGATTGTTGCACAAACACTATTAAGTATTGGAGATTAATTTAATGATGTCAATTACATTTTAAACCTACTTTAAATTAACCTTCTTGTTGCTGCTGACCCAGATTAAAACCAAGACAAAACAGCCATACTATTTTAAGTTAATGGGCTCCTTCTCAATTGAGACTGTATTAGGCCAAGCAGACTTGTACTTGAAATAAATACCACAAACTGAGATTCACAATATAGCTGTGGTTGGGTTGTAGTGATGTTTTACGTGAAAAATGAGTTATATTAGCCCATTTCAGCTGTGGAGTATAAAGATGCATGTTGTAGTTCTACTAATTTACAGTTACATTTGTAATGTAAGTTTCCACTCAGTCGTATATTTTTTAAAACTGTGATGTAGAAATTTTAGCATTTGCACAATAACAACCTTCACCATCATTAATAAATCGATACCTTCAATTTTGTCATTTTCTGTGGACATTGAATTGTCTGGGTTGCATTACCGAAGGTAAATAGAATCTGTTAAATTTTTACTGACACTCTGGGGCTGAGGAGGATAGTCCCTGCTGGAGAAGAAATTCTCATCCCTGAAACTATGATTTGAAATACACTGACTAAAGTGCTGATTTAGTTGAACAGGACTCAACTGAAAATTGCAAAATGACTTGAACTTGCAAAGCTATGAGGAAATAGCAGGGGGACAGTCCCCAAAAACAGGGTGCAGGGATTGTTATGCATGATTGTAACACAGGCAGTAGACCAACTTCGCGCTGCCTCCTCATTTCCCTGATTTCTGTATCCAGCCAACACTCACTGTCTTTTTGAATGGCTGAGTACATCAGCAAGAGGCTAATATCGTGACCTGCGAGCACTACTTAAAGCGAAACTACACTGCTGAAGATAGCCTGCACATCTTAAAAGGGAGGTGCATTGTGCTGGAACATAGGATCATAGAATCACTGGATCTGTACAGTGCAGGAGGTCATCATTTGGCCCATCAAGCTTGCACTGACAACAATCCCACCCAGGCCCTATCCCCGTAACCCACGCATTTACCTCGCTAATCTTCCTGACATACTAAGGGGCGATTTAGCATGGCCAATCAACCTAATCCGCACTTCTTTGGACTGTGGGAGGAAACCGGAGCACCTGGAGGAAATCACCACCAATTTCTATAATGTTTTTCATTCCACTTATCAACATTGGGTAAATTTGAGATGTGAGAAGTTTCAGTGACAAATTAGCAACCTATCTAGAGCATTACCTTAGATCAAAATGAAACAAATGTTTAAAAACAGCATGCGGTAATCCCATTCATTGTGCTTCAATGAAAATTATTTAGCCTATTCCTGCTGATTTAGCTGGTCCAAAGCATTTTGCTTCAGTTATTTGCACGTTCTCCAGCAGCAACAGGGAAAACATGCAAACTCCATACAGTCACCCAAGGCCAGCATTGAACCTAAGTCCCTGGCGTTGTAAGGCAGAAGTGCTAACCACTGTGCCACTGTGTCACCAGGAACAGCGGCTGGAAATCATGGTTGAAAACATCCTGATCAGTGAAAGAATGAAGAATGGCACAAGAGGAAAGAGCATAGGCTCCAGGATTTTTGGAAGACTGTAATGGAGGTCTTGATGCAGTGTTAGAATTTGCGCTGCGTCCATTAAAACTATTTGTGTTAACATTGGAGGTTAGGTAAAGCAATAATTGCCCAGATTTTCGAGGAGTGCCAACCGATTCCTTCCCTCAAAGGGTTGTAAATCTATGGAATTTACTGCTCCAGAGCGAGGTGGATATTGGGACTTTAAATTTGAGGAGGATGTGGACAAAAATTTAATTAGTAAGAGTTCGAAGGGCTATGGTGAATGGTTAGGTAAGTGGAGTTGAGGCTGAGGTGAGATCAGTCATGATTGTATTAAATGGTGGAGCAGGCTCGAGGGACAGAATTGCCTTCTCCTAGTTCTTATGTCATCAAATTGCAGCTGAATTTGGAAATTTCCCTGAACCAACATAATTTCAACGGGGTCTTCCAAACCTAACTGTCTCAGAAATATGGAGCACAGTGTCCTTTGGAGTACTCCATTGGATTATAGTAACATTGGAATGAAGTTGGGGGGGTGGTGGTTGGGAGAAGACAACACACACTTTCTTTCAGACATTAGTTACCATATGTTATTTTGTGGAATGTTTTAAACATCTAGTCTGAATGTTCGTGAATGAATGTGAGTCAATGGGTGAGTGGGCAAATTGTTGGATGGGTGATGTGGGTAAATGGGTAAGAGGTAGGTGAATGAGGTGGGCAAGTCACTCTTTTGATAAGTAGGTGAGGTGGGAAGTTGGGTAGGTGTTTGATGTAGCTAAGTGGGTGAGGTGGATGGATGGGTAAGTGTATAGGGGTTAGATGGATGAAGTCAATAGTCTGGTCAGGTAGGGAGGATGATTGGGTGATCAAAGGGGATAATCAGGGGTTCAGAGGGTCACTGGAAGAGATGGGAGAATGTTTGGGAGGTCAGGATTTGACTGTGTACTCAGGAGTTAGACTAAGTTTTAATCTGTTTTACAAATCCTGGGTAACATTCCAGATAAGCACTTTCCAGATAAATGCAATCCACTCTCGAACTTTAATTCACAGTTGATAACATTCACAGAGGGTCCCAGGCAATTCCTACAAAGGTCCATGCATCAAGACTTCAACAAGATCCTAACATCTCAGTCCACATTTGATTACCAACAATCTGGAGACTAACAGGCTTAACCTGGTGTTTCCTTACAGCCAGCCAGGCATCATTTTATCTCGTCATCTTCTGTCTCTTAGTATTGCTAGACAGGTGACATTAGGCTAAACCAATTAATTACCAAATCATTGAGATAGCTATTTTGCCAGGCATTTGGAGATTTGATGAGAAAGGTTCCTGAGCATTACAGGACTCACAGCAATGGGAAGACAAACAAATATATAACGGATCTTTTGGATTAAGCTGTCAGTATCGTCAGAGGTTCAGTGAAACCTGAACATCTTGGAAATAAGTGGACATATTAGCAAGAGACAACATGGTTTTGTGAAGGGGAGGTCGTGTCTCACTATCTTGACTGAATTTTTCAAAGAAGTGATGAAGATGATTAATGAGGGTAGAGCAGTGGATATTGTTTACATGGACTTCAGTAAGGCCTTTGACAAGGTCCCTCATGGCAGACTGGTACTTAAGGTGAAGTTGCATCAGATCAGAAGTGAGTTGGCAAGGTGGATAGAGAACTGGCTTGGTCATATAAGACAGAGGGTAGCAGTGGAAGGATGTCTTTCTGAATGGAGGGCTGTGACAAGTGGTGTTCCTCAGAGATCAGTGCTGGGACATTTGCTGTTTGTAATACATATAAAGATTGGGAGGAAAATGTAACTGGTTTGATTAGTAAGTTTGCAAATGACACAAAGTTTGGTGGATTTGCAGATGGTGATGAAGGCTATCAGAGGATACAGCAGGATATAGATCATTTGGAAACTTGGGCGGAAAGATGGCAGATGGAGTTTAATCTGAACAAATGTAAGGGAATGCATTTCGGAAGGTCTAATACAAATAGGAAATATACAGTCAATAGCAGAACCCTTAAGAGTATTGATAGGCAGAGGGATCTGGATGTACAGGTACATAGTTCACTGAAAGTGGCAATGCAGGTGGAGAAGGTAGTCAAGAAGGCATACAGCATGCCTGCCTTCATCGGCCAGGGCACTGAGTTTAAAAATGGCTTTACCAGTGATGCCGACATTCTATGGAAGAATACAAAGCCTTAGATACTGTACTGCTCAAATTACTATTTCTATCCCTCACTACCAACAATCTCTATCAAGCAGGCCCCATATCTACATTCATATGTGTTACCTCTTCCTTGCACATTTCATATTGCTGTACTTTTCACACCCAGATCACAGTGTGCGTGCATTTCAGGCACATCAGTCAGGTAGATTTCATGACACTCACTGACACATTTCCCTAGTTCTTGCAAGGAAAGGTGACCCACAACCCAAGGCAGTGGGAGCAAACTAGAGATGGCAACGTAGGCCTGCATATCCTAACCTTGCTGAAGGAGACGGTGTTTACTGGGATGACCATTGCTGAAGTTGTGACCAGTGGCATGGGTCAAACAACTGATGATAGAAGTATTCTCATTACCCATTCCCCTCCTCACATTTTCCTCAATCCACACTCACTTCTGATTTAAAGGCGGCACATGGTGTCAGCATGCATCTCTCTTTTCACCCCTTCCTGCACCACAAACTTTCATTGAGCCTTTTTCCTATCAGGTATATAAGGAGTGTCATCTGGCCAGGCAGTGGAGGAAAGCCATGAAGAGAGTGATAATAAGCACGTAGTACCATCATCTGATTACATACACTGGGTCACCAGTTCAGATACTGACTATGGGTGAGAGTTTACGGCTGTGCTCACCGCAAGACAATAGACTAAGATCAAGGGACCTTTGCACGGTCCATATCCTGCCCACTATGATTCCTGTGGCAGGCAGGGCGGGAAAGTATAGCCCTGCGTCTCAGAGAAGATAGATTAGAAGTGGAATCAGTAGGTAGAATGCATGGGGACGCACAACAAAATGTTTGTTGCACTGCCAAGATTGTGAGAAAGCCTGGATTCTATGTTAAAGTGCAGGGAGGAATCCGGTATCAATCTGTCAGAGGGTGCTGAGGTAGTACAAACTGCCATTGCAGCACAAGGACCTGCCATTCAATTCTGTGTGTGATGCAGTGGAAAATCAGACTGCTGTCATCACAATTGCTGAATATGGTGTTTAAATGGGCTAATTGCAGGGGGGTGCAGCAATCTAGTAATTTGTCCACCTAACAGATGATTAGAATTGCTGAGATGCAGCTCGAGGGAAGTGACAGTGGCTCCGTGAAGCACAAACTTGCTATCTCCTCTCTGGGTGACAGCATTCATCCTTCCACCTCTGCCACTCAACCACTGGCCTTGCAGTTACCTGTCAACCAGTTGCCCAAACATGCTGCTGCCCCTGCTGAGCTGATGCGGTCCCTAGCCAGGTCTTCTAGGACCAAAGCTGCCCATATGCCTAAAGGAAGGGGAAAAGGAGCTGTACTTATTATGGATAAAATAATGGAAGCAGAAAAAGAGGGTGCTGCAATAAAACAAAACCAGAATCCATATCCATTCAATGGGTCGAATTTACAGATTTAATAGTGAAAGGGAGATACAGGAATAAACAGACAAATTAGAGAATTCAGTAAAAAAACACAGAATAATCATTCGGAATTTCAACTACCCTGATGTCAATTTTATGAAAGAGATAGGTTGAGAGGGCAAGGAAACAGAGTTTCTATCATGTGCACAGGACTCCTTTTGAACCCAATACGTAAGAAGTCCAACAAGGGAAATTTTGCTTTTAGATTTAGTAATACTAAGTACTAGTGAAATTGGGGAACGGCTAGCCAACAGTGACCATAATATAATGCTGATAATCGGTGACATCCAGGTTAATAGATTGGGGAAAATCTGATTTTGAATAAAATTTTGGAAAACAGAATGGTGACAATATTGACAAATAACAATGCATAACAAAACATGTAAAATACTTAAATGTTGTTCAAGAGTTCAGGAAGAAAATATTCCACTGAAAAGAAAGAACAAACTGAACATCAGTGGGTGAAAAAATACATAAGGGAACAATTAAGGGTGAGGATCAAGGCATACATCAAGTACATAGACAGCAGAAAAGGGCATGATAAGAGAGAATGTGAAAAGGTTAGCGAAAAGTCAAAAAACCATTAGGCAGGCAAAGAGAAACTGTGAAATTAAACTGTCAAGTAACATAAAACAAAATAGTAAAATATCTTACAGCCACATTGATAACAAAGGAAGGCTGGGATGGGAAAAGAACCATTATGGGACAGGCTGGATAATCCCACAGGAAACAATAGAGAGATGGCAGAAATATAAAATTGTGACTGTTTCAGTATTTACCAGGGTGATAGAGCAGCTAGATATGACATTGAACGATGAGTAATGAGATAAGCGCGCTTAAATTAAAAAGGGATGCATTGAATAACCTGATCAAATTCAAACAGGACACAGTTGCTTTTCTAGGTGGATTACATCCACACATTTTAAAAGAATGTACGGAAGAGATGAAAGCAGCATTGGTACACATATTTAATAATTTCTTAAAGAAAGGTGTAGTATCTGAGTTCAATAGTTAATATAATTCCTATGTTTAAGGGGGACAGAAAATGTCCAAGGAATTATAACCAGTCAGTTTAACATAAGTGTTAAGTAAAATAATGGAATCCCAACTGAAAAGGAACATTTAGAAATGTGAAGTATAATACTGAATAGGCAACTTGGATTTCAGAAGGGAAAATCTTGCTGGACTAAGCTTTTTGATTTTAGGACCACAGGAATTAGGAGCAGAAGTAGGCAAGTTCAGCCCTTTGAGACTGCTCCGCCACTCAATCAGATCATGGCCGACCTCTTCCTCATCTCAAATCCACCTCCCCACCTGTTCCCCATTTCTCTTTTTTTTATTAGAAATATATCTATCTCCTGCTTGAAACTATTCAACGATTCAGACTCCATTGTGCTATGGGGCAGCAAGTTCCACAAATTCCATCTTCTGCAAGTAGTTCCTCCTCATCTCAGTTTTAAATTTACCGTGTTTCAATGTATACCTGTGATCTCTTGTTCTAGATTGCCTCATAAGAGGAAACATTTGGTCCACATTTACTTTATTAATCCATTCTAAAATTTCACATACCTCGATCAGATCCCGTCCCATTCTATTAAACTCCAGCGAGTATAAGCCAAATTGTTTAATCTTGCCTCATGCGTCAACCCTTTCATCCCCAAAATCAATCTTTTTGTGGAATTAATGGAATTTTCAAAAGATCTTTGATTAGGGTGCCCTAAAATTGACTAATGAATAAGGTCAGAGAATGTGGAGTCAGAAGACAAATGGCTGACTGAATTGCTGGCTGGCTTCAAGCAGAAGGCAGAGATTGGGAATAAACAGCAGTTATTCAGAGTGCCAGAAGTTGGGAAGAGGTAGGATCAGTGCTGGGATCACCGCTGTCCACAAGTTACATTAATGATTTGAAATTTAGGATCAAAAACACCAGGGGTATTTCCCATCCCGCCGCGCTAACGTTTTAGTGCGTCGGGCCAGGAGAATTGCATGTGACCGATTTGTAGCGTTCGCACATGCGTTCCCGCTGCGTGCGCATCTCCGAGCGCCGGATATCCAGCACGATCGGGACTTCTCTGGAAACTGGCAGGAACAGCAGGCAAGTTGCTTAAATCTTATTTTAATATTATTTGAATGTGATCAGTGGGCCCAGGACTGAATTCTCTGGGCCCGCAGGCATCTCCCACCCCGTCAGTACAATTTCACTGCAGGTTGGCAGTTTGGGGCCACTGCGCATGTGCAGCTTTCCAGAACTAGCAGGTTGGCGTGAATAGGCCCTGCCCCACCCCCCCACACCCCCCCCCCCCCACCACCCCCCCCCCCCCCCCCACACCCCCCACCACCCCCCCCCCCCACCCCGAGTTTTTAATTATATTCACGGTTGTGACTTCTCCGTTGCACAGAGTGGGAGAGATTCTCGTGTGAACTTGTACTGAACAAAAAAACCCTGATTTAGACCAGTTTTCCCATGAGTTCGGCACTTTGAATTTTTTTGGGAGAATCACCCCCACAATTTCTAAATCTGTGGATGAATCCAAAGTGAAGGTTTAGCAGGGATCGGATGAAAGAACTTTTCACCCAAAGGGTGGCGGGAGTCTGGAACTCACTGCCTAAAAAGATGGTGAAGGCAGAGACACTCATATCATTTCAAAAGTATTTAGATGTGCATTTGTGATGCCAAGGCATACAAGGCTATGGGCCAATGCTGGGAAAGGGGTTAGAATAGCTGGTGGATTGTCTTTAATTGGCACAGACACAAGGGCCGAAGGGCCTTTTTCTGTGCTGTAGACCTCTATGATTCTATATCACGGGACGACATTAATAAACTCACAGGCCAGAATTTTACTGTTCCACCCACCATGGGAATTGGAGTAGGAGGGACGGGCCATTGAAAGGTTCATTGACCTCAGGTGCAATTTTACGGTTTTGGAACAAAGTCATAAAATTCCATCTACAGATTGCATAAATAATTGGCAAATGGCATTCAACTTGGATAAATGTGAAGTAATACATTTTGTTGGGAAGAATAGGGAGAGTCATTTGATACCTGAAAGGCGCCAACCTGGAGGAGAATGTAACGGAGTGCAAAAACACCCATCACTAAAAGTTGTGCCACAGGTTAGCAAGGCCATAAAAACAATAAAACTGAGCATTTTCTGGAGGTTAAATTGAAAGGTGGAGGAATTATGCTAGAGCTTAACTGAACCTTGGTTACACCACGTTTATAGTATAACATGCAGTTCTGGTCGCCATAATATAAAAAAGATATAAAAGCACCGGAGAGGATTCAGAAAAGATCTACAAGGTTGATACTAGAAATGCAAGGGTATAAATTCTCAGGAAACAATTACTGGCTGGTCCCTTCCCTCTTGTAAAAAGGGTTGGCCTAATAAACATCTTTAAATTAGAATGGATACAAAGGGAATGTTTCCTCTTGTGGGGAAGATCATAATTAGACAGTTATGAACATTGATAGTCATCAAGAAATCTAATAGGGAATTCAGAAGAAATTTCTTTATCCAAAGAGTGGTAAGAATATGGAACTTGCTACCATGGAGAGTGGCTGAAGTGAATAGTAAGGGCATGCAAGACAAGCATTTGAGGGAGAAGCAAATATCAGTTACATTGAGAGATTTAGATGAAGAAAGATGAATGGAGGTTCGAGTAGAGCATGGGCTGGTTGGGTCAAATAGCCTGTTATGCATGATATAGCCTGATGCTGTGATTAACACAAAGGAGACTTTTGTAGCAATAGGCATGATTTGAGTTTACAAATTTGGTTTTGATTATTTTCTGGTGGCTTTGTTTTTCTATTATGGTTAAATGGATGGTGTGATGGTCAGAGACAGAAGGAAACAGAAGGTATGGGACTGTTGATGAATGAGGAGTTGGAGTTGCCTTCACTGGCATTGCACTCGGATGAGTTTTTCACGTACAACTCGAGCAAAAAAGAACCGTCCAGGTTTTCTCTGCCCATCCTCTTGCTCCTCATGTGCCTGAGGTGGGATTCCTTCCAGTTGTTAAACCTACGTTCAGCTACATGAGATTAAGAGTGGCTGGTGCCTGGATCATGGATTTCTAAAATGTCAACAATGCCATCAAATCAACATTGCATGCTGATTTTCATCATGATGTGCCTCCTCTGTACACTTTTGCCAAACCATCCATTGAGCATACCTGCACCAATATAGCATCTGGTGCAATTCGCTCCATAAACTGACACGCTCATAGTAGCCAAACAACAAGCAATAACCACCTCAATTTCTCACCTCAGTTCTACACACTTAAACTACAGCAAACCATAGAGCAGTAAATAAACTGACCAGTACACAAGGCAAATGTGGTCTTGTTGCATTAGCATGACTCTCATTCATTTTCATTTAGTTGTTTCAAAACAGACAATAATTTGCAACTCAAATTCATTCATCCATCAGAAGCAACACTTCTGTAATATTGGCGTGATGAGTTTCATTCATGAGCTGCAAGACCAGCAAATATACAGACTTACAGCATATTAATGAAATATTGGAGAAATGCCAAGGGATTAGCATATTTGCATAATCTGATTGTCATATACCTCTACAGCCATTTGACACCCTAATAAAAAGTATGTGACGATAATAGGTACAAAATATAGTTTTTTTTATATTTCATAGATCTGTAAAAAGTCTTATAAAATGCAAAGGGTGTATTACCATAACACACAATGAATCTTGAAGGTTGCTGAAGAGGCAATAATTAGATATGGCAGACTCACAGTTCACTTAATTAAATATTTGACTCTGGAAGGGATGCAAGGATTGCTCTAGGTGCAGTCTGCATTCCAAGCTTTTAGTCTAGAGGAAGATTGTTTAAATTTTTCATTATTAAACACACAGGCACAAAAACCTTGAGATGACCTGGCATTTCTAGCACTGTACATTTTTACAAAACTAATATTACCTATAAGCAGCGGGTAAGGCATGATAAGTCAATCAAACCAGAGCTGTCATCCAGTTCTGTAAGGGCTGGGAACTTAAGTTCACATTTAAAAAGCAAAATGAAATTAAGCACATGCTTGCATTGGCCCAGCAAAATAAACAAAGATATTTGCCAATCAATATGAAACGACAGTGAGAAACAAAAAGAATAGCTTTGGAATCCAACAAAAACCATCGTGGAGGAACACTGAATTTATTTTTCATTGTAGATTACAGACTCCATAATAATTGCAGAATAATAATTCCCTCCCCTGCCCCCACCACCCTGCCCCCTGCCCCCTGCCCCCACCCACTCTTGCATAGTTGGAGTAGCAGGAGACACAAGAGCCCAGGAACAGATTAAGCTCTGCAGAGTCACCATTCTACTGAGTAGACTAGCAAATCTGGAACACTTCAAACATTTACTATCTGGAATGCCATGATCATGCCATCTTGCACACCACTAGAACAGCCCTGCCAATTAGGAGTTTATTATTGAGTTTAATGTTTTGGCTAGCACATGGAATGGAATACACTGAAAGCTCTCTGCTGCAATGCCAGAAAGCACCCACGGAGCTGAATAAAAATGACAGTAGTCATATCAAAGACTATGCAGCTCCTGAATCAAACTTTCTGTGGCTCACATTTTAAAGTATGAACAACTCTGTGAATATAAAGCTGCAGGAAGGATGAAGCTGAAACGAACAGCTAAACATTATCAGAAAGTCACCATCATGTGGCATGACATCATAATGTAAAAACCAAAAATGTTTCAAAACTTTTCCATGAAAGAATTTGATTTTTCTCCCAAAAGCTGAAAGAACTGCCAAGCTTAACTGAACTGTTTTCAGCCGAACTACTCTCAGGATTTATAGACCACACTGTGGCACTTTTAAAATGTTTCCTGTTCAGTGCAATCAGTAGTTAACAACTTAAAAAGCAATGCACTTACCTCACTGTTAGCCGGCTGGATGTGAGAGATGCATTTCTATGTTGGGAATGTAATGAACTAGCAGGACTCCTGCCCTCCACAGCCTTTCAGCAGTCTGTGAAAAAGAAGTCTACATTAGTGACCACAACCACAAGAATGAAGCTCACGCCCCCCAGTCTCTGCAGCCAGTAGCACAGGATTTTGCATGGAAGCCAAGCAAAGACAACTTGATTTATCTGCCTGAAATCCAGCCCAAATCTTGGCAACAAACTGACAAAAGACTTGCTGCCTATGTTAAATGAACAGCCTTGCCAAGTACCGACAGTGCTGCTTTAATTAAGTCTCTAGGGAAGATTCTGAATCAAAAAAGTGTTACAAAAATTTCAATAATGAATGATTAAAATGGAATATGTACAACAATGTCCTAGTTACATGATTGAAAGAGGAAACAGATCAGATTTGAAGATGTCTCAGCACAATGTTTTTCTCAGTGTCAAATTGTTTACATTTAATTTATTTCTGCTAGTGGCCAGTGTGAGAACAACATGCTCTTCTCTAAAATGACAATACTCATCATGCAATAAATAGTGTTTTGTCACTGCTATTTCAAAATGAAACCACTGTCACTTAAAAGTGACATGGGAAAGAAAAATTAAATACAAATGATCATACAGTAACAAGGTAGACAGAGTCATTCTGGATCATCTCGTTTAGTCATTATTCCAGATATGCTGGCAAGTGCAACAAACCTTGATTTCAGCACACTTGCTAGAATTCGAACAATAATTACATCTTTCCGAATATTTTTTTCCAAATGTCTGAATGGAGTAACAGCAAAAAAAAAGGCACTTGGACCATTTGCGGCGGGTGTCAAAATTATTTAAGTTTAAAAATGCTCGATAGTGTGAGTCACCAATTGGTGAACTTGCTTAAGTTACCTGGTGAATAAAACTGCACCTTTACATGATGCACACTTTTCCATACAGTCTGCCAGAATACTAATTAGGAAATGAATTAGTTAGCCTCAGAATTAGGCAGTATTTTGATTAAAGCTGTTCAGATCTAGAACCAATTTATAATTTTTTTTCAGTTTTTCAGATTAAATGATCAGTTCACTTTCCAAATTCATGGTCTAACTATTTGAGTGTCAACTTACACCCAACATAATTGAAATTCAGCACATTCTAGTCACAGGGAAATGTCATTAAGTATCTTGAAACAGAAGGATCGTTCAAAATGCAATATCATGTGACTGATACGTCCTAGTTCTCATATTTTCATGTATTTGAATAGAATATGTATTCATTTGCTCATGACATTGTCATGCACTTCTTCTTGGATAATTAATATAAACAGAAGCCCAAATAAAGTATAAATATAGGCTCCTGAGCCAGCATTGATTGAGTAGCTTTCTAATGTTTACTCACTACTTTGTACAAGATTAAGAGAGAGGTAATTGCCAAGAAGGACACGGCCAATCTATGGCGAAGAAACAGATCAACATCTTACCCATTTCTAAATGGGGGTTAATATGCAGGTCATTTATTGTAATGTCTCAAAGGTGCTGAAGTCTGGTATACAATGACTGTCTCATTCCTGAAATCTCATACATCTGAAAAAAGCTGAATGAACAGATGTACTTTTTAAATTTTCTGGTAGCCAATACAAAATCTATTCTGATGAACAGAAAGAGTTCCAAACAAATTATGATGTGTTTACAAATATTTAATACTTTCCGAAAGTAGGATTTTAAGAAAGTTCAAGAAAACATACTTGCTTGAAAAACATTATCTAGAAATAAGCCAAATGCTTGGGACATAATCGTCCACTAGAGAAAGTAATCTGCAAGCAGCATGTGTGTCCCACTGGAAACACTGTCTGCAGACTGCTCTGGGCTTCTACAGCCAAAATGGCCTTTGAATTACTGAGCTGCTCACTCAGGGAATCCTGGTAATGAAAGAAAAACAGAAGAACTTGAAAATATAAGTCTGGGGTGTGGTAATTCAAGAAGTCAAAGCTTTGGGCAATGAATAAAGTCTTTCAGTGTAGCCCAGTAATGGCAGTAGCATACAAGAATTTCAGGTCTACCCTCTGAGGCAAGCATTGGATTGATGAAGAGAGAACTGAAGGCCAACTTCCCTTAATTTACAGGTAGAATACACTTAACAGAGTCTTTACATGTTGCTACTGTAAACTGAGTACACTTTTTATATCACATATTTGAAGATAATAATGTACATATGCAAAATACAAGCCTAAAAATAGATAACCGAGGACACGAGAAACTTAAAAGACAGTGCTGGAAAAACTCAGCAACATCTGAAGCTGTGCATTCTATCACACATTTTGCAGACCACTGGCCTTATTATTAGCTGTAATACTTTCATAAATTAACTTTGGTTCCAATTTTCCCTATGGCAGGAAATGTCGGTGAGATAGAATGGGCGCGTCATCACTTTTGGGGGAAACAAGCAATAAGTTTGTTTCTGACTCCATCGGAAAACAGTGCTTGGAGATCATTCTATGTTCCTGCTTAATCTCTCTCCAAGATGTGGAAATGCCAATGTTGAGCTGGGGTAAGCACACTAAGAAGTCTCCCAACATCAAGTTAAAGTTCAACAAGTTTATTTGATATCACTTTGCCTCATCAGGTGAGTGAGGATGGAGCAGAGCTCCACAAGCTCATGATATCAAATAAACCTGCTGGACTAACCTGGTGTAGTGAGACTTCTTACTATCTCTCTCCAAGGTATCTGGGCATGGGATATCTGGTTCCATTTTTCCATTTCTACTTGCCTTGTATCCCACTCGGATGTAAAGTGCCATAAATGGAAGACAAAAAATGGTCAACGTTCAATTGACAAGAGGCAGTAGGAAGCTTAATGAGAGAAATAAACCATTTAAGAGACAACAAGAATGTGAGAGCAGAGTATGTGTTTTAACTCCCACTTCTCTGTCCTCTCTAAGGTCACTCCTTAAAACATACCACTCTAACCAAACCTTTGGTCATCTGTCTTAATCTCTTAAAGTGGACTGGTGACAAATTTTATCTGATAACTCTCCTGTGAAGTGCCTTGGGATATTTTATTGTGTTGGTTCTCTATAAATATAAATTATTATTGACAATAGTTGGCAAGAGGGCCAGGGACATCAGAAGCCCCCTTTATCCACAAGGCCCATCATGCAGTACACACACAGGCCCACACATAGGCAACTAACTAAAATTTGAACAGAGAAGTATGAACAACCCTAATACTATAAACCTGGAAGAAGGATTAAGTTGATATTGATACCTAATACATGGGCAAGCAGTCTGCCCTGCCCTACCCCAACTAGCCCTGAAACATGCATGAGGTTAATTAAACATACAAATTGAGAAATTGAGATTGAAAATAATAGAAATAAAGAAACAAAATATAATTTCATTCAGTCCACTCTTTTGAATCTGCAGAATTACAAGATTATTGATGTGATATATTCCCATTCCAGCTCATTACATCACTTCTCTCCCACATTTCGATCTCATTTACATCATTACACCCAGGTGGTGCCCCACTGTAACTAACGTACTAAGACCAATGTAATGAAGTATGATGCTTAAAAGTTCTGTTAATTCTAGACAGCTGGATCAACAAGTATATAAATTGGCATACTGGTGCGCTACATGGTAGCAGTATAAGGCTTTATGCCAACTTCCCATATGGTGAGTTTCTGATGGTGGTCAGATAATCAATGATGTAACGAGTCCAGAGTGAAAACAATAATTTGGAAGTGGATGGGAAGAGAAGAAGTACACAAAACAACTGAAAGTGGATTTTACTCCATTCTGTCAACAAGCATAGTGTTGTCCAAATCTAATAAATTTGAAGTTTGAAAAAATAATTTACTGAAGAATTATAGTTTTGGAAGCCATCATAAAGATCAATATGAAATGACCCTGGCAGGAACTTGATGAAAATAAGTTCTTTCGGTAGCTCAAAAAAAAATCACCTAACCAACAAGAGCAGACATTCACATTCAAACACTGATGTGGGCTATTTACATGGAGCCATTTAGATAAGAACAGTAATACACAAGTACAAGATAAGTACAAATGAGAGCACAAGTCGTCCATTCAGTCCCTCAAAGCTGCTCTGTCATTCAATAAGATCACGGCTGAACTTCTTTATCAATTCAACCATCTAGCCCTTGTCCCGAATCCCTTAGTGCCCTAAAGTCTATTGATCTTAATCTTCAGTGTTCATTAGCTAAACATCCAGGCCCTTTAGGATATATTAAGGGCTGGGTTTTCATCTGCTGGTAGTGGGAATGAGTGCTGGAGCGATTTGAAAATTGTGTTCTCAGAGGACAGCACTGGATCCTACTGCCTCTGAAACATGAGACAATTTTCAAAAGGTGCGTCAAATTGAGAGGTGGGGGGATTTTGAAACCCATGCACCTCCAATTAAGTGCTCACTTATGAGCTTGTAACAGGCTACAGAGGAGCAATTTCAATTGACAGGTGCAGGAATACACAGCGTCTGGAACAGGTCAGGGTGCAGCTGGTGTGAACATAGTGGGGAGCCACCAGTGGATACAATGGTCAACTTATTCAAAGGAGGGAGAATAAAATGCTGCTTCACAGTTAGTGCTGTAATTGCTGGTATTGTGAGGCTTGTGTTAATCAACAGTGAGCCATACAGTCCTGAGTGGTGGTGTGAGGCTGGCAGAAGAAATCCTGGTGAACAGATAAGTGTCAGCTCAGGAAGTTGAAATGGGAACAAGCTATTGACTCTGAATAAGGTAATGAAGGTGAGCTACAGCAGAGGCATCCTCCTGGTCAGGAAGGGGTCAGAAGATACAGAGAAGGGCTGCAAGGGACAGGGGGCATCACCCAAGACATCAAATGTGTTTCCCATGAATCAGCTACCTGTAAATGACAGGGTGCCAGCAGACTTCATCTCTCCAAGGAGGTGGTCTTGGACCCTGGTCTACAAAGATTTGAAGACTCATGAATCCCCTGGCCATCCCTTATCTGCAGCCATCAACCATATTCAGGTTGTTCCAGGAATCAGCTGTAGATTTGAATCATATCTCATGTCACCAGCTCATCACACTACACGCAATTCCCAACTGCGCTATTCCAGAGGGCAGGGCAATACATCCATGTTGAGACAGAAGGGACAGCACAGGCACAGAGGACACTGAACTTTTCTACCATCAATTGATTCTGAGGTCTGGGGATCATTGATTTCACCTATCTAGCCATCAAGGCACTAACAAATTAGTCTGCCAGATTCCTAGACAGAAAAGACTTCCACTCATTGAATGTCCAACTGGTATGTGCAGTAAGAAGTTTCACAACACCAGGTTAAAGTCCAACAAGTTTATTTGGTAGCAAATGCCACTAGCTTTCGGAGCGCTACCCCTTCTGTTCACAAACAGGGCATATAAAGACACAAACTCAATTTACAAAATAATGGTTGGAGTGCAAGTTTTTACAGGTAATCAAATCTTAAAGGTACAGACAATGTGAGTGGAGAGAGCATTAAGCACAGGTTAAAGAGATGTGTATTGTCTCCAGACAGGACAGTTAGTGAGATTTTGCAAGCCCAGGCAAGCCGTGGGGGTTACAGATAGTGTGACATGAATCCAAGATCCTGGATGAGGCTGTCCTCATGTGTGCGGAACTTACCTATCAGTCTCTGCTCAGCAACTCAGTGCTGTCGCATGTTGTGAAAGCTGCCTTGGAGAATGCTTACCCAAAGATCAGAGGCCGAATGCTCGAGACTGCTGAAGTGTTCCCCAACAGGAAGAAAACACTCTAGCCTGGTGATTGTCAAGCGGTGTTCATTCATCTGTTGTCGTAGCATCTGTACGGTCTCCCCAACGTACCATGCCTCGGACATCCTTTCCTGCAGCATATCAGGTAGACAACGTTGGCCGAGTTGCAACTGCACAACCCCAAACAGACCTTTGTCTGCAGCAAACTACCCAGCCTTCAGGAGAACGGTGACCACAACGCCACAGCAACCTCTGCAAGACGTGCCAGATCAGCGACACGGATGCCAACATCTTACGTGAGAACACCATCCACCAGGTACACGGTACATTCTCTTGCAACTCGGCTTAACACTGTCTCCAGTCATGCTGTCTGTACCTTTAAGACTTGATTACCTGTAAAGATTCACATTCCAACCATTATTTTGTAAACTGAGTTTGTATCTCTATATGCCCTGTTTGTGAACAGAACTCCTACCTACCTGACGAAGGGGCAGTGCTCTGAAAGCTAGTGGCTCCTGCTACCAAATAAACCTGTTGGATTTTAACCCAGTGTTGTGAGGCTTCTCACTGTGTTTAGCCCAGTCCAACACCGGCATCTCCACATCATAACTGGTACATGACCATATGAATCACATATTTTAGGCCTACACTTGATTGCCAGGCAACTGTCATGATTCCTTCATCCTGTGAGAGTCTCAGGTGCCTTAGTACTTCAGGTTAGCATCCTGACTCAAAGGTGTTGGGAGATAAGGATTATCCCTTGAGGAGGTGGCTCCTGATTTCTGCTGGCACAGACACTGATGGAGAGAGGCACTACAACCAGATGTCTATAGAACTGTATTGAACAGGTCATTAGCATTCTGTTGTCTTCATCAATCAGATGGTGCCTTCTAGTATGAGTCAGCAGGGTGTCCCATTGCTGTCACTGCTGCAGAACATCATAACGCAAAGAGGGCTGGGTTTGGATGAAGTGAACATAAGAACATAAGAAATAGGAGCAGGAGTAGGCCATCTAGCCTGCCCCACCATTCAACAAGATCATGGCTGATCTTCAGTGGATCAGTTCCACTTTCCCGCTTTCTCCCCATAACCCTTAATTCCCTTGTCTATCAGAAATCTATCTACCCGTGACTTAAATATATTTAGCAAGGTAGCCTCCACCACTTCAATAGGGAGAGAATTCCAGAGATTCACCACCCTTCGAGTGAAGAAGTTCCTCCTCAACTCCATTCTAAACTGCATACCCCCCCTTATTTTGAGGCTGTGCCCTCTAGTTCTGCAATCCTTTCTAAGCGGGAAGAATCTCTCTACCTCTACCCTATCTAGCCTCTTCATTATCTTGTAAGTCTCTATAAGATCCCCCCTCAGCCTTCTAAACTCTAACGAGTACAGACCCAGTCTATTCAATCTCTCTTCATAAGCTAACCCCTTCATCTCCGGTATCAGCCTGGTGAACCTTCTTTGTACTCCCTCTAAGGCCAATATACCCTTTTGCAAATGCGAGGACCAAAACTTCTCACAGTACTCCAGTTGCGGCCTCACCAGTACCCTGTACAGTTGCAGCAAGACCTCCCTGCTTTTATATTCTATCCCCCTCGCTATAAAGGCCAACATTCCATTCGCCTTCTTGATCACCCGCTGCACCTGCAGACTGGGTTTTTGCGATTTGTGCACAAGGACCCCCAGGTCCCTCTGCACCGTAGCATGCTGCAGCTTTTTGCCCTTTAAATAATAATCCCTACTATTATTTCTACCAAAGTGGATAACCTCACATTTGTTAACGTTGTACTCCATCTGCCAGGTCCTCGCCCACTCACTTAGCCTATCCAGATCTCTCTGCAGACTTTACGCACCTTCCATGCAATTTGTTTCTCCACTCATTTTTGTGTCATCAGCAAATTTCGTTACTCTACACTCAGCCCCCTCCTCCAGATCATGAAAGACCAGGTATGCCATTCTTCCTAGACAACCGTGAGAAGGAGGAAGAGGAAGATGAAGGTAATACTGCTGAGGAGATCAGCACCCCTTGAGATGGGAGGCAGAGATGTCCCCTTCTTAGTCACATCCCTAAATTGAGTATGGCTGACTTCTCAGTGGTGCAACCAGGCACTTGTGCTGAAAATATTAAGGGGAATTATCAGCATACAGAGTTAGAGGTCAGTCACCCAAACATCATTTGCCTTTCACTTCCCAGGTCTTTAGGGTGGCATGGTGGGCACAGTGGTTAGCACTGCTGCCTCACAGCGCCAGGGACCGGAGTTCAATTCAGACCTCAGGTCATGTCTGTGTGGAGTTTGTACATTCTCCCTGTATCTGCCTGGGTTTCATCCGGTTGCTCTGGTTTCCTCCCACTGTCCAAAGATATGCGGGTTAGGTGGATTGGCTAAATTGACCCTAATGTCAGGGGGATTAACAGGGTACATGAGAGTTATAGGAACAGGACCTGGGTAGATTGTGGTCAGTACAGACTCAGTGGGCCAAATGGCCTCCTTCTGCACTGCTGGGATTCTATTCTGTTCTATCTTAACAGATCATTGAACCACTTGTGACACTGGACCTATGCCCTTCTAGTGACAGCTCTACTGCTGACCTCTGTCTGAACCCCTTTGGCTTACTGTGGCAGTTTTCTTCTGCAGGATCCAGGAAAGGAATTTGTCACCCCTTGTGACTGTCTGTGTCAACCTTGCTGCCGTCCATGGCCAGTTGCCCATGACAGTACCAGCTCAATTAGCAACTGCCTGTGAGATGTCCCAGTCACGGCTGCTGTTCATGTTTTCAAAGGGCTCCTCCAGGCTCCTACGAATGCCACCGATTGGTGCCCAACACAACAATGCCAATTAAGTATTTCACAAATGAAAACAGCACTGAGAATTGATGCTGACGTGGTGGTGAATTAGCATCCAGAAATTATTAAGGCTTCACGTTCCTGACTCAGATAGAAATTGCAGCCAATTATCTTTGTCTCAAGTCAAATGATATCTGTATACACATTTCACAACCACATGTAATTTATATTCAGGTTTGATTTATCTAGGATCGTATAAATTAAAGAACAAAATTCCATTCTTCATTATTTCAGGGGTTCCTGTTGACATCATTCATTTTTGATTTCAGGGCTTGCAGCCATAGGGAACTGATATTATACTCATGGCAGTGTTTAAGTTCATGTATTTAATGGCATCCCAACTCAAGATACACTAAAAGTTGATTTACAGTAAATACATAATAATAATGTCAAAATGCAACAAAAAGTAAATCCAACTGATCTTTTATATAAATGATATAGATGACAATGTAGGGAGTAGGATTAGTAAGTTTGAAAATGACACAAAGATTGGCTGGGTGGTTAACTGCGAGGCTTAGTGTCTTGGGCTACAAGGTGATATGGATAGAATGGTCAAATAGCAGATAAGTGGCAGATGGAATTGAATCCAAAAAACTATGAGGTAATAAACTTTGGAAGGAGAAATTTGACAAGGAAGTATTCAACGAATGGCATGACTCTAGGAGATTCTGTGGAACAAAGGAGTCATTGTGTGTTTGTCTGTAGATCTCTGAAGGCAAAAGGGCATATTAGTGGGGTGGTGAAAAAGGTGTATGGGACACTTGTCTTTATCAATAGAGGCATAACTTACAAAAGTTGGAAAGTCACATTGCAGTTGTACGGAGCCTTGGTGAAGCCACAGCTAGAGTATCGTGTGCATTTCTAGTCGCCGCATTAAAGGAAGGGTGTGATCGCACTGGAGGGGGTGCAGATCACCAGGATGCTGCCTGGAATGGAACATTTAAATTATGAAGAGAGGTTGGATAAGCTTGGGTTATTTTCATTGGAACAGAGAAGACTGAAGGGTGGCCTGATCACAGTGTACAAAATCATGAGGGACATGGACAGAGTGGATAAGGAGCAGCTGTTCCCTTTGGTTGAAGGGTCAGTCACGAGGCAACATAGGTTCAAGGTGAGGAGCGGGAGGTTTTGGTGGCGTGGGGGGCAAAATTGTTTTTGCTCAAAGGGTGGTGACAGTCTGGAATGCACTGCATGGGAGGGTGATAGAGACGGGTTGTCTCACATCCTTTAAAAAGTACCTGGATGAGCACTCGGCACACCATAACATTTAAGAATCTGGGCCAAGAGCTGGTAAATAGGGTTAGGTGGGAAGTCAGGTTTTTCTCCTGTGTTGATGCAATTCGATGGGCTGAACAGCCTCTTTTGCTTTTTATGATTCTATCAATCTAATAAAATAAACAATAATTTCAAATTACTGCTAGAATGTTTCTTCATGCTTAACGAATGTTGCCAATTAATCACATTACTTTATCATCAAGCACCACTGATTACTTACCAAATTTCTACAGCAAAATCAGTTATTTAGGTCACTTATCAAAAATGAATAATGACACAAACTGGCAAAATATTAAACTAATGAATCCAGCAAACTAATGAAAGCCAGTTGAAAAAAAAATTAGGCACGGAATTAAAAAATCCTGGAAGAACTTGTGTAAAAATGCTGGGAATGTCCTTGAGGCTTCCCCTGCTCTGCTGCCATAAAAACAAGAGAAGTCCCAAGGAAATGCCCGGTGATAGGACTCAAATGGGAGTTAGGAAATTCAATTCTGCAGAGTATCTTTAGTGAAGGCTATGGGCCCTGATGATATTTTTTATCACTGTGCTGAAAACTCTTGCTCCAAAACTAGCCCAAACATAGCCAGGCTGTTCCAGTATAGTTACAAGACTGTCAGCTACCCAACAGCATCAAAAATTACCCAAGTGTGTCCTGTCCACAAAAAGCTAGATGAATTCAATCCGGCCAATTGCTGACAGTCAGTCAACTCATAATCATCAGCAAAGTGATGGATGGAGTCATCAAAAAAAGTGTCATCAAGCAACACATATTCAGCAACAGCCTGCTCATCAATACTCAGGGGCGATTGAGGCAATAAGAGTCTCTGAGAGGCAGCAATGCTAACCATGGTACCACGGTGCTTCCCATTCAGACTTGAAACATTGGCTCTATTTTCTCTCCACAAATGCTGTCAAACCCTCTGAGATTTTCTAGCACTTTTCAGTTTTTGTTTCTGATTCCAGCATCCGCAATATTTTGCTTTTATGGGAACACTGCCACCTGCAAGTTTCCCTTCAAGTCACACACCATTATGACTTAGAACTATGTCACTGTTTCTTCACTGTTGTTGATTAAACTCCTGGAATGCCCCCCCAGCCACCTCCCCCCCCCAAACAGATTTGTGGGTGTACCTACACCACATGAACTGCAGCATTTTAAGATGTGGCTCACCACAACTTGCCCAAGGGCAATGAAAGATAGGGAACTAATGCTGCCCTGCTAATAACACACAGGGTGTAATTTTCATTCTGGGCCTAACACCATTGGCAGGAATCAGAAGTCAGAATGACTTCCACTAGAGAGTGGGAGGGCAAGTACATCAAATCATGCACTGCTTATTTGAGTAATTATGCAGCCAGGGTGATTACATCACTTCTGCACCTTTGTTAATACATGAATCAGCACTTCATGGAGTTCTGGATTTTCCTTGCCGCTACTTGTGTTATTGACTATTTGTACTCCCCCTGCACCCTTGAACCTCACTCTAGAGCCCATCACTATCATTCTTCAAATGACTTCCCTCCCAGTGAGTCCACAACTGTCAAGGGCTGCAGGCCTCTGATACTACTCCTTAATCCATGCATGCAAATGGAGGCATCATTCTTTGCCAAGGCTCATGCAAGCCATGCACAAGAAGCATCCCAGTGACACTATTCCCCTTCCCTCCATTGACTTTTGAATCCCAGAGATTCATGTGCCTTGTCAGGATAAATTATCAGGGTTCAATTGTCCAGTTGAGCTGACTATCAGCTCCACTTACCCAACCATCCTCCTCCCACCTAACATTTGCTCTGTTAGACATCGAGGGGTTGACACCCTGATCTGTCTTTGCCTCAGGATGGTGCATGCCACCTGCCAAACTGTCTCCAACACATTCTATCCTCCTTTTTTAATGCACTCCTCCCTCCATCATCATTGACCACCATCTCCCTGGAGAGCCCATCATCATCGTCATCTATTGGATGCCTTCTCTGCCCAGTGACTTCATAATTGTCACAGTTTGCATGGCTCCAGTGTCTACCACTCCCAAAATTCATTCTAAACTTATCTCCTCCAAAATCTCCCTAGACGCAACCTATTCTTGCCATGCCAGACCCTCACCCTCCCATTCTATAGGATTCCAACACCCCCTCACAGTCACAGAGCCCTCCTAACACCAGCACCCTTGGTTTGTTTGCTCAAGATCCCAACATTGACACCATTGATGCCCTCTCTCTGAAAATTCTCCCATGCCTCCTAACAACTCCCTGATTTTCTGCAGATCCTGTGTAATCCTGTACCCCACTGTCATCCTGCAAACCTCCTGTGTGTGGAGTTTGCATGTTCTCCTCGCGTCTGCATGAGTTTCCTCCGGGTGCTCCGGTTTCCTCCCACAGTCCAAAGATGTGCAGGTTAGGTTGAATGGCCACGCTAAGAAATTGCTCCTTACCGTCCAAGGTAGCGGAGGCTAGAGAGATTAGTGGGTATAATATGTAGGGATATGGGGCTAGGGCCTGGGTGGGATTGTGTTCAGTGCAGACTTGATGGGCTGAAGGGCCTCTTTCTGCACTGTAGGGCTTCTATGGTTTCTATGGCATCTTCCCGCAAACCCCCGTAACTTCCCACAAACCCCCATAACATTCCACAAGCCCTTCGTAATTTCCTGCAGTCTCTCGTGTCTTCCCGTATACCCACTCATCTTCCCGCGTAACTAACTTGTCTTCTGGCATTCCCACTCATCTTCCCGTATACCCACTCATCTTCCTGCATAACTGACTTGTCTTCCAGCATACCCACTCATCTTCCCGCACACTGACTTGTCTTCCTGCATATTTACCCATCTTCCCACATACCCACCTGTCTTCCGGCATACCCACCCGTCTTCCTATAATCATCCATGTTCTTGCAGCATCCTCCATGCCTTCTTGTACCCTTCTCCATGTCTTCAGCAACGCTTGGTGTTTTATGCACCTTCCCCCTGTCTTCCCACATCCACCCCCCTTCCCCCCTTATCTTTCTGCACCATTCCCCATGCCTTCTCACACCCTCTCCCACCCCCTGGTCATTTCCTCAGCTTGAACCATATCTGGACTCTTCCAATATACACGTCTTAACTTAGACTCTTTTGGAACTGTGGGGTTGTGGTGTGGGGTGAGGGGAATAAGGTCTTTAAATGCTGCTTCACTTTACTATCCTCCACCCTCTTATTTTCTCCTTCCATGATAATGACACAAAGTATACCCATTCCTGTTTCCGAGAAGTTAAACACTGGGAGTTGGAGAAGGAAAGAGATAAAATTCCATAAGCCATCAGAAGCAAATGCAAGATTTTCTATGCTTAATGCAAAAAATTAATTGTTCCAAAACAAATCATTTCCAGCTCCAGTAATTGCTACTCAAACTATCAGCAGTCTCCACACTAAAAACCTCCTCAGCTACACCAGTGTCTGTTAATTATGGCAATCGCTACGCCTTATATTCCTCATTCTGACTTGTGCTCCACCACAAGTGTAAATACAAGAAATTTAGGGCTTGCAGCTTTCCTAACTGACATTTAAATGTAATTTAAATAACCAGCCAAATCACAATTGGAAATTTGTCAGAATAATTGCAGCTTGGAGAATCAATGGACCCAAAATAGAGCTTCCACCTGTACTTGCTGTGGCAGAGAAACAAATTTTCTCAGTTTTCTTTCTGAAGAACCCATCAGATAACATTGACATTTCAAAGCCCCTTTTATGCAGTTTTGAGTTTAAAAGGTAAAAGGAAACTTTGACCTTACAGCCGAAATTTTAGCAATAAATATTTTCTCCTCAACATTTTCAGGATGTGTTTACATAACTACTTGAAGTTCATAAACTAATTGCAAAATGACAACCAACACATATTCAGAAATGGGTTTCTGTTGTGAGCAGAGGTCTATTTTGTTCTAAGAATGTTAACATTGTGACAACAGTCAAGTTTGGTTGACTCCTGCTTGAAAACACACCATTGTGCATGAATCAACTCTATGTGGATTGCGAAAAACTTGATATGCTTCAGTCAAAGAAAACCTAGACTGACAGATCATAATTAAAGTGTAGACGCTACACTGAATAAACAGCACTCATTAATTACACGTGCCATTCGTGTAACAGTGCCAGCTTTTTTAACACACAGTATTTTCCAACAGTTGACACAGGGCATTTTCCTTTGGCACAGTTCCTACAGGAAGCATAAAGCTTTTAGGTACAAAGAGTCCCTAATGCAGGTCAGTGAGCAAAAAATTTGTTGGTCAAAAATTACTTAAGTTACATTCACTGTTTTTAATTTCTCACTGAGCACCTCATGCTCGTCAAACAGAATCTTTGTATTTTATACGTACAGGTAAAAACATCAGGCCAAAAATTATTAACCTGTAACTTCCTTGTAAAAATACCCTAACATATGGCACATGATCTATGCACCTTTGAATCCTTGAACGCTTTCAAAAGATTTGTTAAGAAAATATATTTAGCACCTGAAAAACAAATGTTTTGGTTAATTTTCAAGGAAGCTGTACTTACAGGAATCAACTACACAAGCATGACATTCTTTCTTCAAAATCATAACCCCCTTCTAATCTAGTTTGAATATACAATCATTATTTGCACAAATAAAACGGTATGCTTTAATGAGTATAACAATCCTCAAAAATAAACTTATGGGCATTGTCATTAAGAAGAGTGTTTGACAAACTTCTCTGTTTGGTTTGGGAGGGAGAATAGCCAGAAAAACAATTCCACTGTTCAACTCCACCCCCACTGGCCAATGGCCGGAACTCTTCCACCTCGCCCGCCATGGAATCAGAGCGGGCAAGGGTCCGACAACGGAAATCTCCGTTGAGCCTTGAGCGGAAATTTCTGGTCTCGCCTGAGCGAGGCCGTAAAATCCCACCCATGGTCTGAGTCCCGCCTGCCAAAGGTGTCCGAACCCTCCACCCTTTGTCTGAACCTCCACTCTCACATCCCATTCACTTACCTTAGAAACTTATCTTCTCCCTTTCAACAGGACCTTTAAGTTCACTGCTTTATGGAGCTAATGCCACAAAAGGGGGCCATGTCCTCCTTCACTCCTGTCCTTTCAGGAGATGCGCTTTGTTGCCTGTATCTGACCCACCTCAAGTCAGGAAAGTCAGGTGAGACGGCACTTTAGAATTTAAGCGCAAGTAAATTGGCGTGGAGAAGCAACCTGAAGCTGATTGCCACTCTGAGGAAGTTACACTGGTACAATTACGTAATCTGAAATGTTACCATACTAAGATATACTAAAGAGTGAAGAACTTTGCGTTCACATTGCTGAACCAATTGGAAGTATGGACATTACATTTGTATCAGCAATAACGGCTTTATAGAAAAGATGTCTTATTGTTGAAGAATGATCCATCAGCCTCCTCTTAATCGACTGTTTGTCTTATACTGCTCATAATCGATATACCATGTCAGTTAGGCTTTCTTGCTTATGGACAGAGTTAGTAATGTCAAAATTAAAACGGGCTTTATGTTGTTTCATTAAAATTTTAGATCATTAAAACTAAATCAGGGAAATTGAACTTCGTTTCAACAGTTTCAGGTTCAGCTCTGAAATAATTAGATGTTATAGTTCCAGTGCTTTAGATATTTACTTCAGTCTTCATAAGCTGTATCAGTTGCTCAACACTGACCAGGCAACATTTTCCACATACGCTGACTGCTCCAAATCAATGAATTAGCCTGTTCTCTCAGTAGTACTCAACGAGTTTTATTTCATTTTGCTCAGTCTACTAAATCAAACTTTGTTTCCTTCCTTACTCAGGTCACAAAATGGCTGTTTCAATGTGTGTGTTCTGATATGAACATGCGTTTGAATAAACATTAATGTCACCTGTTGGCCATAGCACTATGTTTGTGATATCCATGCAAGTATAACGCCATTGGGATCAACCCCCAGTGCTGGGTACATAAAATCTATGGCTCTCTTTCGGCTGGTAACCAGTATTACATTTTTTTTTAAAAATACTGTTATCTAAGGATTGAGAACAGCTTTGTGATGGACTGCAGACACAACTACTGAGGGAGTTTCTTCAAGACCGTAAATAGATGAAGACTAAGAATGAGGCAAAACCAAATTGAGTACATTCAGCTGGGCTGAGTACAAGGAAATCTTTTGAAGATGGAAATCTAGGAAGTTTGCTCTAGGAAACAGTGACCTAAGAACAGGGGAAACATGAAAGGGAGTTGTTAAAATCCTGCCGTCCACTTATCACAAAGTTATGACTGTTCATATGAGTGCAAGTCTTGTCTGAGTCATTTGAATTTCTTGGAATGTTTTTACAAATCCCTAAGCAAATCTGGTCAAATGGTGTGTTTTCAGGGAAAAGAAAATCTTTTGACTCTTTCACACTGCATAGATAATGTGTGACAGATTTTTTTTTAGGATACAGAATCACTGTCTTTCATGGGTTAAGATTACACACACTAATATGACAAAGTTCACATCCAATTTTACATTCCAGTGTCTTTACACTTGCCACATTTACTTTCAAATAATTATTGGCAGAGGCACGATAGTTGACTGAACATGGCCTGTTGATGGTCAACCTAATTTCATCAGACAAACTCTGTAAGTCATTTTGATTAGCTCCTGATGTTAACAGTTCTCTTGCTCTGTGGCAGTCTCTGCTGCATGGGAGCTGAAAATACTACTTACCTTAAGCTTTTCTTTGAACTACAAAGTTATTTTTTTTCCTGATTGGAAGACAGATCTCTGGAAACAGTCAATTGTATGAGAAGCCAGATCTATTGCATTTGCAGGGAATTGTATCTGTAGATAATCATGCTTTCACAGTAATAACCTATCTGGGATTTGATGAACACAATTTCCCTCATTTTCAGGTGACTCAATCTTGCAGGCTATATTGTTGTCTGTATTGGATTTATCTTCTAATACAAAGATGAATTTGTCTCTCCTTGACTCTAATCTATGGATGCTGTCAAAACCCATCTGTACAGCACTATAGTTGCATGATCAATTTGAAGATGCTACTTCACATAATTGCTATTCACCAAACATCTCATAAGCCAATCTTAGTTGAGATACCAATGTACAATGATTTATTAGAGAACAATGACAGTTATTAAAATCTAATGGACAATGGTAATACAAGAGTATTGACTTACATATCTTATACAGATAGTATCTTACTCTCAGTACAATCTTAATGATCTGAATTCATTCCAAAATACTGTACTTATTCTATTTATTTCCAAAGAATCATCTGCCCCTCAAAGTGCTTACGGCTCTTCTAAGTCATGGTACAATTTGTCCCACATGCACGTATAAAATATTAGAATGCAACATTTCGTCAGTGGTGACATGTCCTGTCTTTGTAATTCTAAAGTTTGTCCAGTGATTCAGGCAATTTGAAGCAGTACATTTGGGAGAGGCAATGTAGAGCTACATAGCCTGCAAAAACAGGATCCAGCAAGGAGTCAACACCAGCAGGAAAACTGTTAGAAAAATAATTTATCTCAGATAAGTGCAACTTTACATGTAACCAGACAATGTGCCAGCTATAAGACCATAAGACATAGGAGCAGAATTAGACCACTCGGCCTATCGAGTCTGCTCCACCATTCAATCATGGCTGATATTTTCTCATCCCCATTCTCCTGCCTTTTCCCCGTAATCTCTGACCCCCTTATTAATCAAGAACCTATCTATTCTATTTTAGAAAGAATTTAAATATTACGATCAGCCTCACACCCTTTTCGGGCACGAGGCTGATCTCGCTGGATATCAGTGCTGGTAAGATCACGAGAGGCGAGAAATTGGGCGCAAACCTGATTTCTCAGCTCTCTCATGATCTTAACAGCTCGCCCCACTGATAAGGTAAGATCGCAGCCATAGTGTTTTTCTGACATCTGGTGTATTAGTGAGAAATCTGTGGATTCTTGGTTGCATTTTTCATCTATTGTGTGGAGCGATATGTTCAACCACAGCATGCTTGTTAATTTGCATGTTACCTTATGTTGATCCTGAATATTAGCGCAAAGGATAGATATTGCAAATTGCTTTATCTTTCTGACCTTGTAAAGCATATTTTTGTTTGTTCAAACCCCATGGAATCTTGTGACTTTACTCTCTAAGCAAGTGCCATGAATCTCAAACTTCGTCCACTTTGAATAGAATGTTCTTGTTCCCTAACTGAAACTTATCAAAAGCTTGGGGATCTGGTCAAGGATCATAACATCACCCATTCTTTCTTAACAATCTTTCCTGTCAGCCTCAGTCTCTGATTCCATTTTACCCTACAATATTCTTTAAATAGACACAATCAATATCACTCAATCAAAATGTGAAATAATACTTTTAAACAGAATTTTCAAGATACAGTTTGAAAAAAATTAAATTTCAGAATAGGTCAAAAGTTAATTTTTGCCTAAAGTTTGTATGTTTTTAAGAGCAAGTGTCAAGTTATTCAACGTAAGGATCTGATGGCAGACTTAACAAATATATAACCAACATTTGTACCTCTCACAGCGGGAGAAAAAAATCACTCCAAAGCACAGACAGACGTAACTAGCTTCAAGGCCAAAATGTGAGCAATGTCTGTACGTTGAATATTTTGTGTATTAACATACACTTCAGTTTCAGTCACCATGAAGGGTGTAAACCTTTTTCAATCTTTCTTTGCAGGAATGTAGAGGCATTTTTGGCTGTGTTAGGTAGGAAAGAGTGAATTAGTCAACTATAATTGGGCCTGTGTCACCATGGTGACAGGGCAACATACTTTTTACAACTAGTCTTTAACTCTTCCTTGGTTGTTATTTGTTTTCCCTTCTTCACTGTTGAAGCAATTAATTTACACTCGCGTCATTTTCAGCTGTGACATGCATTTTCACTTTCAGAGTTATATATTTGCCTTTACACATGTTTTGAAACTTGATGCCCGTTTTAGTTTTTAATTTAAATACATACTACTTGTGAAAAGTTATGAAAAATAATGTTGGAAACTAGAATCTCTACAACAACAGCTTAGAACAGCAAACAAACAAATTATTATCTTGCTTATTGCCATTAATACTATATTTGAAAACAGGAAAATTCATAAATTACATTTTGTAATTTTATTTTAAGGAAGTAGAGTGCATTGACAGCATAGCTGAATCATTTTTTAATATTAATGCTTTAGCTCCAACAGTCATACTCACACGCTGATGAGCGAAAACTGATGGGCTTAAGGCAGGACATGATAAGACAAGTCCATGCTGACCATACAATATCCTGGGTACCAAACAACAAATCCTCTGAGAAGGATATCTGCAGCCTCTTAGAAAAGACCTGCCCTGTGAACCAGGTGGGCATATATTGCCAGTGGCATTCACGGTGGCTAATGGTGTAGGATCCCTACCTAGGCCTCTGCTGCGCCATGATGCTGTGCTCTCTCTCTCTCCTTTTAGACAGGAAAGTGGAGACTTAGGTGTAAGTAATGGATTGTATGCAGATCAGCGTTGTGTGCAGAAATCACATATGTGGAGGGTGATGGTGATATATTCCCAAGTCAGGATGGTGAGTGGCTCGGAGGGGAACTTCCAGGTGGTGGTGTTCCCAGATATCTGCTGCTCTTGTCCTTCTAAATGGCAGTGTTCGTGGAATTGGAAGGTGTTGCCTATGGAGCCTTTGGCAAGTTTTTTTTTACACAGAGCGTGGTGGGTGCCTGGAACTTGCTGCCAGGGGGGTAGTGGAAGCAGATACAATGATGACTTTTAAAAGGCATCTTAACAAATACATGAATAGGGTGGGGATGGAGGGAGTCTTAGTTCAGTTGGCAGCGTGGTCAGTGCAGGCTTGGAGAGCTGAAGGGCCTGTTTCTGTGCTGTAATTTTCTTTGTTCTTTGAACCTTAGTGAGTTCCTGTAGTGCATCTTGTAGATGGTACACATGGCTGTCACTATTCACCAGTGATGGAGGGACAAAACCTAATATTTCATTTGTTCAAGTAGTCTTTACTCCTGGTTAAAAGGTTGTGTGAGCTTTGCCACATTTTTCTCACTGGTCATCTCGGCTTCCATTGCCATGTTCTTGTGCTTCAGGTCAATGTGACAACTCAGCTTTGGTTACATTTTCTTGGTCCCAACAATTACTCACAATTTCTTCTCTGCTAAAGAAGCATCATAATGATTAACTTTAACATATTTACCCTGATTATTCCTGAAATCTCTCTGATACCAGCAACAACTTTAGAAATTTCAGTGCAGCCTTCATATTCTTTCGGCACAATGATGCATTACTGTATTCGCTGAGCCAATGATAAATGGGGGAATCTGAAACTTCTCTTAAGCAGGAGGCAGGGAAATAAATAAAGTTCACCAGTGCTGTGTTACGAGTTTATCTTACTCAATGGATATCTAGCATTGGATAGTAACAACTTTGTGCAACAAGATTTGACTTAGTCATGATAAGATGAGACAAAAAATACCTTCTGCTGCTGTCTTCCACCCACGAGTCTTCATTAATTGCAGAAATAATTTCATATATAAAATCATTGTAAAGATTGGCAAAAACATTTGTGTCAATGTAATCACATTGCAACTTGGGATTCATTTTTGTGAGGTTAGCATTTATATGTTAATTTTGAAGTGTGGTTTACATCCACATTAAATGTTTGGCAAGCTATAGAGCTGTGTTGAACCTAACTGTACGCTCAAAGTCCAATAAAATTCTTTTTAAAAAAATAATCTGTGATGTAAGTGTTGCTGGCGAGTCCAGCATTTATTGACCATCCCTGGTTTCCCTTGAGAAGGTGATGGTGATGGGGAGGTAGTTCCAGCATTCTCAATCATTAACAATGGGGGAATGATGACATAGTTTCAAATCAGGAAAGTAAGGAACTTGGAGGGGAACGTGCAGCTGGTGTCCGTTCCTATGCTCTTGTCCTTTCAGGTGGTGGAGGTTGCAGGTTTGGAAGATGCTTTTGAGGGAGTCTTGGCTAGTTGCTGCAGTGCATCTTGTGTATTGTATACACTATGGCTGCTGTGCACTCACTGTAGAGGCAATTAATGTTTAAAGTAGTGGATAGGATGTCAATAAAATGGCCTGTTTTGTCCCGAATGTTGTTGAGCTTCTTGAAGCATTGTTGGACCTGCATGTACATTGGAAAGTGGAGATTATGCCATCATACTACTGACTTGTGCCTTGAATATGATGGACATGCTTTGGGGAGTCAAATTGTGAGTTTCTCAAACAGAATTCCCAATTTCTGTCCTGCTCTTATTGTCACAGTATTTATGGTCAGTGAAGTTTCTGATCAACTGTGAGCCCAAGGATGTTCATGGCGGGGGTTCAGTCATGGTACATGGTACAATTTTATGTCAGGAAAGGTGGCTAGATTCTCAATTGTTCCAGATGGATTTGCCTAGCACTTGTGTGGCACAAATGTTACCTGCCTTTTTTTTTCTGATTGCCGGAGACTTGAAGTAGAGATCCTGGAAGACTTTGTTTCCTTGCGGCAACAACACCTTCCCCAATGGTTTGACACTTGGGTAATAACACCAGCAATCTCATGTGAGGTTCTAAACCAGATTCCCTTTTCATTGTCTATACTGGGGACTCTACAGTCAGATATGTGCTCCACCCTTGCTGTGCTGAGTTGATATAGGCCTGTGTCACTGTTTTTGTTCCTGAGACTGCGTTATCAATATTGGACTGTCATTTTCGTACAGATGGTCCAGCCAGTTATATGTTGTCCAGATCTTTCTGCATGCAGACAAGGACTTTATTACCCAATGAGTTATGAATGGAACTGCATTGTGCAGTTATCAGCAAACATCATCACATCTGGCCTTTTGAAAGGTCATTTATGAAGCAATTGAAGCTGGTTGGGCTTAAGACACTGCCTGTAGAAAGTCCTACAGCAACATGTTAGGGTTGAGCTGACTAGCCTCCAAGCACCATAAACATCTTTCTTTATGCTAAGTCTGAATAGAGCCAGTAGAAACTTTTCCTTCTGATTTCTATCAACTTCAATTTTACTAGGACATCTTAATGACATATTTGGTCAAATGCTACCTTGAAGTCAAAAGTAGTCACGCTTACCACACCTTCAGAATTCAGTTCTTCTGTCTATGTTTGCATCAAGGCACGAAACCAAATGGTCCTGGCAGAACTCAAATTTAGCATCGCTGAACAAATTGTTGCTGATTAAGCGTTGTTTGACAACACCATCAATGGCATTTTTCATCACATTGTTAATATTGAGATTCTGGCCAATTAGCATCCCATTAGTACCAACTTGATCATCAGCAAAGTAATGGAAGGTGTCGTCGATAGGGCTATCAATTGGCACATACTGTGCAATGACATGCCCACTAATACTCATCTTGGGTTGCACCTAGCCACTCCACTCCTGGCCTCATTACAGCTTTGGTCCAAACATGGGCAAAAAAGCAGAACTCAAGAGTTCAGGATGCACAGCGCTCAATATCATTTGGAACTCTTCAGATACTAAAGCAGTCTGTGTCCATTTGCAGCAATGCAGGAAAACATCCAGTTTAAGGATGATTAAGTGATAAGTAACTTTCATGCCACACAAATACCAGGCTACAACCACCTCCAGCAAGAGAGAATATAACCATCTCCTTTCGACATTCAATCATGTTACCATCACTGAATCCCCTCCCACATCCTGGGGGTTACTGCTGACCAAAAACTAAACTGGACCAGCCATATAAACAGTGTAGCTGCAACAGCAGGTCAGAAATTAAGAATTCTCTGGTGAGTAATTCACCTCTTGACTCCCAAAGCCTGACCACCATCCACAAGACATTAATAATGACTGTGATGGAATGCACTTCACTTACCAGGGTCACTGTGGCTCCAACAACATTCAAGAAGCTCAATACGATCCAGAACAGGGCTGTCCATGATAGGCAATCCATCCATCACCTTAAACATTCACTCCTTCCACTATCGATGCACTGTGCCAGCAGGGCATACTATATGCAGATACATTGCAGCAACACACCAAGGCTGTTTCAATGGCGGCTTCTGAACCTGCAACAAGGGCAGCTGATGCATGGGAACAGGGTCACCACCAAGTTCTCCTCCAAGCTACACACCATTCTGAGTTGGAGCAACATTGCCTTTCCTTGTCTGTTGCTGGATCAAAATCCCAGAACTCTCTTAACAGCACTTTGGGAGTAATCACACCAGCAGTTCAACAAGATGGCTCACCACCACCTTCTCAAGGAAACTTAGGAGTGGGCAACAAATTCTGTCCTTGCCAGTGGTCAGAATTCTGCATCCCATAAAATAGAAAAAATACTGATGGGACAGTATTTGGCTGGATTGGATTTGTTCTGTTTTATCCTTCTGTGGAAAAGGGTTGGCAGTGTAATTACTGAAGTCATCAAAAATATAGCAAATCTCACTGACCATGACCTCTTTGAAAGTGAGAAATTTGTTTTTGTGCATGGCTTCAATTTTGGTGTGTCTTCGCCCCACATCAAATGGGACAAGATACTTGCTGAGTTCAAAATCCTCTACTTTCAGCTATCCCACCACAAATCAGCATCCACTAAAGATGTTGAATCCTCAAAAGCTCACCTAACTAAGTTGTAGCATATGCATATTATGGGATTCCAAACAAATTGGCTGATCTTCATGTGCACTGCAAATTTCTGGTGGTGTTACGAGGCCTCAAGGCCAACCCAGACATATATAGCTGTAAACACAACAATGGACAAGTATAATTACATTATGAATTATGTTATATTAAGAATGCATGCCATTCTTAATGACAGGTCCAAATTCACGTCCGTTGGACCTGCTCCTAAGCATGTCTGGACAACCTTGCCAGGAAGAAGTTGCAAAAATGCTTGTTAGACTTGCATAAGAGTTAAGACTTGCCAGGGCATGTATCATAATAGGATTGATCCTCACTGCTCACAATGATCCATGTCTGTATGGGCTGCCCAAGACATAGACAAGTGACATCCCATTACGCCATATCTTATCCACGACTGGTTCTGCACAAATGGTTGAGCCAGTTGCTACAACCAGTTCTGATCAAGTTTTCCACATAAACAGTAAAGGACTCCTTCACCTTTATGAAGACCATACAGGATTTGCGTATCAATAGCAATGCCATGATCAAGGATGTTATAGACATTCATATATGTCACTATATCATGGTGACCTAGATGCACCACCAATATTTGAATCTGTATTTACTGAACTAATGAATTCAGGAAATCATACTGTTGAGTTCTGTTTTTAACGACACCATGTACACCCAAATTGATGATGTTGCCATGAAACTTCTTCTAGGCCCAGCTCTCGCAAATATTTTCATATGTTTCCACTAGAAACACATCTTTGATGAAATAACACCTAACATTGCATATTTCTGATAAATAAATGATACATTTGCTTTATTCGAATCCACAGTTGCATGTAAAATCTTCCTTACACACTTTAATGGGCTTCATCTTGCAGTCAAATTCATCTTCAAAATGGAGCAATCAAACAAGTGGTAGTGGTGCTCCTATGCTGGTTGCGAAGTCTGCCAATAGGTTCTTTACTACTGTCTACTGCAAGCTTTCCTTCACTAATCAATTACACGATGCGATTCCTATAGTTCCACATGTGTAACACTGGCTTCATTAGCCACCTATAATTGAGCCATTTTCTCAATGTGCAAGTTTGATGCTGAAATAGGAGAATGACTATCCTGCAGGATAATGGCTATGTTTATTGCTCAGATCATTGCTCGCTATATATCATGCAAACTCATGAATGGGACTAATAGGAGGTGATTCTCCCATCCCGCAGCACTGACTTTTTAGCGCAGGGGGCCGGGAGACTTGAGCAACAGCCGATTCACGGGATTTGCGCTGGGCATCCAGGCCTCTGCACGTCTCCCAGCCTAAGTTTTCTGGCGTCGACAGATCCATACTGAAAATCAGCGGACATTAGCATGCGTTTATGTACCTTAACATCTAATTAGTGAGTATGCGATTAGAATCTCTGCCCCACTAGCATCACCTCATTCTGGTGTGGCGTCACGCTGGCGGGGTTTACAACAGCTGTATAAAAGTTGGGGCCTGGCGTGGCAGCATTGAACAGGTGTAAGGAGGTAGGTTTTATGGAGCTGCAGCCCCTGGGGGTGGAGGGGAGGTTGGAAGCAGGGCCTGGAAGATATCTGCTTGCTGTGGAGAGGTTCCTGGACAGCTGGAAATGCTGTCCCCAGGCCCAGGGATGTTCTATGTAGTCTCTGTGGGGTGGGGTGGGCTCCTTTACTGACAGGTGGTCAGGGTGCTATCTGCAGCCACTGGGCTGTTCTGGCTGTGGGGTGTGTTGAGGGACTGGACTGATTGCTGGGGTTTTAGGGAGGGGGGCGGGTGACATGCACCATACGCTACTTAAGGGCTCATCAGTTCAGACAGGTGGTGCTCCAAGCAGGGGTGCTCTGTTGAACGTAGACATTGCATGTGCTCTGCAGCGACTGGGAACTCATCTTGTGATAATAAGGAGTCTGTCCCTGCCCCGTGTAGCTGGCCTACAACATCTGCCTGGAAAGGAATGCTGCAGTTTCACTCATGACAATGGCTCAAGGGAGTGCAACAGTCACGCCCGCACTGCCTGCCCCGTTAATAATACCAATGGCAGGCAACCTCATCAGGTGACACACTGCATCACAGATTGTGGTGTGTTGCCATCATCCACAAGTGGGGGTACAGTGAGGGATTGTGGGGTGGGAGAAGTTCATGCTGGATTGGTTGCAACCAATGACATTTATCTATCAATCTTGCTCTCTCTAACCCACACTGTGCAGAATGGATCTTGGTCTCATTGATTTCGAGCTGGCCATTGTGGTGGCGACTAAGGAGGAGGCGGCGGTCCAGGAAGTGGAAGGCATAGGGAGGCCAGTCCAGGAGCAGCCAGTGGTAGGCCCTCAGAAAGGAGGGCAAGGGGCTGCTGCTGATGGCTATGATGTGAGGGAGCAGTTTCCCAAAAGGGGGCCCGGAGAAGAAGAATGCAGAGGCCTAAACAATACAAGACCAGAATATCATTCAAACTAGCTGTCAGAGGTCATGTGCTGTCACCAGCTCCACCTATCTAAGGACATGGTCCGGCGCTTGTGTGAGGTGCTCACACACCTGGTACTTGAGAAGACAGGCGGCCACCTGCTGCCAACAGAAATTAAGGTGACGGCTGCACTTAATTTCAATGCAACAGGGTCATTTCAGGCACCCAGTGACGACCTTTATGGAATCTCTCAGACCTCAGTCCACAGGTGTGTTCACCAGGTGACAGATGCCTTGTTCACCCAGGCAGGCCATTACATCCATTTTGATGTTGGACAAGGTCAGCAGGAGGCCTGGGCTACAGGGTTCGCCACCATTGCCGGGATGCCCCACGTGCAGGGGACAGCGGATGGGACACACATCACTCTGCGATCCCCGTGAGGTGAAGGGCAACCATTTATCAACAGAAAGAGGTGCTACTCCCTCAATGTACAAATTGTATAAGACCATCATGCAGGTCTATGCACTCCACCCAGGATGCATCCATGACAGCTTTGTGCTGAGGCAGTCAGACATCCCTGGGTTCTTTGATGACCAGCTCAAGCTGTCAGGGTGGCTTGTGCCGTGTAAAGACTACCTGCTGAGGTCATGGCTGATGACACCAGTGCAGCTTCAGACTGAGGTGGAGGCCTGCTACAATGAGGCCCACGCTGCCACCCAGTCCATAGCAGAGTGTTGCATAGGCCTGTTGAAAATGCAGTTCCGCGCTGCCTGGACTGGTCTCCAAAATAACCTTGTGTGTGCCTCATGCATTATAATTGCGCGCTGCATCCTGCACAACATAGCGCAGCAGCAGGGAAACCAGGTGAGGAGGACGGCGAGCATCGGCACCAGGCAGAAGTAGACGACTTGCCATATAAGAAGCTGGAGGATGGAGGACAAGTGGCGATGGCAGGTGCCTGGCAGGGCAGGGCAGCAAGGGAGGCCCTGATAGCAGCCCGCTTCACACAGCGGGTAATGTCCACTGTGGGGGACGCTCCCAACATCCTTCCACCACACCTCAGGAGCCACTGCAGGCACCACTAACCCCTTACCCCCACCGCACAACTCTAAGCTTGCCACTCAACCCCACATGACACTTTCCCCATCCTCTCTCAGCCCACCTCCCAACCTCGAGAAACATCACAACAGGTTAATGGGCCTGGGCTGGCACTGGTAGCAAGTCTTTGGTGAGGATGGTGACGACTCACTGGAAGGCACACTGGGATCCTGCCCCTGATGCCACTCCTAAGTCTGACACCTACCTGTTCTCAAATACACATGGCACATGGCATTTGGGCATGTAGCAGTAAGGGCTGGGGAAACAAGCTCATGGGGCAATGGGTCGGGGGCTCAACTGGGGAGTTGGCATGAAGGTGGTGGTGTTTGATTAAGGGCTTGGTGAATGGTGGGGAATGTAGTGCAGGCGATCTATAACTTTTGGCCAAGGGGCTGGTATCCCACAGCACAGCAGTCTGCGCCTCGATGTGGGAGACTGGGGTGCACTCAGCTCTGTGAGGGGAAAATTAGAGACAGAATTGTCACAGCTGTGAGGTACAAATAACTTTTAATTTTGCTCTTAACATTGACCAAAAACTTAACCCTGACTGCTGGTGACCTTCATCTGTGCCCTCTTGATGAACCTTCAAATTTCTAATCTTGTGCAGCCTACTGCTTCGTCTAGGTACTCCCCCAGGATGCGCATTGGAAGCGGAGGTGCCCAACTGTGATCCACACCCGTTGTCTTTGATGCCCTTGTCGGCCATTCCCTGGGGGCTGAGACCAGGGGAGTCCTAGCTGAATTGCAGATGATACTATGTTTCTGTACCACACAGCGAGCCCAGAGATTTTCTGGTGTGAGGAAGGGGAGAACCAGAAGGTCTCGGGACATCCTGGGTCTCCTGGGTGAAAAGCCACAGCATGGGCTTTAGCACTTCCTCCACCCTTGGGGTGCCCATTGGCTCCGGGGACACTCCATGGGACGCCAGGGTAGCTGGACTGAGCTCCAGAAGTTCCAGCATAACCAAGCTCTGCCAGTCCTGGAGGCCCAGATGCATCTGCCGCATGATCTGTGATTCCTCTGCCCTGGCCCTCTGACACTGGGTCAGGCTCTGGAGCCCCTCCGCTACAGCATTCTGTGAGTGAGTCAAATTCTGGAATCCCTCAGCATTAGTCCTCTGAGCCTGGGCTAAGTTGTTAGGCCCACAGCCATGGCCTGCTGTGTCTCCAGCATGCCCCGACACCTGTGGCCATGGACAGATGTGCCTCCGGGATGCCAGTGTCACTGACGGCTATGGCCTGATGGTCTGCTGTTTCTCTGCCACAGCCCATTGTGTCTCCAGGATGGCCTGGACCCTGTCACCTATCAGGCAAAATCCCTATGCCAGACTTTACACTGCGGACGTTACCCTTGCAGTGTTGACCTGGTTAATGCAGTGTGCCAGCACCATCTCCTGTGACAGCACTCTGTTTGACTCCTCTAAACAGTCCTGCAGTCGCAGCACGGTTGCTGACAGCCCATCCACAACTCCCTGGGTTTGCTGATGCATCGCCACAAGCTTCAGGATGAACGAACCCTGAGGCCTAGCATCTGGCTTGGGACCAGCTGCGTCCCCACCTCTAGCAGACATCCATGTGTCTGGGCCCTCAGATGTGCCCGCCTCCATCTGGTGTGCATTAGCGGCTGTGACGTGCTCACCAGTAAGTGACCCAGAAGCCTCAGCAATAACATGACCAACCATGGTGGTAGTCTGTGTTGGCGGGTTGTACTGTGCCAATTCAATGGTGCTGTCCTCGGAGGGTTCTTCAGGGGTGCCGTCCGAGGTGTCCATGGGAATTGGCTCCTGAGCAGTGGGGGGGTGCTGCCATGATACCAGAGGAGCCTGGTTCGTCAGGATCCAGCACTGTAAGAAAGAACACACATTAGGGGAAGGGAGGGAAATCATCCCATGCAGCATGGCACTTACTTCAAAGAAGATTTAGGAATAGGGTTCAGTTGATGCTCACTTGCATGCTGGACACCGACGTAGCTGTCAGTGACCATTCTAGGTGCATCTCCTCTTGCCAGCTCCAGGGCACGTTGCTCAGAGCCTATCAGGTGCCGCAGCTCAGGAACACGCCAGTCATTTTTCTCCCTCTTATGCTGGTTGTGTGCGTTTTACTCCTGCGGGGACATAAGGGGGATTGAAAGCATGATGTATGGAAGGACATGAGGTGGAATGGTGTCGGGATTGGGGAGCTTGTGTTGGCCATTTCAGGGAAATAGGTCTCCAATGGGAGGTGCCAATTGAGGGAGTGCCACAGGGATTGGAAGCAGTACTGGGGGGAGCAGAGTTGGTGGCCGCCCTCTAGGTGTCTGGGGATGGTTTGACATTGTAAGCACAGCACATGTACAGTTTTCAGAATTGGATACATACTCATCCTCAAGCCTGAAGCAACTCATTCATTTTCTCATGGAAATGCTCTCCAGTCCAAGGGGTCAGTGTCCTGGCATTCACAGCGGAAGCTACTGCCTCCCAAAAGACGTCTGCTTCAAGATGAATGAACCCTGAGGCTTGGCATCTGGCTTGGGACCAGCTGCGAGCCCTTGGACAATGGCCCTGAGTGGAGAACAGAAGATGGCCCCTCTCCTCTACTGCGTCCAGCAAGCAGACCTGCTCAGCCTCTGAAAATCTAGGAGCACTTTTCTTCGGGGCTATCTTCCTGATGTGACTGCCTACGTGTCGATTACTGCAGCTTATATACAGCTCTGGCTTGTTAAGGGAGTCCAGGTGCAGTCAGTATGGGCCGTTAGTTAAATTTCGTTGTGAATAATGTACCGGCAACCTGATTTCAATGGAGGGCGAGCCATCTCCAAAGGCGTCGATTGGGTGAACACAACAAGGTACCGTATCCAGGGGGGGAGGGAGATGCAATGCTTAAGGCTCTCATACAACAAGGGGGGATGCTCGCAGGCATGGGGTGTGCGAGGCAGTACAGTGGTATATGTGTGAAAAGAGGAGGTGCAGGAGGGATGGGGAGGTTGGAGGGCAGCGATTTTCTTGTTGGGGGGATGGGAGGGGAGGCCAGTAATGTCTGTGGTGGGGAGAATGAGAGGCCAGCGATTAGGCTGGGGGGGCGGCGGGGGCGGGTGGCGGTGGGTGGGTGAGTTCAGGCCAGCAATGCCTGTGGGGGGTTGAGGCCAGTAACTTCATGGCTGGGAGGACTTGTTTAGTGATCTCGCGGAGATGTGCGCATGTGCGGAAGCCCACTCAGTGTGCTGATTTCAGCCTCTTCAGCAGGAATAGATTTTTCACATGATTCATGCTAGTCCCTTCTCCAGCGCACAGAATGGGAGATTCATATTGAAAATCACGCTGAAAAAACCAATGTGATTTTACTCCAATTTTCACACGAATTTGACATTTAGAATCTTTTGGAGAATCTATAATGCCCCCATAGGTTCTGAAAAACGTCCAGTCTACCTCAGATTACCCTAAAGGGTAAGATATCTCAGAATTTTGGGCAACAGGTGAAGCTAGCTGTTGTATGCTATAACTAAGCTGTAGCAACATGATTGGTATGCTCCACTAACAGGATGCTGCCATCAAGCCCAAAAGCTTTTCTGCCTGTTGCAAAAAATGAGCAATGTGGTATGTAAATTTCAGTGCCGGTGAGTTGCCAGGTCCATAAGCTGGACATCCCAAAGACTGGTATCAGTCATTTCAAATAGTACATCCCTTCAGTTGTTCGCAACAACGTCCAATCAGCCTGTGTTTGCAAAACATAAAACATAACATTCAACATCAGACGTGATTCCACAATTGGACAACATCTGTTAAACAATCCTGATTGTGCTAATTATACCGAAAATTAATTGAAGATTGTTAGTCAGGCTCACAATTAGTGTGGTTCACTTACACATGCTAAAAGTCATTTCTAATCATACACAGGGTCCTGGTCATTTGCAAATAGAAGTAATTTGTCCACACCTGCACCTTTTTCAACAAAAGCTTAGGGAACAGTCATTTCCTGGCTAATTCTCCTGGACAATGCCCTGACCAGATTAGACTTACTTGGTCACATGAGCTTTCAGAGTGTCGCTCCTTCTTCAGGTGAAGAACACCTGTTGGACTTTAACTTGGTGTTGTGAAACTTCTTATTGTACTGACCCCAGTGCAACGCCAGCATCTCCACATCAGATTAGACTTGTCCGCTTTGAATTTAAATAAATTGGGCAGTTAACTGTTCCCTGATATATTTTCCATGGTAAAAACTCCACCAGAGTCCACTTGTGAACCAATTAGCACTCGCTTCTTATGCAGTACAAACTGTTGGTTCCCCCATTATTGTTGATAATTTCTTGTGAGCTATCCTGATGAGTGCAAGATGAAAAGTTCTCTTTTTCATCACTTCTCTTTTTCTAGCAACATAAAAGGTGTTAAGATCCCTGGGGTTAAGATTTCTCAGGTTCTGTTCACCCTATTATAGAAAGGATATTATTAAACTAGAAAGAGTGCAGAAAAGAATTACCAGGATGCTATTAGGAATTGATGGTTTGAGTTATAAGGAGTGGCTGGATAAACTGGGACATTTTTCCCTGGAGCGAAGGAGGCTTAGGCTTCTTACAGTGCATGGGATACTATGATTCAAGATGAAAGTCACAATCTCATCAAGAAAAAAGAACGACAGGCACCAAACCCCAAAGACCCCATGGAAGTTAGAAATGGTGCAGAAACAGGTATCCAGAGAATATGGCACAGAATTTAGGCTCAGACTTGAGAAAAGCTGTCCTCTGAAGCAACCTCAAGTAAGGATGTTGAAGTGGCATGGTCAACCTTCAAAGCCACAAGGTTGGTTTGATGAAAACAATGATCAAATTAAAGAACTGTTACAGGATAAAAATGCAGCATAAGCAACTTGGCTGGGAAGCAAAGATACACCTTCTGCTAAGAAATAACTCCCAGGAAGGGCAAAAGAAACCAACAGCAGCAGCTGCATTGGATACAAGATGCATGGTGGGCCAAACAAGCCAGAAACCTTCAAGTCTGTGCTAATCAGCTCAACATGAAGAATTTCTATAAAGCCCTAAAGGCTGTGTACGCTTCTCCCTCCCGTGGCTGTCTACTTGTCCTCTGCCCTGACTGAGAGCTTTAAGGGTGTGCTTATCCACCCATCCACTGTAACTAGGGTAGCTGTAGGCAAGTTTTCAGGCTGGAACAAATGTGAAAGCTTGGACAGCAAACCCACTACTGTGGAGGTTGACAACATCAGAACTCTACCCTCAAGGAAAGGGACAGGCTCAGACTGAATACCAGGGGAAATTTACCAATCTGGGGGATTCCAAACCAAACTTGCACAATTGTATCACAGAACGTGGGATCAGCAAGCCATTCCTCAGGAATTCAAAGATGTCACAATTGTTCATGCTTACACAGGAAAAGGACAGAGATCTGTGACAACCGCAGAGGAATCTCACTGCTTGTAATATTCTAGCAGAAGCTCTATGTTACAGATTGGTAAGCCAAACACATATACTACTGGACAGTCAACATGGTTCAGGAAAGCCAGAGACAGTTACATGATCATCACTCTTTGGCAAGTACAAGAGATATGCTGTGAACAACAGATGGGACTTTACTGTGCCTTTGTTGATATGATAAGGACCTTTGACACAGTAATTAGAAAAGTCTTAGCCAAACGTGGATGCACTGATAGAGCTGTAAATCTGAGACACCAGTTTTATAATGGAATGATAGCCAAAGTCACTGAATGTGGTGGAAACACTGACTCCTTTGACATAGTAAGTGATGTGAAGCAGGAGTGGCTTCTGCAACCTTCAATATATTTTTTGCTGTTGTATTTTCTGGGGAATTGAATGCAAATATGATTAAATAAACATCCAAGTCAGAACAGGTGGCAACCTTTTCAGCCTAAGACAACTGGAATTCTCAACTAAGCTATCAGAGATGATAATATAGGAAATGCTGTTTCAGGGTTTTACAGCACAAAAAGAGGCTCTTTGGCCCATCATGTCTGTGCCAGCCAGCAAGCGCCCATCTATTCTAAACCCATTTTCCAGCACATAGCCTTGTATGCTATGGTGAAATGCTTCTTAAATGTTGTGAGGGTTCCCACCACTGCCACCCTTCAGACAGTGAGTTCCAGATTCCCACCACCCTCTGGGTGAAAACATTTTACCTCAAATTCCCTCTAAATCTCCTGCCCTTACCTGAAATCCATGCTCCCTTGTTTTTACCCCTCAACAAAGCTGGGAAGTTCCTTCCTATCTATATCCTTCATCATTTTATACATCTCGATCATGTCTCCCCTCAGCCTTCTCTGCTCTAAGGGAAACAGACCAATCTAGCCAGTCTCTTTTCATGGCTAAAATATTCCAGCCCAAGCAACATCATGATGAATCTCCTCTGCACCACTCTTGAGTGCAGCCTTCCTATTCACAATTACATACTTCAGCTGTGGCCTAATAAGCCTTTTGTACAGCTCCATCACAACTTCCTTGCTCTTATATTCAATACCTTGACATATCAGGCAAGTATTCCAAATGCTCCCCTAACCACCTTATCTACCTGTCCTGCTGCCTTCAGGATTCTATGGACATGCAACTCTAGTCCTTTGTACTTCCTAGCATCTTATCGTTCGTTGGATATTCCCTTGCCTTGTTAGACCTCCCAAAATGCCATTTGCCACCATCTATATTGTCCTGTATTCTAGGGCTTTTCTTCTCACTATTTACCACGCCACCAATTTTTTTGTCATCTGCAAACTTACTCCTACCTCCTACTTTCACTTACAGATCATTAACATACAGCAAGCCTGTGGTACATTACTGGACACAACGTCCAAACATCACCCTTTATCTCCTACCACTAAATCAACTTTGGAAGAAGGGTGCCAGGCAAAAGGCGGGGAATTATAGGCCGGTTAGTTTAACGTCTGTGGTACGTAAAATGTTAGAATCTGTCATTAAGGAGGAAATTGCGAGGCATCTTGAAGGGAATTGCTTGATAGAGCAGACGCAGCACGGTTTCCTTAAAGGGAAGTCGTGTCTGACAAATTTACTGGAGTTCTATGAGGATGTGTCTAGGGCGGTGGATAGAGGAGAGCCGGTGGATGTGGTCTTTCTAGATTTTCAGAAGGCGTTTGACAAAGTGCCTCACAAGAGGTTATTGCAAAAGGTCGAGGGACATGGAGTTGGGGGTAGGGTGTTAGCGTGGATAGAGGATTGGTTGTCAAATAGGAGGCAGAGAGTGGGGGTCAACGGGTGCTATTCGGATTGGCGGATGGTGACTAGTGGAGTGCCCCAGGGGTCGGTGCTGGGGCCTCAGCTTTTTACCATTTATATAGATGATCTGGAGGAGGGAACCGAGTGTACGGTGTCGAAATTTGCTGATGACACCAAGATTGGGGGAACGGCAAATTGTGCGGAGGGTGTGGAGAGTCTGCAGAAGGATCTAGATAGGCTGGTCGAATGGGCCAGGAAATGGCAAATGGAATTTAATGTTGGCAAGTGTGAGGTGGTCCACTTTGGTAGGAAGAATGGTAGGAAGGACTATTACTTGCGGGGCGAAAAACTGCAGCAGGCGACGGTGCAGAGTGACCTCGGGTCCTTGTGCATGAGTCACAAAAACCCAGCTTGCAGGTGCAGCAGGTGGTCAGGAAGGCGAATGGGATGCTGGCCTTCATAGCGAGGGGGATTGAATATAAAAGTAGGGAGGTCTTGCTGCAGCTGTATAGGGCATTGGTGAGGCCGCAGCTGGAGTACTGTGTGCAGTTTTGGGCGCCGCACCTGCGCAAAGATATTTTGGCCTTGGAGGGAGTGCAGAGGAGGTTTACTAGGCTGATACCGGAGTTGAGGGGGTTGAGCTATGAGGAGAGGCTGAATAAACTGGGCTTGTACTCGTTAGAGTTTAGAAGAATGAGGGGAGATCTCATTGAGACGTATAAGATGATGAATGGGATGGATAGGATAGAGGTGGAAAGACTCTTCCCACTCAAAAAAGACAGTAGGACTAGGGGGCACAGCCTCAAGATAAAGGGGGGGCGGTTTAGAACGGAGTTGAGGAGGAACTTCTTCACTCAAAGGGTGGTGAATCTCTGGAATTCTCTGCCCGTTGAAGTGGTGGAGGCTGCCTTGCTAAATATTTTTAAGACGCGGGTTGATGGGTTTTTGATAGGAGAGGGGATTAAGGGTTATGGGGAGAGGGCGGGAAAGTGGAACTGAGCCACGACAGATCAGCCATGATCTTATTGAATGGCGGGGCAGGCTCGAAGGGCTGGATGGCCTACTCCTGCTCCTATTTCTTATGTTCTTAAATTGAGTGTGCCCTCATGTCACACTGTGAACGAGGCCTTCAATGGATCATGGACTGATTTTCAAAAGCTGCTGATAACCACGAAGTAACTAACAGCTCAAAAGATACAAGATATTCCGCCAACCACCATCAAATTTTAACTTTATCCCACCTCCTATAATTATTAAGGACACAGCCACAGAGGCTGCAGATAACTTCACCTACTTTGCAAGCACAATCTCCAGAAATGTCTGCATTGACAGCAGGGTGATGAATAGAATGACCACATCAAGCTCAACTTTTGCTCACTTATGCAAGAGACTGTGAAAGAGATGAAGTTTCAAGCTTATGACAAAACTTGCAGTGTAAAACCTCAGGAAATGTGGCATGTCCAACATGGACTGGGAAGAAAGTGTACAAGAAATATCTGCCCAAGGAGCAATCTCAATTGGCAGTTTCCATTGAACAGCAAAAACCACAGGTATCTAAGGACAAAGGGCAAGCAAGAAAAACCACGCTGTCCCAATTAAAACAAACAATTCATCCTTGCCCACATTGTGGAAAGCCAGGCAGTCTGCAACTGGGTTCCACAGACATGTTAGATCGGAAAACAGGTGATTCTACTTGTGCAAGAATTAGCCATCTTTGATAACAAAGGGAACTGATGATGACAATCTGTACTGGAACAGCTTAGCTACTTGTAGAAGTCTTCAGTCCTACAGCCAGCATGCTGTCAGGCCCCATAGTGTTTGCTGTATTCAGCACCTTCAGCTATTTCTTATAACTTGAGCAGTGAGTCAAATTTTCCGACTATTGGCACATGTGAGGACCTCAGAAGGAGAACCTAGAAAGACCATGCACTCCACACGTGCTCGGTTAATATTGTTGCAAATGCTTCAGCCTTGCCTTTGCACTCATATGCTGCACTCCACCATCACCGAAGTTGTGGGTGTTCGTCAAGTTTCTTCTGCTCTTTAGTTACTTAATTGCTCACCACTATGGTTGTGGTCGGAAGGCTGTGAGGGTGAAGGTGGTAAATTTCTTGAAACAATGTTAAATGTGCTGTTAGACGTAGAGTGTCATAATTTTGATCCAGTGAATATGAAGGAACAACGATATTTTTCCAAGTCAGTATCGTGTGTGACTTGGAGTGGAACTTTCAGGTTGTGTAGATGGTAAAGTAACATGTTTGGAGGAATGATTCAAGTCATTTAAATCAGTTAGTTTATTTATGCGATGATGGTTGTGTTTTTACTGAGTTAGCATTGTAGTTGATGGCAGCACAATGGCACAGTGATGAGCATTGCAGCCTCAGAGTGCCAAGGACCCAGGTTTGGGTTTCCTCCAAGTATTCCAATTGGTGATGGTAAATGTGTGGGGTTACAGGTATAGAATGGGGGGAAGGAAGGGCCTGAGTAGGATGCTCTTTCAGAGAGTCGGTGCAGATTTGATGGGCTGAATGGCTTCTTTCTGCACTGTCGGTATTCTATGATTCTATCTGCCACCAGGTATGAAAAAGCACATACTATTTACAAAGTCCATTAGAAATTATTTCACAGCAATACAATGTGGCTGCTCCATGCCCAACAAATCCAACACATCATTGCAACTCTCCACTCAGTTCTTCTTCTGGTATCTTCCAGTCTCTTCTGAAGCCAGGGAATTGTAAAGAATTAAGACCTCCATCACCCAATGGACATCACTCTGAACAAGGTAAGCTGGACTAAATCCACTTTTCATCTTCTCCACACATGTGGAGCTCCAGTAGGAATTGTTCAATAGTAAAGCAGGGAAATCAACCCTGGCATTCTTTCCCCCTCATATGAGAAAAGCTGAGGCCAACTGTAATTACCACCCAGCTGACATAAGGCAAACTGCACAGACTAGACCTTGCTGTTTTATGTGGCCCAGTGGTAACACATTTATCCTTTGAGTCATGAAGGGCTGTAATACTGGTCTCTATATGTTATATGTGTGACAATTTCCAAACTTCTAATTTTAGAAGCTTAGATCTAACCATAAAACGTAATTAGAACAAAATGTTCTTTAAAAGGTTTGCTGAATTTTAAACCAATAGGGTATCATATTGAAGAAAATTATAAAGTTGGACTAAAATGGGTCTCTACTTTTTTGAGCACACAAATATGGATGAATACCTTGTTTGGAACCCAAAATGATTAGTACAGATGCCATTTCAGGTCAATGGGCAGCTGCTAATTTTGGAACATTTTAGACTCCAGTTGCAAAATATATGCATGCGCGCCACTGCCGAAACATTTTGCAGCCCATTGGTAGTTTCCTGCTTGGTCTCCAATGAACAGATTGCATCTGTGACAGAAGTTGTTATAACAATGACACGTGCTGCATGCTTTATACGTTGGATAGTGGCTCCATTATTATCTGCCTACTGAGAGGGAAAACGACTTCCTGATGGTGCAAAATAGCAGTCACTTGAACCTTAATTAATTTTCAGCTATATAAATAAATTACTTTTAGCACCCACAGCCAATTCTGAAAGCAGCATTCATTCTTAACACTTAAAGTCACAAGTAAATATTTATGTGCAGTTGCTTGCTGCTTATCATGATTGACACTCCTTGATTCACCATTCACCACAAAACATTAGAAATGAGAGTGGTGGTTAATTTTGAGGAAAAAGTGCCAATGAACAATTTATCTATAGTGGTCACTGTTCCAAGCATTTCTATCCATTAAAATTAGCACAATAAAGGCTGAAAAAGGGTAAAATTAATTCATTTGCATTGATGATAAACATAAGTGATATTCCATATCATAAAATATATATTGCATTATAAGTTAAAACTTACAGGAGAAGCTTTCAAAATTTCACCACCATAATTAGAGCAGTGAGTAGAGCAAAAGAGTTTTGTATTAGAAGCACTGTGCTAATTTTCTAGCGCAGCAGGTCGGGAGAATCGTGCATTGGCCGATTCGCGTGGTTCCCGTGAGCGTTCGCGCCGTGCTTGCGTCTCCCAGTGCCGGATTTCTGGTGGCATCTATGCCTTGCTGAAAATTGGCTGAGAGGTGGGGGGGGAATCAGCATTTAAATAATATTTAGTATATTATTTAAACACTATTTGTAGGCCCGGGACTGACGTATCCGAGCCCGCTAGTATCTCCCATCCAGCCAGAGCGTTTCACTCCAGAGGGGATTACAGTAGTCCCCTGGTAACACAGAGTTAACGGCTTGACCCTAGTGGAGTGAAGGGAGCCAATCAGGGCCCTCCAGGGTGTGGGCGGTGGGATGTGCACATGGGTGACCTGGCAGTGCCAGCCTGTGCCCCTAGCACTGCCCAAGGGCAAAGTACTCATGCCCAGGGGACACAGTGGCACAGCCCAATGGGCAAGGGCAGTGCCCAGGGGCATATGGAGGGCGATCGGTGGGGGAGGGGGGGGAGTCTCACTGTCACTCTGCCATTGGGGTTGATGGAAGCCAACGGCCGTGGTGGGGGGAACTGCACTGCGAGACGGTGGGAGGGGATTGGCACTGCAGGAGGTGGGGGAGTTGGGGGGGTGGAGATCAAGGCAGTCTGGGATGGGAGGGGGTTCGAGGCTGGTTGGGGGTCCGCACTGTGGTGGTCCCACAGAGGCTGACAGTTTTGGGCCACTGTGCACGCGCACAGGCCTGCTGGTTTCAACCTCCTGAGCAGGAATAGACATTGCCCCCTGAAATCTAATGATATTCATGTTGGTGGCCTCTGCATTGCACAGCGTGCAGGAGATCCTAGTATGAACTCCCTCTGAAAAATCCAGCATGAATTACTCAAATTTTCCCACAAATTCAATACTTAGAAATTTTTGGGGAGAATTCCAGCCATGAAGCACATGTTTGCCCACTAACGCATATCGCTACACTTCCTGTGTACGTTGCATGTTAAGCCACTGTTTACCCAACAAAACATATGCTCACAATAAAAAATATGCTCACATCAACTTGTCTTTCAGCACTTGCAGGTTTTCATTACTGAATTGACGTTTTCTCTTTTGGCATTCAGATAGTTATTCAATTTATATACACAGCTAGGTTAACAAACTTTTAAGTGGTTATACCAATGCTAAGCTGCCTTAAACACATTGATGAACCATTCTGTAGAAATTCTAAGATTGTCTGTTAATTTTCCACTGTCACTAAGCTTCAAGTCTCCTCAGGCAGCATTTTCTAAGCCCATGACCAGCCTGGGAACACCACTACCTGGAGATTCCCCTCCAGGCCAATCACCATCCTGACTTAGAAATATATCTCCATTCCTTCAATGTCACTGGGTTAAAATCCTGGAAATGCCTCCTTAACTGCACTTTGAATGCAACTACACCACATGAACAGTAACAATTCAAGAAAGTAGCTCACCACCACCTTTTCAAGGGCAATCAGGAATAGACAATAAACTTAGGCCACATTCCATAAGTGAATTGAGAAACATTATATTCACAAGAATTGCTCACTTTCAAACTAGGCGTCATCATGCATACTTTTTTTTTTGATTAAGTAACAGAGAAGGTTGGAGAATGCACTGGATGTTGTTTATGTGTATAGATTTTAAGAAAGCATTTAACAAAGAACCACATAAATGGCTGACTAAAAAAATACTTCATGTAATAGGGGCAGCTTGAATGAAAAAAATAATAATATAAGACAGGAAACAGCAAGTTGTGATAAACAGATGCTTTTCAGACAAACGGATGGTAGATAATGTCACCAAAGGGCCAGTGCTAGCACCACTGCTATTTTGCTATATATAAATGACTTGGATATCAGAATGTTCTCATTGCAGCAAATGAGTTTGAGGGGAGATGTGACAGAGGTGTACAAGATTGTGACAGATTTTGACAAGGTATACAAAGAAAAGTTGTTTCTTTTAGCTGGTGGTACAAAAGACTTGGGGCACTCAGTATTAGCATTTCAGCAAGGGATGCAGAAGAAATGAGAGGAAGAAATACTTTACACAGTAATGAACTGGGACACAATTCCTAGGAGGGGAGAGAATTAATGATTTTCAAAAGATAACTAATAACACTTGACAGAAATAAATTTACGGAGCTGCAAGAGTGGAGATGGGAAGACTGACTGATGACAGATTTGCATCTTTCTGTGCCGTAATGGCACCTGTACCCATTGGTCCAGTGCAGTCTCTCGGGAGTTAAAATTGGATTGGGGGGGGGTGTGCTTGGGGTGGTGCTATGCTTGTTTCCCCCTTCCACTACAATTTTACCTCTCTAGGGGAGGTGGCAGGCATCCCTCCTGTGGGCTAACTGAGGTCATTAACCTCTTCTCGCCACTGCTGGTACTTTACATGCAGCGGGACAGGGGCCACATCACATGATGAGGACACACCATGCAACCTGACGGCCTGACTGTTTGGATTGGGGTTTGGATTGGAGTTGGGGGGACAAAATCGGTCCCTCTTATTCAGTCACCCTGTACTCAACAGATGGCTTCCTCCACCTGCTTGAACTAACTCTCAGTTGCTCCCCCATTTTTGCCTCAGCAGACCCTCAGGAAACCTATCCCATTCACAACACAAGAACATAAAACGCATATTTTTTTAAAAAGCTATTATGTTAGACAGAGAATCAGCTGTCAGATTCCATGCCTCCAGCAATGTTCCTAACCTGGCTCCAACCACCACTTTTGGTGGCATTGCTCGGACTTGAGCTGCCAGCCCTCTGATTGGCCAGCAGCTCTAAGAGGCAGGACACCCTGCCTCGGGTTGGGGATGGTGGGGAGAGCAAAGGCCACAACCTCAGGCAGCTAATTGCACAATGACGGTAAAATCTGGTTGTGGCTTCCACGGCCAGCAACTTTCCCCCAGTATCGGAGGGGCAATCACCTCATCATTAAATCACAGCCCATGGCTCGACCACATTTAGTCAGAAAGATGAATATTAACTACCAGCTATTCAAAGAACTGGGGTTGTATTTCCCTCCATTCTGCAGCCCCACATTGAGTAAGATAGGTGCAGAAAAATGGACAGTGGGGTCTCCTGTTTCTCCTGTATCCTACTTGACTTTTCTGCTCCCACTCAGATCCTTGCTAATCCTAATCAGGAGGCAGACCCCAAGTTTCCAGCAGATTTCTGTCCCACCTGTAGCTTTTATTGTTAGGCGAATGGTGGCAGCAGATCTGAGAGCACAGATCTTGATCTTTCCTGATTGAAAAAGGTGCTATCACACAGATGCTTCTTGGTCATTGCAATGGGGTTAGTGACTTATTTTTGTAGTCCTTTGGATTCGTTCAGACTGACAGAAAATTCTGAAGGAGTGAAATCAGGCCCAACAGAATAAAGGGAGTCAGTTCCTCATCATGAAAATATCATAAAATATCTTTAAGTTATTCTCATGCTGACTTCGTATTTATAAACAGACAATAACTTACAAGCATGTACTACTTTATAAATCTCCATTTTTATTACTGCTCCATTCTTGCAGATTAAAGCAGATCAGACAGCTGTGTGATATTGCCAAGCTGTGTAGCTTCCCTAAATTCCAGTGCAGCAGAGGCTTAAAATAAGTCAGGCAACATTGTAATGAAACCTCATTACAGTTCCAGAACAGCAGCAATTTAAACTGAATAGATCAGTCAGTAGTTTCATATAATCCCCAAGTTCCAACACATCAGAGTTGTAAGACAGGCAAGACATAGCATCCACCCTACCCCACTCCAACAAGCAGCTCTCCAGTTTTAACAGAGGAGGTATATAAAAACAGATCAAACTAAAATATTGCCACTCCTTACTTCAAGCAGCACAGAATTTTAGAAAATAAACAGTTTAGACAGCACAATATATATTGTTGATGCTCACAATGCAAATAATTTAAAACGAGTAGATCTTATTGTAGATACTTCATAAGTATTCATAGTATTTTACTGTTTTTTATTGACCCTGATTCAGTGATGACAAATATTATGGATGAACAAGTATAACCTATACTGTTACCTGTCGATTCACAGTATGATCAATTTATATACTGTGCAGATGTTCCTACTCAAGAATTAGCAGTGAACTGTCTCTAGCAGTGGACAATTTCTTTCTTTTGTCTGCAGAACAATTAGCACGTCTGAGCTCGTAACTACAGTATTATTAATAAGAAACCAAACATCTGGTTTTACTTCTTTTCTTGAAATCAGAACTTAATGGTTGAATAAATGTGTGATTTATGCTATTCTATGGAATTGCATGTGGCAAACAGATGGGGGCATTACACACCAAACTATCCCAAATGTGAACAGTGCTGTTTTCATTACTGGACTGTGTAAATTTTCAAAGTTTTCTTCTTAGTGACTTACTTGCAGTAGTTGAAAAATAACATTGTTTCAGATAAATTCCAAATTTAATCATAAAGACATTTTTAAAAATACATTGTGGGGTTAACAAAATGTGCCTGGAGCCTGCAGCACTATTGCATGTCAGATACCTATTACTTGCACTTACTGCGAGTCAACACCTGAGTCCAGCGTCCATATACCATAATCCAAATGTGAAGCACTGTATACATAAGGTTAAGCTCTGATAAGCATGGAAATTAAAGAAAAACCCCATAATTCACAATTCCATATAAATTTGGGGTGAGTCTTCAAACTTCTTTAAACTGTACTGTACTATTGCTGTCCTCATGTAGAACTTCATTGCATAATCTCCTCCACTATAGCCGGTGTCTGATACCTGACCAGTTGAGTGGGCCATATTTTGTTGAGGACACTTTTTCAAGGTCAGGCCAGCTGCTCCGCTCAACAACCCATTCCTGATTCCTGTCACAGCCCATTATGCACTGGGTTTGGAAGCGCTCTTGCAGTACACAATCTCATTAAGATGCCTTTGGGAATGTTCTGTTAAAGGGTGACTTTTTATTGACAAAATATTGAGTTTTAAGGACCGATGTATCACAGCTTGGTATGGCTCCTTCTCTGACCAAGACCGCAAGAAACTACAAAGAGTTGTGAATGTAGCCCAATCCATCATGCAAATCAGCCTCCCATTCATTGATGTCATCTACACTTTCCACTGCCATGGAAAAGAAACCAACATAATCAAGCGTCCCAGACATACTCTCTTCCACCTTCTTCCGTTGGGAAAAAGATACAAAAATCTGAGATCATGTACCGACCGACTCAGGAACAGCTTCTTCCCTGCTGCCATCAGACTTTTGAATGAGCCTACCCTATCTTAAGTTGATCTTTCTCTACACCCTAGCTAAGACCGTAACACTACCTTCTGAACCCTCTCCTTCCTTCCTCCCTAAAGAATCTATGTACAGTATGCTTTGTCTGTATAGTGCGCAAGAAACAAGTTTTTACTGTATATCAATATGTGTGACAATAACAAATAATTAATCAAATATGTAAAATGAATCAAATTCAGGCTGCTTTAGTAACACACAATTGGCAAAGACACTTCAAACTGTGCAACAACTTCAGAAGAAATGGTGTGTCAGAAAGGTTTTGGTCAGCCCTCCTTTCTTCTGGTCTCACTTGGTGCCTCGCATTGAACAAGATACATGAAGGAGATGCAATCAGTGAGTCACTGAAAAATGTACAGGAGACACTGGAAACAATGCACAGGACATTGGAAGCACTGTCTATCACTGGGACAGAATTTTCCATCTGCGCTCACCACAAAAAGGGAAAATCCTGCCTGAGGTCAATGGACCTTTGCACCGATCTACAACAATTCTCATGGCAGTTAGGATGGGAAAATGCAGGACAGTATGGGCAAAACTGCTTAGTTAGTAGGAGTGCGCTCCTACATATTGTGAGTGATTTTCTCAGGTGCTGCTTATATACTATCAATAATGACATTATTTCACTAAGAAAATAAAAGGAACATTTTGAACATTGCAAAATTTGCGAGAAATGATATCAATAAAAGATCTGGAGCACGGTACAAGGCTGTAACATGATCATGGAACACTTTACTAACGAAGAACAACTGGGTTCCAAACTCCACTTCACCAAAGATGTTGTTGCACAGTCCAGCCCCTTGATTATTTTCATTTATTGACACTTCTCAGATTTAATTCCATTGCTACATGCTTTTTTGATAAGGCAACAGAGAGTTGATGAGGACAATGCGGTTGACTTATGGTACACAGACTTCCAAAAGGCAACTGATAAACATCATGCAACAGACAAATCAGCAAAGTTATAGCACAGGAACCATTGCAAATGGAAAGTTATAGGAATAGAGAATAATGGTGAACTGTTTTACTTAGACAGGTGAAATAGAGCAGTTCCTCAAGTGTTGATATTAAGAGTCATAGAATTCCTACAGTACAAAAGCAGGCCATTAAGCCCATCAAGTCTGCACCGACTCTCCAACAGAGCATCTTACACAGGCCCTATTCCAATAGCCCCATATAGTCACCCCACTAATTCCCCTAACTTACCCATTTTAGAACTTAGAACATAGAACACTACAGCACAAACAGGCCCTTCGGCCCACAAGTTGCACCGATCACATCAATACCTACCAATCCATAGACCTATCTATAACCCCCAATCCCATTAAATCCCATATACTCATCCAGAAGTCTTTTAAAAAGACCCCAGCGAGTTCGCCTCCACCACCACTGACGGCAGCCGATTCCATTCACTCGCCACCCTCTGAGTGAAAAACTCACCCCTAACATCTTCTCTGTACTTGCTTTCCTGCACCTTAAATCTGTGTCCTCTCGTAGCGACCATTTCAACCCGGGGAAATAGCCTCTGGGAAACCACGCTATCTATTCCTCTCAACATTTTATAAACCTCTATCAGGTCACCTCTCAACCTACACCTCTCCAGGGAGAAGAGTCCCAGCTCCCTCAACCTATCTTCATAAGGCATGCCTCCCAATCCAGGCAACATCCTTGTAAATCTCAAAGGGACAAAGGGACGATTTAGCATGGTCAATCCACCTGACCTGCCCATCTTGTGCCTGTGGGGGAAAACCAGAGCAAAAACTCTGTTTTTCTTGGTTTATATTCATGACATAGACTTAGGCACAATTTCACAGTTTAGGGATTATGCAAAGCTTGAATGTATTGTGAAATATGAGGCGGAGACTTCAAGAGGAGGCTCTGGAGTGTGTGGAATGCTAGCAGATGAATTTAATTCAGAGAAAGTTGAGGTAATTAATTTTGTTAGGAAGAACACAGAGACAATGGCCAGGACTCTCCACCTGTTTTTGGTGGGTGGGAAAGGTGGTGGGTGTGCAGAATCCAACAAGAGTCCCCAAATGGTTTTTACACCATTAGTGATTTGGCATTTAGCAGATTGGCGGTTGGTGACTAGTGGAGTGCCCCAGGGGTCAGTGCTGGGGCCTCAGCTATTTACCATTTATATAGATGATCTGGAGGAGGGAACCGAGTGTACGGTGTCGAAATTTGCTGATGACACCAAGATTGGTGGAACGGCAAATTGTGCGGAGGGTGTGGAGAGTCTGCAGAAGGATCTAGATAGGCTGGGCGAATGGGCCAGGAACTGGCAAATGTAATTTAATGTTGGCAAATGTGAGGTTGTCCACTTTGGTAGGAATAATGGTAGGAAGGACTATTACTTACATGGCGAAAAACTGCAGCATGCAACGGTGCAGAGGGACCTCGGGGTCCTTGTGCATGAGTCGCAAAAACCCAGCCTGCAGGTGCAGCAGGTGGTCAGGAAGGCAAATGGGATGCTGGCCTTCATAGCGAGGGGGATTGAATATAAAAGTAGGGAGGTCTTGCTGCAGCTGTATAGGGCACTGGTGAGGCCGCAGCTGGAGTACTGTGTGCAGTTTTGGTCGCCGCACTTACGCAAGGATATTTTGGCCTTGGAGGGAGTGCAGAGGAGGTTTACTAGGCTGATACCGGAGTTGAGGGGGTTGAGCTATGAGGAGAGGCTGAATAAACTAGGCTTGTACTCGTTAGAGTTTAGAAGAATGAGGGGGGAATCTCATTGAGACATATAAGATGATGAATGGGATAGAGGTGGAGAGGCTCTTCCCACTCAGAAAGGACAGTAGGACTAGAGGGCACAGCCTCAAGATAAAGGGGGGGGTGCGGTTTAGAACGGAGTTGAGGAGGAACTTCTTCACTCAAAGGGTGGTGAATCTCTGGAATTCTCTGCCCATTGAAGTGGTGGAGGCTGCCTCGCTACATGTTTTTAAGATGCGGGTTGATGGGTTTTTGATAAGAGAGGGGATTAAGGGTTATGGGGAGAGGGCGGGAATGTGGAACTGAGACACGACAGATCAGCCATGATCTTATTGAATGGCGGGGCAGGCTCGAGGGACTAGATGGCCTACTCCTGCTCCTATTTCTTATGTTCTTATGTTCTTAGTGGGATTTTAAGCTGTGTCACAAGTTCAGTTCTATAGTTTGAAGCATACGTTGCTAACAGAAATAGTGATTACTCAATAGTGCCTTTATTATTTTCATTACACTAAACATCTTAAAATGTGAAATCTTGTTGTGTCATACATTCAGGTTTTAACTGGAAGTTCAAATTTATTTTTAAAAGTTATTGGTCTTTACAGGGATTGTAGCATTGTACAGATTCTATACACATTGCATCAAGCACAGCTTTAATACCAAATATTGTGATTACTGATAAACAGATGACTAACTGGAAGTGGCATGTAAATTACAGTGGTGACCAGCCTGATGAGGATATGTACTGATGACATGGGATGTTGATATTACCCTTTATTTGTACATGAAATATTAGCCATTGTACATACCTGGGATTAGGCTAACTATAATATCTATTGACCATTTAAAGCAGTTTTGGCTTGCTTCACAATTTTCATATAACAACTTTTTTTTGGCATATACGGTTTATAAAACTAAAGCAAACCAACATTTTTGGAAAACAGAAACTTAGCCTGAAGCACTGTAGATTCAAAACCAAACACTGTAGAGTCACATCGGAGCTGCCACTTGGTTGTCAAAGTACTAAAGTAAAGCCATAAGGGTTACATTGATTCCCATCAAGGAATGTACAGATTATCATAGTGAAACCATAGAAAAAGATAGCATTTTCAAAATTTGCGCAGTTTAATTGTTGCAATTTCCTACCAGGTCATTATTTTCAACAAAATTATATTATCATTCAGACATTTACATCTCAGCAAGTAATACGCGTGATGGATCTCAATTAGGTGACTGTCATACTTACAAAGCAGACAGAATTGCAGAAAGCACAACAACAAATTGTGCTAATCAATTGGAAAATGTCACTTTCAAAAATGCACTACTTTAACCTATTGGATTATTGGGTAATGATGATCATTAATTCATCAGGGACAATATCACAATATTAAAGATGTTAAAAAGATCATAAACTTTGTGTAACTTTTTTTGTTGCTGGAACGACATAAATTAGTAATATGAGGATAATTAGCAGAAGGTGGTGGTGGAGTTGTATTGTCACTAGTAATCCAGAGACCACAGGTAATGTTCTGCGACCCAGGTGCGAATCCCACCATGGCAGGTGGTGAGATGTGAATTCAATAAAAATCTGGAATTAAAAGTCGAATGATGACCATGAAACAATTGTTGATTGTTGTAAAATAATTACAAATAGCCTTTAGAGAAGGAAATTATCTTTACCTGGCCTGACCTACATGTGACTCCAGACCCACAACAATGTAGTTGACTCTTAAATGCCCCCTAAAATGGCTTTGCACTCAGCTCAGGGGTAATTAGGAATGGGTAACAAATGCTGGTCCAGCCAGTGATGCCCATACGACTTGAACAGATTAAAAAAAGTTGTGATCTATCGGTAGCTTTGAAATTAATCCTAATTAAAATAGGATGTGTTTACATCATATTTAACTTTAATGATGCTAAGTTTTACAATGTTAATCAAACATACTTTGTGTTTTGCAAACGACTGTAATGAAAGGATTTCATCTTTATCAAGAGAAATACTTATTCTAGTGAAGAACCTTCTGTGAGGAACAATCATAGAAACCCTACAGTGCAGAAGGAGGCCATTTGGCCCATCGAGTCTGCACCAACATCCAGCCCAAGTCCTATCACCGTAACTCCACATACTTACCCTTCTAATTCCCCTCACTCACACATCCTGGGACACTAAGGAGTAATTTAGCATGGCCAATCCACCTAATCTGCCCATCTTTGGACTGTGGGATGAAACCAGAGCACCCGGAGGAAGCTCACACACAGGGAGAACATGCAAACTCCACACAGACAGTCATTCAAGGCTGGAATTGAACTCAGGTCCCTGGCACTGTGAGGCTGCAGTGTTAAGCACTGTGATGCTTGAAAGAACAAAAAAAAATCCAGGAGGACAAACAGTTAATTCTACAGCAATGTTTCTTCTGGGCATGATTCTCGCATGATCCAGTCTTAAAACTGAAACAAACTCAGGTCAACCAATTCAAACGTGCTTGAAGGTGCTTCTTGGACAAGTTAAAATTTTAACCCTCTGTAATAGTGTCATTGGTTTTCACACATTCAAAAAACAAAGAACAAAGAAAATTACAGCACAGTAACAGACCCTTCAGCCCTCCAGGCCCGCACCGACCATGCTGCCCGACTTAACTAAACTCCCTACCCTTCCAGGGACCATATTCCTCTATTCCCATCCTATTCATGTATTTGTCAACATGCCCCTTAAAAGTCATTACCGTATCTGCTTCCAAAACCTCCCCCAGCAATGAGTTCCAAGCACCCACTACTCTCTATGTAAAACATCTGCCTTATATATCTCCTTTAAACATTGCCCCTCATGCTTTAAACCCTGTGCCCCCTAGTAACAGACTCTTCTACCCTGGGAAAAAGCTTCTGACTATCCACTCTGTCCATGCCTCTCATAATCTTGTAGACTTCTATCAGGTTGCCCCTCAACCTTTGTCATTCCAGTGAGAGCAAAACAAATTTCTCCAACACCTCCTCATAGCTAATGCCGTCCATACAAGGCAACATCCTGGTAAATCTTCTCTGTACCGTCTCCAAAGCCTCCACATCCTTTTGGTAGTGTGGCAACCAGAAGTGAACACTATATTCCAAATGCGGCCTAATTAAGATTCTATAAAGCTGCAGGATAACTTGCCAATCTTTAAACTCAATGCCCCGGTCAATGAAGGCAAGCATGCCTTCTTGTTCACCTCCTCCACCTACACTGCCACTTTCAGTGACCTGTGTACCTGTACACCCAGGTCCCTTTGCCTATCAATACTCATAAAGGTTCTGCCATTTACTGTATATTTCCTAACTGTATTAGATCTTCCAAAATGCATTACCTCACATTTTTCCGGATTAAACCCCATCTGCCATCTCTCCGCCCAAGTCTCCAAATGATCTATATCCTGCTGTATCCTCTGATGGTCCTCATCGCTATCCACAAATACACCAAACTTTGTGTCACGTCCACAAACTTACCAATCAAATCAGTTACATTTTCCTCCAAATCATTTATATATATTATAAATAGCAAAGGTCCCAGCACTGATCCCTGAGGAATGTCACTTGTCACATTCAGAAACGCACCCTTCCACTGCTATCCTCTGTCTTCTTTGACTGAACCAGTTTTGTATCCACCTTGCCAGCTCACTTCTGATCACGTGCAACTTCACCTACTTCACCAGTCTGCCACAAGGGACCTACATTCAAGTAAGTACATGGTCACTCAAATTTCACTAAAAGACACTTGCCACCTACTATATAAGTGTTCAAACTGTGCTTGAATATATTGTCATTTTAATACTAGCTTGTGATCAACACCATGAGATGGAAGCATTATTCGTATGAAATCCAACATTTTCAGTCATGGACCTGCTTGATCAACTATTGGCATGCATCATGCAATGGTGGGTGTTGACCCTCTTTGATTTAATTTATTATTGTCACATGTATTGGGGTATAGTGAAAAGTATTGTTTCTTGCAAGTTATACAGACAAAGCATACCGTACATAGAGAAGGAAAGGAGGTGTAGAATGTAGTGTTACAATCATAGCTAGGGTGTAAAGAAAGGTCAACTTAATACAAGGTAGGTCCATTTAAAGATCTGCTAGAGAGGGAAGAGTTATACATTTAATGAGTAAATTAAGTAGCCTTTGGCAAAGGTCAAGGAGCAGGTTAGTGGTCTGCCCTATGAATAATGCTGCTTGTTGCAGCAACATGCAGAAATGTTGCAGGGCAGCATGGTAGCACAGTGGTTAGCACTGCAGCCTCACAGTTCCAGGGACCTGGGTCTGATTCCTGGCTTGGGTCACTGTGTGGAATTTGCACTTTTCTCCCAGCGTCTGCGTGGGTTTTTTCCAGGTATTCCGGTTTCTTCCCACAGTCCAAAGGAGTGTGGGTTAGGTGCATTGGCCATGCTAAAATTGCCCCTTAGTATCCCAGGATGCCTTAGTTAGGGGGAGTAGTGGGATAAATACTTGGGATTATGAGGATAGGGCCTAGGCGAGATTGTTGTTGTTGCAGACTTGATGGGCTGAATGGCTTCCCTCTGCACTGTAGGGTTTCTAAAGTTTCTAAGTTAAATGGAATGAGGAGAAAAAAATAGATTTTTTGAAGCGGTCTAATGCATTCAAAATGTACCCGCATTGGTTTGACTCCACACAATACTGTAATGTCAAGAAAAAGCATCATATATGGGCTGTCGGTTAAACCTGGAATTCAATGTGTGATCATATAGAGATGGGTGAAATGAGTAACCTATTGCAACTTCAAACTGCATTTAACGCCCTGTCAAATGTGTTAATGTAGACAGTGAAAGCTCCATTCTTGAACAATCTATGAAACTTATTGTTTGTCTTCTGTTTTTAGCAGGTTACTTTTAATCATGTTTCCACGAAAAAAAATCACATGATTGTTTGTCCTTGAAACATTTTCTAAAAGCCCTGACCTGCAGTACTCACTCCTCCAGTACGTTATGCAAACTGACATTCCTCAAGGGTGAGTACAATCGGTAAATGTTGGCATCTGGTTGAGGGAGGCATCAGTGCAAGCCTGATCCTGCTCAAAGTCATGACAAACATGCACTGCCCAGCAGGAGCCACTGGATATTGATAAAAAAATTGAAATTATATATCTCTCCTTTACTGTGGGGGCGGGGAGGGCAATGGCAAAATCTAAGATCCTTATTATTGTCTACATGAAATCAACAAACTAAGTTCAGAAGCATTACTGAACCTGGAACCTTTCTCATTTTGAGAGATTCTGTATATTTAGCAACAAATCCATTCTTTCACTGAATGGCTTGAAACTCATTATTCAAATCTGAAAAGCTAACCATTTTCCACAGTGGATTAAACTGCTGCACCAGTGTGGATAAGAGGCATTTCTAATTATATCCTGTGTTCCATTCAGTCCTATTATTTGCAACAGCACCAGAAAGGTCACTTTAAACCGTTGTTCTAAATTGTTATTTTGATTTACCGCACCTCTTAGAACAAAATTGGCTGAAATATAACTAGTGCTGCCTTCAGGCATCAAAGTGATCATTTCAATCATGGCACCAGGGAGAAATAGTCATGCACCATACAAACCAGCCATTTCCCCGACTACAATCTCTCTACTTCTTAGACTACGTTATCAAAAAGAAGTACGAGGTGGGAACAAGGGAATTATAATTCCCAGTGGGTTTCCAGCAGGAAACCTCTGGTTCCAGTTGGCTTCCCATCCACCTGCGGCATGATTAGGACATGGTGATTTTAAATGTCAGGCTTCATTAACATGTTGCTGCTCCAAGTGCGCAGAAAGTGGCTGCCAATCTCTGCATGATCATTGACTGCCTGCCAGGAAAGTGTGGGGAAGGGGGTTCTGTGTGGGTCTCATTACAGAGAAGCAGGGGAGTCTGGAACTGAAGAGGTCTAAACTGCTATAGTAAAGCCATTCAGGTCAAAGTTAAAATAGCTGTCAGGGTTCGATGATATAATCTGACTCTGAGTAACATTTCTGGATTTGTGTCCCACCAGCTTTGTGCAGCTGCCTTATAGGGGAGTACAGTAGGATGAGAGAAGAATTGGCGAATGTTGACTGGGGGAGCGCGTTGGAAGGTAGGTCTGCTGAGTAGCAGTGGAGGATCTTTAAGGAGATCTTTCTTGGTGCTCAGCAGAAATTTATTCCGATGGTGAAAAAGGACCGTAGGAGGAGAGGCAATAAGCCGTGAATAACGAAGGAGGTGAAGGAAAGTGTTAAATTAAAAGCGGAGGCGTTTAGAGTAGCTAAAGAGGAGAAGAGGGCGAGAAGAGGATTGGGAGAGGTTTAAATGTCAACAAAGATTGACAAAGAAGTTGATAAAGAAGGTTAGGAGAAACTATGAAGCTGGGCTAGCGCTTAATATAAAAAAGGATAGCAAGAGTTTTTATAAATATATAAAAAGGAAGAGGCTGGCTAGGGTGAACGTTGGACCCTTAGAGGATGAGAGAGGGGACTTAGTGGTAGGGGATGGGAAAATGGCTGAGGTCTTGAATAACTTTTTTGTTTCGGTCTTCACGGAGGAGGACGTGAATAATTTGCTGGGTGTTAGCGATGGAAAGGTGGTAGGACTGGAGGGTCTCAATGACGTTATTGTTACTAGAGAGACGGTGCTCGACAGACTGGAGGGACTGATTGTGGACAAGTCCCCAGGACCGGATGGAATGCATCCGAGGGTTCTGAAAGAAATGGCGGAGGTGATAGTGGATGCCTTGGTGGTTATTTTCCAAACGTCGCTGGATTCCGGGGAAGTGCCGGAAGATTGGAAAGTGGCTAATGTTACGCCGTTGTTTAAGAAGGGTGGCAGGCAAAAGGCAGGGAATTATAGGCCTGTTAGTTTAACGTCTGTTGTAGGTAAAATGTTAGAATCCGTCATCAAGGAGGAAATAGCGAGGCATCTTGAGGGGAATTGCTTGATAGAGCAGACGCAGCACGGTTTCGTTAAGGGGAAGTCATGTCTGACAAATTTACTTGAGTTCTATGAGAATGTGTCTAGGGCGGTGGATAGAGGAGAGCCGGTGGATGTGGTCTTTCTTGATTTTCAGAAGGCGTTTGACAAGGTGCCTCACAAGAGGTTATTGCAGAAGGTAAGGGGGCATGGAGTTGGGGGTAGGGTGTTAGCGTGGATAGAGGATTGGTTGTCAAATAGGAGGCAGAGAGTGGGGGTTAATGGGTGCTATTCGGATTGGTGGTTGGTGACTAGTGGAGTGCCCCAGGGGTCGGTGCCGGGGCCTCAGCTTTTTACCATTTATATAGATGATCTGGAGGAGGGAACCGAGTGTACGGTGTCGAAATTTGCTGATGACACCAAGATTGGTGGAACGGCAAATTGTGCGGAGGGTGTGGAGAGTCTGCAGAAGGATCTAGATAGGCTGGGCGAATGGGCCAGGAACTGGCAAATGGAATTTAATGTTGGCAAGTGCGAGGTGGTCCACTTTGGTAGGAATAATGGTAGGAAGGACTATTACTTACATGGCGAAAAACTGCAGCAGGCGACGGTGCAGAGGGACCTCGGGGTCCCTGTGCATGAGTCGCAAAAACCCAGCCTGCAGGTGCAGCAGGTGGTCAGGAAAGCAAATGGGATGCTGGCCTTCATAGCGAGGGGGATTGAATATAAAAGGAGGGAGGTCTTGCTGCAGCTGTATAGGGCATTGGTGAGGCCGCAGCTGGAGTACTGTGTGCAGTTTTGGTCGCCGCACTTACGCAAGGATATTTTGGTCTTGGAGGGAGTGCAGAGGAGGTTTACTAGGCTGATACCGGAGTTGAGGGGATTGAGCTATGAGGAGAGGCTGAATAAACTAGGCTTGTACTCGTTAGAGTTTAGAAGAATGAGGGGAGATCTCATTGAGATGTATAAGATGATGAATGGGATGGATAGGATAGAGGTGGAGGGACTCTTCCCGCTCAGAAAGGACAGTAGGACTAGGGGGCACAGCCTCAAGATAAAGGGGGGGGCAGTTTAGAACGGAGTTGAGGAGGAACTTCTTCACTCAAAGGGTGGTGAATCTCTGGAATTCTCTGCCCGTTGAAGTGGTGGAGGCTGCCTCGCTAAATATTTTTAAGACGCGGGTTGATGGGTTTTTGATAAGCGAGGGGGTTAAGGGTTATGGGGAAGAGGGCGGGAAAGTGGAACTGAGCCACGACAGATCAGCCATGGTCTTATTGAATGGCGGGGCAGGCTCGAAGGGCTAGATGGCCTACTCCTGCTCCTATTTCTTATGTTCTTATGTTCTTATCTGCATGTTCATAATCATGTATTAAAATTGGGAATTGTATTCTGGGTAGTTTTTTGTTGGATAAGTGACTCAGAGTAATTTAATTGTCCAACCAGTTTGTTGAATATTTTTGTGAAGGCAATTCAACGGGAATTATACTCTTCCATGACTTTGCCAGTGCAATGCTCCTCTGTAGGAGAAGAGTACTCAGATACTTACTCCAATAATCAAAAGAATGAGTTTATCCAAAATAATCTTGGGCAGGATGTATTTTTCCATATGATGCCTTTTCTTTGAGGTACCAGTAACAGGATGAATATCTGGCTGGAATTAACTTAGTTAAGAGTGCCTGACTAGGTTTCTCAACACAAGTGAAACAATAAAACTGTAAAAAATGATGGAGAGTTCAGGATGAATTGAATTTTGGATCCAAAGATCAGAATATAGCCAGTGTGTGCCCTCTCAATGACAAAAATACATATACCACTACTTCAATTCACATACAGTAATGGACATTTGTGCAGGTCAGAGTAAAGTTATTACATCAGATTTTGCAATTTACACCTTCTGATTCACTGGCTAGCAAGCATGAGTCTCTGATAGAGTTGTGCTTCAGAACTATTTAAATTTGACATTAGTGCATGCATTTCCATGATCAATCAATGTATAAGAGGTTATGTTACAATCTCAATTTTAAAAAAATTCTCAGCTCTTGAATATGGATCCTGAAATTATTAAAAAAACTCAGTTATCACCTGATAATTTTTACATTGAGTTTGCCCAAAATTCAGGCCTTATTTCAAGCAAGTGAGCATTCACTGCTATACAAGCATAGCGTCATTACAGAATATACAATAGTATCATGAATAGTACATGTCAGAATATGAAGCAGCACAACAGCGAGTATAATTTTGTACACAATCCAAAAGCCATGCACAATCTCTGCTTTATTCCATTACATTATGAGCACATGAAGAGATAATCATTCAGCACAACAAAAATGGAAAAATGATAGCACATTGTATAAATAAAAATGAAATTTGGCACCTGGCAAATACACCATCCTAAATCACATGCAATTAACCAAGTTAACTGTTATTTTTGATTTATTTTATGCCAGATTAAGATGGGGTTTCTGTTCAAATAAGCATTCCAGTATTAACATCAGGGGAAATGTTCTCTTCTATACTGAGTCGAATATATCCTCCCTATTCACTGGATTTTAATCACTATGATGATATCCTCAAATATTCACAGAATCCTGGAATCCCTGGAATGCAGAAGGAAGCCATTTAGCCCATCAAGTCTGCGCCAGCAACAATCCCACCCAGGCCACAACTCCACATATTTATCCCGCTACTCCCTCTAACCTATGCATCTTGGGACACTAAGGGACAACATGGCATGACCAATGTACCTAACCTGCACATCTTTGGACTGTGGGAGGAAACCGAAGCACCCAGAGGAAACCCACGTAGACTTAGGGAGAACGTGCAACTCCACACAGACAATGACTTAAGCCAGGAATTTAACCCAGGTCTCTGGAGTAGAGAGGCAGCAGTGCTAACCAGTATGCCACCGTGTTGCCCATATTATTCAATATGCTCACATATGCTGAGCATCCCTCTACTTTCGGGGGGGGGGGGGGGGGGGGGAGGCGAGGCAACAACAGTCTTGGAAAATCTTAGAAGGCGCAATGGTGGGAATTGGACACAAAACAAAGCCATAACAGAGCAGCAGCCATCCGTCAAAGCAGAAAATGGATGCATTTTAAGCAGCTGACTGTACAAAACCAGGCCACGTTTCCTTTGAGCTTATGTTCTTAAATGCTCCCCTCAGTCATATTTTTCAGTGGACAGCTTTCACTTTGTGATTGGGTATACTTGCAATTGTCTAATACAGAAAATTTTCCCGCTCAGCCTGCAAATTTGCACATCTATACTAAAACCATGCAACTAACCAGTCCATATCCGCACATTTTGAATTGGCTACCACTCACTTCTAAATAATTGCTTGAATTTCTTCAACCTCATCTTCAGTTGTGCATGCATTATTTTATTCCACACATATTATCTCTGAGCACAGAGATAATATAGCTCTGTCACGCCTAAAAAATTAAAATAATTACAACAAAGTGGCAAAAAGTAGAACTGAAAACTGCTTTGAATTTCTGAAGGGTTGGTGAAACAACATTTATCATACTGAAATGTCCAATAACAGCTGACACATTTCCAGCATTCTGCAGCAAATCACAAAGGTATCTATTACATTAAATATTCCCTCACCTTGAGTTTTCTGTCAGCTTAAGCACAATTCTCTCCTACTAGCCTCATCCTATTTGGAAATCTTTACACAGCTTCTCAGTCCGGTTAGATAAAGTAGAATCCAGTCATGCACCCGAGAGAAACAATGCCGTGGAAAAACAGCCTTGACATTCCTGCCAGGGACTTTGTCTTTCATTAATAAGACTGGGAAGGCTGGTCAGTTCCAATCGAATTTCCCACTGACTGAAACTTGGGTTGACTGCAAGCACACCTGCGGAGATGTTACTGAGGCCGGATAATATAATGTGTCAAAGAGGCATTAAGACCCTGGCTTGTGTCTGCTGATGACATCATCTCATTATCATCTGACTGACAACAGTAAATTCTTCTCTGATACATTGGATCTGTGCAGAGAAGCACTACAGTTTAAATAAAGATAGATAATTCAGATCCACTTCAACAAATACACATTTTGAACTAAAAAGTTAAACAAAATCAAATGGTTACCAATTACTTATAAGAAAAACTTTGTACAGAGTAAATCAAACCTTTCAATCCGCACAAAAGGGAAAGCTATGTCTGATGAATCATCAGCTGCTGAAGCCAGCAGCGCAATTACTGACTAACTGCTGACATGGTCCAGCAAAAAAAATGTGATTTACAATTGTTTATTCTTTGCAGCTTTATACAATTTGTTCCAAAAACTTACAAAGATCCTTTGAAATTCTGTACAACACTTGAACAGGCTATATCACAGATATTTCAGGAAGGAAAATGTTGTTTACACATGCTGATTTTATTTGGTTTGATTGCTAGTATTTATGGGCAGCACTTTATAAACAATGTGGGTCACCGGATTTGGGACGCAATCTTTTATTTTTTAAAAATGCTTTCACTAGGAAGGATCACTAACACTTAAAAACTTTGAAAATGACAAAAAGCCATATGTCTGCCCACTCTAAGGAAGATTGTATGACCAACTGCGTCATTTGTGTGGTTACAGAATGTTGGAAAATTGAGCAAGTCAAATTCAGTCATATTTTGTTTCCAATTCTGTTTATCACTGATTTTCCAGCAAGCCTTTTTTTTTATGAGTTTGTGGATGTTTCTACATGTCACCTCAACCAAAGCCATACAAAATACATGCAAAAATATTTAACTGAATAATTCTAAGGTTTTCACCTGGTATTACAATTCTTGTCCTGAACAGCCCTGGGGAAGATTCATAAAATTCTATCAGAACAAATTTTGTACATTTTTGCTGCAATGTTTACAATATCCATTTAACGTAGAATCAAAGAACTTTACAGCAAAAGTGGGGTGGGGTCCATTATGCCTGTGTGTTGCACTCTTGTCTCCAAGTATGAAGGTTGCGGGTACAAGTTCTGAGTCTTGAACACACAAATTTAGGTTGACACCCTAAAACAATACTGAGATGGTATTGCATTTTCAGAGGTGGCACCTTTTGGGTGAAAGGTTCAGCTTAGGCCCTGTGGTGAATCTAAAGGATTCCATGGCACTATTTCAAAGAAAAGCAGGGGGAATTCTCCCTCATATCCTGGCCAATATTCATCCCTCAACCAACATGATTGAAACATGTTATCTGGCCATTATCACATTGCTGTCTGTTGGCACTTGCTATGCAGAAAATTGACTGCCTCATTTCCAATACTGAAAATGCTTCAAAGAATAGTTAATTGGCCGTATAATACTTTGGGACATCCTAAAGTTGCTCCAAATTCTTTCTTTCTGAAAGAGTCTTCCATTTAGTCCCATGCTCTGCTTTATCCTGCTTTTGTAAGTTTTTGCATTCCCACTCCCCCAATCCCCACCACGAAGTAATCCTCGATGCTCCTGTGATGCATTTTAAAATGATAAACAGGGAAACTACATATATAAAAATGGTAAAACTTTAATAAGAGTATAGAGACTCCGAGGGGGAAATGTTCGCATTAGCCTGACACGGGAATTATAGCAGCGTGGAGAAGGGGTGGGGAGCAGTGCGGGGACAGATCATACATAGGTCCATTGACCCCAAGCAGGATTTTCTGGTTTGGAGGCAACCGCGGCTAAAAAAAAATCCACCCACAGACTCAACCAAAATTTGCAAACTGAGTGAAAAGGGCAAATGGAGAGGCAAAAATCAGGAAAATAATATTAGCCCCATCAAGCATATTACAGTATTCACTGCAGTAATTCCATGAACTTCTGGCTTATTCAGAGATAACTTACTGATGTGATAAATTTGTTAAACAAGGAATTATAGACCAGTAGAAATTCTTCAAATTCTTTGTTCTCCGAACTTGCTGTACCCTGTACTTTCAGGACCAACTCTGACACTGGAACAAATTTCATGCAGGATCTTCCCATCCCGCCAAAGGCAATTAACTTTTGAACAGCTTGCCACATTATACAGCCTTTTCCCTGCAGTGACAGCACTGCAAAATTTCACCCACAGTCTTTGATTGATTTTATGAACATGTCAAGAAAATAGTGGTGACATGAAAAAATCAGTAAATCAAAGAAATTGGAATATATTCTGCTGGTTATATATTTTAAAAGCTGTGGGAAAATGTCAGTTGCTTAAAGTAGCATTTGCTTGGCTATGTTAATGGAACTAGTGTTTTTGATATGTTGACGAGCCTACCAATACCGCAAGCAAATGGTTACCCAAGACAAGTTGATAACAATGGGAGAGAACATAAAGAGATTTGAATATGGTTTTAAAAGATCAAAAGAAGAGACAAGGTGTGAAAAAAGGGTCACAAAGTGAATATATTTGCATTTACATTCTAAAAGCTAAAATTTAAAAAATTAAGGTAAGTCAAGTTGACTTCTGAGGGAGTTATGTTTATAAGGAAATGATTAAATCTAACTAGGAGGACTGTTATTTGAACTCAGCCGAGAGGATGAATAGTTGTTTACCTCTAGCTAGCAGCGTCTGTGAAGCAAGTTAGTACTGAAAAGCAAGCTGTTATGTTCTACCTCAGAAGCAGCCCCAAAGAGATCCAACCTCCTGGTGTAATAACTGTTGCTGGATTTTTATAATTTCAAAAATCCATAAGGTGTTGCAGAACACTTGGGCAGGGTTAGCTCTGAAGACAGTGAAGTAAAAGTTGTTTGGAATTGTGTAAAATTAATGATAGTATGTATAACTATTGTCTTCGTTCAGTGTACTTCTAGATTACTTGATTGTTGTTCATTTGATTGTTTAATAAACATTTATTTTATTTGAGGTCATCACAAAATGTCTGGGATGTCATTCTGTGCATTTAAAACCTTTCTTCAAAGTGCGGTGGATGCTGGGACAGTTAATACACGTAAGGAGGAGTTAGATAGATGTTTAGTTGGCAATGGGTTGTAGGGTTATGGGGAGAAGGCAGGAAAATGGGGATGAGGATGAGAAAATGGGGAATGTGGAACTGAGCCACGACAGATCAGCCATGATCTTATTGAATGGCGGGGCAGGCTCGAAGGGCTAGTTGGCCTACTCCTGCTCCTATTTCTTATGTTCTTATGTAGGAGCATCTCAGCCATGATCGAATGGCAGAGCAGACTCGATGGGCCAAATGGCATAATTCTGCTCCTATATCTTATGAACTTATAACGAATTGCAAAAATATAGTTGAGGGCAAATTTTCCTTCTGGGATTTAGAATAACTCTGTTTACAGTCAGCTGTCATGTCATCACTATTTTCCTGACAAAATGAGAGTTTTTCATGATCAAATGTGCATGAGAGAGAACTGGATGTATTAGATTGTTCAAAGTTTATTTCCTTTTTCTCCACATGGCTTCTGAGATCTTGTGTAGTGAATACTCTAAGTGGCTATAGAACTGACATTCAGTTGGCATGGAAGTCATGAGGGGACATGAGGGGAAGGACAGCAGATGGGAGGGGAATGGGAAGTGATGGGCTGTGCGGTGTAAGGGCTCGAGGGACTAACAATTTTGAAAACAACTGGGATGAATGAGCTCCCAGAGATCTGATGTCAGCCTTGTAATTAGCCTGCCTGGGCATTTGCCTGTCCTCATGGCCGCCTGCACTCTGTTTCCAGATTCAGCACACCCATGTCTATACCATTCTCGTCCACTTGGAGCAAAAGTGCACATTTTGGGCTACTTTTTAATCAAGGCAGGTCCAGCAAATCAGGAGATTTCCCAACTTCAGCTACACGTCTCAGTAGCTAAAATCCTGCTCTCAAAGTTAAGTCCTTCGAGCACTGATCCAGATGAATGGGAAGGGAATCTGCCAAATATTTTCTTCTTCATTGTAGTTCGAACTGTTAAAGAATCAGATTAACCTGGATCAGTTGCAGACATGACAGTGATCTGGCACTGGGAAAAGCTGCTGCAAATCCATACGTCATTGCTTACTCTTCGACCCCAAGTACCATGTATCAAACAAAATGCTTGTACAGAACAGAACAAAAAGTAGGTCAGGATTTTGTTCCCGTTACTGGAATACTTTCATTGTTACTAATTTCTAAGCATCATCATTTCCTTGTACTTCCTTCTCCAACTACAACTTGTTTTTAATTTCCCATCTGCTTTAACACCAAGATATATTTTGTCACTCTTTCTTCATTGTGCATTAGAAGAAATTAGACAAATATAACTGAAGAATTTTGCTACTGACACCAAAAATTAGGTTTTGTAGTCTTGAGGACATTAATGGCAAGTCTTTATTAACAGCCATAAGTCTACATACATACAGTAGAAGGTACAATCATGGAGATGTCTATATCCTATGTCTTTCCATGTTTCCATCCATCTCTAGATTGACCCTGGGTGCCATCTTATATCACTCTGTAGGATACTGTATTCAGTTGCACATTAACCATGTTGAGCTAGACTCTCCAACTACAGTAGTAAGAGTTTAGTTTATTTTTATTTCTCACAGCTACGATATTCAATTATTAGATTTGAAATGCTTGGATCTGAAAGTAATTTACAATCGCCTGTTCAGGTCATTGCTGCTGCAGATTCTCTTGACTTCTTAATGTGCTTACCCCAGTCCAACGCCAGCATCTCCACATCACAGATTCTCTTATCAGCATGCAGAGCCAGATGAGCAAGAAGTGATTTCTATGGGTGGGCGTCATTCCTTTCATTCATGGCTTCTGTTCGCAGGTTATCAAGGTTTCAAAGGGACTCTTTCTTGCAAGTCCATGGGCCAGAGAAGCAGGTAACCAGTAAAATATTTAAACCCAAGGCCCATAAGTTCATGGAAAGCTTCAGTTTCAATAACTTGCATTTCTGTTATGACTTTATAGAATAAATTGTCAATCCAAAAAAGTAATTGTTTCCAATGAAGCACTGAAGGAAAAAGGTAGCAATGCAATTGCTATTAGAAACTTTAGCGGTGCTTCTCTTGTGTTTGTTTTAAGCCAGTTTAACGTTCTGGCATAAGTAAATGAACTTTGTAGGAAAATTTGGCTCAAGTCCCTGTCCACACAGAAAGCAGTTGAAATTTTGGCAGAACGGCAATCCATGATATTTGGGGCCAAAGTGCTCAGACACATGTGTATCCAGGGCTGAACAGATCCACAATGGTAAAAACTGAAATTATTTAAAATCTCAAGTTATCAGTTTTTGTGGATCTGTTCCTTAGTAAACATGAAGAAGGCAACTGGATTATGTTCACAAATACTCTGATCCCACTCATGCAGGCAACATTCTGCCATAAATGAGATTTAAGTTTAATTTTGGTTCTGTTCAATAACTAAAAGTAAAAAAAAACGGTTTTAACTTTAATTGCACACAAAACAGTAGTGCAAAGATACACAAAACTAGATCCAGTTGTGGGTTCAATACAAGACTACTTGTACTTAAAATAAAAACTGATAATAAAAGTTGAGGGCTGGATGCATAGAAACTTTTGATGGTTTTAATTTTATATTTTCCATTTTACTTGCATGTTTTGTTTATTTTACACACCCTAAGAAGGAACATCTTGCACTCTTCCAAAAATACTTTCTTTGCTGAACTGACTGAAGTATTGTGTTTATGGAACTTATTAGTAGATGGTTGTAGACTTTGCATAATGTACATTTCATTTGTTGCTGTGGTTTTGGGCAAGTGGTGCTCCACTGTCTTGGCCCCAATCTCTTGAATTTCTTCCTGAAACTTTCTGCCCCTCTACTTCGCTCTCCTCCTTTAAGAAACTCCTCAAAACCTACAACTTGGACCAAGTGTTTGGTCACTTGTCCCAACATTTCAGCTGACTCAGTGTCAATTTTTTTCTGATAACACCAGTGTGCTTTCTCCTATGATAACGAGGTGATATAAAAATAAGCTGTTATTGTTAAATTAGAGATTACTGGACATTTGAGCACACCTCTCTGCCTTTCACTGCAACTGTACTTTTTCAGCTACTGGATGGCCAACAGAAGGAATAGATTGTATTTCATGTCTCAATTCTCTAAACTCATGATAAAATGGCTTTCATCAAAAGCATTCTCCTGTTTATATTCTAATGTGCTAGTGGGTGAGTACTGTGAATCCGCAGTTAAACAGCACACTGTCAGTACATAAATGTGTCCAAATCTCTATCACTTTCACCAATTGTAGACACACTAAAGGAAGCTGCAAACACCCATTCTAAAGTATTTCAAAGTAATAATGTAAAGATACACATTTGGAAATTATGCCAATATAGATTCACAGAGAATTCTCTAACCCTATATGAAGCTTGCCTCAATCAATCTGATTCATATCTAGCACAAGGAAGTTGGTTGTGGTTGTTGGAGTCAATCATCTCAGCTCCAGGACAGAATTGCAGGAGTTCCTCACGTGAGTATCCTGGACTCAACCATCTTCAGCTGCTTCATCAATGACCTACCTTCCACTACACGGCCAGCGGTCAGGAACTTTGTTGATGACTGCACAATGTTCAAGACATCTGTGATTCTTCAGATGCTGAAACAGTCCATGTCCAAATGCAGTAAGACCAGGACAATATCCAGACTTGGACTGACAAGTGACGAGAAACATTTAGGCCACACAGTGCAGGGCAATGACCATCTCCAACTGGACAGAATCTAACTATTGCCCTATGACATTTAATGGCATTAACATCACTAAATCCCTAAGTATCAACTTCCTGGGGGTTACCATTGACCAGAAACTGAACTTTGGTTATAACAGCAGGTCAGAGGCTAGGGATCCTGTGGCACATAACTCACTTCCTGATTCCCCAAAGCCTGTCCACAATCTACAAGGTGCAAGTCAGGGTGCCAATTGGGTACTGCCAGGATGATGTGGAGATGCCAGAGTTGGACTGGGGTAAACACAGTAAGAAGTCTCACAACACCAGGTTAAAGTCCAACAAGTTTATTTGGTAGCAAAAGCCATTAGCTTTTGGGCTTCTGACTTTCATCAGGTGAATGGAGACCAGAACTTGCCACTCACCTGACAAAGGAACACCGTTTCCGAAAGCTTGTGGGATTACTATCAAATAAACTGGTTGGACTTAAGTCTGGTGTTGTGAGACTTCTTACTGTGTTTACCCCAGTCCAATGCCAGCATCTCCACATCATGACTACCTTCAATCCCCATACCAGCTGAGGTTATTCAATCTCAACTTGCCCCTTGCCTGAGGTGTAGTGATGCTTAGGTCAAATCACCACTTGTCAGCTCTCCCTCTCCAAAGGGAAAGCAGTCTATGATCACCTGGGAGTATGGGGACTTGACTTTTACTTTTTATTAACAACTGGCTGGTGCTTTAAGTCTCTATTCATCGGTCCAATGGTCACCGCCTTAGAATTACTGTGTAGTTGTACAGTTGTAAGACATTGCAATTTAAGAAATATAAATTTTTACTTAAGAAACAACTGCCAGAAGATAAAATTACTACAATATTAAATCACTGCAAATAAATTGCCGAGTTCTAATCCAGTTGTCACACAGTTTAATCTCTTTCTTATATTGATTCCTGTTTGTTTTCATTTCTGGCAGCACTGATCCATGGACTTATGACCTCAGTTTGTAATGTTAACTGTTCTGCTTAAGAACATTGATATTTTTCTAAAATAACAAAAATGAATTGACAAAGTTCTGTGTCATTATATGCAACCAAGCCTCACCAATGCCCTATACAACTGTAGTGAACATCCCTATTCCTATACTCAAATCCTCTCGCTATGAAGGCCAACAAACCATTTGCCTTCTTTAATACTCATGGTACCTGCGTGCTTACTTTCAGCGACTGATACACGAGGACACCAAGGTCTCACTGAGTATCGATCTTTCTCAATTTACACCCATTCAAACAATAATCTGTCTTCCTATTATTGCTACCGAAGTGGATAACCTCACATTTATGCACATTATACTGCATTTGCCATGCATATGCTCACACACTCAGCCTGTCTAAATCACTCTGAAGCATCTCTGCATTCTCCTCACAGCTCACCCTCCCACTCAATGCTGTATCATCTGCAAATCTGGAGTAATACATTCAGTTCCCTCTTCCAAATCAATAATATATAATGTGAACAGTTGGAGTCCTAGCACAGATCCCTGCTGTGCTCCACTAGTCATTGCCTGCCAATCAGAAAAGACCCATTTATGCCAACTTTGCTTCCTGTCTGCTAACCAGCTTTCTATCCATCTCAAAACACTACCCGCAATCCTACGCGCTTTAACTTTATGTAGTTGTCTTCAATGTGAGATCTTGTTGAAAGCCTTTTGAATGTCTAAATAAACTCTATCCTCTCCTTGGTCAACTCTACTAATTATGTTTTCAAGGAATTCCAATAGATTTGTTAAGCAGCATTTGGGTGGCACAGTGGTTAACACTGGCACCTCACAGTGCCAAGGACCCAGGTTCAATTCCAGCCTCAGGTAACTGTGTGGTGCACATTCTTCCGATGTCTGTGTGGGTTTTGGCCGGGTGCTCTGGTTTCCTCCCACAGTCCAAAGATGTGCAGGTTAGGTGGATTGGCCACACTAAATTGCCTCTTAGTGTCAGGGGTACTAGCAGGAGATAGGGCCTGGGTGGGATTGTTGTCAGTGCTGAAAAGCCTCCCTGTGCACTGCAGGCATTCTATGATTTCATCTATGACCTGCTTTAAAATGACTATGTCTATCCTAAGGCTTTGTTCATTCACATTTTCTGTAGAATGTACATTATCCCACGAAGATTCGTTATTTGTGTAAGTGTATCAATAATCTCACTTGACTGTTGACAAGACAATTGAGCATCCAATGAGAAGCCTCAGCTGTTCCATTTCACCCTTGGTATCAGCCACATATTTTTGTCTAGACCTAATTGTGATTGGACTGACAATGTTCAAGTGAGATTATTGATGTAAGATTACATCTGACTCACCATACTTAATCCCCAAATCACCATACTTCCAGGCCCTGGAAGCTTGACTGCCAATTTAAAATCCATCTTAATTTGATTAATAACATTTTACATCAAAATTATTAGTACCCCGTGACAAAAATTATCCCTATGCATCATAAGGATGCCCACAAGTTTTCCCTTGCAGTGTCAATAGAACATGGCTGGGTCCACCTTCAGTTGTGAACATCTAACTTTAATAGAACTACCTTACCAAATAATAGCAGACCCAAGAAGCATCATTTAACCCATAAACACATCTCTTGAATTTCCAGAGCTTCTCCTCTATTCCTGATGCTGCCTTTGGAGGTTGTAAGAATACTTTCCTCTTGAGCAAGTTACCCAGTAGAAAAGTGGCTTTGATATCTATAGAGTTACATCTCCAAGAATAAGTGGTTAAATTGGTAAAAAGATATTCAAAAATCACATTTTCAGCATTGAGACAGTGTACCTTGATCTCTTTATCTCTCTCTAGCATTCCTCAAAACCTTGCTACCATCAAGCACTGGCCTTATTGGTCCCATCTGATGGGGTACTTTCTGTACAGATCCACCTGTGCAACAGAACAGGTCTATCATCAACATCTGAATTATTCCAAATACTTGCCTGTTTTGTAACTCTCTCATTTTAGCCTCTTTTAGAATCTCACCTTCTAATCTAGTAGAAGATACTAACACCTCTCTATCACGGGAACTTCTACTTCTGCCCTTTGTCTGAGATGGCTCTCCCTTTCCCATGCTACACTATCAGACTGCAGTCTCTTTTCTCTTGTTGAGATCTCGTTGGACTGTTTCTATAAGCATGTCTACTAAGATCCTTTATACTGTGTGATCTTTTCCTTCTCCTAAATAAGTTAACTCTCGAATCAGTACTTGAGCTAATTTTTCTTACTCTTCACTCTTGTACTTGTTGCTGCCAATCCATCACCCTTACCTTTTGTCTTCCATCTTGGACATTAAGTCAATTTTTATATTTGACTGTTGATTTCCCTGTTCATCCCACTACTGTCTCCTCCCTCCCGTTGTCTGATCCTTCTGGCCAGTACACCACCTTGGAACCTCCTTTAGGCAACCAATCCCTGTCTGAGGTTACTTTTTCCAAGTTCTTCATTTCAGTACACGTATCAATATGTATTTCTTGAGCTTGCAAATCCTTTCTCTCTGGCTCCAAATTGTATGCGAAGTACAGGATGCCTTATTCACCCATGTTCTCAGAGTTTGAAAGTTGATAACTGATTGTCAATCTTCTTAAGTTCATTAATTATCAACCACGCCTCACTACCTTATTGTCATCTTTTATGTAAATTCTGTCCACAAATTGTAGTGGAATCGGCAACCCTTCTTTGGTATCTAACATTCAGTTCCAAAAATACTTTAATTCTAATCTTATTTCTTTCTGGTAAAGATGAGGTCAAAGCCATACCTCGCTTCTTCTTGGCAACAGAAGTGACCCAAGTCCAGGTTTTCACCTTCTTCTTCCATTGTTTGTTTGGGTTCCAATACCAGAAAAACTGGGAGGTAACCATAGTTTGTGATCCTTCATCATGACTCCATCATTTCATCTTAAAAGCTACCAGGAGCTTTACTTTTGTCAGAAGCAGGGAATGTTTTCTGTTTTCTTCATCTTTCATTCTGAAGAAATCAAGGTGAATCCACTGCTACCATGTTAAACAGATAAATATCCATTTACTAAATTAGATAACAGAGACACTCTGGTGGATTATCATCATTTTATTTGATACTATAGTTCAGCGCAAAACTGGCTTCCATCTTTCCTTTTTTGATCCACTCGCTGTCCAGAAGTCTCCCAAACTGAGGAAAAACACAGCTCTTAAGTATAAGTTTCAATGAGTGTGAACTGCTGTCAATTCATTCTGACTTGGTTTACTCTTAAAGGGACCGGCATTTCTAACATTGTCACCCATGACTTGCTTCTGCTACAGCCTAGTGTGTTGGTGGAAATTTGGGGTTGGATTTCTCTTTTTTTTAAACTTTTGACCCTCTCCAACAGTCATCCTGAATTGGGAGCAGTTCTAATACCACCTGTTAACTCTACACCTTTCTCACTCCTCCAATACCGCCTGACCTGCTGTATGTTTCCAACATTTTGTGCTTTATTTCTGATTTCCAGAATTCATGGAACTTTACTTCTGATTGTCAGCTTAACGTGCATTTGGCAATTAGGAGGCAGACAAAGGCTGGCTGTTATGCCTCTAATTGGAGAACTGGCAAAAACACTCAATGTTTTGATTATGTTGTCAGTGATTGAATAAGCTAATGCTCCTCTCAAAATGAGCATAATGATTTTGTCACTGAACACACATCACTGAAACATTCATAAAAAAAAAGTTTCTGAATTATCAGATAATCCGATGTGGGGGAGGTTGTAACTGCAAAGATTTCCTTGCTCTAGAAATAGTGAGAAAAGTATGCAAAAATTTGGTCGGCATGGAGGGCCATTATAGGGCGTGGCAATGGTGAGAGGATAGTTCAAGGATGGGATGAGAGATTTTGGGATAGTGGCATTGATTTTGCTCACTTAATGAAGATGACTTTGTGAAAAGTGTTAGGACCGAGGGCCTGGAGTGTAGAATACTAAACAGAAGGGCATCTCAGGATATGAGGAGAAGTGGGAAAGCTGAATTGTTAAAGTACTGAGAGAAGTATTTATAAGAAATGGGAAAGAGGTGCAGGATGAGATATGACAGGGAGTATGACAACTAGTTTTCGATCTGGCTTTCCCTTTCAATCCAGTCTGTATGTATGCTATTTTAAGAATCTGACATGTTCAGACACTATCAGTGGCCCTGATAATACAATTTACATGACAAAACTTTCCCTAACCCATTGCGAGCAATGCCACTTGAGAATCATTTAAATTGTTAAGTAAATAGCAGATTACTCTTTGAAGATGAAAGAAGCATTGCATTTTCACCATCTCTATTTCACCATCTCTATCTCTACATTAGTCATTGATTACATTCAGAATAAACAACAAAACAAATGCAATAATTGCAGGAGCTTCTTGAGAAATGTTCTTTGCTCAGTCACCTTCCACTGATTTATTACAAGGGAAAGAATGGAGCTGTTTGATTATGATCTTGCTATGTTAATTCTGTTTGCAATTCCTCCAATAGGTTGACTTCTGAGAAGGCTGCTCTGATGTCGGCAAAGGAGACCTCGGATATAGGTTTGTCAGAGTCTTCTGGGCCACCTGCCTTCATCTTGTGGCCTGTCATGTCTTGCAGAACTTGCCATAGTTGGTGGGCGTCCATATGGCTAGTCTGTGTTTCTAGCTTGGTCCGATGCTGTCTTTTGATGGATCTCCATCGATCACATTTGGCTTTCTTGTGTGGGTCAGGGTCGCCTGACTTGAATGCTTCAGATCTGAACTTCAGCAGGTGACATGGACACCTAAAAATCTGAAGCTGTCAACCATTTCCATTCTGTCTCCATTGATGTGGATAGGGGCATGCCCTCCAGTACGCTTCCTGAAGTCGATGACTATCTTTGTTTTGTTGACATTGAGAGAGAGATTATTGTTGCTGCACCAGTTCACCAGATTCTCTATCTCATTCCTGTACTCTGTCTTGTCTATGTTTGAGATCCGACCTACAACAGTGGTATTATCAGCAAACTTGAAAGTCGAGTTGGAGGGGAGCTTGGCCATAGAGTCAAAGTGTATAAGGAGTATAGTGAGGGGCTGAGGACACAGCCACACAGCACCAGTGTTAAGGATGATCGTGGAGCAGATGTTGTTGCCTGTTCTCACTGACTGTGGTCTATGGGTTAGAAAGTCTATGATCCAGTTAGAGAGAGAGAGGAGCCGAGCCCCAGGCTATGAAGCTTGGAGATGAGTCTCGTAGGAATAATGGTGTTAAAGGCTGAGCTGTAATCTATAAATGGGAGTCTGACAAATGTGTTTTTGTTATCTAGGTGTTCCAGGGTTGAGTGTCAGCCAGGCATCTGTTATGGACCTGTTGAGGCAATAGGTGCATTAGTACTGGATCTAGGCAGTCGGGGAGGCAGGAATTGATTTGTGCCATGACGAACCTTTCGAAGTATTTCATAATGATGGATGTCAGAGCCACTGGACGATAGTCATTAAAGCATACTGCCTGGCTTTACTTTGGTACCAGGATGATGGTCATCTTCTTGAAGCAGGTAGAGACCTCAGACTGCTGTAAAGAGAGGCCCAAGATGTCTAAAAATATCCCTGCCACCTGGACCGTGCAGGACCTGAGTGCTTGTCTGGGTACTCCATCTAGGCCAGTTGCTCTCCATGGGTTGACTTCTGAGAAAGTTGCTGACGTCGGCAAAGGTGACCTCAGATACAAATTTGTCAGAGGCTTCCCGGCCACCTGCCTTCATCTTGTGGTCTGTCATATCTTGCAGACCTCGCCATAGTCGGTGGGTGTCCATGTGGCTAGCCTGGGCCTCTAGCTTGGTCCAATACTGTATTTTGGCACCTTTGATGCATCTCTGTAGATCACATCTGGCTTTCTTGCATAGCAAAAAGTCTGACAACACCTGGTTTAAGTCCAACCGATTTATTTGATAGTAAACTCACAAGCTTCTGAGGTTTCCCTCTTCTTCAGGTGAATGGAGAGTTCTGGCCTCAGACAGAGCATGTAAAGCACAGACATAAGAACATAAGAACATAAGAAATAGGAGCAGGAGTAGGCCATCTAGCCCTTCGAGCCTGCCCCGCCATTCAATAAGATCATGGCTGATCTGTCGTGGCTCAGTTCCACTTTCCCGCCCTCTCCCCATAACCCTTAATCCCCTCTCTTATCAAGAACCCATCAACCTGCTTCTTAAAAATATTTAGCGAGGCAGCCTCCACCACTTCAACGGGCAGAGAATTCCAGAGATTCACCACCCTTTGAGTGAAGAAGTTCCTCCTCAACTCCGTTCTAAACCGCCTCCCCTTTATCTTGAGGCTGTGCCCCCTAGTCCTACTGTCTTTTTTGAGCGGGAAGAGTCTCTCCACCTCTATCCTATCCATCCCATTCATCATCTTATACGTCTCAATGAGATCTCCCCTCATTCTTCTAAACTCTAACGAGTACAAGCCTAGTTTATTCAGCCTCTCCTCATAGCTCAATCCCCTCAACTCCGGTATCAGCCTAGTAAACCTCCTCTGCACTCCCTCCAGGGCCAAAATATCCTTGCGCAGGTGCGGCGCCCAAAACTGCACACAGTACTCCAGCTGCGGCCTCACCAATGCCCTATACAGCTGCAGCAAGACCTCCCTACTTTTACAGTTTACAGTTTTACAGTTTACAGATTACTGATTAGAATGCGAATCTTCACACCTAACCTGCTGTTCAAGTCCTAAAGTGGCTGACAATGTGAGTGGAAGGAGCACTGGTCACAGGTTAAGGAGATGTGTATTGTATCCAGACAGTACAGTAAGTGAGGTTTAGCAAACCTAGGCAAGTCACAGGGGTTACAGATAGTGCGACATGAACCCAAGATCCATGTTGAGACCGTCCTCATGTGTGCGGAACTTGGCTATCAGTCTCTGCTCAGCGACTCTGCGCTCACGACACACAACAGCGCAGAGTCGCTAAGCAGAGACTGATAGCCAAGTTCCGCACACATGAGGACGGTCTCAACATGGGCCTTGGGTTCATGTCGCACTATCTGTAACCCCCTTGACTTGCCTAGGTTTGCTAAACCTCACTTACTGTACTGTCTGGAGACAATACACATCTCTTTAACCTGTGATCAGTGCTCCTTCCACTCACATTGTTGGCCACTTTAGGACTTGAACAGCAGGTTAGGTGTAAAGATTCGCATTCTAATCAGTAATCTGTAAACTGTCTGTGCTTTATATGCTCTGTCTGAGGCCAGAACTCTCCATTCACCTGAAGAAGAGGGAAACCTCAAAAGCTTGTGAGTTTACTATCAAATAAATCGGTTGGACTTAAACCAGGTGTTGTCAAACTTTTTACTGTGTTTACCCTAGTCCAACGCCGGCATATCCACATCATTTCTTGCATAGGTCAGGGTTGCTTGACTTGAGTGCCTCAGACCTGGACTTCAGCAAGCAGTGGATATCCCTATTCATCCATAGTCTCCAGCTGGGAAACACGCAGATTTGCTCCTTTGGCACACAAGATTTAGCTCCCTTTAACAAGTTTCCTGTGCCAAACCCTCCCATTATTAATACGTGAGCTGGGTGGCAGGATGTGGTCACCACTGACCAATAATTTAACTGACAAGCTACAAGAGCAAGGCAGAGGCTGGTACTATGTCCCAATGGTGATTGAATACAAAACTAGGGTTCATAATTTGAAGATAAGGGGTAAACCTTTTAGAACTGAGGTGATGAGAAATTTCTTCATCCAGAAGGTGCAAATATGTGCAATTCACTACCACAGAATGTTGTTGAAGCCAAATCGTTGTCTGATTTCAAGAAGAAATTAGATATAGCTCTTGGGGCTAAAGGGATCAAGGGCTATGGGAGGAAGGCAGGATCAGGATATTGAATATGATCACCCATGATCCAACTAAATGGTGGAGCAGGTTGAAGGGCTGAATGGCCAACTCCTGCTTCTAGTTTCTATGTTTTTATGTCAATACTAGCTCAACTTCTGATTTCAGGTGTTGCACTATAGCATCTAACGTGTCATATGGAAAAAATAGCTATTTTGGAGGAATGTCCTTCACTTCTTATTTCCTAAAACATAACTTTAACAAAAAAAAGTGTGCTAACTCAACAAAAGAGGGTATGGTAGAGGTCTTTGTTTACCAAGTTCAGGCAACAAACCAACATCAAAAAAGGCCTGTTAACATTTCCTAGGCAGTTTTGCTTGACACGCTATCATGTTTCTGCACAATATCAGCTGAATAAGTTTAAAACCTCTTAATATTTTCAGTTCAAAAGGAAGGTTTTCCTGGAATTCATGGAGCCAATGTCAGGTACAATCAGTTGTTCTTTGCTGGATTTCATATTCGAGTCATTATTTCCACTAATGCGTTGAGCAAGCCTCTTCATACTTTTCCTTTATACTAGTTCAGAACAGGATTTCTGACAGCACCTTTGTGACTCTCACAAAGACAAGCATCACCTTTGTTCATGATTTTACTTTATCCACAGGTATCCTTGGTATTATGCTATCCAGCTAGTCCTGTGAACTTCAGTGGAAAACTGGCATACCTGCACTTGGGTGTGGATGTTTGGCAGTGGGGAGGGGAGGTGGGGGATGACAGTCAGAGAAACCCAGGAGTTGCAGTGACAGCCAATGCAAGACATTTGGTTGCACTCTCCATTCAAAGATCACAGCCTGTGGAAAATATAGATTGGTGTAAAGAATAGTTGTAGAAACAATTCAATTTGAAAATTGATGAAGCTAGGGAGTAATGTGACATTTTACAAAAAGACTCTTTAAACGATGATTGTATAGTCCCTCACAAAATATAGATACTTTGCAAATAAAAAGCTAAATAAAAGTATGGCAAATAAAACACGGGGTTTTGTAAAAATTGCTGTGATTGACTTTCAGCATTGTGTTTGTCTTATGTTATAGCTACGAATTTGCCTGAGTTGGCAGTAGGACATTTCCTATAATTATTACAAATGCTACTCATCTCTCATCCCATCTTACATTCAGAATGGGTTCTAAATTCATATATAAGTCAGTGTAAACAACTTCATTTAGCTTGCTGAATAAATAAGATCAGGAAAAATGTCAATCTATTAAGGAAGAAATTTAGTATATCCAGGCGCACGAACTGACTGAAGGGCTGTCACTGAATTGAGCTCAGCAGGACTGAATTCAGCACAATTCATCATTACCCATTCTGTCTGTGGTCATGCAGAGCTGAGAATTTACAAAAGGGTAAAGGGCAACTTCAAATGGATGCCATTACAGAGGGTTATAGTAAACATCTTCCTACCTGAATGTATGTATTGATGTTCTTCACAGGTGAACATGTGTGAGCGACATCATCGGTAGTATAAGCTTTCGCTGGTCGGGTCTTACCTCGAGGGACCTGTGTAACTAGCTGTCTCCAGATCTGAGTCGTTGCTGTACTGTATTTCAATATTTTTGTAAGTAAAGATGATTGAATATCACAACGCATTTGACGATCTTTTTGTGGGCAAGTGACGTCATTTTGACTATGAAGGGGTACAGAAGGGACAGAAAAATTTGAGATTCGGCATTGCACTACAAAGATTTGCACAGAGTAGCTAGTTTACAGAGTGAGCAGCAGTAGAAGGTTCTGAGCAGCAGGTTTGAGAGTTTACCAACGAAAAACAGATTAGCAGCACCGTGACTATGTTCAGGATGATCAGTGAGTTTGTGGAAGATAACAAGGACTGGACTGAATATGCGCAAAAGTTGGAGCACTTCTTCTTGGCAAATGGAATTGTAATTGAGGCCAAAACATGCGCAGTTCTCCTGGGTGTGTGTAGGATGAAAACTCAAAAGCTACTGAGGAATTTAGCACCACCACGGAAGCTGGAGGGGCGGAGAGGGGAAGAACATCTCATTTGCGGATTTAGTTGCACTCATTCAGAATCACCACAATCCTAAGCCTTCAGTGATTGTCCAGCAGTCATTTTCAGAAGACAAAACAGTCTGTAGTTTACTTGGTTGCTGAATTAAGGCAACTCTCTGAACATTGAGAGTTTGGAGCAGTGTTACAGGACTTACTCTGGAACAGACTAGTCTCTGGCATTAATGAGGATAACATTCAGCATTGTTGTTTGGAGAAACCACACCGACTTTCAAAAGGACTCTAGAAATTTCTCAGGACATGAAAATGGCTGCCAGCAAAGCAAAAGATATTCTAAAGGCCAATGGCAGTGCACTGCATCAAGTAAAGAAAGAGGCTGCAAGCAAAAAAGCCGAAAGCATTGGAATGTTTCAGGTGTGGAACGAAACACTATGCAAATTTATAGGCATAGCTCGTCACAGTTGCAGTAAGAAGCGTCATTTAGCTAAGAAAGTCTGCAACGCCAAGAGCAAGTCGAACGCTGAGCAGGAAGGTTCAAATTCAAACAGGCCTCAGTTAGCTATGCATCACCTGGAAAGTCAGGGCAGGCAGAGGAATATTCTTACAATATGTTTAATGTGAGCGAGGCACATGTGGAACCTTTCTGTAAAATTCTATTGGATTGGGGTGAGATTACGCACACAGAGGTGACAGAGGATGTAATTCAGAAATATCCTGAGGTTTTCAAAAATGAACTGGGTACATTGCATAGCACTACAATTAAATTGCTTGTAGATCCTCAGGCTACTCTTCACTTTTTCAAGCCAGGAAAATGCCCTATGCATGAAAGGTAAAGTGGAGGAGAAGTTCAAGTGGCTGCAGCAACTTGGAATTATTGACCCCATTCAGTTCCTGTTCTTAAAAGTGATGATACAGTGTGCATATGTGGCGATTACAAATTTACCATTAATCTGGCTCTCAAACTGGACGTTTACCCATTAACCACAGGTGGAAGATCTGTTTCCAACACTTGCAGGAGGCAGAACTTCCTCAAAACTTGACAAGAGCCACACATACCAGCAGTTTTTGTTTGAGGAGGACTCAAAGCAGTACGTCACAATCAACACTCACAAGGATTTGTTTAAATACAACCATCTGATTTTCAAAATGCCCTCCAGTCTGGTGATCTTTCGGAGGACAATGGACAATCTGTTGCAGAGGGATTCCTCGTGTAGCAGTTTATTTGGAAGACACTCTGATCACAGGGAAAACTGAGGAGGAGCCCCTCACTGACCTGGATCAAGTGTTAAAAAGATTTTCAGAGGCAGGGCTGCACCTGAAGCAAGTGAATCTTCCAGGTACAGAGTGTAGAATATTTAATTCACAAAATCACACTGCAGGGTTTGCCCCCAGCGGAAAACAAATTCAGAGTGTAAAGGAAGCTTCAAACTCCAGGACTGTGTCAGAGCTGGGGTCATTTCTGAACATGGTAAATTATTCTGGGAAGTTTCAACCAGAGCTTTCAACAGCTCTGGTTGAACATGAGAGTGGAGTCCAGCACAATAGGAAGCTTTCAAGGGTTTAGAAAGTGCTGCTACAATCAGCCAATCTGCAGGTTCACTTTGATCAAGTTACAGGACTCATTCTCTGGTGCAAAACCTTACATATTGGGGCAGCACTCTCTTATCTGATGGAGAATGGGTCAAAGAAACACATTGATTTTTCATCACATACGCTAACAACAGCTAAGCAGGGATATTTGCAGTTAGACAAGGAAGGTCTAGCCACCATTTTGCTGTGAAACAGTTTCATCAGTACTTTTATAGTAATTCATAGAACATTACAGCATAGTGCAGGCCCTTTGGCCTTCGATGTTGCGCTGACCAGTGGAACCAATCTAATGACCCTCTAACCTAAACTATTCCAATGTTATCCATATGCCTATCCACTGACCATTTGAACGCCCTTAAAGTTGGCAAGTCCACAACTGCTGTAGGCATGACATTCCACGCCCTTATTACCCTCTGAGTAAAGAACCTACCTCTGACATCTGTCCTATAATTACCACCCCTTAATTTAAAGCTATGTCCCCTCGTGTTAGCCATCACCAGCCAAGGAAAAAGGCTCTCACTATCCACCCTATCTAATCCTCTGATCATCCTGTATGCCTCAATTAGGTCACCTCTCAACCTTCTTCTTTCTAACGGAAATAACCTCAAGTCCCTCAGCCTTTCCTCATAAGACCTTCCCACTATACCAGGCAACATCCTGGTTAACCTCCTCTGCACCTTTTCCAATGCCTCCAAATCCTTCTTATAACGCGGCGACCAGAACTGTACTCAATACTCCAAGTGCGGCCGCACCAGAGTTTTGTACAGTTGCAACATGACTTCATGGCTCTGAAATTCAATCCCTCTACCAATAAAAGCTAATACACCATACGCCCTCTTAACAACCTGGGTGCCAACTTACAAGGATCTATGCACATGTACACCAAGATCTCTCTGCTCGTCGACACTACCAAGAATCCTTCCATTAGCCCTATATTCTGTACTCCTGTTACTCTTACCAAAGTGAATCACCTCACACTTTTCTGCATTAAACTCCATTTGCCACCTCTCAGCCCAGCTCTGCAGCTTACCTATGTCCCACTGCAAACTGTAACATCCATCCCCACTGTCTACAACTCCTCCGACTTTGGTGTCGTCAGCAAATTTACTAACCCATCCTTCTACACACTCATCTAGGTCATTTATAAAAACGACAAACAGCAATGGCCCCAAAACAGATCCCTGTGGTACACCACTTGTAACTGAACTCCAGGTTGAATTTTTCTCATCAACCTCCACCCTCTGTCTTCTATCAGCTGGCCAATGCCTGATCCAAACTGCTAAATCACCCTCAATCCCATGCATCTGCATTTTCTGCAGTAGCCTACCATGGGGAACCTTATCAAACACTGCTAAAATCCACATACACCACGTCAACTGCCTTATCCTTATCCACCTCTTTGGTCACCTTTTCAAAAAACTCGATAAGGTTTGTGAGGCACGACCTACCCTTCACAAAACCGTGTTGACTATCCCTAATCAATTTATTTCTCTCCAGATGATTATAAATTCATTCATTATATATACATATATATATATATATATATATAGAGACCACAGGCCACTGATGAGTCATTTCAGTGAATCCAGATGCACTCCTCCCATGGCCTGGGCTAGAATACAGCGCTAGGCTCTCACCTTGTCAGCCGATCAGTATAACGTTGTGTACAAGGCAGAAAAGGACAATGCAAACATGGATTCGTAGAATCGTCTCCCTTCACCAGACATGCCAACTAGGGCATTTTTTTTTCTTCCAGGCACACATTTCTTGCTCAAGAGACGTTCATGTTCTCCAGTGAATGTTAAACAGATTAAGCAATGGACAGACCAGGACATTGTTCTATCCTAAGTGAAAAGATTCCTTAAGCAGGGATGGCTTACAGTTATAGGTATGATGAACTGGGTCCATACGCAAAATGGAAAGATCAGCTAACGTGCAGGATAGCCGGGGATGCAGAGGGTTCATTCCATCCCCTGGTCAGTCACAAGTCTTGGATGAAGTTCATGATGCTCACCCAGGTGCCTCCCAAATGAAAAGTTTAACCAGGTTGTATGTTTGGTAGCCTTCCATGATCAGGTTTTGGAGAATAAGATGGAATCCTGTTCTGCGTGTTGGCTTAAGCAAAAGATGGCACCACCAGAGCCACTACATCTGTTGGAGTGGCCTGTCATTCGTGATCTTGACTTCACGTGGACTTTGCAGGGCTTTTTATTGGTCATTTGTTTCTAATCATCGTGGACATGCATTCTAAATGGTTCGAAGTACACATCATGAGCAACATTACAGCTTTGATTATGATAGAGAAGCTATGCCAAGGTTCTTGCAACTGATGGTTTACTGGGTTCTTTTATTTCTGACAACGGTACAATGCTTATGTGTGACCTGTTCCAAGAGCTAACCCAAAGGGGTGGAACATGCCGTGTTCATTCTGCACCTTTTCACTGTTGAGCAGAACGAGTTGCTCAGACATTGAAAGAAGGATTGAGGAGGATAGTGGATGAAACTTTGGGAACCAAGTTCCCATCTCTTGTCCCAGTATGATATCACGCCACAAACAATAGGCCTCTCACCAACTGAATTGCTGATGGGTCAAAAGCCGAAGTTTCACCTGGATCTGCTACATCCAGATGTCATATGAGAGTGGGAAGGAGAAGGAAAAGACATGACTACATGTTTAGGAGCCAGTAAGAAGTCTCACAACACCAGGTTAAAGTTCAACAGGTTTATTCGGAATCATGAGCTTTCAGAGCGTTGCTCCTTCATCAGGTGAAAGTTCATGATTCCAAATAAACCTGTTGGACTTTAAGCTGGTATTGTGAGACTTCTTACTATGCCCACCCCAGTTCAATGCCACATCATGCTAAGGAGAGACATTTCAACTTGAATGATTGTGGCTATGAAAGAAATTTGGGATATTAGCAATGTTGGCTGATTGGATTTATTTTCAACCAAAGAGGTCCAGTAGCTTTGGTAGTGAAACTAACCAATGAAAGACTCATTCGCAGACACCAGAACCACATTGCAGATGACATAGAACCATTATGCTAATCATAGAACCTATAGTGCAGAAGGAGGCCATTTGGCCCATCGAGTCTGCACTGACAACAATCCCATGCAGGTCCTGTTCCCATAACCCCACCTCCAAGTCCTCCTAACACAAAGTGGCAATTTATCATGGCCAATCAACTGAACCTGCACATCTTTGGAGTGTGGGAAGAAATTGCAGCACCCGGAGGAAACCCACACAGGCATGGGGAGAACATGCAAACTCCACATAGACAGTGACCCAAGGCCAGAATCAAACCTGGGTCCTTGGTGCTGTGAGAGAGCAGTGCCAACGACTTTGTGCCATCATGCCACCTGGTAGAAAGAAATGCTGCTGCGGACATTCGACAGGGAGTGGTTCCTGATGTACAGGAAGAGGACAAGGGATATTCAACCTACTTCTGCACCCACAAGTCCAGCCTCACTGAAACAAGCCTCACCAGTGTGTACTCAGCCACCAGTGGTACTGCACAGGTCACAACTCAATTGCAAAGCTCCAGAAAGACTCTCATATAGTTGACACATTAATTTAATTATATACCTTTCTTAAGGGAGATTGAAATTAATGTGGGGAGGGGGGCTGGAGAATGTTACAGAGTGTTATCATAAGCATCTTCCTATTTGAGTGTGTGTCCTGACGCCTTTAGCCTTTACGAGCATGCAAGAATGATGTCATCAGTAGTGTGGACTTTCACAGGTCTAGTCTTATTGTGAGGGACCTGTGCAATTAGCTGTCTCCAGTTCTGTGTTTTGAGATTTTTAGAAGAAGATTGAATATCACAACATGTTCAACTACCTGATTGTGGCCAAGTTACTATAATAATGCTTGTCCAAAAGACTGTGGAACTATGGTGAGAATTAATATTTCTACTTTTCTGTTAATTTTCTACCATGGAGTTGCCCTCGCCACATCTGATCTCACAATCATTTGTTAGTCACAATATGGATAAATAGCTTATAAAATTTGAGTGATATTATGGGCACATAACGCTTTTCAAGCATTCATTAAAATTACGTTATTTCAAATTCTTATGGTTAGATTTTAAAATGGAAATCTATTCCCCACCTTAACGAGCACAATGAGCCCGATTTTACCATTTTCAATCTAAGTGCTGAATCTGGGTGCAAATTCAGATCCGATTTAGAAATCTGCCCTCTGGCGCACCCATGTGCACTTAGCCTGAAAAAAAAATCACAAGTCTGAATCCTCCTGTGGGCGGGGCTTAGCACACCCGAAACGATCGGAGCTCTGAACTGCGCATGCACAGTGAGGAAAAGAATTTAAATTTGTGCTGCGGATAAAGCGGCCCAGGAGCGATGGTCCCCACAGACATCACCCCCACCCTACAATATAACTGTCCCCCTTATTCACCCAGCCCTCCCCGCTACCCAGACCGATCGCCTGCAGAGCAGCAGTGGGCCACCCCTGCCCTTCTGCCCCTCCCCAGAGATCCACCTAACTTCTCTCCTTCTCCCTCCCACCCCATCCACCAGGGATACATCTGACCACTTCCTTCCTCCCACCTGCCCATCCCTCATCAGAGATTGATCGGGCCACCGATCCCCTCCACCCCCCCCAAGAATTATCAGACCTCCTCCCCGCACCCCCCTCCCCCCACAACAGACAACAATCTGGCCTTCCTCCTCCCCCACCCTCACCAGACAATGTTCTGGCCTCTCACCCCCACCACCCCTCCCTCCGCCAGACAACGATCTGTCCTCCCTCCTCCCCATCCACCACAGAAACATCTGACCCACCTCCCCCCCAACAGAAAATAATCAGGCTCCCTTCTCCCGCAGCCTCCCACTAGAGAATGATCTGACCCGCCTTCCTCCTCCCTCCGCCCACCCCCCAACCACGGATCTGAGTCAGAGAGCCGCCGGAAGCTCTGAACTTACCTCTTCAAAAGCTAGAGTACCTGAAACAGACCTTTGCCGAGCATGTCTGTTTCGCACTGAATCTGGACTCACAAACCCAATGGTAAAGGGGGAAATGCTGATAAAGTTGGGCAGGCAGTTCATTAATTCAATTTAAATGCATGCGAATGCATTTAAATCGCCGTTGCGCCTGTTTCAGGTGCGAATCGGATCGCGGACATTTTTGGACCTTGGTAAAGTGGGCATCTGTGCGGATTCGGATGCGGATCGCATTAATGGCCCCACGTCCAACTTTGCCACATTTTCGCGCCTGCAATGGTAAAACCGGGCCTAACATTCACAAAAAAGACACTCTTGTCGCAATAATGGTGACATTTCAATTGCTTATGAATGCTGCCACTGCCACATTTACTGCAGCTTCCCCAGATACTGCACTTAAAATACCAGACACTACTGTTAAAGTCATTAGTACATTCAAGGTCAGTAAACAATGAATACACTGATCTGTTCAGAAAAAAACAACTTTATAAATTACATGGGTAGTTTTAATTTTGTGAAAAAACAATACTCATCAACACCAAGGAGCTTGCATTGTTTCACTACAAGCCATGTCAAGCTACAATCCCACAAAATTCTCACTACAAGACAGACTGCAACATCTACGCTGGAAGGAAGAAAAAGCTCACTCAAAAATCTCTGAAAGGTCACTTTTTCCAGTCACACCTGCTTAGTTACTTATCCTTCAGGCTTCTTTGGGCATTTGCTACAGCATGTATTCACAAGCAACTTGAGACATGCAATCTCAAGGGAATAAAAACAGGCAACTCAGTTAAGTCAGAAATCTTACCCCTTTTACTGCCCGCAGGGCAATTTCCATATTCAACATTTGACAGATTTGCTGGAAAATGTATAAAATGGGTCTAAATCAATTATGAAATGCCATCTATCCATCTGTCTAACAGGATACTAAGTTTTCTGAAAGGACATTGAGAATTATACATAATTAAAGGCCTAAGTATATCTTAACTGGAAGCAAATGGTGGATGCAGTTCTAAATAAACTCCAGGAGTTAATTCCAGAATTTTTATTCATAGGTTTGAGGACAACTTCCTTGTCATGCCAATTTAACTCTTGCACAATCAACATTTAACAATGCAGTTCCTTTTTCAATTCTTGAGCTTCATTCTGAGTGTTTCGCAACCGAGTAATTTTCTTTTCTGCAGGAGAAGTTATGTTGACAAAAGCAACTCAGATTAAAAGATTAAATGTCACATTTTGAGCTCTTTGCTTCAGGCTGAGAAATTTTTCATTCAACGATATTGGTTTTATGAAAGATTTAAGGGTGCATTTTTAAGTACCGGAAAGTACTTTCCAACACTCCATAAAAATTTTTAACTTTGCACCTTTCCAAATCAAATTTGAATAATGTGCTAAATAACAACATCCCATTTCTTTTAAATAACACCTATGCTTGAAAAACTCAATCCAAAATTAAATATTGATTTTGATTTTCGAACTCTCAACCATTTTGAACATAAACAAAAGAGTTAAAAGTTTACAATCTACTTGAAGCATTTCCTCAGTTAATAACTATGCAGTACCATAACACAAAACTATGCAGAGTTGTAAATCCAGAAAAGCAAAACTCTAAAGAAAATGAAAAAGAGATGGATCCGCAGATGAAACAGACAAGAAAAATGCAGTGAGATAGAGCAGACGAAGAAAAATCAGAGGAAGCGACAAACTAGAATGCAAGTGACTTATATTAACAAAGTTCCTATTAAGAGACAAATACGTGGAAAGAGACTGAAAAGAAAATATTAAAGAATAAATGAAACCTGCAGAGACAGGCCTTACCATTAACAGGCCTTTATCCAGGTTATTTCTAGAAATACCTTATTCTCAAAAATAATTCACATTTGCAGCAAGTATAGTGTAGCGTGCCGAACTTAACTATGAACAGACGCAATACAACAGAAATATGCAGAAGGAGGGCACAGTGAATTATGAGGTCCAAATGCTTACAGATAATAACAGTGTAAGGACCGTTAGCACTACGCATGACCATTCATGTTTTAATGAGAAAGCAAGTAATGCGGCAAGAAAGGTTGTGGGGTGAAATGGAGGTCAGTGACACCAATTAGATAGTGATAGTGGTCACAGTTTAGACTTGCTACCAATGGGCGTGTTCAGATTTTCACATTTTTTTCTACCTTACAAATATTTTTTGGTAGTGTATTCATCCCCAGGGTGCCAGATCATAGCTTTCTGTTCAGCAACCATGTAACAGATACACCAATTAAAGTTTGCTGGTCGTGCTCAAATGCACATTTTAATGTTGAGAATAACGTGGGCTATTCTCCCATTGCGACTCGCAAATTTTCTGGCGGTCGGGTTGGGAGATGCGCGTGCTGGCCGTTTCGCTGGATTCACATATACATTCCCAATGCATGGGCATCTCCCAGAGCGGGAGAACAGGCACAGTCAGGACCGCACTGCAAACCGGTGGGAAGAGTGGTAAGGGATTTAAATCTTTTTTTTAATGTATTTTAAATCTTTTTTACCGGTGATTATTGGGCCCGGAATGGAACTTGCTGGGCCCAATAGCATCTCCCACCCTGCCAGGAATATTTCACACCGGTGGGGTTTAGAGTAGCTCCCCATATTCGGGAAACTAGCGAGAGATCCCGCCGAAGTAAAGGGGGGCAATTGGGGCCTCCCCTGGGGGCCAGGTAGTGGAGGGTGGTGCCCCTGGGCATGGGCACCCTGGAAGTGCCAGCCTGTGACCCTGATACTGCCCAAGGGGCAAAGTGCATATGTCCAAGGAGCACTTTGGCACTGTCCATTGGGCATCAGGTAGTTCTAAGAGGGCAGGGCCTATTGTGGCCGGGGCGATTGGTGGGAATGGGGGATCCCACTGCCACTCTACATGGGGATCATGAGGGCAGCCAGCTATCAAGGCGGGCTGGACGGGGGGTGCCGGGGAAGCGGGGAGGGCTTACTTCCCGGCAGGGGAGGGGTGTCTGCCTCCCATCAAGGGGATCAGTGGGGCCGGCGAGGGGGGGGGAGGGGCGGAATCTGCCAGGGTGAAAGGCATGGGATGATCGCCATTGTTGGGTGCGGGAGGCTGGACATCGGGGTGCCCCAGGATGGGGGTGGGCGGGGAGGTCGGGGATGACCTGGGAATTGTCGTGGAGGCCGCGATCGTGCCATGGGAGGGAAGGGCTAGAGGGGTCCCGGGCTGACCAGCGATCGAGCTGGCCAGCAAACAGGGAGACTGACAGATCGGGGCCACTGCGCATGTGCAGAGTTCTGGAGCTGTCAGCTCTGGCGTGAACAGGCCTCGAGCCCCTGGTTTTTAATGATACTCATGACTGTGATCCCTGCATTGCACAGAGTGGGGAGATTCAGATCTGAACCTGCACTGAAAAAGTCGCGATCTAGACCAGTTTTCTCGCCAATTTTGGGAGAATCGTCCCCTGTATCTCCATTATATGTATGAAACACATACAAAATGGCAATTAGAGATGGGCAGTTAATACTGGCCTTGTCAGCAATGTCGACATCCCATGAACAAATATTTTTAAAAAATGAAAACCCTCGCCAAAACGTTTATTGTTTTAAGCCATTCTGGCCTTGTTGGGGTTATATTCCCTCACTTTCCATTTCCAGACTTAGAGGCATTGGAGTGTGGGGGTGTTTCTGATGGCTCCCTAACACATTCCTGCCACTGAGGGAAATTCCCCAGAGCAGCCTGGAAAGCTATCCAGTCCACAAAGACGTACAGACAATTAACAGTGTTAAGATCCCAATTAGGAATGATTTTGCAGCTTCACCAGCATTTTGCCAGCAGCAGGGTGACACGCACTTCAGACAAAGGCTGCTAAATCAATGTGACAAGATAGTGGGTTTTATCAGGACAATGCATGGATAGTCAATTAGAAGGGAACCTCCCAGAGCATTGTGTCATCAATCTCACTGCTGGCAAGAATTGCCTTGGGATCCCTATTTGGTCCTGATGTCATGATTCTGAAGGCCACTTGAAAATCTTGATCTGGCTACTGAATGTTATATTTTGAAATATCAAAAACCATGGTAGTCATCCACCCAGAGTATTAGCTATGTTAAGGGGAGACAGTAGCCTAGTGCTATTATTGCTAGACTATTAATCCAGAAACTCAGCTAATGATCTGGGGACCCGGATTCAAATCCTGCCATGGCAACTGGTGGAATTTGAATTCAATGAAAAATATTGAAATTAATAATCTACTGATGACCATGAAACCATTGTCGATTGTCAGAAAAACCCATCTGCTTCACTATTGTCCTTTGAGGGAATAATTCTGCCATCCTTGCCTGGTCTGGCTACATGTGGCTCCAGAGCCATAGCAATGTGGTTGACACTCAACTGCCCTCCAAAGGCAATTAGGGATGGACAATGAATGCTGGTCAACCAATGGTGCCAATGTCCTTTGAATGTAGAAAAAAAATCCCAAGCACCCATAATTTGTATGGTTAGGACAAACTTGCTATACATTTTCTCTTTTACATGCCCTTAACTAATCAGTCTTGGTCAACATAATTCCAATAGTGCACATCTTTGTTCTAAATTATATATTTGATAGTTCTCATTAAGAGGTTCACAGAATTCCCAGAGTGTAGAAGAGGCCATTCAGCCTATTGAGTCTGCACCAACCCTCTAAAAATTACTGTCAGAGAAATTTACCCATACCCTGTCTCTCACCATCCCAGTCATTCTCTATGGCTAATCCATTTAACCTATACATCTGTGGACACTAAGGGGCAATGTAGCGTGGCTAATCCGCTAACCTGCATCTTTTTGGACTGTGGAAGGAAACTGGAGCATCTGGAGGAAGCCCATGCAGACATGAGAAGAATGTGCCCAAAACCAGAACTGAACCAGGGAAGATAGTCAATTAGGAGGGAACCTCTCAGAGGACAATGTCATCAATCACACTACTGGCAAGAGTTGCCTCGGGATCCCTATTTGCTGTGAGGCAGCAGTGCTTCCCACCATGCTGGTGAGGCAGCAGTGCTAATCACCATGCCACCATGCCACCTTTGAGTGTGACAGAGTTGATTTATATCTCGAGTTGTGTCTTGAGCTCTGTTTCTTGCATAGTTGAACATTAACTGTTTATCGGTAACTCATAAATTTGTACATACTTACAGGGTATACCCCAAGCTATGAGCTAACTCCATGCTTACTTTCACAGGGGTCTCTGTCCAGTCCACAACTGGCTGGTGTTATAATTCACATCTAATACTCCAAAGTGTTTTATGAAGTCCACCTGGATCGTAAGTTTTGCATCTTGGATTTGGCTACAGTAAGCATGAAACGCTTCACTTCAGGCATGATTCAACTGACCCACTAAGGAGCTTTTATCAAACAAAATTTATTTAAGAATATAGTTAACATGTATAGAAAGAAAATCAGCAATAACTTTCACCAATTACAAACAAAAAAATCATGATATTGTATAAACCTTAACAGCTAATCACTGTTCCAGCCAAATAAATCCCCTAAAAGAAACCTTGTCACAGGTTTAAAACAGCAAATACAAATGCTCACATGATCCAAACTTATTCCTTTGGGTGCAGAATTGAAACTCTGACTTCCCAGCCTTGTTACTTCGAACAGTCCTTTGGATATACACAGAGACCAGGTTGAAGTCTGAACAGTTTCCCAAAATACCAGGGAGAGAGAGAGACTCTCGGCAAGCCAACAACCAACAGCAGATTTTCTAATCTGGGAAGGCCAGGAAGCTTACTTCCAGCTAGCAGCAGAACTTCCAAAACCAGGAACAGCGAGAGAGAGAGAAACTTTTTTAGCCTGATGTCTACCCCCTTCTAAACTAAAACTGAAAGCAAGTCCCTGAATTCTGGGGAGGAACCACCTGACTTTGAATTGTCAATCAATCTTCCCCCTCAAACTGCAAGGGTCATTAAAGATCCCAGAGTAAAAATAAAACACCATTTAAACAACTGAAGCCGCAATAATAGGATTTCTCCAGACAGCTGGCAACAATGAAAAAAAAGCTGTTACAGCAGCAGAGATCGTGATTTTTTAAAAAAATTCTTAAATGTCCACTAACGTTACACTGGTCCCAGGTCATATGCCTCTTTACACCATGGTGATGCTGGTCCCGACCTCTTCAGGGTTCTTTTTTACAGTAATTTCTTAAGTTAATGATTTAGGATTCTCCCTGCAACAATGAAGGATATTCAGGTATTTTACAATCAATTCTTGGCTTTGGCCGAGTTTTTTTAAACATTCTGCTTCATTTTTATTACAGTGAGCTTGGCTGTCACACATTAAGACGCTGATTCTGAACAAGGGCTACCGGTTTCAGAAATGGGCTGCTCTTATCTTTTTTGCAGTACACCAGCTTTTTAAACAAGTCCTGGTTTTGAACTGAATTTTCTGCTCAGTCCCACAAGGTTCTTCGAGGATGCACTCCGTGGGCATTCACAGTGGATCCACGTGAGCTCTTATGGAATCTTCAGCTGCACAGTAGAGTTTTGCTTGACTTTGGTTCCAGTTCTAGAATGGGGGTTTTTTTTTCGCCAAACCCTCTCCATGTCTTCACTTCAGGTGCTTTTGGTTAGGTCAGAACGCTGCTGCTTCAATGAACTAATTCCATGCTTGGTTCTACACAGGTTTCTGTCCAGCCCACAATCTAATCAAGTCTAAGGTCATGTGTCTCTTTACATCATTCTGTGTGGGGTACTATTTCCCAGTCCAACATTAACCCTTGCTAGACTAGATACCCTGATCGTTAACAATCTCCTAATTTTTTTTCACTTACATGGCTAAATCTCAATTCCTATCAGAGGAAACAATGATTCAGTTTGCATCAATACTGGTAAGGTTCAATGATTTGCTGTAAATCAGTTTTCAACCTGTACCTGTACAATAGGTTGCAAACAAAAATTTGATTTTACTTAAGAGAACGGCAATGCAAGGGTCAAATCCAAATTGTTGATTTTTGTAAGGAATTAGTCTCACTCAATGATCCAGAATTTGCTGGAATAGAACATGTGGTATGCAGTATAAATTGGATTATTGCTGGAGATGTGAATTTGTAATGTGAGATCATCTGGCAGCTAGGACCATGATGAATGATGAGAGTACTGGTCAATCTCATTAATTAGTTCAACTGAAGGACAGGGAAGGATACAGTGTGAACAATGGAGAAAGAATTAGGATTAATTAGAGTTAATCAGATACAAAAACATAAATGAAAGAACAGAAAAAAGGATTTGATTATAAAAGAGAGAAAAAATGACAATGTATTTGCAGTCTCCTGAACACTGGGTAAACCAACGAGAGATAGTGTGATTACTTTGGTGAACACTTGCACCATGACCCATGGTTTTTCTCTGCCTCACTCACACTCTGGCCTCTCAGTCCTTGTCCACTGTCCCAAAGAAACTCAAATAAAACTCAAGGAACAGCAAATCATTTGATTAAGCACTTGATAGTTTTCCGGACTCAACAATGAGGAACAGTTTCAGATCATAACCACTGCCCTGATTTCATTGGACAGCAGCTGTTGATAATGATTCAGCCATTGTCATTTACAACTCCTTTAGCCCTGTCTTTTGTTTCTTTATTTGCCACATTACCACTGAACCCAGCTCTTCAACATTTCATCCCTTTTCAGCTTTTCACTCTCTAACAGATGTTCCCTTTTGATCTTTCCTCCTCTTTCTGTCCCATTTTTAGGTCTCTCTATTTGCTCAAAATCTATTACATCTGTTACATTTTCCAAGTCTAACAAAAACTCACCACTAACGCTGAGTAGATCATGAGTATATCATTTTTCTGCTACCTCTGTGTAGTACAGATCCTTTGGCTTTAGCAGCAGTAGAGACAGGATACTTAGTCTCCTGTTCTGTCTCCTAGTTTCACTTGACCAACATCCTCTTGAGTTTTGGCTCTGTAGCTCTGCAAATGTTCCCCTACTGGATCTGCCCATGTAGATGACCAATCTTTAGCCCACGACCTCATGGCATCATTTCAGAGATGGACATTACCAATCTCTCGCTAATCTTGTACAATATGGTTGGAAAGCCTGGCAGGACCTCGCACATTTTCAGCTGCTGCTCTCAAATATTCTGCTTCAACAACAATCCCCGGACTCAGCACCTTCATTCAGCTGAGTGGACTCTCCAATGCTGTGCCCACCTCCACCACTTTCCCCTGCTCACTTGTGATGTGTGAGACACCATGCAAGAACTCAACTACCATTCTCAGTGGACCCAATGAGGTGTGTTGTCTATACTGGTCAACGTGGTGTGAGTCCTGTGACAGTGCATCCTCAAAATGAGTGACATCATCTCAGGAGTCATTCTTCAGCTTCTGCCCCACATCCTACGGTGGGCATGCCGACATGAAGTGGAGATGCCGGCTTTGGACTGGGGTAAACACAGTAAGTCGTCTCACAACACCAAGTATCACAATGCAGAACCCATGGGCGATGAAAGGCATGAATTTGAACAGTCAGAGTAAGAAGATGCAAAGTCATCATTGCACACATTATCATATTTCACTAACTGTTGACATCAAGTCAACATGAGTGATCATTCTATGCTAAGTAGCCGTGTGACGTTAGCAGGATGTTGGGAAACTTCCATCTCTCTATCTGCAATGGTCAGGGACATTGAGATTTAACTATCTCCTCTTCTGCACATGTCAGTATGGAGATAGCTAGATGGCTTCCTATGGTTTTCCATCTCTCTCTAGTGCTCTAGGCTTGCTTTTGCAAAGAAGGGTAGAAGGTGCATTTATAACGTGGTATGAGGAGTGATTTGCAGGGCTGAGTTTGTAAAGGCAGAATGAAGAGGAGTTAGACTTTCAGGAATATCAGAATATACTTTCCTCACCCAATTGTGTCATCAAATTTCCCATGATGGTATATCTAAGTGCGTGGTACCACATGCCTGCTGTTCACCTCCTCAGCACTTTACAATTGCATCTTCTTGTCCTCTGTGACAGGCTTCTTTCTCCCTTCAACACAGCACAGCATCTTTCCTGACGGCCCTTACAGCTCATTGCAACTTTCCGAGGGAGGGGTCAATGAAGCATGATGTTGTCATGCAAGATCAAGTCCAGTGCTGCAGGATCTGACTCTGGCTCTGACTAAACACCTGTACAAATCCTTCAAGTTTTACCTCAACAGGATTCCTTTAAATAGACTGATAAAGGACTTAATCTCAGTCGCTTCTAATAATTAGTCAGGAAATTCTGGAGTTAAATGCAAATGCAGCGACTGGGTTTAAAGGGCCACTGACAAATGTGCTTCTGAACAGGCTGCCAGAGCGCAGGAGAGTTAAAATCCAGCCATACACTTTATATCTTTCACAAGTCAACTGCATGTTTTCCTAACTTAAAATGAGATTCAATAGCTCACTCACGCAATAAATGCAAGCACAGGTATAGTCCATCGATAGCCTGCTGTAGGCAAACACTACTGCTAACCTTAAAAAGGTAGTGTATGTATCAGATAACAACAATAACGGCTGCTAATAAATACATTTAAAAATCAAGAGAAACAAATAGAAAATAAGGAAGAAAATCAGACGGATACCAATCTAAATGAGGAAGATAAAACAAAAACTTTTGTTTGTGGTTTCAATTTGCTGCATTGTTTCTCATTTCCACATTCCTCTTTCATTACATTGTTAATTCTTCTTCTAATTAACTCAGTTACCACTTTTGTTTATACACTTTAGTGGTACTTATTTGATTTGTATCGATCTCATTTTTTTCCACTTCCTTCTTGTCTCTTTTTTATTCCCTTTCCTACTTAAATCCATCTTGTTATTTTCTCTTCTTTCCTCTTAATCCTTTCATCTCCCTCCTAATCTGCAATCCCTCAGGTCTAACCTCATAGTGGAAAGAAAGACAACGGGATTTGCAATTTAAAATAATAGTTGGCATGTCTAGAAAAGTCACTAAGAATAAAGAATGCAGGTACTGCAGCCAGCAAGTGATGTACAGGAGCAAACATGCCAATTAACTTCCTTAGAATTAAAACAGTCTTTCCAATTTTTGAAATATATAACCCATTGAGCCTTTATATAACATCTCAATATTTCAGAAATATAGAACTTTTTAACTCATTGTATTCTCTAAATACATTTTTAAAAAGTCAATGGAAAAATTTCACTTCTGTCCCTAAAGAATAGACCACCGGGGTGATTCTCCCAGCCCGCTGTGCTGCTAGAGCAGTGCAAGGGCCCGGGAGACATCAGCAGAGGCCGCTGGGCACCATGGCTTCCGTAGCAAAGGTTTCTGATGTAATCAGCTCCACGGTAGAACTTGGCACAGAACTGATTTCAATATGGAAATGAACATTTCCATTTCTTTAGTGAGCCCAGGACTGAAGTCTCCAGGCCTGCTAGCATCTCTCCCGAGGTTTGTTCTGTGGATCAAGGAGTTCATGGCTGATCTTCTACACCTTTCTGCACTATCCCTGTTTCCTTTATTCCTTCAGTACCCAAAAGTCTGTTGATCTCTAACTCACTAACTGGGCATCAGTGCTCCTCTGCAGTCCTCATTGTCCTTCAGGTAACATGCCCAAAGAAGGCATTGGTGACCATAATTTCCATTTGATTCGTCCATGATTGTGCTTGGCAATGTACTGTAGTGGCTTTCCATCACCTTCTGCAGTGTTGCCATCAGGCATCTTGAATAGATTTACAGACTGATAATCAAGCGGTTTGGTCATATTATCAGATCCTGAAGTTGGACTTGGACCTGAAGCTTCTGATCCAGAGATAGGATTGCTACCACAAGACGTCCTCTCTGCAGCAGAAAATTCTAAAGGTTCACAACCTTTTCAGTGAAGAAAATTCTTCTCATCTCAAATCTAAATGGCTTACTTCCAACTCTAAGACTGTGACCCCCTAGCTCTAGACTCTGTAGCCAAGGAAAACATCCTTTCAACATCTACTCTGTCAAACCCCTTAACAATTCTATATGTTTCAATTAGGTCATCGCTTATTCTTCCAAACTTTAGAAATATAGTACTAATTGATTTAATCTTTCCCCATAGGCCAATCCACTCAACCAGGAATCAGTCCAGTGAACCCTTGTTGCACTCCCTCTAAGACCAGCATATCCTTCCTTTGTAAGGAGGCCAACTGTTCAAAGTACTCCATGTGTGGTCTCATCATGGCTCTATATAATGTTAGTAAGACTCCTTCCCTTTTGTACTCCAATCCATTTTTTGCTGTCCCTAATCTCTTCCTTTTGATTTATCTGTAAGAGCTTTAACAATCTGCATTTACAAATCTAGCCAATTTATTCTCACATCCTGTTCTCTCTTTCCTTGTAAATTTCTTTTTCATCCATTGCTGAAATTTAAAATCCTCCCAGTCCTCAGGTTTACTAATCACTGTGACAACATCATAAACCTCTTCTTTTAATTTTATACTATCCTTAACATCTCTTGATAACTGTAGTCAGGTTATTTTTCCTCTGGGATTTTTATTCCTTAAGGAGATGTATAATTGTAGCAAAATTTGAGTTCATTTTAACTGTTTATCAGTGGCCATCTAAAACGTATCTTTTAATTTAGCTTAATTTCATACTCTTTGACAAATCACCCTCATATCTACTTAGTCTGTTTTGTTTAGATTTAAAACTCTAGAAGTATACTTCACTAAAATATTCTCAAACTCAATATAAAATTCTAACATGCTATGATCACTCTTCCTGAAAAATTCTTTAACTACAAAGCAATTAATTAACCTCTGACTGCACAAAGCCACATCTAAATTATCATGTTTCCTGATTGGTTCCTTGATCAACTGATCTAAAAAACTATCTTGAATGCAATCCATGGGCTCACTCTGCATTGCTGCTGCAAATTAGATTTGCCCTGTCGACACGAAGACTACTACACATTTGATTTGCTCAGTTCACATGAAGATTAAAAACCATAATCGTTGCATTTCCCTTTTTAGGTGCACCAACTCTACCTTCTTTGTTTTTACTCAACACTGTAACTATGGTTAGGGAAGCCTATAAACTACACTCAACATTGCTTTTTTTTGGCTCCATGTTGCTTTTAGCTCTGCCTAAAATGATTTTGCATCTTGATATTTTTAAATAGAATCTTTCTTCCCTCTTGTCTTTGTCCCACTTAAAAAACCTAAATGGACCAACCATAAAGAATGTGGCTACAAGAAAAGGTTAAAGTCTGGAAAGTCTACAATGAGTAACTCATCTCCTGATCCCCAAAGCTTGTCCACCATCGACAAGGCACAAGTACGCAGTGTGATGGAATACTGTACGCTTGCCTGGATGAGTGCAGCTCCAACAATACTCAAGAAACTTGTCACCTACCAGGACAAAGTAGCCCACTAGACCAGCACTCCATCCAATACCTTTAGACAGTCACCACCTCTGTTACTGGCATACACTGACAGTAGTGTGTACCAGCTACAAGATGCACTGTGGCAAGCTGGCAGGACTCCTTCAACAGCATCTTCCAAACTCACAAGTTCAACCACCTAGAATATCAAGGGCAGCAGATGCAGGGAAACACCAGGACTTGTAAGTTCCCATTAAAATCATAGAGATGAAAATATGTTGCCACTCTTGTTGCTGGGTCAAAATGCTGAAACTCCCTCCTTAACAGCACTGTGGGTGTACTTACACCACAATGACTGCAGTAGTTTAAGAAGGTGGCCCACCACCAAAACAAACACTTACAATTACACCATTAACATCATGAAACTTGATTAGTAAGTTTGTGAATGACACAAAGGTTGGTGGATTTGTGGATAGTGATGACCATCAGAGGATACAGCAGGAGAAAGATTAGTTGGAGATTTGGGTGGAGAGATGGCAGATGGAGTTTAATCTGGACAAATATGAGGTAATGCATTTTGGAAGCTTTACTACAGATAGGAAATGTACAGTAAATGGCAGAACCGTTAGGAGTATTGATAGGCAAAGGGATCTGGGTGTACAGGTACACAGGTCACTGAAAGTGGCAATGCGGGTGGGAGAAGGTAGTCAAGAAGGCATATGGCGTGCTTGTCATCATCGGCTGGGGTACTGAGTTTAAAAATTGGCAAATCATGTTGACACTTTATAGAACCTTAGTGAGGCTGCACTTGGAATATAATGTTCAATTCTGGTCACCACACTACCAAAAGAATGTGGAGGCTTTGGAGAGGGTACAGAAAAGATTTACTAGGATGTTGCCTGGTATGAAGGACATTAGTTATGAGGAGAGGTTGGAGAAACTTGGTTTGTTCTCACTGGAGCGATGGAGGTTGAGGGGAGACCTGATAGAAGTCTGCAAGATTATGAGAGGCATGGACAGAGTGGATGGTCAGAAGCTCTTTCCCAGGGTGGAAGAGTCAATTATTAGGGGGCGTAGGTTTAAGGTGAGAGGGGCAAGTTTTAAAAGAGATATATGAGGCAGGTTTTTTACACAGAGAGTGGTGGGTGCCTGGAATTCGTTGCCGGGGGAGGTAGCGGATACGGTAGTGACTTTTAAGGGGCGTCTTGACAAGTACATGAATGAGATGGGCATGGAGGGATATGGTCCCCAGAAAGGTAGGGGGTTTTAGTTAAGTCGGGCAGCGTGGTTGGTGCAGACTTGGAGGGCCGACGGGCCTGTTCCTGTTCTGTAATTTTCTTTGTTCTTTGGAATATGCCAAGACTTCACAGGGATATTACAAAACCAAGTATAACACTAAGCCACAACTGGAGATATTAGGTCACATAAACAGAGCTTGATCAAAGAGGCGAGTTTTAAGGAGAGTCTTCATTGGTTTGAAGGAGTCCCTTAAGGAGAGTCTTGGTGTGAACAAAAAACTGTTGGAACTCATCATGAACAATGTCAGAGGAGATCTGCACAGATCAATGGAAACAAATAGCATATATTGTGTCTCCATCACATTCCAAAATTGAAAATCTTTCAAAAAAAGAGAAAAAGTAGTTAATTCCCTGCCAGTCTTTCCTGACCTAAACCTGAAAACTTACAGCTCCCTCAACCAAAGGTTGTGCCTATGTAAAATTAGATTTTCTGAAATTGATGGAGAAGTTAAGTTGAACACTGCTGAAACCTAGCAGCAGAATGTTAAATTATATGCTGTAACACTCTTTGTCATTATGAAGTAGTCCATCCCATTCACCCTGAGCAATGTCACCGGAAATCCACTTGCGCAAAGAAGAACAAAACTGACACCTCAAAACATCACAATGGAAAGTGTCATACCTGCAGCTGATGTACTCATACGTCATTGCTATAAAACAGCAGCAATTAATAACCAGATAGGAATTCTACTAACGAAAACAAACATTCTGACAAAAGGCACCCCATCACCTTCGTGGTTTCTTCTAAAGAGGGTGACTTGGCCTCTTCCCAAGACCAACCGCACCAACTGCAATTATTAACTTCTTATTGATTCAGATTTTGTGAAGAGTTGAGTTAAACATAGGTGCACTTAAGCAGCAGGGAGGTTTACTGAAATTAGTTTCTTCATACTTGCACATAAATTATATATTTTGTGTTAAATGGTGTAATGCGTGCCTTATTATGGAACCCTGTCCTCTGATATATCATGAGCAACATCAGAGGGAATCTACCAACAGTATACAAAATAACAATTGGCTGGAGGATAAATTACAAAGACAGAATGCTGTCAGTTTTAACATTGCAGTATGTGCACAGTAGTGATTGCAGCATTCAACTGAAATAATGATAGGAGACAGCATTGAACGATTGTTATTTTCTCCTCTTGTCTGCTCTACATAATGAATTCCTCCCTTCCTTCCCCATTTGGCTCTGATTAACACTCCTTGACTGAAATTGCATATTGGTTAGACAATCTGTGCCTGCATTCTCCCTCATGTTTTGGGTCTAGAGCCTTTCCTGTTTCTACCTTCACCCTACAGATGCCTGCACCAGTAATATATTCATATATAATGGTGAAAATTCAATTCAAGATAATTTATGTATAATAACTGCAGGAGTCAGCTGTAAAGGAACAGTGCTGTATTGCATAAAATAACCAAGCCTGTAGTGAACACAAACAGGTCCCAACTGGGACAATACAATAATGGGCCCACTCAGGGGCTTGCTTTATACAGGGCTTGGTAAACAAGCCCCACCTGGTGAGTTAGTCACCAATCCCCAGGGAGCTCATGTTCAACAAGTGTTACGAGGAAGTCAATCAGTGTTTCCCCATGCAAGTCGTAGTGGTTATCACAATATACATCTGACTTTGCATCTTCTACATGATACGTGGTTTACTTTCTGCATTTTTCTCACATTTTCTTACAATGACACAAAAAAGGAAAGCTGCTTAATACTTTTGAATCACATGGTAATTGTTTTGCACGACAATAAATCTGGTTTTAGTTAGCATTTAGTTAGCAGAAGTTAACATTATACATAAATCAGGAATTACACTGCAACACTACCTGGGGTTTGTTGCCAGATACTGTCAACAGATCCCAAGCAACAAAAGCATTAGTAGCAGTATATTTTTAAAACCTATTCTCCCAATTTGCTTCTGAACCATCTTTCCAAGAGCTCCCAAGCCCATATCTTAGTGGGCTCTCACAATGTCTACATGTGTTTTTCTCTCCTGCTGCCACAATGTTAGAGACTCAAAGAGCAAAACAGCTATCTGAAACAACTTTGTTCTTCAAATCTGGTATTTTCTTTGCACAGGTAAGTGACTGTGTTTTGGACAAGAGAACAGCTGGGATCGACCCAATTCCTTAAATCATTCACTCAAAATCTCTTTTTGTACAAAGAAAAGGAGGGAGAAGTATGCACAGAAACATAAGGGAAGAGACAAGAACTATTTGTTCATTATTTATTACTTTCCCCAATGGGCTCAAATACTGTAATTTTTTTGGGAGCACTGTTGATATTCATCAGTTAATACTACAATAGTCTGATTCATGGTTAATCTTAAAGCAACTCTGACTGGAAAGAAAGCTTACAGGGATTATCCAATAGATTATTAATATGTACACAACAAAATCTAATATGATATACTGCTTGTCAAATATCTTAAGTTCCAAAAAAGAACAATTTCCAGCCTTTCTTTTAAAAAGAATATCCTGTTGATTCTCCTGAATGATCCTGTATCACCAATCCAAGGAATCATGCATCTACTTGTTCATGACACGCTTTTACTATTTGCTTACCTTTAACTGTCAGTCCTCAGCTGCTCCCAACTTAATTCTTCCTCTCACAGAGTAGTCAGAAAAAGTGTGAATCCTTATTAAATCGGGAGAAAAAAACTCATTACCGGCTAAAAGGTTAAATGGGCTGAATCGTTTGAACTGCAGCTTTCAAGGGAATAATTAATGTTTGAAAACATTGCTAAAGCTATTCCAGGCATGCTGGTCCATACAACTGAGGAGTCAAAATAACGTCTTTGACAATTATGTCACCGCAATGAATGACATTCCTGAAAGCATATTTGCAGTGAAAGGGAGTGGTGTTCAAAGCCCTAAGTGACATTCACTACAAAGGACAGGTATGAGTACTGAAATTAAAGCTGCACAGACATTAACAGCAGTGGCTCAGGGGAAAAAAAAAATTCTCATCTTGTTGATAGGGGCAAACACAATATCAATGCAGATTTTGATCTGAGCTAAAAGGGTGCAGGCAGCCTTCATCTGCTGTGTACAGAATGGTGCTTTGCTTTCTTTGTTATTTATACTCAATTTAGAAATCTATGAATAATAGGATTCCATGGGATAAAATGTATATTACATAAAAACTGCAGTCGATTTTACTATGAAGTTGCAAAGGTAAATGATCTGGTGGAGAATTCCAACAAAAATTCCAAATTCCAAAACTCATCTTCCAGTACATCAGACCAATTTTTCATTTATATTATTAGCTCCCACATGTACTAGGATACCTTATTGCTATCCCTTCCCTTGCACAATCTTTCCTGAGTCTATTCAAATTGTTTCTTAACACCTGGCAGACAACAAAGCAGTCTGGACTGCAAAAATTTAAATCGGCCCTCCTAATTAGCGAAACCCTTATCACCACTGCATTTGCAGTTGTACTGCCAATCACTGCTACTTGAGTTATCTGTCATTTATAGATATCATCAACATTGACATTGCCAGTGTCCTCTTTTCCCGACCAGCAAGTTAGGGCTTCAGGTTTATTTGAGAATGTAAGTAGATCGGCGTCAAATGCTCCCATCTGCCTTTCCCTTTTCCTCATATGGTCATCCATAAGAACATAAGAGCATAAGAAATAGGAGCAGGAGTAGGCCATCTAGCCCTTCGAGCCTGCCCCGCCATTCAATAAGATCATGGCTGATCTGAAGTGGCTCAGTTCCACTTTCCCGCTTTCTCCCCATAACCCTTAATTCCCTTGTCTGTCAAAAACCTATCTACCCGTGACTTAAATATATTTAGTGAGGTAGCCTCCACCACTTCAACGGGCAGAGAATTCCAGAGATTCACCACCCTTTGAGTGAAGAAGTTCCTCCTCAACTCTGTTCTAAACTGCGCCCCCCCGCTTATCTTGAGGCTGTGCCCTCTAGTCCTGCTGTCCTTTCTGAGCGGGAAGAATCTCTCTACCTCTACCCTATCCATCCCTTTCATTATCTTATATGTCTCTATAAGATCCCCCCTCATCCTTCTAAACTCCAATGAGTACAGACCCAGTCTATTTAATCTCTTGTCATAGTGTAACCCCCTCATCTCCGGTATCAGCCTAGTGAACCTCCTCTGCACTCCCTCCAAGGCCAAAATATCCTTGCGCAAGTGCGGCAACCAAAACTGCACACAGTACTCCAGCTGTGGCCTCACCAGTGCCCTGTACAGTTGAAGCAAGACCTCCCTACTTTTATATTCTAGCCCCCTCACTATAAAGGCCAGCATCCCATTCGCCTTCTTGATCACCTGCTGCACCTGCAGACTGGGTTTTTGCGACTCATGCACAAGGACTCCCAGGTCCCTCTGCACCGTAGCATGCTGCAGCTTTTCGCCCTTTAAATAGTAATTCCTCCTACTATTATTTCTGCCAAAGTGGATAACCTCACACTTGCTAACATTGTACTTCATCTGCCAGGTCCTCGCCCACTCGCTCAGCCTATCCAGATCCATCTGTAGACTTTCCACACCCTCCGCACAATTTGCTTTTCCACTCATCTTCGTGTCATCAGCAAATTTTGTTACCCCGCACTCAGCCCCCTCCTCCAGATCATCTATATAAATGGTAAATAGCTGAGGCCCCAGCACCGATCCCTGCGGCGCTCCACTAGTCACCAACTGCCAATCAGAATAGCACCCATTGATACCAACACTCTGCCTCCTATTAGACAACCAATCCTCTATCCACGCTAACACCTTACCCCCAACTCCATGCCCCCTAACCTTCTGAAGCAACCTTTTGTGCAGCACCTTATCAAACCTTATCCATCTTTCTTTCTTTGTCATCTTCTTCCTAATGGTGTGGTGAATCTTTCAAACTCTTGCTCCAAACTACCCTCCCCCCGACCATGTTTTAAGTTGTCTTCATCAACTTTTCAAATGTCGACATTTTCAGTTTGAGAAATGGAGGTCGGAGAAACTTGTAACAGATGTGGATTCAGATTTGCGCTGAGTCGTGGAGATTCCACAAAGCTTCCAGAATGATGAGACCTGGATCCGAGAGCTCCATCTCCATTTCAAGCAGGTCCAATTTTCGGCAGTGGGGGTAGGGGACAGGGCTAACTCACACAGGCAGGAAACATGAACTCAGCACGGCCAAATGAACTTTGTGCTGAGTTGAAATGGATCCTACTTTCACTACACCAAGGATCTTAATCAATGTGAGGGCATACAAATTTTTAGTGTAATCATAAATGCTCCTAAAGAGCGGCAGAGTGGCACAGTAGTTAGCACTGCTGCCTCACAGCACCAGGCACCTGGGTGCGATTCCCAGCTTGGGTCACTGTCTATGCAGGGTTTGCACATTCTCCCCATGTCTGCGTGGATTTCCTCTGGGTACTTCAGTTTCTTCCCACAGTCCAAAGATGCACTGGTTAGGTGAACTGGTCATGCTAAATTCTCCCTCAGTGTACCTGAAGAGGCGCTGGAATGTAGCGACTAGAGGATTTTCATTGTAACTTCATTTCAGTGTGAATGTAAGCCTACTTGTGACTAATAAATAAACTTTAACTTTAAAGTGCGGATAAGGTAAAACTGTCAAGATGTACCATTATTTTAATGCCCAGACCTTCAAAAGTAAAAAAGCAACCTGCCTGTGCCAGTGAGAATCAAAAATACATTTGCTCTAACAATTACAATAGCTGTTTGTTGACATTACCTTAAGGGTTACCATAATAAACCCTGAATGCTCTTTTTGTATTCATTCATGGAACATGGGTGTCGCTGGCTGGCCAGCATTTATTGCCCATCCATAGTTGCCTAGGGATGGGAAATACATTTTTATGATAGTAAATGCTTAAAGATATTTACTACTTTATTTTGTTTCATCGTAACATGGCTCCTGAAAGCTGCCCAATCTGGATACTAGATGAGTTAGCATAGATGGTGTAGGGCAAAAGGTGGTAGATGAGTTGGTACAAGTTAGCATTAATTTGGTACAAAGGGCTATCAAGGGCTATGCAGCACAATGAGAATGGAGGGGGGACAAGGTTTGGTACAAAGGGTCGGTGGTCCTTAGTATCAGATATGCATGGGTCAGCATAAGCTGGCAGAAAGTAGGTGGGAAGACAAGGGGGTATGAGATTGATAGTTAGAGGGCTTGATATTTAATGAAACAACTGGTATAATATTGTAGAGAACGGAAATGGAGCTATTAAGCAGCCCCTCTTAGCACTTGGCAGCGAGCAGCCCTTTGGCCACCTCCCAATAATGTCCAGAAGCAGTGACCAAACTCTGTTTCTCACTTGTACGTCCAGTATACATGTAAAAACTAACAGTGTGTTTTTGGATGTTGTCAAAAAGGAGCAGAATATCAATGAGAATAGGAGGGGACATCAGAAGTAATTGATGTCAGAGCAGGAAAAGAAGACTTTGCAAGCAATACTCTGGTTATGATTAGATAGGTAAGAATGGAACCATATGAGAACAGATCCACCACCCAACTGGACAACAATGGAATGGGTTGGAGAAGGATAGTGTGATCAACCATATCAAAGGCTGCAGATAAGTTAAGAAGGACTAAGGAAAAAATTGTACCTTGTTATATACACATCGGGGATGGCTTTTTAGGTAAGGTTGCTGTACCATATACCACTCAGGTACTTAACTGGACAGTGGCAGATGTTCCTGGATTAAGGACTCCGGATGTAGAAGTCCCGTGTGCCAAGAGCTGCTGGTTAATCAAAGACTAGCATTTCTATTGAACAGGAACACCACTGGAGAGGTAGCATATATGACATCTGCCATGAGTCTAGTATTGTTGCTGAATCCCAGATTATGAGTGAAGGATGGCAGGAAAGATGGGGAGAGCGAGGAATGAGTCAGGTAGGTCAGCAGCAAGCCAAGTGCAGTGCTGGGTCCTTTGATCAGACACCAATTGCCTTTGAATAATAGACAATGCCCACTGCCTCCCAACAGGGGCTCAGTAAGCAAACCTGCATGGATTTGCTTGTGAAACTTCCTGCATGGTGAACCCCCTTTCAGCCACTGAGATAATACCAGCAGCAGAAAAATAGGGCCTTTAAATAGACATTAATTACTCACTCAGGGCCAACTGATGGTAGGGCAGCATGATGGCACAGTGGTTAGCAACGCTGCCTCACAGTTCCAGGGATCCGGGTTTGATTCCAGCCTTGGGTGACTGTGTGAAGTCTGCATATTCTCCCTGTGTCTACGTGGATTTCCTCTGGGTGCTCCGATTTCCACCCACAGTCCAAAAATGAGCAGTTTAGGTTGTATGACTATGTTAAATTGCCCCTTGGTGTTCCAAGATGTGTTGGTTAGATGGATAAGCCCCGATAAATGTGAAGGATTGCGGGGATAGGATGGAGGAGAGGGCCTGGGTAAGATACTCTGTCAGACAGTCAGTACAGACTCGATGGGCTGAAGAATCGAAGAATAACCTCCTCCGTACTTTAGAGATTTAGTGGGAATAGGATCAAGGACACAGGCAATGGGTCTTGGATAGGAATAGTTCAGTGGAGATATGAGAGGAGTTGGGAGAGAAACTAGAGAAAGAACTAGGAAAAAGAACAAGCTGACAGCAACTAACTGAGAACTAGGGGAACCTGCTTTACTTAAGCATCCTTACATTGTATCCATGAATAAGATTAGGAATAGCGGAGGGGCTCTTAAGATTGCTGCACTGCAATTAATGCAATGACTTGCAGTACAAACTGTAAGGGAATCTACCCTCAGATTTATTTGCATTCAGGAAACAAAGATTAATTTGGCTAGAAGATGAATGAAAGATACTATCTAGGCTGGCTCAATCATATGATTATTGCCTTGAGACACATTTTCCCATATATAAGCCAGTTGGAGAAAACTGACCAATTTGGATAGCAATCTGCTAACCCTACTGATACAAACCAATTCATTCCAAAACACTTCCATTAAACACATCATTAAAATATATAGTAAATGGTTGAGGTCTTAGAAATATTAGCATACAGAGGGATCTAGGTGTGCAGATCCACAGTTCCCCGAAGGTGGACAAGGTAGTCAAGAAGGCATACGGCATGCTGGTCTTCATCAGTTGGGGCACTGAATATAGGAACTGGAAAATCATTTTGCAGCTATATAGGCTGCATTTGGAGCATTGTGTATAATTCTGGTCGCCACACTCCTGGAAGGATGTTGATGCATTGGAAAGGGTGCATATGAGACTTACCAGGATTTTGCTTGGTTTGGAGGATATGGACTACGAAGAATGGTTGAACAAACTTGGATTGTTTCCATTGGAGCGTCAGAGGATGAGCAGGGACCTGATAGTTAGAAGATTATGACAGACTTTGATAGAGTGGATAGTCAAGAGTCAGGGTGTAAGGGTCAATTACTCAGGGGCACAACTTGAAAATGAGAGGAGGAAAGTTTAAAAGAGATGTAAGGGGTAAGTTTTTCATACAGAGGGTGGTGAATGCCTGGAACATGTTGCCAGAGGTGCTGGTAGAAGCAGATTCTATAACAAAGTTCAAGAGGCATTTAGATAGATACATGAAAAGGCAGAGAATAGAGGGATATGGATCCATCAATCTAATATTACATTAGAGGAGCATCTGTGTCACCAGTAACCTGGATTTTAGCATTGATTATTCCACTAGTGTCAAATGTGCACACACACACACACACACAGTTATGTTCTCTGCAGTTTAATGATAAAGTTTGCATTGAATGTTTTTGTCATAAGGTTTAAATAGAACGGGAGTAAAATATTTCCGATCTTATCCAACCATTTACTGAGGTAAGTACACATAATCGAACATAATGCCTCATCTGTCCTAAAGGTGTTTGAGGAATGACGCAAATGTGTACAAAGAAATTAAACAAAGTCTACATGGTGCATGGTCAATAGAAATTACAACCTGTGAAACATCTGTGAATGCATTCAAAATGAATACTCATCGCTTTCTCGAAACAGAAAAATCCAAACTTTCAAAATGTGGTGGAAAAATATTTTTTAAATAATCTCTGACATTTTTACTTGGAACAAGTACAGAAGCAGCAGCAGCTTATTTTTTTTTCCCTATGGGTTGTCATCATCCTGAGAACAGAAAATCACATTTCCATGCTAAGTAATGGCATTGTGGAAAGTAAAGCATACCGTATACAAATGGCAGTGAAAATGTATTGGGTTCCTGAATCACTGACTGCAAGGACTTCAACACAGAACAGTTTATAGCTACTGCAATTTTTACGCTCTGGCCACAATCTATGGATAACTCCCATGCTCACGACATGTGACCTCTTTTGTAATCACATGTTCTCGTGTGACCACTTGATCGACAGGAAGACATTGCAGTTCCTCACCAGGCTGAAACTTTTTCTGCTCAGTTAATAAAGGCTAGGCAATTTCTGGGATGACAATGTGATTTTTTTTGTTCTTATTCCAATTCAATCCAATCAAGTCTAATTCAGAGTCTCAACAAGTTGAGACAGTCCTGATCCAAGCTGACAAGACAGGGCTCTCACCTCCTGTTTTGGGCTTGATGTACATGATCCAAGCTGATTGGAGTAGGCATAGCTCCTCCTCCAAGGCTTGATCTCATGTGCATCATAGCCAAAAGGCTGAGATGCCGCTTTTAAAAATTGCCTCAAATGAAGCTAAAACATAACCTAGTGGCTTCAACCAAGTACAGCATGTCAATACTACACTTGATCTTAGCCAAAAGGCCAAGAGGCCTGATTACATATAATGACACAGAACTTTGCCAATTCATTTTTGTTATTTTAAGAAAATTTCAATGTTATTGGGCACAGCCATTAACATTACAAACAGAGGTCACAAGTCCATGGGTCAGTGCTGCCAGAAATTAAAACAAACAGTAATCAATATAAGGAAGTGATTACCCACTGTGACAGCAGGATTAAAAACCAGCAATTTGTTTGGAGTGATTTAATATGATAGTAATTTTAACTTTTAGCAGTTGTTTGTTAAGTAAGGAAATATGATTCTTAAATTGCCATGTCTTAGAATCGTCACACTACACAGCAATTCTAAGATGGTGACCACCGGACAGACAGAGACTTGAAGCACCAGCTAGTTGTTAAGAAGAAGTAAGGTCTCCAAAATCCCAAGTATCCATAGACTGCTCTCCCTTTAGAGGGGGAGGGCTGACTGATGGTGATGTGACCTAAGGATCACCATATCTCAGGCAAGGGGCAAGTTTCAGAAGACGAGTCTTCATGAGTAACCTCAGCCAGTACGGGAGTTGGTGTCATTCTGCATCAGTAATCAGCTGTCCAGCCAACTGAGCTCAAACATTGCAAATTGCTTTAAATCTGAGCTCTCTCATTCTTGATGCTTTCATGGGTTGGAAACATTTCTCCCTAATTATCCTGTCCAGAGCCCTCACGCTTTCAAATACCTCGATCAAATCTCTTCTCAGGCTTGTCTTCTCCAAGAAAAATAGTCCCAAGTTCTCGAATCCACCTTCATAACTGATGTTCCATCCCAGTGGAATCATACTCATGAATCTTTTCTGTACTCTCTCCAATGGGTCCACATTTTTCTCAAGTGTGGTGCTCAGAACTAAACACAACTTCAGCTGAAGCTGAACTAGTGACTTATACAAGTTCAACATAACCTCCTTGCCTTTGTTCTCTATGTCCCGCTTAATACAGCCTATTACTTTATGCCTTATTAAACACTTTCTCAACTTGTTCAACAATTCATGTACATCTAAGGTTTTATAAAGCTTATTTATTAGTGTCACAAGTAGGCTTACACATTAACACTACAATGAAGTTACTGTGAAAATCCCCTAGTCACCACGCTCCAGCATCTGGTCGGGTACACTGAGGGAGAATTTAGCATGGCCAATGCACCTAACCAGCACATCTTTCGGACTGTGGGAAGAAACCAGAGTACACAGAGGAAACCCACACTGATACAGGGAGACCATACAGACTCCATTCAGACAGTGACTCAAGCCTGGAATCAAACCCAGGTCCCTGGCACTGTGAGGCAGCAGTGCTAACTACTGTGCCACCCCTCTATAATTACTTTATAATTATTGCATCTCTTAATAATTCCATTGCAAATTTCTTCCTCTATAGCCTTTCCACTAGTTGCTGGCTGATACACTACACTGAGTAATGTAACTGCATCTTCTTTGTTCCTTAGCTCTGGCCAAATAGATACTATCCTTGACCTTTCTGAGATATTCTCTCTCTTCAGCACTACAATGCTCTCCTTAATTAATACCACCACTCCTCCTTCTTTTCTTCCTTTTCTATCTTTCCTGAACACTCAGCCCTGTCTTATTTGAGCTGGGTTCCTGCTATTGTCTCAGCATCGTATTTCCATACTTCAATCTGCGCCTATAACTTACAAACCATATTAACCACACATTGTGCATTCGCAATTAAATCAAGAAACATGCGATATGAGAACAAAACAGGGTGCTTTACCAGTTCATCATTGCCATAGGGAAGGAGTTTTTGACTGAGGAATTCAGTTAATTAGCTAATTATTTGATAATGAATTGGTTATTAATAACTGGCATGCAGTTCCTTTTATCTTCTAACATAATCGTATAATGTGGAAACATGCTGATGGCTATGTAGGAGGGGTAAGGTATGAGAAGTAGTGGACTGTAATAAAAATTTGGATTCAAAGGATTTGACCGACTTGAATACTCAGAACTGAAAGGCATTTGAATGTCTTGAACATCGGGTATCACTGTGAGAACCATATAAATAAATACTTAACTACTATTTATTGCAATACCATAAACATAATAAATCTGCGAATGCTTGACCTTAGTATTTCAAGAACATTACTGATTCCCTATTACAGCTTGAACATCGTATCATAAATAAATGTAATCACTATATGTGACTCATGACAATTTATTGTATCAGACATGGTTCTGCACTCACCTCCTGCGATTACTGGCTCACACACAGAAGATCCACACTGGCTTTCCACTCAATCACATTACATTCATAGAAGCAGGACTGTCAGTCAGCCACGTCACTAATACCTGCAAACATAACAAAATGTGAACACTTCAGTTGAGTCTTCAACCAGCACCAACTTTTTGACAGAAGATATTTAGACTTAGAATCGTACAATCCATGCAGTGCAGGAGGTGGCCAGTTGGCCCATCGAGTCGGCACTGACAACAATCCCACCCAGGCACTATTCCCGCAACCCCTCATATTTTACCCTGTGCTGATGCCCCTGACACTAGGGTTAATTTAGCATGGGGATCAACCTAACCTGCACATCTTTGGACCGTGGGAATAAACCGGAGCACCCGGAGGAAACTCATGCAGACATGGGGAGAATGTGTAAACTCCACACAGACAGTGACCCGAGGCCAGAATTGAACCCGAGTTGCTGGAGCAATGAGGCAGCAGTGGTAACCGCAGTACTGCGCTACTTTACTGGTTCCAGCCAGCAGCGCACCCATGAAAACCAGTCCCACAGGCACTGAATCCAAAGTCCTCAGCTTCCGAATTCCACAAAGGAAAAAGGAGAACAACCAGAAACATTGATATGAAGATACAAATGTAATGCATAAATAACAGAACAGACATGTAACATTATACTCACCAGAACCATTACACTCAGAGATTTTCTATTCAGGTACATTTTAAGGAGACTTATGCAGCTAGTGTACATTGGAAAATTGCAGGTATCTCCCATGATCATTTTCCATTAATTGATATTAACAGATAAAAAAATCATGTGCAACATTTCTAATTGATTCTGACTGCATGTGAGAACCACAGGGGATGTAGCCTCAAAAATGCACCCCTATGCACAATCATATTTCCTGATTACAGCAAAGGTGAAAAAAAAACTGCTAGATCTCAGAAGTTCTGTGCTACAGCATGTGCCTTTAAATATTCAGTTTAATTTATTAGGAATTTGAGATGCAATCTTTCCATTTAATTTGTAATTATGTGCAGTATTATAATAACGTAAAATAAATTTCGTTAATTGCTTTCTGAAAAATAATTCTGTTGCCTTGGGGGTAAGCTGAATAAATATCAGTACGCATTTGGTTTAAAAATCCAATAATCCTTGAACTGTTACTAATCAATTGGTCCATCTTTCAAGAGGTCAATTGTTTTTTCTCTAAGATATTTTATTACATGGAAGGAAATGTGAATGACCTCAACCTTTTTTTGCCGTGATTTAACAACATGATGCCAGAACACTAAAGGTCCTCACAACACAGAATGGATGCCTTGATCTACAAGCCAGGCAGCTGTGCCTTGTCAAAGCATTGATGGATACATAAAACCTGAGCAAGAAGGCACCTGGTATTCAAACAAAGTGACGCCATTACATGTCCATGTGCATCACTGAGTGTCTAACAGTAGTTCTGATTGACAAGCCCATGTCCAGAGGCCTCACAGGCAGAATAAATATACAACAACAGCAATGTAGTTATATAGCATATTTAATAGGGATAAAACACCCTAAGGCACTTACAGAAGTATTAAATAGCAGCATTTATAGTATATTATAGCAAAATTAGGGCAAATGGCCAAAAGTTTGGTCAGAGACGTTTAAACTAATGTCTTAACTGAGGAAGGTAAAGCTAGAGAGAGGGAGAGGTGTACGCTGCAAATTATAGAGCTTGGGGTTGGTCAGTTGAAGGCGTAGCACCACAATTAAAATCAAGGATGCTCAAAAGGCCAGAATTAGAGGAGCCCAGATATCATAGAGGATTGTGTAGTTGGAGGAAATTACAGAGATATGGAGGGGATGAGGGCATGGAAGGATTTGTAGATTTGCAATCACAAGGCTTGGTACAAGTGAGGACGTAGGTAGCAGAGTTTTGGATATTCTCAAGATTACAGAGGGTAGAATGTGGGAGGCCAATCAGGAGAACATTGGAACAGCTAGGTCTATGGTAAGAAAGGTATGGATGAATGTTTTAGAAACTGATCAGCTGAGGAAGGGGCTGAGTTAGGTAATGTCAGAGGTGGAGTTAATGAGGGTGAAGCTACGTGGCTGGAACATGACTTCAAATTTGCAAACAATCTTGATGTGTTGACAAAGTGTAAATAATTGCTCTACCATCAATGAAATCAATTTTTGGGTGATTTATTATTTTAACAGCACCTGTGCCCTTGTTGCTGAACCTCTTTCCCCTGTGGCCCCATCCCTTCCTCTGCGAAAGCTACGCTGGCCATGACCCCAATTCCCAGCATCACCCTACCTGTGGTTGGGGAATCCAGAGACAATCCTGGGCCTTAGATTGATGTCTTACTGGAAGTAGTCATCACCTCCTGGGGCGCTGCCACTCACAGAGTTCTTAGCCTCTGGTTGGCTGGCAGCTCTCAGCAGGCAGGACTTCCACCCCATCTACATGTCAAGAGCATCAGCGGCATTTAATACACTGGGCCTTCCCAAAAGAAAAGACACAGGGTTTCTGTCAGCTCTCCAACCGATGAATGGCATACACATTGCCTCAATTAATTCCAGTACCCCGTGAGTAACAGTGATCTGGTTGTGATTTATGTCCAATTGGCCAAATAGCAGCTTGATGGTGTCTAACTAAAGAGGCGGTGGACCAAGACTAAGGTAGCGGGTAATTTTTTTGGAAAGAGAAGGTGCTCCAAATAAGAGGGGAGGCCTCTTTCCAACTTGTTTTAACTTTAACTTCAGCAGCTGTTGAGGCCATTTTCTATCAGGAGGGGAAATTTCTGATAATAGGACTTAATCAGCCTTTAACAAACTGAACTGGCTACCTTGTAGGAAGGAGGCCAGCTATGCACCTCACCCTGCTCACCACCCCTCCCTGCACCTTCCACCACCACCAATCCTGTCTCTGGAAAAGTGGCCCATGGGGCAGGATGAAATGTGGAAACAAGCATGCAGGCCAGGTGAAATTGTACCCACACCATGTGATCCAACCCCAACGAGGAATAAGATCACAAGATATAAGAGCAGAATTATGTCATTCAGCCCATCGAGTCTACTCTGCCATCCAATCACAGCTGATAAGTTTCTGAATTCCACACTCCTGCCTTTTCCCCATAGCCTTTGATCCTCTTGTCAAACAAGAACCTATCTATCTCTGATTTAAATGACCTGGCCGCCTCAGCCTTCTGCGACAACGAATTCCATAGATTCACCACCCTCTGCCCGTAGAAACTGCACCTCATTTCGGTTCTAAAGGGTCGTCCGTTCATTCTGAGACTGTGCCCTCGGATCCTAGTCTCTCCTACTAATGGAAACATCTTCCCCACATTCACTCTATACAGGCCCTTTTATAGTCTGTAAGTTTCAGTGAGATCCCCCCTCATCCTTCTAACCTCCATCAAGTACAGACCCAGAGTCCTCAAATGCTCCTCATACGTCAAGCTTTTCATTCCTGGGATCATGCTCGTGAACCTTCTCCGGATTGAATAATTCAGCCCAAAGTATCACAATGTTTAGGTTCTTGTGCTAAACAATGTCAGTGACACTGGCCATTCTCATAAGAAAGTCTCATGACCCTTATAACCTGAAGGCTGGCTTTTTCTGCCCAACACCTAAAATTAAAAATGGCATGTGGATAATTTAAGGATTAACAGTATTACTAATAAACTTATTGAACCATTACTTGTGTTTGTCCTTTGTCCATCTTGCAAATAAGGTCATGGGGGTAAAACTTTGAGTAAGCAAACTGGTCGAAAGTATCTGAGAATTACAGATACAACAAACAACTACTGGGACATGTCACATGTTGCCACATGAATTCTCTCCTTAGGCATACTAAATAACTAATCTATCATGAGGAGACAAAGGTGGAATTTTAATCCCCCATAAATGCAGAAGGATAAATTAAAAATGTGAAACATGACCCTAACCTGCCACAAACATGCCTATTTCCAGTTTTGCCGCTGTGGGTTTGGAGGCAGCTGAGCCACCCATTCTGGGGAGGAGAGTCAGTGAATTTAATATTAGGTGAACCCTCATATTTTGGCCACCGTTTCAATATAAGGCTCAAGGGCAGGGTTTATTAGGACTCTCAGAAATCCAGCAGGTGACCAAATCTGCTGGATTTTCTGAATCCTGGGAAACTGATGCACTAAGCGTCAAAGCAGGAACAGAGAAAAGAAATTGGAGTCATGCAGCCTCGTTCAAATGTTTAAATGAGCATGCTGCCTTCTGGAAGGAGATTGGTCACCTGCCCTGCTTCTCTCAAGCTAGAAGTGAGTGGGTTCATGGTGGAATGGGCACATGTTTCAGATTTTTATATTTTTATTTCAAACTTTATCTAATTCAACTGTTTTAGAGGAAAAAATAAATTTCAACACTGCCAATAAAGGAAAAATACTTTTTGCCACAATAGATTGGTCAACAAACTAATTTTAACCCTCACTGATGCGCTGAATAATGATTGCTATTCAGTAGAAGAAAATAAATTTCAACACCTAATGTTAACTTCAATAAATTTAATGCCTTAAATTTGCTAATTGTCTACTAAGGATTGATGGGACTAAGTACTTTCTTTGAAAAGCAGGTAGTCATACATTGCTTACAGCTTTTAGAACGTTTCACCATTAAAATGGGAGTCCCAAAGTATCTATCCATGGCTCCTTCTTGCTGGCTTATGTGCTCTTTGACAGCGCAATCTGAAGATATGTGGGCAGCTTCATCGAAAACATCTGACACAAACTTTCTATCTCAATTTTTCCCTTGCTTCTGCAATGTTGGACTGCTTGTTGAATATCAAGTACTACATGAGCCATAATTTCTCCCCATTACGGTTACAGTTGGCTAGCTTATTTGACTAGGTAGCTAATGTGTGGGTCAGATTAACGCCAACAACACAGGGTTCAATCAGAATTTGGGCTGAGGTAGATTCGGGGCTTGCCTCATTGTTCTACTCGCAGTAAAAAAAAACAGCACTTTGCTATGGTTTGGTGAATATTTATAAAGGATCAGCCTTCATGCAGGGGACTCCAGGAAAAGAAAATTAGGAAGGCCAGTTGCTGAAGAGTTTGGCCTCTGCTACAAATTCTGTATCCTTGCTATAACTTGATCCCTCTCTCAGGTCAATGTCTCGGATTGAATCAGCACATTTTAATTTCTGATATCCAATTCAATCCAGAGTAGCTTCTGATTCCATATCCGCCCCTTCATCAAGACCACCTAGTTCCATTTCCAACATAGCCTGCATATGCCTTACCTCAACCTACTGGGTATTGAAACACTATTCATGCATTTGTCATCTGCAGACTGAAATATTCCAATGCTCTGTTTGTTGGCATTCCATCCTCCATGCCTCTAAATAGATATCAGCTCATCTAAATCTCTAATCATGTGCCCTTTTCTTATCCTGCACCAAATCCTGCTCAGCCATTATTCTTCTGTTCTCAGTGCACTATACTTCTGATCCTCCCATGCCTCCAATCTAAAATGCATATTTCTTTGTGGGCTTGTCCATCTTCATTCCTTTAACCTACTCAAGCCCAATAACCCTTCTCCCCACAATTTCCGTGCTTCTCTAATCCCTGCTTTGTGCACTCCCTCAAATCAATGCCCCACTGCTAGCAGCTGTTCTTTCCGCAGTCTTGGTCAGAGAAACTGGAGCTCCCTCCCTGATCTCCACTGTATATTCATCTCCTACTCCTGCTCTAGGAACCTCCTTTAAAATACACCTGTTTGACCAACTTTTTGTCTCCTAATATCTAGAATCCATTTTTATCCAAATACATGTCTGTCAAGTACTTTGGGAGGTATTTCTACATTATGTACATTGTATAAATGCTTACTGTTGTGGAAATAACTTTCAATATGATCTTTTTTGTGCTCTTCATGCTCATAAAACCCACCAGTCTTTACACTTACAAATTACATACATAAAAATGACTACAGAACATAGGCTGATTCTTAATACAGCGACAATACAACACAAAACTGCAGAGATTTCTATATCTTTCTCTCTAAATAACCAAGTCATTTATTTGAACCTGCAATTAATCAGACCTGGGCCAGTGATACAAAGCTATAAACTGTATAGGGGCAGCACAGTGGTAAGCACTGCTGCCTCAGCACCATGGACTCAGGTTTGATTCCCGGCTTGGGTCATTATTAATGCGGAGTCTGCACGTTCTCCCCATGCCTGCATGGGCTTGCTCTGGGTGCTCCAGTCTCCTCCCACAGTCCAAAGGATGTGCTAGTTACGTGCATTGGCCATGCTAATTACTTCCTCAGTGTACCTGAACAGGCGCTGGAGTGTGACAACTAAGGGATTTTCACAGAAATTTCATTGCAGTGTTAATGTAAACCTACTTGTGATACCAATAAATGGGATAAACTTATTTGATAAATAAAAGATAAGGCAATAGGATTTTTCTGTTTATTTGTGCTCTGTTATGTGTGCTTAATTTGCATATTTATACAATCATTGGAGGTGAATTATTTAGTTTATGTCGAATCTTAAAAACTACTGTGTTCTCTCTAAATATTTTAGTGCATTGATATCATGTTCATGATTTTCAGACTGCTATACATATATGGTGGCTATATGTTTTTTTTTCTCCTTTTAGCTACAGTCAAATACAGTAGCACCAGGCATGCACACTAACATTTGAGACCACAAAGTAGCTTTAACTCTATTCCTCAACTTATTTCCAGCTTCAACCACAACGCTCTGGGAAAACAGTAACTTGAGGTTTTTACTTCCTTTTACAGCACGGGACACGAAGAAAAATAAAACAGAAATTCCCCCCGGTTATTCCTATGTGCCTCTTGGCAGCTGCAGAAGCTTGAGAGCGAGGGGCCCATTTTTCAGATGCAGGTGTGTGTGCAGGAAAAAAATGCAGAGGAAAGGGTACATGTCTTTACAGGAGGGTAGCATACCCCTTATCAGGTGATGAGACATCACAATACTGTGCAAATTTATCCTGGCCAGTGGAATAATCATTGTGACAAGAGGCTCTTGTGCAAGTTCATTTTGGGTGTCCGAAATACCTTATTTGACATGGTGAGAATTATGAGCACCAATCATTTTCCCAGCAAAATGACATATTAACAAGCAGCAGCAGATCCAGGAATTTTTAAAAAAAACCTATGGAATCTGTCAGTTACTTCTATAACATTGAAATGGCTGATGGAGCAATTTTCTAAAAGAGAATATTTTGCTCTTTCGTTTCCAGACATCAAAAATTGCTGAACACATGTTTAGGTTCAAAAATACAAATGCTGGAGCTTTTTTCCTAATGATTATTGAGGTCAAGATGAAAGCAAAAACAACTGGCTACAAATGTCCTCCCATCCCTCTCATGATTTGAGAACAGGTAGGCGAATTACAAATGCCATTTTCTTCCAGTCAGACTATGTGACAGCTCTTTAAATACGAATCATGTGTGCTCATTCTGCAGTAGGGCAGAACTGCAGCTGAAACGTTATCATCATCTTAGCAAGGCTTCAGCCAAAATAAGTCCAATGTAATGCAGCTCCACAACGCTTGCATAATTACTTACATTCACGATGGACTGAAGGATGGGCACGTCCAAAATCTCAGCACTCCACCATTTGTAGATGAAGGTTACCAATATTTGAATGGAATAAAGCTGGTGTGAATGCTCAGACTGCTGCTAACAGAAGCCTTGGGTGCTTATTTTGCTTCAACACAGTGGGAGATTAAATAGATAGAACCTTAGCCTTCATTGTTGCCCAGAGGCCCTCTCCCATACAAGTGGACATTCTGAGGGACTGTTCCAACAGAAATAAACCGTATGTTCAGAAAAAAAGCACATGACATCCTTTTGGGCAGGAAATGAGCTATTTTTAGAATGGCTCACACATGCACCTTTTTTGCAGATGCTTGACCAGATGCTATTTTCATACATTAATTAGTGAATTCATTCTGCATGGAGTATAGTTGAAACTATGTACATGTGGTTCACTATGAGTGAGTTGTTACAGACAAACAGACGCTTACATCTGTGCAGGATGGAGGAAAATACTACAGTCGCAATACAGTTGTTCCAGGTGGCACCGTGGTTAGCACTGCTGCCTCACAGCACCAGGGATCTGGGTTTGATTCTTGGATTAGGTCACTGTCTGTGTGGAGTTTGCACCTTCTCCCTGTGTCTGCACAGGTTTCTTCCAGGTGCTCTGGTTTCGTCCCACAATCTGAAAAACGTGTTGGTTAAGTGCATTGGCCACGCTAAATTCTCCCTCAGTGTACCCAAACAGGTGCCAGAGTGTGGCAACCAGGGAATTTTCACAGTAACTTCATTGCAGTGTTCATGTAAGTTTACTTGCAACACTAATAAATAAACTTTAAACATTAAAGTACATCAAACAACAAGGCACATGGTTACGGCCGAGGTTAAGTTTATCTATGTTATCGCAATTGATAGTCATGTGACATACAATATCTTGATTATAATTAGAACTGCCTCATGGGATCTGGGTGGGCAAGTGGTTAAAATCCAGAAAATTAGCTTGTGGCATCATTCCTGTCAGAAATGTGCCGATTGCCAACCTAACTCCAGAGCTCACTCAGGTGGCAAAAACACCAGGCAAAAACAAGTGAATGTCTCATTAATAAAGTCAAGTTGCAGTGCTACGACCACCATTAGAAACACAACACGATTTTAACTGCATGGTCACAAGTCTTGCCCTGCTCAGTTTCAATTCTGAAACTGACTGGTACAACTGGAATCTGGATTGAAAGGGCACTCAAGTGCCAGCACGCAGACCATCAGGATCTGCATTCTATCATAAATGGTGCATTTCCATAGTTTCTTCCTCCTTACTCTGATTGAGCACTCACAATAGCTGGGTCTACTAGGATGCAGCAAATAAGGGGAGTAGCTCCAACTGCACTCATGTAGCCACCAGGGTAATGGAAATTGAACCAGCAACATTTGTTAATTGGAAGAGCTTCTACCCCTGTCAATTTTCAACTGCTGTGTACCACAGCAGAAGGATGACAAAAATCTCTGAGTCTCACCCAGGAATGTTTGAGGGTAGCTGCTAGATTCAAGGAATGATCCCTACACAAATAAGATAAATGCAAAATACTGCACATGCAGGAATCTGAAACAAAAAAAAGAGAAAAATGCTGGAAAATTTCAGCAGGTCTGACAGCATCTGTGGAGAGAGAGTAGAACCAACCTTTTGAGTCTAGATGATCTTTCAGCAGTGCCGAGATTTTGATTTGGTTTGATTTATTACTCTCACATGTATTAACATACAGTGAAAAGTTTTGTTTCTTGCACGCTATATAGAACAAAACATACCGCTCATAAAGAAGGAAATGAAAGAGTGCAGCATGTACTATTACAATCATAGCTATGGCGTAGAGAAAGATCAAGTTAATGCAAGGTAAGTCCATTCAAAGGTCTGATTGCAGCAGGGAAGAAGCTGTTCTTGAGTCGGTTGGCACATGATCTCGGACTTTCGTATATTTTTCCTGAAAGAAGAAGGTGGAAAACAGAACGTTCAGGGTGCATGCGGTCCTTAATTATGCTGGCTGCTTTGCCGAGGCAGCGGGAAGTGTAGGCAGAGTCAATGGAAGGGAGGTTGGTTTGCGTGATGGATTGGACTACATTCACAACGTTTTGTAGTTCCTTGCAGTCTTGGGCAGAACAGGAGCTATACCAAGCTGTGATACAACTAGAAAGAATGCTTTCAATGGTGTATCTGTAAAAGTTGGTAACAGTCATAGCTGACATGCCAAATTTCCTTAGTCTTCTGAGAAAGTAGAGACTTTGGTGGGCATGGAGGGACCAGGACAGGTTGTTCGTGTCTTGAAGAGAGCTTGAAGCTCTCAACCCTTAGTCAGCCAAGATTTATACTGAGCGTAGGGAGGGGCAGTGGAATTTGACAAAGCGAATGTAAATGAACATGTAGAAGGCTGAGAAGGTGTTGAAATTGTCCAATGAGTGATCAGAATGCGTGAATGGCAAAACAAAGGCACAACTTGCCAAAGGACTGTCTGAGGAATGTGGCAGTTGGCCTGAAGAAGGGGGCCAGAGGAGGGCTGGAAAGCAGATGGAGAATGTGATGAAATGAAATGAAATAAAATAAATGGAAATGGGATGGAGGGGTGTGTTCATGCTCTGAAGTGGTTGAACTCAAGTCTGGAAGGCTGTAAAGTGTCTAATTGGAAGATGAGGTGCTGTTCCTCCAGTTTGTATTGGGGTTCGCTAGAAGATTGCAAAAGGCCAAGGACGGACATGTGGGCAGGAGAGCAGGGTGGTGTGTTGAAGTGGCAAGCAACAGGAAGGTCTGGGTCCTGCTTGCGGACGGACTGAAGGTGTTCTGCAAAGTCTCTCTACGCTCTCTATACAGATGGCTAGTGACACCTCTTCACAACCTGAACATGTTGAATAATAGAAGTTTACTGCTGATGTGTTGAAACAAAGTTTCAAATATACTTGATCACTCTGAAGGCTCGATATAAAAACACCTAGGCAAAATGGGTCATTTAATTGCAATTTACTGCATTCTGCACAGACCTCAACAAGTCAAGGAAGAATGGGATGAAGATGAGAGGGGAACTCAACAGAATGTTTTGCAGAAAAAGCTTCAGAGAGCAGATGTTAAAATAACACTTCTATTGATCTGTGTAAAGCCCTCAACTGAATGGTCAACTGAAAAATGACCATAAAAATGCTTGGATTTAATTGTGCTCATTACCCTTCACTACTTCCTTCATACTACATTAAAGAGCATTGAAAGCATTCATCTGACCTCTGCATTATTTATAGATCCAAGTGTCAACAGCCACAAAAAGGATTACAATAATTCTAAACATTATACTATGGTGAATATTTCTGGCATCCAAGTGATCAATCCATTTTTCATTAGAAGTTTGCTAACTGCCACTCTGAAAAGAACCTCCTTCAATGACTTCCAGCAGAGTTGATGGAAAACAGGCACTGTTCATCTGAAGAAGCTCATGCTTAGCATCTTCTGGGAGTTAGAGCCTCCTGATGGCGGACTTCAGCACATCAGCTGCTGCCGGGGCAGTCCAGATGTGATGAAGAGGAGGAAGCTGATGGAAGTGGTGAGGAAGGAAGAGGTGGTGTCAAAGCATTGTTGCCATAGTTTAAGTAAGATGGAAAAATGAATAGCTACATTGGACCTGTCAGATTATTGAACTGTCACCTGCTGAGAACAATGTTTCTGGAGCTGATTATCTCAGAAACCCTCCTCCACTCGTGGTGCAATTAGATCTTCATTTCAGTAGCTGGGAAGAAAGCCTCCCACCTCCCCCCTAAGTTCTTCCCACAGAACCTACAGGCGAGCTTCAGAAAACTTGGGGAATTTGTCTATGACTTACACTAATGCACTTTCTTCCTGTACTATTCCCAAGTGAAATCTTGCTTAAATCTTGCCTCCCTTAAAGAGATACATTCCTGATTTTAAATAGATCTTTAGGAGACCTGTATGAAGTTGAGTCCTGAAAGTGGGTGGAATTCGCCAGATTAGACAGTCAGGTGGGAAACCCATCCATGAAATTGTAATAGTAAATTTAAAATACCCACAATCTTTTGAATGGTAAGCAAATGATTTTCTGACACATTCTAATACTCACCCACTCCAAACCTTCCTGAATTTAATACTGGAGCGCAAAACACTATCCTTTATCTTTATTGCCTTTAATTTCTTCAATTTTTGATCATTATTGTTCAACTTAAAAGAAGTAATCTTTAAATGATGAGGTTATATATGGTTTACAAAAAAAATTCTGTCCAAAGTTCAATATCAATTCAACATATAATATTTTTATCCTGCTCTGTGAGATAAATTAAATTTTCTGTCCATGTGGCAATACAGATGGAATTGTAACTCAACCTATAGCTCAAATGGGACAGCCGTTTAAAAATAAAATTTTATATAGCCTGGAAATTCCTGCCAGTGAAAGCATCTGAGTCAACACAAACTGTCTGAATTCGGTCTAGAAAACCCAGGGTCAACAACTCACTCTGTGCTTCCCATAATATTCCTGACCGGATTGCCTGCCAGTTTTGCATCCTCCAGCATAGAGGCCCAGATTTTCATCTGTGAAGTGGAAATCATGATTCAGGCCACTTTTCAACATTGTGCTCCCATTTCAGGTTTGCGAATACCAGCTCATACTATTTTGCTTTTGGAAATTGATGGAGATGGGCTGGAGTTGGGGTTGCTATTTCCTGAATTAGGGCAGTAGCCAGAAAGGGGGTGGGTGATTGCTGAGGTGGGAAGGTTAGGGGGGCCATCAATATTCATTTGGATGGAGGTCCAATTCTGGACATGAGGCACCCCAACCCTCAATCTCACCCAGACGTCCCCATAAACCCTGTGCCTCCTCTGTACCCACCCGCTTCTTCCATTCCCCATGTTTCCACTCATCCCGTATCCACTATGGAGAGAACCCATGAGCCCTATAATAACATTGGGAAGACTTTGAGATGCTCATGAAACTGCTAAAATAAACAAATTCCACTTTAAAAGAAACTTAATCTTCTTAGGGGCTTGTAAAACTGTCAAAAATATAGCCATTCAAACTTTACTTTTAAAAAGTAGCCATAAAACTGTCAAAATAAACAGTCATTCAAAAACACTCTTAGGGCCTGATTTTACCTTTTTGATTCTAAGTGGTGAATCTGGAAGTGTTTCAGATTCAACTTTTAGACCCGTTCTCAGTCACCCCTATACACAATCTGCCTGAAAAAAAGCAGCGATTCTGAATCCACTGCAGAAGCCTGTGGGCAGGGCTAATCGTGCCCAAAACACTGCATTGCTCCTAGGCCGCATAAAGCAGCCCAGGAGCGATAACCTCCATAGACATTGCCCCAGCCCCACAACATAACTGTCTTCCATATTCACCCATCCCCCGCTACACAGGCCAATCACGACTCCCTGCTCAACCTACTCCCCACCTCCGATCGCACGCATAATGGCCGTGGACCCCTGCTTTTCCCCACTGATCACCCGCAGAGTGGCAGTGGACCTCCTTTGCCCTTGCCCCCCCTACCCCCTCCTTCCCCCACCAGAGAACGATCTGACCTGCCTCCTGCTTCCTCCCCTCTGCCCTCAGAGAACAATCTGGTCACTTCCCTCCTCCCCACCATCAGTGAGCCATCTTGCCTGCCTCCCTCCTCCTCCCCTTCCCACCAGGGAATGATCTGATCCATCTCCTTCCTCCTCCCCACCACCAGAGATTCATCTGGCCCGCCTCTCTCCTCCCCCCACCAGGGAACTATTTGGCCTGCCTCCCTCTTCCACCCCTCCCCCACCAGAGAACGATTTGACCCCCACTCCCCCACCAGAGAACGATTTGACCCCCACTCCCCCACCAGAGAACGATTTGACCCCCACTCCCCTACCAGAGAACGATTTGGCCCGCTTCCCTCCCCCCTTCCTCCCCAGCACCAAACTGAGCTGCTGGAAGCTCTGAATTTACCTCCTCAGAAGTGAAGCACCCGAAACAGACGTTTGTCTGTTTCGCGCCAAATCTGGACGGCAAACACGGTGGTAAAGGGGAAATTGCAGGTAAGTTTGGGCATTCAGCCCATTAAGTTAATTTAAATGCATGACATTTTAGCCACTTGGTAAAGGGGGAACGGGCGCAGAGGCGGTCACAGATCACGCTACTCACCTCATGCCTAACTTTACCAAGTTTTCACCCCCGAAAACAGGCACAACTTGTTGATAAAATCAGGCCCTTAGTCCTCTTAGCAGCTTCAATTAGCAGAAATACGTCCCAGTTAGTTGTATCAATAGCTCCTACTGAGCTGTATCCAATAGTGAAGCTTGCAGGTCACCAAGTATTCATTATGAGATTCCATTGCACAACTGTATCAGCCAATTCTCTGGAGCTGAATGTGGTAAAACCTTCAAATATTGAGACAGATGGCCATCTGTTCACTATTTCAAAGGCTGGAGAGGTGGCTGGCCTGTCAATCAATTAAAAGCACTGGGTTTAATTGATACAGTAAAATCAGAGTTACAACAATGTCGTATGCAGATATGCCCTTCATCCAATGGATAATGATATGCATCTAAAGACACCTCCACTCCAACAGAAACTGGTCGATTTAATGGTCAATTACATTTTCTAAATGAAACCATTTTAAAAATCATCATGTTGATGTCACACACTAGTGCACTATGATGTGAAGTTGGTAACACCCTTTAAACTGAAATTGAAAGGATCCTGATTCCAGATTAGGGTTCACCCATGGTTTATGATGGTTCTAAGGTGCTGTGGACAAACTAACCTGCCAAAATGGGACTGACTATGAAAATAATTGCGGGGGAGGAGAGTGCTAAAATACCAAACCCCGCAATGGGGTCAGCAGTGCTAAATGCCGGTTCATTACTCGCACACTTATCGTGCAACACTTGAAAACTGCCAGCGACAGGGATGGAGATCGGTGCAAAATCCTAGAATACCCACAACTTCTAAAGTGTACCGGCCTCATTCTGCTTTTGACGGAAGCATCAAAATCCAGCCCAGAGTGTGGAAGAGCTTCATTACACATTTAAAACACAATTCATTTACCTTGCCTCTGCCCTTCTGCTCACCACTTCTCATTTTGCCTCTCCTCCCACTGCTTCCCTACCCAACTCTCCATCCACTGGTTCCCTGCTTGACTCTCCCATTCGCTGTTTCCCTGTCCAACTCTCTGCCTGCTGTTTATCTGCCCGACTCTCACTGCTTCCCTGCCTGGCTCCTGCACCCTCTACCCCCTACCCCACCCTCCCCAGCCCCCTCTTTGTCTCCTGAAAGCTTGCTGTGAGAGAGGGATAAGATCAGGGGCGACAAGAGGGAGGAAACAAGATAAGAAAAGCTGTAAGCCAAACAGCTGGGCAGGGAAGCAGAGAGTAGGAGAGAATACTAGTGAACAGGAGAGGCACTCCAAAATGTCACTTCTCAGGATACACATGTTGGCCCAGGATGTAATTATTTCATCCTTTTGAAAATGTTATTCATGTATAAGTCAACTCCTATTTTTGCCTAAAAGTCTGGCCTCAAAAACTGAAAGGCCAAAGTCTTAACTTCTTATCCAATTGAATGGAAACAGCAGCATAATTAGACCCACCCAATGTACGATAGGATTTTCCAAAATACAGGAGTTTTTCCCTGACAGAATTCAATCTGCTACAGAAATAAAAATTCTATCAATGTAAATAATCATCATTTGACACAAGTCAATTGCCACTTCCTAGAAAACATAACAGTTCTTACTTTTAAAATAGTCAAGTTTATCTGGTGTTGAAAGCAGACAGAAAATTGCCTTCACAGTATTCAAGGCCACATCCACATTTGTGCTAGCTCCAAACATCCTTGCAGTAAGAATGAAGAGAATCGGAGAACAGGTTCATGAGGCCCACAAAGACATAGAACCCTTACAATGTGGACCATTGGTATTTTGAAGCAGAACTCCAGATATCTCAACAATACAATGCTGCCAGTCTCAGGAGTCATTATTTACTGCAGTTCCACATCTTTGCAATATAAAAGGAGCCTAATCATAGAAGAGGAGGCCAAACCACAATCAAGTCCAGAACTACATACAGACATTAAAGGCCAGATTTTGGTGGTACTGGCCATGGGGATGTGTTCAGCATTTGCCGTGACAGGACATTGCAAAGGTTCTGTACCTTGCCGAGCGAGTGCACATGACAGTGAATGAATTCAAAAGTTGTCTTGGGGCAGCCAACTATACTCCTAAGGATTCACTCCTTCAAGTGGCAATAAAGAATCAATGCGGATTTAGGCTAACTGCCCATCAATTACCCTTATTAAATTTTACACCTGTATTTTAGTTTTAGGTGTAATTCATAATGAGAATGATTTCAAAAATTAACATGGATTTCTTTTTAACAAGAATACTTTTAAAATTAAATAACTCTTGTTTCAACAATTTCTCTCAATTTCAACATGATTTATAGAGTTTTTAAATAATGCTTTTTAAAATGATTTACCTGATCAAAGCTATTGTTTTAAAAAGTTTTAAAATCATTAATTCTGCAAATTGTTCACAACTTTGTAATTCTATAAATTTAGTTGGGCGGGATTTCACAGCCCCGCTTGTCCCGAAACTGTAAAATCCCACCCAAAATCGATGGACCTCCCTATGGTCCGCCCCTCACCCGCTCAGATTCCTGAGTGGCGAAGTGTCTTTGCAGCACTGTGATCTGCAAAATTTGAGTCTGAATGTTACATTTTTTGGTTCTTGAAGTTTGAACATAATCAAATTTCAGACTCAAATGTTGAATCTTCATCCAGTGTACTTTTTGCAACCTGTCACATGACTAGTAAACTGATATGTTGCTGTTCATCATCTCACTGCAATGCAGAAAGAAACGAGGCATCCCAGATGTACATTCTCATAACAATCATTTCCTATTTCTTTATGACCATTATAAAAATATGACATTCTTTTCTTTAAAAAGTCTCTATCTCAACATCACTGTTCTGATCATTAAGTATTTCTTTCTAAAGTAAAAGATTAACAATCAACTTTTATAAAATGTCTTTTATAGCTTGTCTTATTTGCTAAATAATAATATTCTTGTTATCACTTGGATTGTAAAATGTTGTGCCTCTTCTTCTGAGCCAAAGCAGGATTCTGCAATCATTTTTGGCTTGTCAGTACTTCTCAAGCTCTGCATTAAGATTCTGCGGCACATGTTCCTCTTCCAAACATCCTATGTGCCTGTCTTCCACCAGTTTTTCAGCTTCCTGCTGTGCCTGTTCTGCTTGATTGGTTGCATTTCATATTTCTTCTTTCAACCTCTCTACCATTTTCCGCAGTTTCTTATTGGTCTCCAGTAAATCACTCTCTGACTGTGATATAATGTTAAACTGCATCTGGAGTTCACTAATTTGCTGTCTGAACTCAACACTATCATTCTTTCCTTTTTCAAGTTCTTCAATTTGAAGCATGTGCTGTTGAAGTTTTGACCTGAAGTTCAGGACCTTGCTTTTGAGTGCTTCCCTCCTCTGTTAACTGCATTGCAAACAGTTTCTTTTCAATATGCTCCTTTTTCAGCTCGCCATATAATGTCTTGCTCAGCCTTCAATCTTTCCAAATCAGCAACTTTATTTTCTAATACTAACTTTTAATCTCGGAGCACTGTAAGTCTCTGGAAATTTATTTTAGTTACTTGAACTTGCCAAATAACCCACCTTCCTAATCTGTCAAGAACACTTCATGTTGAAGACTGGCCTTGAGAATTTCAATATCTAACTGCAACCCATTCATTTGGCTTTGCATGTTATTGCTCGTAACAATATAGTTTACTCAATCTGTAGGTTCTGTGGCTCTGGTAGTCACTTTCTCTCTTCTGATCAGGAGTTCTTCATTAGACTTACTATCCCTTCAATCCTCTGCAATGCTTCCTTCCCTCTCTTGGTTTACTCAGGTAAACTGCAACTCTTTGTATTGCTCAACCCCAGGAGATTGGATCATCTGTTTCATTGATGTAGAATACACAGTTAATATGTTTTCCTTTATGTGTGGTTGCTCTGATTGGGATCCTTCCTAGCTGTTGAGTCTCAGTACCTTCACATGCTGTTAGTTTGACGTTGCCCAGTTTGAGAGCACCTTTTCTTGGGTAACCATTTTCTTTCAAATTTTCAGGGACGATCTTCTGCTATAATCTTAGCAGAATGATGTTACTCTGTGCTCCAATTATGGGCTTCAGCTTCAGCAGCAGTTATTTCATTTTTGCACAACTCTCAGTTTTCTCTCTCTCTGGCACAAATTAGGATCGATTTTTCCTCAATCTATTTCAACATTAAATCCTCATAATTTTGGACTCAAATGCATCAAATGTAGACCGTAGGATGCTGGAGCAGAAATAGGTCATTCAGACCATCGGGTCTGCTCCGGCGTTCAACGAGATCATGTCAGATCCGATATGTCAGTCCTCAACTCCACTTTTCCACCTTATCCCCATAACCCTTGATTCCGGTTTATGTTTGAACGCTCATTTCTCACTCTCTGCTGATCTAAATAGTTGCGTGCATGTATTTTCACTGGGAACTGTCGCATCCAGCTATTTCAAGCAGTTGTACAATTCCTGTGTTGACTGAGTTCTCAAACTACTAGCCATCAAGGCATAGGTGTTAGGTTTCTTTTCCTTCACATGCTTTGGAAAGACAGGGCCCTAGAGACAGAGTGCTGTTGTTCTGTCTCTAATACTAGCTTACTGTCTTCTTTCTTTGTACTAAATATCTTTTCACAGTGATTGGGCTTCTAGTCCACATGCGAGACATTTCCTTGTTCTGTGAACTAACGTCATCCTCCGCAGCTCCTGTTTTTCCTCTGAGTCTAGTCTGCAGTTTGTGTTGCTGTTTCATTGTGTCCATCCTACTGCCATTCTCTTAACCGAAGGTTAGCAATTTGGACAATCAGCATCTTCATTTATTTGCTCATGGATTCATGTGAGCAGTGTCTACATCCGGCAATATTGTGAGCTTGACCTTCATTGTTTGCAGAGCCCCAAATCAGCTGATCTTTCATCTTTTCTTTTGTTTCCTTGGATTTACATTTTTTAGCTGCATTTTTTAATCTCATAAAGAAATTGTCAACAGGTTCTCCAGGCTCCTGCATCAGGTTTGAAATTCATACCAGTGGATCTGATAGTCTAACTTTGGCTGGAGATGCTGAAATTCTCAGAAAATGTCTGGGATTTTACTGCTGTTCTCACTCATCTCCCAGCTGTTAAACAAATATAATGCTTTCTCTTCTGCCTACCTAACATAGCTAACCCTTTCCTCTTCACTCATGCCTTTTAGAAAGCTATTTAATGCATCGCTCGACTTAAACTTCTCAAATGCTTGCAAAATTTCATTAGTTTCACAATTCATTACAGGCTGTAGCTGTGTGCCCATTGCTGCAGCAACACTTATTTTGTTTTTGCACAACTTTCTCAGTTTTCTCTCTCTCTGGCACTAATTAGGGTTGATTTTTTCAATCTATTTTAACATTAAATCCTCATAATTTTTGACTCAAATGTATCAAATGTAGACCATAGGACACTGGAGCAGAAGTAGGTCATTTGGACCATTGGGTCTGCTCCAGCATTCGATGAGATCATGTCAGATCTGATATGACAATCCTCAGCTCCACTTTCCCGCCTTATCCCCACAACCCTTGATTTCCTCACTGATTAAAATTCTATCCATCTCAGCCTTGAACATTCTTAAGGACCAAGCCTGTACAGCACTTTGCGGTAAATAATTCAACAGATTCACTACCTCATAAGAGAAGAAATTACTGTCAATTCTGTCTTAAATGGGTGACCCTCACACTGATATTATGCCCTTTGGTCCTAGACTCTCCCACAAGGGGAAACAAACTCTCAGTATTTATCATGCTAAGCCCCTTGAGAATCCTACATGTCTCAATACATTCTTCTAAATTCCAATATATTTTTTGCAACCCTTCATTGTTACTCAGCACCTGAATGCTACAATAAACATGGCATCAAGGATGTAGATTCACAATACCATATGCAATTACTTTAAATCAGCTTCCTGCTACCAGGTTTGCCGCACCTAGATTTCCTCTCCGAAGAATGCTCTTCAGTCCCAAGAAAGGCAGGCTTTCTTTCCCTCACTCGTCCAGCATGAATCTATTGGCAACAAGTAATTTCGTTATGTGTGGCCTGCCCTAGAACCATTGTGAAGAAATCTGGCAACTCAAAACCGCTTTATTTGCTTTGCAGGCAATAATATAACTATTGAAGTAATTGTTGGAGCCCTTTAAATTACTTTCAACTGTGCAACACTCTTTCCAATAGCCTCTGTGCAGCTCAGACAGAAAATGTGCTGCATTTAAATTCCATAAATATAACGAATACTGAGCAACTTGAGACAGGCAGTTGAAGCATGTGAATGTACCACTTACATGAAACTTGCACACATTAAGGAACTGCGAGCTAGTGTATTTTAACATATTTCAAACTAAGGCTAATTTCATTATATACTGAAATGTTTTAATTAGGTAGTTTTCTGGGCAGTGTATCTTCAGCACCACAAATCCCACACTGATAAAAAAGATACTCTAGGTTAATACAGCATGTTGGCTGTCCCACAAAAAAAATTGGCTTGGCCAAGTGAAAAAATATTACCACTCCCTCTCTAAAGTAAAATCATATTTTTATTCCAGGATCATCCTGGAGGATAAAGGAAATTCCAAACTCTTTTCTCAAATACAAGCCATCTCCTTTGGCCCCATCATTCCCCTCCAATATCCTCACATCAATGTTGATTACAAGTAATTCATGAATTTACACGCTCTTAACCTACCCAATTATCCACCTCAGCCTCTTCATTTAAAAAAAACTCCAATTTCATTCTGGCAACCCAATCCGAACTTAGAGTTCTCCACAGCAACTCAATTTCTTATTCCTCAGAAAATATGTGCATGCCATGAGACATGTATCTAATCCCTTCAACCCTCCCTAACTTAACCTTTTGTCTTTATATTTGCAAACATTTTCCACAGGTTCTCCTCATCTGCAGGTTCTGCCTCTTTTTAAATTTCAGTAGTGAAATTCCTTAAAATTCTTCTGCAGGTTCTGCCTCTTCTTAAATTTCAGTAGTGAAATTCCTTAAAATTCCCAGTTTGGTGCCCTGTCCTCCCTATTGGGAGGCACTGTCACAGGTACCCGGCCTCTGTCTCTCCTCCTGCTGACTTGCATCTTCCATTTGTGGCCACACCCTGGGATATGGTGGGAGATCCAGTTAGGGACTAATAGCACTTTGGTTAAATTCGATGAAGACTGAGATTAAAGATGCTAACTAAGTGAATAAGGATTCCACAGGTTCTGAACAAGTGAAAAAATAAACATACTAGACCTGTTCAGAAAGATAAAACAATTTGCAATATCTAGCTTATACTCTAATATTCAAGGTAAAAATGAATAGACGTGAATTAACAGGCAACTCTGGTTGGCCACACCACACTACACTACACTATAGATGGCAGATATGACCAAACCAGATTCCATGGACAACCGGCCCAGACGTTTGCCATGTTGTGAGTCAACTGATCTCACTGAAATGTCATTTTTCACGAGAGTTTAAATCTCCGCTTCTAAAGATGTCTTGGAATTTTTTCCAAAATTTGCTCCCACTTGGATGTTTTCAACAATGACTTCCCTCACAGGGTTTCAATCTCATCTTCTGAGATTCCATTTCCCTGGATTTCTGAGTACACTCATGCTTCACCTTCTAAGAACAATTAGATCCCCAGCCATGCCCCTTAACCCTTAATTCCTTTACTGTTCAAAAATTTATTTATCCTTGCCTTAAAAACATTCAGTGAGGCAACCTCAACAGCTTCACTGGGCAGGGAATTCCACAGAATCACAACACTTTGTGTGAAGATGTTCCTCCTCAACTCAGTCCTAAATCTGCTTCCCTTTATTTTGAGGCTACGCTCCCTCATCCTAACTTCACCTGCCAGTGGAAACAACTTCCCTGCTTCTATCTTATCTATTCCCTTCATAATCTTATATGTTTCTATAAGATTTCCCCTCATTCTTCTGAAATCCAATGAGTATAGCCCCAGTCTACTCGGTCTCTCCTCATAAGCCAACCCTCTCAACTCCGGAATTAACCTAGTGAATCTCCTCTGCACTCCCTCCAGTGCCAGTATATCCCTTCTAAGTAAGGAGACCAAAACTGTACACAGTACACCAGCACCCTATACAGCTGCAATATAACCTCGCTGGTTATTGCCAGGCCACAATCTGGTAATTTGTGGCCTGGCAACAGGGCAATGCTGCTGGATATTTGTAAACACTCAACTGTTTTTATAATGTCCATTAGGGAGGATCACATCTCTCTTACATGGTTGGACACTTTTCATTGACTTTAATGCCCTCAGGCCAATTTGGTTTAGACAGTAAATATTGAATTGAAGGAAAAACACCGAGGACTTTACGTTGAACATACATCAGGAAATGATTCCACAACCATGGAGTTGACAAAATCTAAAGATAACAAGTAAACAATAAAACAGATTGTAACAAGAATGGGGCCTGAATACATGCAGAGATTACCATGTGGGCTTGAGAGTAAAATCTTTGGGGAAGTGTATTGGCTTCATTGGGGCAGATATGAGTGGAAGTGTGACAAATGCAGTGGCAGAAACTGGACAGTAGATGAAAAGGCAGATGAGAATGGAGTGCGGAAGGCAATGCTGGGGAGGGGCAGGAAGCGAGGTCGGGGCAGACAAGGTACAGTGCCACATCGTGAACGGAATTCTCCCATCTGGGACTAAGTCCCATTTGAGGGGTACGGGGACATCGGGTATTTCCTGCTGCCAAGCTCATTAATTAGGTAACCAGGTACTTTATGCTATATTCCACGGCGAAGCAGGCCTGATAGCGTGTAATCTGGCATCCTTTCTGGGAACCATGCTGAAAAAACAATCAACACCATTGACTCACTCTTGAAGAAAGATGGTGGACCTCCTAAAAATGAAGATGCTTCTCTTGGAGCACCTGAGAAAGTGGATGGAACTGCAGAAACTTTGAGGCTGGAACATGGACACCCTTGATGACACTGAACCTGAAATGTCCACATGCAGATGCTCTTTCTCACCCACTGTTGTCATGTCCAGGGTCGCTGACAGCTTCCAGCCTGAACTCTGGAGGTAGCTCCAGCAATTGGTCACGTGCATAGCGACATCTACATGCCACATCATTCCAGACATGTTTCTACCAGCATGTTTTCCCGCTGGTGCTACAGATAATTGGGCATGATTGCTCTGGCTTTCATCTGCATCTCATTAGCAGGATGCAAATGCGTTTCACACTGGCCTCTTGTGGGTTTCCTGATCCATCATGGCAGGCACCAGCAGAAGACCCAGCTGTAACTTCATGCCAATGTAAAACTGAATTTTGGACTGCTGGCCAAATTCTCCCCCTACCAGCCAGACATTGAACCACCCCTGGTGTGGTTGAAAGAATTCCTCCCATGTCAGCATTTTTAGATCCTTTCAAATTCGTGGTCACAACCACGGCACAGCACTGATACTTGCTACACAGGAGGAGACTGCCTTCCAGATCCACTAATAAATGTGTCACCATAACTTAAAATGTATAACAGGAAGCAAAGCTTGTATTTACATAGCAAATACCACATCAGTCAGAAATATCGAGTTCTTCATATTCAATGAAGACATTTAAACTGATTTGACTGTTGTCATGGAGACAAATATAACAGTTATCTGATGTACAGCAAGAACAAAGGAAATAATAAGAAGAAATAAGAAGAAAATTGACCCTTCGCGCCTGCTCTGCCATTCAATAAGATCATAGCTGACTTGATTCTGGTCTGAACTCCACCTTGCTGCATGGCCCCATAAATCTCTGACTCCCTTGTAGATCAAGGAGCTGTCACTCAGCTTTGAATATATTCAATGATCCAGCCTCCATTGGTTTCTGTTGCAGAGAATTCTGAAGATTGATGACCCTATGAGAGAACAAATTCCTCCTTATCTCCAACTTCTATGGGAGATATTTTATTTTTAAATGGTGCCCCTAATTCTGGATTCCCCCAAAAGGGGAAATATCCTCTCATCATCCACCTTTCAAGCCCTCTCAGAAACCTATGTTACAATAAGGTTATCACTTTTTCTTCTAAACTCCAATGAACGTAGGCCCAACCTGCTCAATGTTTTGTCATAATCCACCTCATTCATCCCAGGAATCAGCCTAGTAAACCTTCTCTGAGCGTTCAATGCAAGTATATCACAAAATTGTTCACTGCATGAGGCCATTCAGTCCATTAGCTCTGCACCAGCTATCTGAATGAATAATTCACTTCGTGCCATTCTCCTGTCTTCTTCCCATCACCCTGCATATTCTTCCTTTTCAAATAGCAATGTAATTCCCTTTTGAATGATTCAGTTGAACTTGCCTGCACCACAAGCCCAGACCAGACCACCATATGTCAGACATTAACTACCTGCTGTGTGAAAAAAAATTCTCATGTTGTTTTTGCTTCTTTTGCAAATTATTTAAATCTATGCCCTATTGTTCTTGATCCTGCCAAAGGCAGGAACAGTTTATCTCTGTCAACTCTGCCCAGAGCCCTCGTGGTTTTGAATATTTCTAGCAAATCTCCTGTCAGTCTCTCTTCTCTAAGGAAAACAATCCTAGCTTCCATCTATCTTCATACCTGAAGTTTCCTGACCCTGGAATATTTCTTGTGAATTTTTTCTGCACTCTTTCCACTGCCTTCACATCCTTCTTCAAGTGCAGCACCGAGAACTGAACACAATGCTACAGCTGAAGCTGAACTACTATCTTATACAAGTTCAACATAGCCTCCATGCTCTTGTATTCTATGCCCTTCCTAATAAAGCCTAGGATACTGTATGTTCCTGAACATTGCACTCTCAACCTGTCCTGCCACCTTCAATTACTTATGCACACATACAACCAGGTCCCTCTGCCACTGCACCCCTTTTACAGTTGCACCTATAATTTTATATTGTTCCTCCATGTTCTTCCAATCAAAACAAATCACTTCATATCTCTTTACAGTGAATCTGCCACCAGTCCACCCATTCCACAAATTTGCATATGTCCTTTTGAAGTTCTACACTAAACTCTTCACAGTTTACAATGTTTCTAAGTTTCATTTCATCTGCAAATTTTAAAATTGTGCCCTATACCCCAAGATCTAGATCATTAATATATCAGGAAAACCAAAGGTCCCAACCGGACTCCTGGGAAACTCCACTACAAACATTCTTCCAGCTAGAAAAATATTCATTAATCACTACTCGCTGTTTCCTGTCATTCAACAAAGTTTATATCTATGTTGTTACTTTCTCTTTTATTTCATGAGTTATAATTTTACCCATAAGTCTGTAGTGTGGCACTTACTCGCCTTAAGTAAGGTGGTCAAACTGTACGCAATTCTTTGAATGCAGTCTCACCAATGCCTTGTATAGTTGTAGCAAAACTTTCCTGCTTTTATACCCATCCCCCTTGCAATGAAACCCAACATTCCATCTTGCTTCCTAATTACTTGTGACAAGGGGAAGCACAGTGGTTAGCACTGCTGCCTCACAGCACCAGGGACCCACAGTTGATTCCCGGCTTGGGTCACTGTCTGTGTGGAGTTAGCATGTTCTCCCCGTGTCTGGTTGCTCTGGTTTCCTCCCACAGTCTGAAAGACATGCTGATTAGGTGTATTGACCATGTTAAATTTTCCCTCAGTGTACCCAAACAGGCACCGGAACGTGGTGACAGAGGGATTTTGACAGTAACTTCATTGCAGTGTTAATATAAGCCTACTTGTGACTAATAAATAAACTTTTACTTCAGACTGCCTGTTAATCTTTAGAATTCATGTACAAAAATACTGGGATCCTTTTTACACAGCATTATGCAGTCACTCTCTATTTACCCCACTGATAACACTGGAAGGATTTATATACACCGATGTTTTTCATAGGAGGAATGTTTTCTTTAAACATTAGCAAAGTTCTGTTTAGGTAGTACCTGCAGGTAGAGAGTAGCGTCTGGGAAAATGACGCAGTGGTAGCACGATGCCAGCAAATCAGCATACCAGCCAACTCAAAATCACACAGCCACTTGGCTGTTTTTGCCTTCATGTTGGACTGTGAAAATTGTGCCCTAATCTGTAGATAATGTAGTTCAAAAGATTGCCAAAGTAACCTCTTAAAAAAACAAATTTACCATCATTAAAGTTACTTCAAAACAGAAAAAAACTCAATGATTTTCTTTTGCCAACAAATAGCTATTTCCAACGTACGCTTCAAATGGAATAGGGAAAAAAATGTTTTGGAAAACTAAAGCTGGTGAAGGATATTTCTTTGGGCAAAACTTCACATCTAATTTACTGAGCCCATTCCTTTACAGTTCAAGAGGAAACATTCCAGCTTCTAGTGAACATAAAGGCGTGGAGAAATATCCTGTCTAACAGAGAAGCTAGTTCTACTGAGAATTTGAACATATATGTTAATCATTCCTTATTTTCTGTTCCCTTTCCCATCAAAAAACCTCCAGGACAGTCCTGTTAAATGAGGAGTGATCACTAATACCACATTGAGAGAGAAACAGACACACCATTACAATTCTCCAACCAGAAACATAATCTGAAGCATATGAATAAAAGAGAAACACACAATCAAGGTTCAAAATGTAAAAACAAGCCGAAGAATCTGTGAGCTACAGTTATTAAACCAGAACTTTCTCCTTCACTTATTAATGCTATGTCCTGAACAAATGGCTTCAAATTAATTAGGGAGAATACCTCAGCACATGTACCAAAGCTATGATAATGGTCATCATTATAATCAATTATGATGTCCCAAGAATAAATTAAAAGGTACATTTTTAACAAAGTCATTATCCTTATGTATGTACGAGTTACTGCAAAGCTCCCCTCCCTTCATAGTACTTAAAACTAACTTTAAGAATATGCTCTCCATTTTTTTCTCACCCCAATTGTTTCGCTCTCGCCTGTGTTCTTTGGGGAATAACCTTACTTCCACTAAACATCCTTGCTAAGACTCTTGACTGGTGTACAGGGCTCAAATTGTGGGGCAATCCCCAAGGAGAATACGCATTCTTCCACTACAGAGCAAATCTTCTTATTTCTGTACAAACAAACCATTGATAATAAAAGAAAACACAACTTACCGGTTAATACATCTGCACTGAGTATATAGTTTGGGAGAAAAATGTACCAAATAAATCCTCAAGCCAGAATAAAACCTCTTGCAGAAACAATGGTAACATTCAACAGCATTCTTGTAAACTGCATTAAGAATAATTTAGTCGATGAAATATGTGCATACCCACAGGCATAAAATGAATTGACAATTTGTTATTTTTTTAAATGAGAGAGCAATGCTGGCTAGGGAGCTAAGTGACTGTTTTGCGTTTCTTTGAGTAGTGCCATAACATCTTGGATATTGACCTAAGCAGCAGGTAGAGCTTCAGTTTAATATGTCATTTGCAAGATAACAACTTTTAATGCACACTGCCTGAGTATGGTACTCAAGTGTCAATAATCTAGATTATATGCTGAAGTACTTCAGTGAAACATGATTCTGTGACCTCCTGATTCATAGCCAAGTATTGCACTCTCTCAGCAATGCGCAAGTGTCAGACTAAATGGTGCCCTCAAATTCTATTACTGGACTCAAGCTCACAAGGTTCTGGCTCAGTATCAATAGCATCATCAACTGAGCCAAACTGATATTATTACTAGAATAATTAACATTTGCAGAATAACTTCAATGCATAAATTGGCACAAGCTAAATTATAGAAGAAAATAACTTACTTCCACCACATTTCTCCACTTTAGTTTGTCTTTCTGTAGTGGTGCCCAAATATTCAAGAGGTTCACTGGGGAAAAAACAGAATATTGGGGTGGACTTTAAAGAAAATTATAAAAAGTAAAAAGCTCAGTATTTAACAGAAATAGTTGGAAGGAAATATAATTTTAAAAAATCATTACATTTACTAATATACATTGCGCTGGAAAGAAACTTGATTCGGTTTAGGTTTGTTGAATGTAAAAACACTTAGAATCGTAGTATGAATCCTAGAGTATTAGTGCACTAAAACAACCCATTTGATCCTTCAAATTCAGTACTTTTTTTCTAAATCATTATCTTCTCCTGATCGTTGAAAATAGCCTTTGATATTGTTCTTTCTCAAGTAACAATCAAATTCTTTTTTAAAAGTGCAAATAGAATTGATTTCAACATAATATTTGTTCATTACGCTCATTAGCACAATAAATGCACAGCAGTTATGATAATATTTAAGATTAGTAATTTGCATTTATCTCTTCAGCAACAACTTTTGGAATATGCCCATGAAAGACTTCTGATTATTTCAGAACATAATACTCCATGATTCTGCAACTGAACTTATTCTGTCCCTGTCTAATTGAACGTTTACTGCATTTGTTTGACGCCCGTTGGTCATGAAATGCAGGTAGAAGCTTTGCATCCAAACTCAGAACAGTGAAAAAGAATCAACAGCAAAAGTGAAAGAAAGCAGGTGAAATTAGCAGTCTTGCGAAAAAAAGTTATTTTAAATTACTTTCTTTGAAAAAGAAATTTAAATCTCCAAAGACAACTAGGTACTTTATTCATTGTTCAATAAAAATTAGTTTCAAATTTCATTCCAAAGCATTTGCCAGATCAGAGTAGTCTCAGTGAATTCTGGCTATCGAATTCCATAAACTCAAGATTTACAATTGTGTTAAGAGAATTTAGTATGTCTACTGCCTTGGCTCGGTGATAGAACTCTCTCCTGTGTCCAGAAGTTGAGAGTTCAGGTCCAATCCACAAACCTGAACACGTAATATCTAAAATTTCACTACACTAAAATGAATGCCACACTGTCCAAAATGATACCTTTCAACTAACATATCAAATCAAGGCCGTGTCTGTCCACTCAAGTGAACGCAATAGATTCTATGGCACTATTCAAACAAAAGGGGAAAAATTAATGTGGCATTCTGACCAATATTTGCTCCTGAAGCAACATCACTAAAAACAATTGCTTGTGGGTCCTTCTTCCGTGCAAAGTGGCTGTTACACTTCCCTCTGTCACAACAATGGTTATGATTCAAATCCACTTCACTGGCTGTGAAACAATTTTGGGATGTCCTGACATTGTGAAATGCACAATATGAAAGTAAGTTAAAAGCAAAATACTGCAGATGCTGGAATCTGAAACAAAAACAGAAAATGCTGGATAACCCCAACGGACCTGACAGCATCTGTGGGGAGAGAATAGAGCCAAAGTTGAGAGTCTGGTTGATCTTTTGTCAGAGCTAAGAGCAAAGAGAATCAGCAGAGATTTAAAATATTGGGTTGGGGGGGTGGTGGGGTGAGTGTGGGATTGATCAAAGGGAAAGTAAATGAGGATTCACAAGGCTGAGAAGGTGCTAATAGCATCCATTAAGTGATCAGAATGCGAGAATGGCAGAACAGAGGTACAGATTGTTAAAAGACTGCCTAAGGAATGTGGTAGTTGCACTGAAGGGCAAGGACGAGGGTGTGGAAAGAAGGAGAGCGTGTACGTTCTTACTTTCTTTACCACAAAAACAAAGGTAGGTTGTTGGATTTAAAACTCCTAATTGCGCATTTCTATTCAAGTATGTTGACTGAAGATACTAAAGTAACTGTGCTATTGTAATTAAGATGATTCATGTATTAGTAGTGGAATTGGTGGGATGATGTTGGCAGGAACGTGATGCAGCAGTTTCTCCAATAATACAGGGTACACCGAGGATGAAATAGAAACACAAGAGACTAGAAGAAATCCAAAAACCACAGTAATGACAAACGGAGGTTATTTAAAGACAACGCACCTGGTGGGAAACTGATAGAGTCAGGCAGATTGGATTGACTTTAATGGAAAGTAAAATTATATATAACGAAAAATAGTCATGTCAACCAATACTTGCCAGAAGGTTGAGCAAAATTACCTGCAGGGAGCCCTAACAGAGATTGAGGAACTAAAGTAAGAAAGTCCACAGTCAGAGCAAAATGTAGAAGTAAAGCCAAAGGTGAAGAAAGATGAAATAACTAATGATATTAGAGGTAAATATCTTGTGTAGTGATTCAGAGACTTCATGGCTCAGGTAGAAATTGCAGTGTGGAAGAGGTGTTCGGTCATGTGGGTGGAGGAGGGGCATCCGCCAATCATGGGATGGGTTTACCAATAAGATTTTGTACCAGCAGAAGCGCTCTGTCTTCAAGCAATGCTGGAAAGACACATACTTGTTGGATCTAGCAGTCCTCGGTTCATTTTAGCTGCTGGGTTGCCCAAGACCTGGGGAGTCTAGTCCGCCAGGGTTAAAGCTAAAATGAAGAATAAACTGTGCACATAACCTCATTAGTTGGATATGGTTTAAATTAGCCTCTAAAGAATAGATTGGGTACCCATCCCTACTCATTAACACCAAACTGGGTTCTCAGCAGGTTGAGTTTAGGTTTGAGATTTTTAACATCCAGATCAACCAATTTTTTGAAGTATAGAATTTCTCCAAAAGGCATAGTTTCACTGAAAATAATGGAAGTTAAAGTTGCCCTACTATTAATGATTCTAAGATTTTATGACCCAGATATAATGAATACGATTGATTTAAGCACATGGTTACAACTAGAAAAAATGCTCAATATATGTTCATACTTTCAACAAATCAATTGCACATTTATTGTAGCAGGAAAGATTTCTGCATTATAATTCAGTTTTATGTTAGAGGCTTAGTCTTAATGTTGCAAATCCAGTATGAGAACCATGTCACAACTATTACTCATATTATATGCAAGTGATACTTTCTAACGCAATTTACAACAGTATGCTGTAGGATAACAATTGAAATTAAATGTACAAGTATTGTTTTAAAGCAGAACACCCTTAAAGAGTTACTCACCAAGGCTCATAAAACTGAGTGTTTGAGATATTTGATACCTAAAGGTTATAGTTCAAAAGCTTCAACAAAAGGCCAATTTGAACAGACTAAAACAACAACATTCTTTTAGTAATTAAAATACTCCTTCAGTGTTACTAACATGATTCAGATTCTCACCAGGCATCTGACATCACCATTCAACAGGGTTAATTTTTGCTTGTGGCAGTAAACTCATCTTTTCAAAGTGTGTAATTCCTTTGAATGCCGATTTCCCATGAATTCAGCTTCCTTTTAATTTGCTGGATTGGGAATTCCCCAGAACATCTTTAGTTTAGCCGTATTTCAACTTCTTTCCCAGTGGGATCAGAACCAAACCTCAGCCCTCTTCCCTCCACCCAAACCACAAATCTAACTGAATGCAGCCCCCACAGCTATTAGCTCATTCCCTCATCAGACTGTAGGCTCTTCAGGGGAACGCCTGGAAAAGAAGTAGCTTGCAGAGAAAGATCGCAGCCACATAAAAATAGTTATCGAAACAAAAACGTTTGTTTACACAGCCTTGTTAGTACAAATGCCACAAACACCATTACTGGGGCATCCAGCACTTCTACACCTGTTGCTGGTTCCAGACTCCAACCAGGGTGGGGCGAGGATGGGGGGGAAATGCTAATTTTCCTTCAAGAGGGTCTCCTTAGTACACATCCCTCATTCTGCTTCATAGTTTGACTGTGAGATCTTGGGGTGCTGGTGTAAAGGAGGAAGCCAGCCATGGCTGGAAAGTGTGTAAAGCATTTGTTAAAGAATTGTGGGCCATTATCAGATATGAGTTCATCTGGGATGATGTGGCTTGCTAACATCTCTTTGAATGCTTTGATGAACTGTCTCCGTGGTGGTCAGATGAAGTGGCTTTACTTCCACCCAAGTGAGAAGCAGTCTACAACAATGAGTAAGGGCCTACCCGTGGTGAAAAACAGGTCCACAGCCAGCCTTTGCCACAGCCTGTTGGGGAATTACATAGGAATGGGTGGTTCCCTTTGGTCCTTACATTGCAGTGCACAAACCTATTAATTCACAATGGCCTCCTTTTTGGCTTTGGAGATACCCAGCCACCAGAAAGCAGATTGAGCCTGTGCCTTGCACTTATTAATGCCGAGATGACCCTGGTATCTTAAAATCATAGAATCCTACAGTGCAGGAGGAGGCCATTTGACCCATCAAATCTGCACTGATTACAATCCCACCCAGGCCCTTCCCCATAACCCCATGCATTTACCCTAGGCAGTACCTGTCACTAGGCTCAATTTAGCATGGTCAATTCACCTAACTGACAAACTCACTCAGACATGAGGAGAATGTGCAAATTCCATAGAGACAGTGAACCAAGCTGGGAATCGAACCTGGGTCTCTGGTGCTGTGAGGCAGCAGTGCTAACCATTGTGCCACTGTACTGCCCCTTCTAAAGGACATCTGCCTGCAGAGAGGCTGGATTTACCAATCACTCATCATTGACCAGAGGGTCATCTGTTGTTCATACCATATTTTGGCCATCGTTCAATCTCTGACAAGCTCATCCTTATTGGTAGTAAGTGCTGAGGTGGGTATATCTTTCATCGTCAAGCTACTTTTGGAAAACCTGTTGAAACCTGGTCATGGTTTGGGAGTAGGTAATAAATTCAACATCCTGTTTGGTTGGAAGGCCTACTGTTGCTCTTGAAAGTGCACCTGCTGTCATTAGATTTTTCCCCTGGACATAGACGGTCTCATAGGTGAATCTCATGAGGTGTTGGCAAAACTCCTGGATCTGAGGAGGCATCTTTGTGAGTATTTTCTTAACAAGGAGACCAGTAGTTTATGGCCCATTTCAATTGCCACCTTCAGGCCAATGATGTAGTCAGAAAACTTCTCACAGGCCCACGTGACCCCAGGAGCTTCCTTCTCAATGATGACAGATTGCATTTCCCTGTCCGACACCTCCCTAGAAGTATAGTCACCAACTGCCATCCAATTGCCTCTAAGGGAGAACCATTCCAAGGCCTGTGATGAAGTACTCGTCGCTACGGTGGTGAGCAGGATCTGGACTTAGTGGGCCAGAATGTCAGTAAATGTCGCTCTCCTTGATGTGAGCGAATAAAGAACAAAGGAAAGCAGGGGAGCAGGCATTTCAGCCCATCTAAATGCCTCTTAAACATTGCTTATGTGCCTTCTTTTACCATTGCCTCTGGCAGCGCATACCAAGCACCCACTCTCTGAGTGAAAAACTTCCACCACACATCTCTCTAAAACTTTCCCCCTCTTACCTTGGACCTGTGCCCCCTTGTAATTGACATTTCATTCGAGGAAAAACCCTCTGACTTCCCACCTTGTCTATGCTTCTCAATTTTGTAGGCTTCTATCAGGTCTCCCTACAGCCTCCATCTTTCCAGTGAAACAATCCTAGTTTATTCAACTTCTCCTCGTAGCCAACACCCTCATGATCAGGCGAACTTGATGAACCTTCTTTGCACTCTCTCCAAAGTTTCTACATTCTTTCAGTAGTGTGGTGACCAAAACTGTACACAATATTCCAAATGTGGCCAAACCGAGGTTTATATGATTTCCCAACTCTTGTACTCAGTGTCCCAGCCGATGAACGCTAGCATGACATATGATTTCTTAATCACATGGCCACTTGTGTTGCCACTTTTAGGGAACTGTGGACCTGCACGCCCAGATCCCTCTGTATGTAAACATTCCTAAGGTTTGTGCCATTTACAGTATAATTTACACAAAAATTTGATCCTCCAAAATGCATCACCTCGCATTCGTCTGGATTAAACTCCATCTGCCATTTCTGTGCCCAAGTCTCCAATCTATCTATATCCTGTTGTATCCTCTGACAATCCCCAGCACTATCAGTAATTCCACCAATCTTCATGTTAACTGCAAATTTACCAATCACATCCCCTACATTTTCCTCCAGATCATTTATATATACTACAAACAAGAGGTCCCGACATCGATTGCAGCAGAACACCACTAGCTACAGATCTCCATTCTGAAAAAACATCCTTCCACTGTTACTCACCAAGGTTCATAAAACTGAGTGTTTGAGATATTTGATACCTAAAGGTGATAGTTCAAAAGCTTCAACAAAAGGCCAATTTGAACAGACTAAAACAACAACATTCTTTTAGTAATTAAAATACTCCTTCAGTGTTACTAACATGATTCAGATTCTCACCAGGCATCTGACATCACCATTCAACAGGGTTAATTTTTGCTATAACCACGCCAGTTCTGTCCATTCAGCCAGCCCACCCCGAATCCTAGTTTTTGTAGAAGTCTGCCATGTGGGACCTTGTCAGATGCCTTAGTAAAGTCCCATATAAACTACATCTACAGTACTTCCCTCATCAATTACCTTTGTTACTCTTCAAAAAAACTCAATCAAATCAGTGAGACATGACCATTCCCATACAAAACCATGCTGCCTGTCACGAATATACAAATACATACTCTTAATGGGAACCCCGTACCACACTTGAACTTTCTTCAGCAAGTGTCTCAGTGGTTTTGTGACTTATGCCAAGTGCGTTCAAAACTTTGCCAGCTGGTTCACCATTGTGAGGAGATGCAAAGGATCGGGACAGAGGAAGGCGTGATTGAAGCAAAAAGGAGCCGATGATTGTCTTGGTTTTATAGGGTCCAGTGTGATGCCTTTGTTGTAGATGACGTGGCCCAGGAACCATATGGAGGTTTTGGTAAATTCACATTTATTGTTCATCATCAGCCCTGCCACTTGCAGTCATCCCAAGACTGCTATGAACCTTGCAACGTGCTCTTCCATCAAGAATTAAGACATCATCCACATGATCCCCTGAAGGCCTTGTATTGTATGTTAGAATAATGACAGCGTTAACATAACCCCAAAGGGCAGGCAGCTGAATGAAATTTGCCAAAGGAGATCATAAATGTAGTTAGCAGCCAAGAATCCTCATCAAGTGGTAGCTGCCAGAATGGAGATCTGTAGCAAGTGGTGTTCTGCTGTGATCAGTGCTGGGACCTCTATTGTTTGTAGTATATATAAATCATCTGGAGGAAAGTGTAGGGGGCGTAATTAGTAAGTTTGTGATTAACATGAAGATTGGTGGAATTACTGATAGTGCCAGGGATTGTCAGAGGGTACAACAGGATATAGATAGATTGGAGACTGGGGCACAGAAATGGCAGATGGAGCTTAATCCAGACAAATGCGAAGTGATGCATTTTGGAGGATCAAATTTTGGTGTGAATTATACTGTAAATGGCATTGAGTTTCAAAAACACAGTCCTCTTTGAAAGCATGGTTAGATTCTCATCTACTCAGGATATGGGATGGTCTTCCCCAGTTATGGCCTCGTAAGGTTGTATGAGATCTCTGCAGATGCAGAGAGACCCATTTGGTTTTTGGACTGGGACCATCCCCGAGCACCACGTGGTAGGTTATTCAACTAGGGAAATGACTCCCCTTGTTTACCACCTCGTCCAGCTATTAGACTTCCTTCATAAGAAGGTGGAAACTTGGCATCTATATTTGGAGCGACATCATCTACCCATTGCAGCGAGGTAAGCTCAAGACATTCATTGTGGCTTAGTAGAGAGACGTTGTTGATGTGGACCATGAAAAGATTGCTTGCATCATTTTGTCCTTGTAGCTTGAGTCATCTGGAGGGTGCCTCTGACTGGAAGGTGAAGTCTTCCTGCTACATGAAGTGAACTGAAGTTGAGATCTTTGAACCATTGGTTTTTGTCTGACAGGATTATCATATTGAATTTGATACAACATTTATGAGGATATCAGAGTTCCAATATGAAGAACCACAATCTTTGGCTGAAGCAAGAAGCATGACTCTGTCTTCTGGATTTTTGGTCTCGATCTTGTATCTTACCTTTGGGCAATCTGTGTAGTGTAGGGGCTTTGACTTGCGAGGTTTACCAAAGTGCCCTTGTCTGTTACAATGAAAGCATAATTACAGGACACTGATGCTCCAGAGAGGGTGCTTCGCAACGCAGCACTGGCAAGGTTGCTTTGCTGGTCAGTTCAGGAATACTTCCATGACTTGGATTGTCCATGCATCTTTGTGATCTGATAAACTGGCTGAGGGTTAATTTCTGCCCCATGTTGTATCCTCTCCCATTCGGACTGTACACACATAGCACAGGCAGTCTAACTAGCCAAATTGCCTTACTTACCACAAGATAGCCCCACTTAAAGATTTGCAGACTTTTTACTCAGACCTGGGGCAATCCATCCTGCCCCACAGGGCAGGGTAGGTGTAGGAAGATGCGGCGGCGCGGGCTCGTTGGGCCGAAGGGCCTGTTTCCCGTGCTGGGTTGTTCTTTGTTCTTTGTCTATCACCTATTCTGTGCCTATAGGCAATGAGACAGACACAGCACTTACCTCATGTCTGTTCCCAAAGCTAGAATTTCCTAGTACAGGTTGCAAGCCTGTCATCGCCTTAGACATCAAGTCCTGGGGTAGGGCTTGAAACCAGGACTACCAGCTCAGAGGAAGGAATGTTACCCACTAGTCCACGAGACTTGATTTCAGGAGCAATGTTATCCAATGAAAATATTTCTTTCCAATCACTCAAATGTTATTACTGGCCTGAACCTTGGGTGAGTCACAGTGGAGCTGAAAGTGTGAAATTACAACCCACGATGGCATAACCAATGGCTAAAAACAAAGAATTTCCCATGCTTGCCAGATTTGGTGGACTATGCCAAATGGTGGGAACGTGCTTTGAGAAGAATTTTCAACAATAACTGCACGTGTCAGTGCTTGACTGAGTTGATTTAATCAGCGACCAAGCATTGCAGGTAATGAGGTGTTTGAATGAACCACAGGCTTGTTGTCTAAGGTTTCTGACAGTCACAAGATTTCTGAGAGTTGATCAAGGTAATTATTCATTTGGGTTTTTATTTCTGTTCAATTTGGAGGCCCTATGTTGAGGCTCGGGGTCAGGGAGTTAGGATTAGGGATGGGTTTCGTTCAAATGGCGCTTCTGATGGAATTAGGAAAAGGACTTCCTCAGGACTGGCTGCAGCCTGGAAGTGAAAAGGGTTTAGCTCATCCTCACAGGCCTGAGTGATCCGGAACTGCCATCAGTTGGGATGGTGTTGGTTATAGTGGTTATAGAATATGTCTATTAAAGAAGTCTCTGTAGTCTTCTGTATGTTTACACCAAGATTTATTAACTACCTGTAACTATATATAAATATGCAGTGAATGGTGCAATGTCCATCATAGGCCTTAACAGGTCTCTTGCAGACACCACACTGACTCTAGGTATGGCTCACAGGTCTTCTTACATCACTGTGTGGGAGGAACTGTACTCTGTCCCATATTAACCTTGTGTGTGCCAGGCCCTTCCACTATGATTCCTCAGACACTAAAGCAGTCCATGTCCATGTGCAGCATGGTACGGCCAACATCCAAACTTGGGCTGACAAGTGGCAAATAACATTTGAGTCACACAAGTGTCAGACAATGACAATCGTCAACAAGAGGAAATTGGGGTCTGTGGCAGTCATTCTCTCCTCATCTTTGGAGTTCAGCTCTGTTGTCCATGTTTGAACCAAGACTATATTAAGCTCAAGAGCTGAGTGACCCTGGTGGGACTCAAGCAGTGTCAGTGAACAGATCAATGCTGAGTAAGTGCCGCATGATGAACACCGCTGATAATCGCTTTACTGATGATCGAGAATAGACTGATGAGGTGGTAAGCGTCTGGGTTGGATTTGTTTTGCTTTTTGCACACAGGCCATACCTGGGCAATTTTCCACATTGCTGAGTAAATGCCAGTGTTGTAGGTGTACGGAACAACTTGACAAGTGGTACTTGGGTACAATTACCTAACAACTCTGACAGTCAATATTTGTGCAAGTACATGAACAAAGAACAATGCAGCACAGGAGCAGGCCCTTCGGCCCCACTAAGCCTGTGCTAATTCCTAATCCTTACTTAGGCCTTCTACTTATTGCCCATATACATTTTCTATCTCTCTGTTCACCTCCTGCTCATGTGTCTATCAAGATACACCTTGAATATTACTAACGCACCTGCTTCCACCACCTTCACTGGCAGCGTGTTCCAGGCAACCACCACCCGCTGTGTAAAAAACTTTCCCCGCACGTCTCTCCTAAACTTTCCCCCTCTCAACTTGAACCTATGCCCTCTTCTGGTTGACCTTTCCACTCTGGGATAAAGTTTCTGACTATTCATCCTATCTATATCCCTCATAATTTTGTTGACCTCTCTCAGGTCGCCCCTCAGCCTCTGTCTATCCAGTGAAAACAATCTGAGTTTATCCAACCTTTCCTCATAACTAAACCCCCCCAGACCAGGCTATGTCCTTGTAAACCTTATTTGCACCCTCTTCAAAGCATCCGTGCCCTTCTGGTAGCGTGATGAACAGAACTGCATGCAATATTCCAAATGTTCCCTAACTAAACTTTTATACAGCTGTAACATAACTTGCCAACCTTATACTCAATGCCCTAGCCAATGAAGGCAAGCATGCTGTATGCCTTCTCACGTAGCAGACTGTAATGTAAAGTTAAAGCGCATGGAATTGCAGGTAAAGTATTGAGATGGATAGTAAGCTAGTTAGCAAACAGGAAGAAAAGAGTTGGCATAAATGGGTTTTTTTCTGATTGGCAGGCAGTGACTAGTGGGGATGTGAGGATCTGTGCTAGGACCTCAACTGTTAACATTATATATTAACGATTTGGAAGCGAGAACTCCAAATTAATGACTCCAAATTTGCAGATGATACAAAGCTGGGTGGGAGAGTGAGTTGTGAGGAGAGTGCAGGGATGCTTCAGCGTGATTTAGACAGGCTGAGTGTGTGGGGAAAGGCATAGCTGATGCAGAATAATGTGGAGAAGTGTGATGTTATCCACTTTGCTGGCAATAATAGGAAGACCAATTATTACTTGAAATGGGTGTAAACTGAGAGAGGTGGATAGTCAGCAACACGTTGGTGTCTTCGTGCATTAGTCGCTGAAAGTAGGTGCACAGGTTCAGCAGGTAGTAACAAAAGCAAATGGTATGTTGGCCTTCACAGCAAGAGGATTTGAGTATAGGGATAGGGATGTTTTGCTGCAATTGCGTGGGGTGTTGGTGAGGCCATACCTGGAGTATTGTGTGCAGTTTTGGTGTCCTTATCTGAGGAAGGATGTCCTTACTATAGATGGACTACAGCAAAGGTTTACCAGACTGATTCCTGGAATGGCAGGTCTGTCATATGAAGAAAAACTAAATCAGTTTGGATTGTATTTGTTGGAGTTTAGAAAAGTGAGAGATCTCATAGAAACTTATAAAATGCTAACAGGATTAAACAGGGCACATTCAGAAAGAATGCTCCTGATGCTGGGGGTTTCAGAACTAGGGGTCATAGTTTGAGGAGACGGGGTAAACCTTTTAAAACTGAGGTGAGGATAAATTTCTTCACCAGAGAGTGGTGACTCTATGGAATTCACTGCCACAGAAAGTAGTTGAGGCCAAATGTGTAATTTCAAGAAGAAATTAAATATAGCTCTTGAGATGAAGGGGATAAAAAGATATGGGGGTGGGGTGGGGGAAGGTGGATCAGGATACTGAATTTGATGATCAACCATGATCATAATGAATGGTGGAGCAGGCTCAAAAAGTTACTCCTGCTTTTAGTTTATATGGTTCTTGACTCCTTATCCACCTGTGTTGCCACTTTCAGGGATTCAGAAATAACCATCTGCAGGAAAATGGTAAATGGTAGACAGGATATCACTAACCCCCAAGTTTATACTAAATAAAATGCTCACCAGAATTGAGTCACACTGGTGCTCTGTGCCTAGTAACACAAAAAATAGATAGTTACCTAATGTAATGGATTGTGATTGTCTAACGTGTTCAGAGACAAATCTTTCCAATCTAAATTTTCTACTTTGTGCAGTAGTCTCTGTGCATTAAAACTATATTTAAAAAGAATGGATACACACTGAAATAGTTAGATCAAGCAGATTATTTGCTTCATATTTAATACATTTTATTTTCATATTGCTAAAATTCTACATCATAATATGGAAAATTACCAGATGTCAGTAAGGCTTACAAAGCTGCTCATAAAAACTCTCTAATTAACACATGCAAAGTTGTTTAATGAGCATCACAACAAAATTAACCAATTTTCCCTTGCACTTAATTAGTAATATAAGAAATATGTATTGCGAATAGTTGAAAGATTTCCTCCCCCACTAATTTGGTTTGGTTCGTAAACTGCAAGCAGACATAATACTGTTAAAAAATTGCTTCAGGCCAAATTGTTAAGCTTTACAAGTAGTAAAAGAGACTTTTTTTCAACAAGGTAAGTTTACAAGAACAGGCCAATGCCAAAATGTAAATTGAATAGGAGGCAAATGCACATGCAGATAATTTTTGTTTACTGTGGCCTCTGGCTGAACCTCAAATATGACAGCTGATTTGGCTGGATGTTCAAATTGAAACTCCTTTCAACCAGGAAGAAAAAAACTCAATATAATGAGTTTAATTTTATCAAGGAATTATATCTGCTGAAATAAAGTTTATTTGAATATTTCAATCTTTACTTCATAATATTTCGAAAACAAAGAAGAAAATCACCATGATCACCATCATTTCCACTCTCTTTGTCTTTTTGTCCATGACATCTTTGTCCATCTCTCCCATGCCTCCACCTATCATTGGCTCTGCATCCAACCCCATAGTAACTCTCAAATTGGGTGCGTAACCAGATGCACAGAGAACTGATTCATCCCACAATGCCCAGTTACCAATTTTTAGATTTCGGAGCAGAGCATCTGCTTTTCCCTGATATTCATAAGAAACTATGCAAAATGCCCAAGATGGCCTTGCAGCAGGCCAGATACTGTATACCAGTAGAAGTATATATGTAATATATTGTAACTATTACTAATTTAAAGCTCTTTGAGTGAGCCTAATACAATTAGTTTCAGATTTCCTTGGAAATTAAATTGGGATCTTAATCTCAGTTTGTGTTGCCACTTTGTACCACTTTTGGATGTTACATTCAAGTTACCTAATCACTTGTATCCCAATGTCTGTAAAACTGCAGCCTCAGTAAATCAATGCAATGAGCTAATATTGTTAGTGGCCATAATACCAACTATTTTATTCCATGTTGGATCATTCCTGATGAATTAGTGCCAATACAGGGCATATATTAAAACACACTCAGGTCTGATCAGTTGAATACAGCTAGCATGGAACTGCAAAAGGTCATGAATGTAGCCCAATCCATCATGCAAACCAGCCTCCCACCCATTGACTCTGTCCACACTTTCCGCTGCCTCAGCAAAGCTGCCAGCGTAATTAAGAAGCCCGCGCACCCTCGTCTTTCTCTCTTCCACCTTCTTCCTTCAGGAAAAGATACAAAAGTCTGAGGTCACGTACCAACTGACTCAAAAACAGCTTCTTCCCTGCTGCTGTCAGACTTTTGAATGGACCTATCTTGCATCAAGTTGATCTTTTTCTACACCTTAGCTATGACTATAACACTACATTCCTTCCTTCATTCCTTCTTTATGATCGGTATGTTTTGGCTTTATAGCTCAAGAAACAATACTTTTCACTGTCTGTTAATACATGTGACAATAATAAATCAAATCAAATTTGAAAGGAAACAGTTTGGGGAATATCTGCTTTGTGAATTTTGCATTTAATGGATACAATAAACATGCTTAGCAAACACCACATTGGGAAGATTCTATTTGTTAGATACTTTAGCTTTATAGCTACAGTCAATTATCAATGTTTGCCAAGATAAAGTAATTAGAATAGTTTCATGTCATGATTTTCCATTGGCTTAAATATATAAGGTGTTTAGCACAATCCTGGACTCGTACACTGGAAGGCTGCAACCATATTAAGATTTTGCAGGTTATTATTTACTTTATAGGAAACATGATACTTTCAAGTGTAATGCCACAAACTTTCGCTGCTCATTCTTGGCGAGTAACCTAATCTAACACAATATTAAATGGCAGAAATATGCATCCCTACATTTTGGATGAGATGTTAAACTTTCTATCCCGCTCAGGGAATGTAAAAGATCTCACAGCACTATTTAAAGAAGTGCAGGGAAATTGTCTCTGGTGTCCTTGACAATATGTATCCCTTAAGTTATCAATAGTACAGATTATCTGGTCATTATAATGTTTGTCAGACATTGTTACGTTGAAGTTGCTGCCATTTTTCCAATGTTACTTCTAAGGTCATGAAACACATCATAAAAAATAAGAATTCTTTTTCTCTTTATGTCACAAAGTGAGGGCTGAATTTTCCTACCTTGAGCTTTTGTTGCATGATGGGATTGTTTTCAGGCCCCAATGCCAATCGCCATAGCAGCAGGAGTGTGGGAGCAACCTTCTGGGAGGTGTCCATCACTGGCCCATTATCACTACCGTGTACCAACATGGTTACTGGCACTGGGGCATCAGGGCCCTCCCAATGAGTCCACTGTGGACCCTGACATGACCCCTGTCACACCCCCTTCCACACCCCACTCCTGCATGGCTCCCTCTGCATGACTACCGCCCTTGCATAGCCTCCCTGCACCACAGCCCCCCCCCCCCCTTGCATAGCCCCCACTGAAGATATTCCCCCTGTCAACCACCCCCTTGTAGAGCTCCCCCCTGCATAAGCCCCTCCCATATTGTGCATATCTTATAGAAGATCTTATAGAGACGTATAAGATAATGAAAGGGATGGATAGGGTAGAGGTAGAGAGATTCTTCCCGCTCAGAAAGGACAGCAGGATGAGAGGGCACAGCCTCAAGATAAGGGGGGGGGGGGGGGGGGCAGTTTAGAACGGAGTTGAGGAGGAACTTCTTCACTCAAAGGGTGGTGAATCTCTGGAATTCTCTGCCCATTGAAGTGGTGGAGGCTGCCTCGCTAAACATATTGAAGACACGGGTAGATAGGTTTTTTGGTAGGCAAGGGAATTAAGGGTTATGGGGAGAAAGCGGGAAAGTGGAACTGAGCCACTACAGATCAGCCATGATCTTATTGAATGGCAGGGCAGGCTCGAAGGGCTAGATGGCCTACTCCTGCTCCTATTTCTTATGTTTTTATATCCTCCCATCTTTAGTGCCACCCAAACTCAAGCCCACCCCCACTCAGGTCCCATTCCTACTTTGGCACTGACCCAGCATACTTCTGGTGCCCAACCAGGCACTGCCAACGAAGCAGATGGCATTGCCCAATGGGCACTGTCTGACCATGAACCCGGTGATTCAGGGGCATCAATTGCCTTAGATCTCCCTGGTGTTGCCATGGTGTCTGGTCCCCAGTACTGCAGAGCAGTAGTGATTCTCACTGATATGATGTCTTACCTGCCAGGGGAGATGCAGCCATGAGGGCGGAAGCAGCTGTGCCGGACCAGGTAAATGCTTTTAACTTTGGTCAATTTTCTGTTAATAGGCACAAAGACCTCATCCTAGCCTTGGTTCAAATGTGGACAAAAGAGCAGAATTCCAAAGGTGAGGTGAGAGTGGCTGCTTTTGATATCAAGGCAGCTTTTGTTAGAGTGTGGCATCAAGCAATACTGGCAAAATTGAAATCAATAAAAGTGAGGCCAAAACTTTCCACTGATTGGAGTCCTATTTTGCACAAAAGGTGTTGGTTGTTTTGGAGGCCAATCGTTTAAGCCCCAGGACATCACTACTTCCTCCAGGCAGTGTCCTCGGCATAACCATCTTCAGCTGCTTTATCAATTATGCCTCTCCACCATAAGATTAGAAGTGGGGGTGTTCGCTGATGATTTTGCAATGTTCAATACCATCCATGACTCCTTCCTTTTTCAGCTCAATGGACAGGATTTTACTTTCTCTCTCATCCCGAAACCATAAAATCCTGCATGAGGTCAACGGATCTTTCCCCATCACTTCTACCAAAATGGGTCACGTGATACTTCTCTGTATTAATTTAATCTACGAGTCTGCTGGAATATCTATGCTCTATTGAAGTTGATTGATATCATCCTCCGTTTTCACTACAGCTTCAAAGTTTGATGTCATCTGTAAATTTTGATATCTTACTCTGCTTCCCAATATCCAAGTCATTTATATATATGTCAAAAGATATCAGTGGTTGTAGCACGACCCATTGGAAACATCACTGTCTTATCAGCCTCCAGTCTGAAAACAAAGACCGCCACACTAATTTGTGTCCTAACCACTTGCTTTATCCAAGTTAACATTGACCTGTCTGTTCCATAAGATGCAAGTTTGTGAACCAGCCTTTTGTCTTTGTCAATCACTTCCTAAAAATTCACATAAACAATGTCCATGGAGTTCCCTTCATCAATCTTTGTTACTTCATTAAAAACATCAATTAATCAAACATAATTGGTCTTTTACAAATCTGTGCTGGCTTTCCTCAACTAAATCAAGCTTCTTCAAGTGCATGTTAATTTTTTCCTTTTTTATACAGCTTTAATTTGAACACCTTCCAAGCTTCCCAGTTTAATGAGACAAACAAGGACAGTAATTCAATTATTTCTTTATTTAACACTTCTAGTGCCAACTCAAACATGAACAATTGCAACTAATTAACTTTTTACTGAACTCTAACTGAACATCAATTTTAACTATTTAACTGAAAATAGATACTACCAAATTTAGGAAAACCTTGAGCAAGAAATATCCTCGTTGTAGAATCAATCCTCTTTTCTCTGAAGCATTCTTCAGGCTACAAGCTTTGTTGCGATGGTTGGTCTCTTCCAAGTTATCGCTGCCAAACAAAGAACTCACATGTCTTTTATCCACAATTCTCCACTTGCTTCCAGAAGGTTCTCCGTCATCCAGCCAACTGTTTAACCAGAAATCAATCTCATGGCTCAAACATCCAGTGAAATTACTTTTGAACAAAGCCATGATACTAAATTCATTTACATGTCCCATACTTAGCTGCCGCACTGTCTCAATTAACGTAAACAACTTCCCTGATTAGTCTAACACAGGAAGCTTCAGATCACAGTTCCCAAGCCAGAGCCTGTTTATAACCTGCATTTGGTTTTAATCTATAAATTGACCAAAATTCCCAGCATGCTTCACTCTTAGCCAGAATAACCATTTTAAAGCCAGTATTGCCATTATTGTTATTAAATCATTGTAGCCATTCTTTCTCCATCCACACCTTGCTAATCAATGTTAAAATGATTGATGTTTAAATGACTGATTGCAGTTACTAAGAATGTTCACAGCCGCCTTTGAATGAGGATGTCACAATTGTCACCCTCTAATCCTCTGTCATTTTCCCCATAGGAAATTTGAAAGATTATAACAATCCCTTCCATTATCTTCACTCTTACTTCCCTTAGCAATTGGAGTGCAATTTAAGGATTTCTGATTTGGCTGTTCAATTTCGGATACAACTAGGGCAAATCCAGCATCCTATACGTTCCATCTATTTATACTTGGTGGACTTCATCTTGAGACCTAATTTGAATTTTAATAGATTTGTGCATATTTGTGTGATGCCTCTCCAGATTTTCAACAGCTAGTTGTTTTACAGATAAAAATTGGACAACTGAGAGATTAATTTTTCCCAGTTTTCTTTTACATCTTAATCCAACAAAATGAACTGATAAATTCTGAACCAGTTTATTAATCAGGGAAGTTGTTTACATTAATTGAGACAGTGCGGCAGCTAAGTATGGGACATGTAAAATGAATTTAGTATCATGGCTTTGTTCAAAAGTAATTTCCAAATCCATGCCTCAGGAAGAGAAGAACTATATTGTAATCTTAACTGTGGTACATAGACTAATAACCTAAGCTACGCTGCTATGATACACAAGCTTCAACAATCTGTGGTCTGTATAGCTCCTCAAAATAGATACTTAACAGATCTTAAGAGTGAATCAGTTTGATTTGATTTATTATTGTCAAATGTATTAACATACAGTGAAAAGTTTTGTTTCTTGCGCACTATACTGACAAAACATACCATTCATAGAGAAGCAAACTAGAGCGTATAGAATGTAGTGTTACAGTCTAAAAAAAGATCAACTTAATGAGAGGTAGCGCCATTCAAAAGTCTGACAGCAGCAGGGAAGAAGCTGTTCTTGACTTGGTTGGTACATGACTTCAGACTTTTGTATCTTTTTCCCGAAGGAAGAAGCTGGAAGACCGAGTGTCCAGGATGCCTGAGGTTCTTAATTATGCATCCTGCTTTGCCGAGGCAACGGGAAGTATAGACAGTCAATGGATGGGAGGCTGGTTTGCATGATGGATTGGGCTACATTCTTTTGTAGTTTCTTGTGGTATTGGGCAGAGCAGGAGCCATGCCAAGCTGTGATACAACCAGAAAGAATGCTTTCTATGGTGTATCTGTCAAAGTTGGTGAGAGTCGTAGCTAACATGCCAAATCTCCTTCGTCTTCTGAGAAAGTAAGAGGCACGGGTGGGCTTTCTTAACTATAGTGTTGGCATGGGGAGGGCAGGACAGGATGTTAGTGATCTGGACACCTAAAAACTTGAAGCTCTCGACCCTTTCTACTTTGTCCCCATTGATGTAGACAGGAGTATTTTCTTCTTTGCACTTCCTGAAATCGATGATAATCTCCTTCGTTTTGCTGACATTGAGGGAATGATTATTGCTGCCACACCAGTTCACCAGATTCTCTATCTCCTTCCTATACTCCACCTCATCATTGTTTGAGATCCAATCCACTATGGTGGTGTCGTCAGCAAACTTGAAAATCGAATTGGTGGCGAACTTGGCCACACCATCATAGGTGTATAAGGAGTATAGTAGGGGACTGAGAACACAGGCCTTGTGGGGCACTGGTGTTGAGGATGATCGTGGAAGAGATGTTGTTGCCTATCCTTACTAGATGTGGTCTGTGAGTAAGGAAGTTCAGGATCCAGTCGCGGGGGGGGGGTGCCAAGGCACAGGCCACGGAGATGAGTTTCATGGGAATAATAGTGTTGAAGGCTGAGCTGTAGTCAATCAATAGGAGTCTGACATAGATGTCCTTATTATCTAGGTGTTCTAGAGTTGAATGCAGGGCACCTGCTGCGGACTTGTTGCGGTGGTAGGCAACTGTAGTGGATCCAGGTACTCCAAGAGGCTGGAATTGATTTGTGCCATGACTAACTTTTCAAAACACTTCATAATGATGGATGTCAGAGCCACCAGCCGATAGTCATTAAGGCACGCTGCTTGGTTTTGCTTAGATACTGGGATGATGATTGTCTTCTTGAAGCAGATAGGGACTTCACTTTGTTGTAAAGGGAGTTGAAGATGTCTTGAATGCCCCCACCAGCTGATCTGCGCAGGATCTGAGTGCATGCCCAGGTACCCAATCCAGGCCTGTCGCTTTCCATGGGTTGATCTTCAAGAAAGCTCTTCTAACATCTGCAATGGTGACCCCAGATGCAGTTCATCCAGGGCTTCCAGGGTGGAGGGCATTCTCTCGCTGACCTCTTCCTCAAAATGGGCGTAGAATGCATTGACTCATCAGGGAGGGGTTGTTGGAGCTGGCGATTTTACACGCCTTCATCTTGTAGCCTGTTATGATTTGCAGATCTTGCCATAGTTGTATTGTTATATTTTAGTGTGTTGCTCAGGCCATTAAGATGGAATGTAGAGACTTTTGTAACTTTCCAAAATGTAAGTTGAGCATTACTTCAGGTTTGGACTCAATTCAGTTTCTTTCCAATTGGGACGAATTGATTACACTGACAAGGCAATTCAATTTGCAAAAGTTGAAGTCAGTTTATTATACTTGCAAAGTTTGGGAAAAAACTATATTGAAAAATAAGCTCTGCACCAACTACAGTCACACCACAACCAGTCCCGGTGAAAAGGAACCCCTTCTTTTGGTTTTCTTTTAACAGCAATGTACATAACATTGGCAGTGAAGTTGCATTGCAATAACAATCCAAGTTATTTTCAATTACTGTGGAACAAACTAACTAGGGCAAGTGCTTTGTGTTATTTAAAGGACAGCTCTCAACTGACTTTTTTTTATTTATTGCAAGTTTTATTCTCCTTGACTTGAGCTACCAAGAATTATTTCCAAAAAAAACATTGCATTGGTGGTCTAACATTGGCTGTAATCTCTCTGTAGTGTATAAACTGCTATGGTGTTGGTGAGGTTATGCCTGCCTCCTACTAGGAAACCAATATTTTTATTACATTTAGGCATTAGTTTCATGCACAACATAAGGAAAGTTAGCATCCAAACTATTGTCAGTGTGCAAGAGTGTTATGAGATAACAAAATTACTCATAAGCAACATCTTAGTAATTGTGAAACGAATATTACTGGGGGGAAATTATTTTAACTAGCACTGTGAATGTAAAACAACATAATATAAGCTTAAGCTTTTTTTTATTATTCATTTGTGGGATATGGGTGTTGCTGGCTGGCCAGCATTTATTGATGTGGAGATGCTGGCGTTGGACGGGGGTAAACACAGTAAGAAATCTCACGACACCAGGTTAAAGTCCAACAGGTTTACTTGTAGCAAATGCCACTAACTTTCGGAATGGGCTGTTCCTTCATCAGGTGGGTGGGAGTTCTGATCACAGACCAAATGCTTCTTCTCAAAATGATTAAAATTCTTTAGTGCAAAGTTCCATTTTTATTTGGGGTATTGGAGCCAACACGTATTCTGTCAATTCTCTAACCACTATTCAGAGGTCACAAATTCTGATAATTCACCAGCTTAATTGTATCAAACAACTTGTGGATACGAGGATGTCCACATATCTGTGTTTGAATCTGTGCATACATACTGGCTTGTTTATAGCTTTACGTATTCCCTGAGCAGCTAGACTGGTGTAGGTTTTATTACGAGTGCTGGGTCACTGCTTTCACATGTATTCAACATCCGAATACACTAGTTCAGCTTTATTTTGAAACAAAATCAATGACAGAGATCAGAAGAAAATAACTCTTTGGTTAGCTCTTGTACCCTGTATTTTAAAGTTTTCAGAACCAGATGAAGCTTATTTAAGGCATTGTTTCAAAATGCTCTAATGTCATTTTGAAAGTATATGAATTTGGTAGCTGATTTCTTAATTGTTACTATCCATGCTTATCCCAAACACCACCAATTTTAATTAACAAATAACATGCCACAATGGTTACGATGGGCAGTGAAAAATAGAACATAGTCACCTGCCACAGGATTAGAGCAGGCGAGTGACTGACACTGGATATGGCCGTTGACATCAGGCAGGAATTTCCGATCTCTCTCAAGCAAGGCTGTAAAATCCCACCGAGGATCTTGGAGGAGTAGGCCATCCAGCCCCTTGAGCCTGCTTCACACCATTAAATTGGATCTTGGCTAACTGTCTACCTCAATACCATTTTCGCACAATGTTCCACATTTCTTGAATGCCTTTACTGTCTAGAAATCTACTATTCTCGGTCTTGAGCATACTCAATGACTGTTGGTCCAATAGAAAGTGAGTCTTGCGTAATGAGATGAGTGTAATTATCCCATAGGAAGATTTCCAAGACAACAGTGACCATCATATAACTGAATTTTATATTCAGTTTGAGGGAGAGAGGAGTGGGTCCGATTCAAGTTAAATAAGGGCAATTATGAGGGCATGAAAGCTGATGACACCACCATAGTGGGTCGGATCTCAAACAATGGTGAGACAGAGCACAGGAGTGAGATAGAGAATCTGGTGCATTGGTACGGCAACAATAACCTCTTCCTCAATGTCAACAAAATGAAGGAGATTGTCATCGATTTCAGGAAACGTAAAGGAGAATATGCCCCTGTCTACATCAATGGGGACAAAGCAGAAAGGGTCGAGAGCCTCAAGTTGTTAGGCATCCAGATCACCAATAACCTGTCCTGGTCCCCCCACGCCGACACTATAGTTAAGAAAGTCCACCCACGTCTCTATTTTCTCAGAAGACTATGGAAATTTGGCATATCAGCTACATCTCTCGCCAACTTTTACAGATGCACCATAAAAAGCATTCTTTCTGGTTGTATCACAGCTTGGGCAGGATCAGGGATACACACTTGGCATTGGCACCTGCCAATGCCCAGGAGGAATCTTGGTACTGCCCACCTGGCATGGGGCAATGCCAACGTGGTAGGGCCTATGGGGGCAGGGTGATCAGTGGGGGTGGAGGGTTCCACTGCCACTCTGCACAGTCATGATCGGCGGGGAGGGAGGGAGGCCAACAATCGGGGCTGGTCACTGGGGTGGGGGTGGTCCGGGAGTCAGCACTGCGATCGGGGGAGGGGGTGGACTACTGGAGATCGGGGTGGGCCGGGAGGGAGGGAGATCAGTGATTGGGCCTTAGTGGGATGAGAGAGCCAGCATTGTGGGGAATGGCGGGGGGCTAGCCAGCGATTGAACTGGCCAACAATCAGCAGGCCAACAGACAGGAACACTGTGCGTGTGCCAATCTTGATGCTATCAGATCAGTTCATGCACACTTGTCAGCCCAGCGCAATGCTGCCAGACTCCTGGCCCCACCCACAGCTTTTCAGCGTGATTCACGCTAACTAACTCTGCAGTGCAGAGTGTGGGAGATTCATTTTCAAACTCCCACGGAAAATACAGGGTGATTTACTCAAATTCCTACATGAATTCAACTCTTAGAATCTTCTTGGGAGAATCCCAGCTGAAGTGTCAATTGCCAGATTAATTGGAATTAAAATTACCTTCAGGGGTAAGGAAAACTGAAATTATTGAAAACTTGGTGAAGCTTTTAAAATTGCAAGGGCTGTCTGGCAGACTGGGTTCTCCAAAAAGCAAGGCAAATTAAATCAGCTAAAATCCAACTACAAAGAAAAACAGAAATAAAGGAATTTGAAATGCATTATAAAGAGAATGACATAACAATGAGGAAGCTTGAAATGCAAGAAAAAGAAAGGGAAAAAGACAGCACTTGTGAAAGGAAATTGGAAACGGTAAGGTTAGCAATGACAGAAAGAGATAAAGAGAAAGCAAATCTTCCAGCTTAAAAGACTCTCAGTTAAAGAGGAGACACTAGAGCTGATTGAGGAAGAACGTAGTTCTAGACTATCTTGGTGCAGCGATGTTTAAATTTATACAAGCACTCCAAAATTTGAGGAAAAGGACGTAGGGGCATTATTTACTTCAATTGAAAATGTAGCTAAACTACTTGTGACTTTTAAGGGGTGTCTTGACAAATACATGAATAGGATGGGAATGGAGGGATATGGTCCATTGAAGAGTAGGGGGTTTTAGGTCAGTCGGGCAGCATGGTCGGTGCAGGTTGGAGGGCCGAAGGGCCTGTTCCTGTGCTGTAATTTTCTGTGTTCTTTAAACAGATGAAGCGGCCAAAAGAAAGTTGGTCATTACTTTCACAAAGTAGACTGGTAGGTAGAGCTGGAAAGGTGTACGCATCATTGTTGGAAAAAGTGTCTGTAGATTATGATATAGTAAACAAAGCTATCTTCAGTGCATATGAGTTGGTTCTTGAGGCACATTGGCCAAAAAAAATTAAAATGTAAAAGAACAGCCTCAACAAACCTGCATTGAATTCAAGTGTGTGAAGCTTTGACCATTGGATACAGGTATTAAAGATAGAGAAAATATATGAAGCCCTGGGAGAGGTGATTCTTTCTGAAGAATTTAAAGATTTAGATCCTTTAGTTATTAGAATTCATGATAAGGAACAAAGGATTAAAACTGTTGGACAGGCAGCTGCTGATTATGAACTGATCCATATATCTAAACCTTTCCTCCAACATTCATTTAAATGTGAGAAGGATAGGAAGAGGGAAGGAGAGAAGAAAATAAATGGTCAAGAAAGAGATGGCACAGTTGGGAATGGTCAGGAAATTTCAGCCCTAATCAAAAGGGAAGGTGCTGAGGGTGGAAGTGATACTCGGAGGCCTAAGTCTTTCCATTGTAACAAAGTAGAACATATTAGGGCAGATTGTTGGGAATTAAATGGAAGCCTAATTGCAACAGTAGGAAAGGAAACATCTGAAAAAGAAATGGCTATGAAAACTGTAGCAGTCAGGTAGATGAAATGTGCTTCTTCAGAATGAACAAGAAAGGGAGAAAGATTCTCAAGCTAGTTCAGAGAAATATTTGAGTACTGGTGAAGGAAGTCAGGCTACTGGAGGCTCTGGATATTTTATTTCAAAGATAGAAGTATTTCCTTACTCATCAAAAACAAAAGCAAACAAATTAAAATTGAGAAATACAGGAATAGATCAATTATTGATGGTAGACAATGACACAATTCATATTGGAGGAAGTTTTAGGAAGTAGAAAGTATTAATAAGGGATATTAATGGAAACGATGAACCTGTTCCTTTGTGTAAAAAGTTGAGAAGTAATTGTTTAAGCTTAACTGGCCATCCTCATGCCCCCATGTCAAGCTTTGTTCTTCCACCCACCTACTATGGCAATTTATGCCTCCTAGACCAGGTTCTGCCATTCCACCCACACCTTATGGTTCTTCATGCACCCTTTACCAATCTGCGGTACTTACTTATCCATACACCCACTATACACTTTCTAGAACCATTTAACCCTATAGTGTAGAACTGGATATGTTTTTTAAAAAACTTTTTAAAAAATCCATTCATAACTTTCTCCTATGTTTAAAAGAGTCCGCACTGTAATCTTAAAAAGTATCACCCAAGTTATTTAAAACATTAAGACAAAACCACAAACATTTGAAAACACTTAGCTCAAATAAACAAACATTTGTGAAGTTGACAGCAGAGATTCTGAGCTGTCATCAAATAATATTTCTTTCTGGGAGCAGCTGATTCAACAAACTTAATGGTTGTGTGAGCTCTCACCAAGCATCACTATGCTTGGCTCATTTGGGGCGGCACAGTTAGTACTGCTGTCTTATGGTGCCAGGGACCCAGATTCGATTCCTGGCTTGGGTCACTGTCTACGTGGAATTTGCACATTCTCCCCATGTCTGCGTTTGTTTCCTTCAGGTGCCCCAGTTTCCTCTACAGTCTAAAGATGTGCGAGTTAGATGGATTGGCCATACTAAATTGCTCCATCATGCCAGGGGGACTAGCAATGGGTAAGTGGGGTTATAGGGATAGGCCAGGGTAGGATTGTGGTTGGTGCAAACTCAATGGGCCAAATGGCCTCTTCTTCACTGTAGGATTCTATGATTCTCTGTATTCTTGGCCCATGAAGTGGCATGGATGGAGCATTGGATGTGTTTGGAAATTGAGGGGTGAGGGCCTCTGTATTTTTATTTTAGCTGAGGCAAAATCCCATGGCACCAAGGTGGGCTATTTAAACAGACTGCAGCAGCACCCAGAAGCCCCTGTGGGTCTGCAAGTCTTCCTATGCCCCTCTATCAATGTTCTTGTCTCTGCCTGTAATGGACCCACATTTGTCTTTGCTAATCTTTTCCTCTTTCCTTACCTCAGATAGTTTTTATACTATGTTTTATGTTTCTCACAAATTCATTCTCATTTTTTCCCTTATTTTATCAGTTTTGTGGTCCTCCTTTGCTGAATTCTAAAATGGTCCCAATCCTCCGGCTTATATTTTTCTAGCAACTTTATAATCCTTTTTCTTTGATTTAATGCAATCTTCATAACCTCTCCTGATAGCACAGTGAATCACTGTTCCTGTTGGGTTTTAGTGCCTTGAAGGAATATAAATTTGTTGTCAACCTTCTATTAATTTTTTAAATGCTAGCCATTGCCTGTCCACTGTCATACCTTTCATTGTAGCCAAATTGCCCCTCAAAACTTTGTAGTTTCCTTTGGTTAAATTTAAGACCAGATGTTGGATTGGACGATATCACATTCAAGGTTAATGTAAAACTTTTTTGTGATCACTCTTCCCTAAAGGCTCCTTCATAATAAAATTATTAATAGCCCTTTCTCATCACACAATACCAGATCTGAAATAGTCCAGTTCTTAGTTGGTTCCTTAACGTAATGTTCTGGAAAACCTGCTGATATTCTAGGAATACATTCTCCACAGCATTAATGCTAATTAAGTTTAGTCAGTCTATATGTCGATTGAAGTTCCCCATGATTACTGTGCTGCCCTTGTCCCTTGCACGTCAAATTTCCTGATTTGTACCATGCCCTACAATATCACTACTGTTTGGTGGCTAAAAGTAATTCCCACCTATATTTGCTGTTCCTTGCTGTTTCTTAGCCCCACCCAACTGCTTCTGCATCTTGATTTTTTGATCTAAGAACCCCTCTGACTGATGTACTGAAGTTGAATTAACTTACAGAAAAAGCATTTAACTTTTGAAATGTTTTGCAAAAGGTTGGCCTAAATGAAATATTGCAGCGGTATTTTGTTTGTGTAACACACATTGTGACAGCAGAGAACAATATACAAAACATTTAATGCGATAAAAAGTATTTATACAGGAATATTTGTTTAAGTCTTAAACCTGGCAGTGTCTTCACAGTTTCAAGCAAGCTAGCCTAGCCAGCATTTCCATATTTACAGTAAACACGTGATATTGAAATAAGCACTATTTATACTTAAAACACTTAATTAATCACCCGTTAAATTGCTCCTATGGGATCAAGACAAAGAGTAATATTTGGGTCAAGCAAAGCTGTAGGTATTCAACTCTGGAAGGGGGAGCATGATAGGAGAATTGCAGACCGAGGTGGAAAGAGAGAAGTGATACTAACAGGAGCAGTTAAAGATTGTATTAGAACAAAGGAAAAGGGTTATAATGTGGTCAGGAGAAATAGTAAGCTTGAGGATTGGGAGCATTTTAGAATTCAGCAAAGGAAGACCAAGATAAAATAAGGAGCGGCTGAGACGTCTAATGGTGGAAGGAAAGGGAAAATAGGAAGAAGACAGAAATAGAGAGAAAACAGGAGAGTGAAGAAGATGGGAGGGGAGCAGAGAGGAGGGGGAGAACAGAGAGCAAGCAGGATGGCAACGTACGAGGTAAGGAAGTAGGGGAGTGAGGAGGAGGGTGGAGGTGTTGGGCAAGGAAAAGGGTGGGGGAAGAAAGGAATGACGGAAAAGGAGGAAAACAGATCAGGGAGACTGGAAGAGTGATAGAAGTGGGAGTGTTGAATTGGTTGGTAGAAACTGGCAACGTCTCTCTCAGGGTCAGTTGTGAGCAGGGAGGGAGAAGTCTATTCTTTCCTCCATCAGTCATAGGTATTTTAGTTCCCAGGTCGTATTTGGTTATAACAAAAAGGGGAGGTTGCTAAGGATGCTGGTCAAATATTTTTACCTCAGGTTTTGGTGAGGGGGTGGGCAGTGGGGTGATTGGTGGGTGGAGCCTAGGATCAATGTATAAGAGGACGAAGGCAAGCTAGTATGGACTTTTGACTGAATAGTAATCAAAGCTCCAAAGGATAGTTGTTTACACAAAATGCATACGTCCCAAACAACTATTACTCGCTCCTATTTTCAAGGTTTTGAGATTCTGAGATCTTCAATGTGCTGACCTATATCTAGTCTAAGAGTAACTCAAGAACCACTCCTAGACTGGAAGTAGCAATCAAAACCTATTTCAAGCCATTTCTCAAACAAACACTTTCTATTTCAGACCCATTCCTGAGTTTCAACTCTAAAATTATAACTAATTTGGTGTGGCCCTAACTCTGCCAACTGCAAATTACCAAGCAGAGGTTTGTGTAAACAAGATCTTCAGTCAGAATTCCATTCCAACATGGAACATATGCATATTTGCATCTTTGAGTTATGGACACATTTTGTCATTTAGAATAAAAACATTTTGTGAAGAAAATTGAAAGAAACAATAAACACCTTATATTAGATCTATCCTGCACACTTGGTAATATTCTAGAAAATTTTACTCTTTGTATTAATGTACTAACCTATGAATGTCACTTTCCTGCAATAAATGAAAGAAGGGATTTTACAGAATAGATTCTGCGGTGCTCTTCTAGAGTGCCAGGAAACAGAAAACCTGTGGCTGTTCCTGCAGACTCATTTAATGGCTTTGGAAGAAATCCACCAGAATGGAAACAAATTAGACTCGAACCTGATGATGCGTCACAAATGTTTCTGGGTAGACTGGGAAGAAAAGAACTTCCACTCACCACTTCAGAAGAAATTTGTCTTCAAAGTTTTGACCTCATTCACATAGGGGAGCCTAGAGGGAAGCTTTAGATTTCTTCCCAAGACTCCTGGCACAGGATTCTTCCATTAGATGTTCTGTCATTATATCTTTGTAGAAAGCAATAGGAATGCGATCTTGGTGAGGCAGTGGGTTGGGATTGAATGGCTGGAATGGGGAGGGGGTGGCAGGGATTAAAGGGGAGAAGGGTGGCGGCATCTGCTAGTGAACCACATATACTATGCTTGTGCTAAACACAAGATAGAAAATGGTCCTGAAATCTGGAACTGTAGATCAGGTACAAACTGTTAACTCCGTGGGGAGTTATGTATTGAGTCGGAGGGAATGGGGGAGCTCCTGAATGAATACTTTGCGTCGGTATTCATGAAGGAGAGGGGTTCGGAATCGTGCGGTCTCTTGGAGGGAGCTGAGGATCAGTTGCAGGAAATATCTATTACGAGGGAGGAAGTGCTAGGGCTTTTAGGTAGCATAAGGACGGATAAAGCTCCGGGGCCTGATGGTATTTATCCCAGGCTGCTTAGGGAGGTGAAAGATGAAATTGCTGGGCCTCTGGCGCAAATCTTTGTCTCTTCTTTGGACACAGGTGAGGTCCCAGAAGACTGGAGGGTAGCAAATGTGGTACCGCTGTTCAAAAACGGTAGTAGGGATAACCCTGGAAATTATAGACCGGTGAGTTTGACATCGGTGGTAGGGAAATTAATGGAAAAAATACTTAGGGGTAGGATGTATGAGCATTTGGAGCGTTGCGATCTGATTAGGGATACGCAACATGGCTTTGTTAGAGGGAGGTCTTGCCTTACGAATCTGGTGGAATTCTTTGAGGAGGTGACAAAAACGGTTGATGATGGGAGAGCCGTTGATGTCATCTATATGGATTTCAGTAAGGCGTTTGACAAAGTCCCTCATGGTAGGCTGGTAGAAAAGGTTAAGGCGCATGGGATACGAGGTCAGGTAGCTAGGTGGATTGAGAACTGGCTGGGTAATAGGAGACAGAGGGTAGTTGTGGAGGGGACCTTGTCGGGCTGGAGGCCAGTGACCAGTGGTGTGCCGCAGGGCTCAGAACTGGGACCTCTCCTCTTTGTAGTATACATAAATGACTTGGAAGAGAGCGTAGGTGGTGTGATCAGCAAGTTTGCTGATGACACCAAGATGGCAGGGTTGGCAGGTACTGAAGTGGATTGTCAGGTGATACAACAGGATATAGATAGGTTGGTGCATTGGGCAGATAGGTGGCAGATGGAATTTAATCCTGACAAATGCGAGGTGATGCATTTTGGAAGGAATAATGCAGAGAGGAGCTATGTGATAAAAGGTAGACAGATTAGGAGTATAGAAATATAGAGGGACCTGGGAGTGCAGGTTCACAAATCCATGAAGGTTGCATCACAAGTGGAGAAGGTTGTTAGGAAGGCTTATGGAATGCTAGCCTTTATAGGAAGGGGTATAGAGTATAAAAGCTGCCGTCTAATGCTTCAGTTGTATAGAACCGCATTTGGAGTACTGCCTCCAGTTCTGGTCACCTTACTACCGGAAGGACGTGGAGTCTCTGGAAAGGGTGCAGAGGAGGTTTACCAGGATGTTGCCTGGCATGGAGGGGCTGGGTTACGAGGAAAGGTTGGAGAAACTGGGACTATTCTCCTTGGAAAGACGGAGATTGAGGGGGGACATGATAGAGGTATATAAGATACTGAAGGGATAGATAGAGTCAATAGTGAGAGACTGCTCCCTAGACTGGGTACAAATACGAGAGGTCATGATTTAAGGGTGAGGGGGGAGAGGTATAATTTGGATGTGAGAGGAAGGTTCTTTATGCAGAGAGTTGTGGGGGTATGGAACGCGCTACCGAGTAGGGTGGTGGAGGCAGGAACATTGGACTCGTTTAAGGTTCAGTTAGATAGGCACATGTGTGAAACGAGGATGGAGGGTTATGGTAGGGGTTATTAAATAAGGTTAGAACCTCGGGAGACACCGGAAAAGCAGACTTGTAAGATTAACGTTTTTGCCTTTTTATTCCACAGGTGGAGGTCCACCTCGTGTCAAACGAGGGGCATGCACACGGTGGGTCGTGCGTGGGCTGCTCTTGGAGGTTCTGGGCGTGGCCTAGTACTTCGTGTCGGTGTGTGTGCTTGATCCTGGACCGGTAGACGGGCACCGCAACAGCTCGGTGAGTAGCACTGCTGGCTGTGCAGATACATGGATTTGGGCCTGTGTCTGTGGGAGTTTGCGCACTCTCCCTGTGATTGCGTGGGTTTCCTCTGGGCGCTCCGGTTTCCTCCCACACCCCAAAGATGTGCTCTTAGGCTGATTGGTTTTACCAAATTGACACTACTCTCCCCTGAATCTGGCTAAGTTAGGGGTTCCATTCGTAGACACGCAGGGTAGAATAGGTGTAGGGTGATGCGGCAGCGCGGGCTCGTTGGGCCTGTTTCCCGTGCTGGGTTGTTCTTTGTTTGTTCTTTGTTCCTACCAATTATGATGCTTGAGGAAAATCAATCTTGAGAGGACTGAAGACCATTTGATATGTGAAGAAGAGCTTCAGAATAATGGACAGGAGTGAAAGAAGGCAGAAATCAATCACTAAAACAAGAGAAGTCTGACCTGGACAAAAAAAATAGTTCCAGGACATAAAAGATCCAGCAGCACAATTGTCCCCGTCAACATTATTCTTCACTCAACAGAATCATTTATCTCATTGGTGTTTGTGGGATTTTGCTACTTGCAAATTAACTACACTATGGACCCAAACTGGTAACTATGCAATGAAAAGTCCTTTAGATCAAACAACGACTTTTATTTATAGAGCACTATTGGAGTAATGAAAAATCCCAAAGAGATTCACAAGAACTTTGTCAAATAAAATTTGAAACTGTGCCACATAACTGGATATAAGAGTAGATGGTTAACAGCTTGTTCAAAGAGCTAGATTTTAAGGAGCATCTTAAGGGAGCAAAGAAAAACAAAGTTGTAGGAAAGAAATTTCAGAGCTTAGAGCCCAGGCATCTGAAGAATTGGCTACCAGTGATGGAACACTTGAAATCAGACAGACTCAAGAAAGCAGAAATTAAAAAATGACCCAGATATCTTCAAAGGATGTGGGCTGAAGAAAATTACAGGGACTGGCAAAGTAATGGAAAGATTTGAAAAAACAAAGATGTAAATTGAAAAATCAATACTTTAATCAGGAGCCAATGAAAAGCAATGAATGTGATTTGGTGTGGGTTAAGACACAAGCAATGTATTCAAGATCATGGAAGGGTAGGATGTGGGAGGATGACCAGGCTTGCATTGGAATAGTCAAGTCTAGAGATACAAAAAGCATGGATGAGGTGTTCAGCAGGAGATGTACTGAGGCAGGGGTAGAGACAGGCGATTAATACTGTGATCAGTAACTCATCTTGAGGTCAAAGATGTCTCTGAGGCTGAAAATGGTCTGGTTCATCCTTGGCTGGAAGAGGGATAAAGTCAATGACAAGGAAACAAAATTTATAATGGGAACTGAAGGGAATGGCTCAGGACTTGCCAATATTTATTTGGAGGAAATTTCAACATATCTAGTGCTGAATGTTGGGCAATTGGTAGACAGTTGAAGATGAAGAAAGGCCGTGGTGAGTTAGAGCATGGTATCGTCAAAGTGCATGTGGAAACTGTCATTTTTTTGAATGCAAAGGGGCAGAAAGTCCCCTAAGGCATAAAACATTAATGCAAATTAGTTCTTCTTTTCTTACTGTTCCAGCACAATTAGGTAGCATCTTAAAAGAGAAACTAAAACCCATTACCTCATATTATGGGTAACCAGAGGTAAATATGGGTTCAATAAGCTTTATCCAACTGTAGACCATTTATAATGACACCTTTTACATGGTACCTTTTACATGGAAATCCAGTTCTTATGCACGTACAGGCATCACATTAAGAGAGCAAGCGCCTCAGTTTAAATTGAAGTGGTAAGTACCACATGTGTCACAACAAGTGAAAGATGGATGTTATTTCACAGAATCTATTGACATACAGTGGGCTTCTGGTGAGAATTTCAAGTTAAAAACTTGTCCAAGTGTTTTTCCTTATTTAAAATCAAGTTGTTGCTAGCAGCTGGAATTAATATGAGACTGTCCAAACTAATTTCAACAGTTCCTTTATTACCTTTAAAAAAGGGAATTTTCACTCAATCTTCCCAATGGGAATGGATTAAACTTTAGGAAAAAGCAACATTCCAATAGACAACATGAGAAAGTGAGAAATAGGAGGTGTTAGCAGCTGGCAAGTTGAATTTGATCCACCTGGTCTCCACATCCTTCATTGTGTTATGGTCCAAAACTATGGTGATCTCAGCTTGCAGTATATCCGAGACCAAGCATCCTCAACTCTTTGAAGTGAAGAAATGTCTCCTCATCACAATCCTGAATGGTTAATCCCTTATCCTGGCACTTCACTCCTTGGTTCTAGACTCTTCAACCAGGAGAAACAGCCTGTTTGCACCCACCATGCCAAGCCCTCTTAGGATATTATATTTTTCGAAAAGATTCCCCCGCTTCCTTTGAAAATTTAATTTCATACCATTTTTGCTAGAATTGATTAGGTGCAGAGGAAAGGTACTGTAGCTCAACAGTTTTGACAAAGGGTCATCTGGACTCGAAATATCAGCTCTTTTTTCTCTCCTTAGAGATGCTGCCAGACCTGCTGAGATTTTCCAGCATTTTCTCTTTTGGTACAGTACTCCTCTGACCCGACCTCAGAATATTCGCTGCAATGAACTGGTGTGGCAATGTCCATGTCAGAAATCAGTGGTGCCATCTTCTTTTCAAATAAAATGGCCAATTTAGTGGGATTATTTTTCACTGTATACTTAAACTCAGTAGAAAGTAGATTCAGGCTGCACAATCTATATTTTTTATGCAGGTCCCACTAGAGGAAGAGAGAAGACACAATATCATACAACTACTAAGAATCAAATATACGGTAATCATATCCCATTTTCTCAAGGTAGTTAGCATTTCTATCACACTGAGTTATAAATAGACTATTGGAGTTATTAAGATTTTGATCCTGAGAAATGGGCGAATTTATTCTATTGGCAAAGTCAACATTTTCTTAATGGTCCCAATGATTACAATCTCAACTGCTTCTCTTTTACTTAAATTCTGAATAATCTCACAGTACTTTAAATCTATGTCATTTGTCCTTTGTAATGGGTTTTTGCTAGGTCACCATTTGAGGTGATGACTGTCTCTAAGATAATCAATCTCAGTAACAGAGATTAAATGGTTTTCACATTGAAATTTGATTTTGGGTCTGAGTTTATCATTTGACAGCTAGTAAGAAAACTTCACCTTAAATACATGTGCTGCAAGAAAACCCAAAATTTCACACCACACCTGTGATACCATAAACAGGTCTATGTGTAAGTGAATAAAAGCAGCCTTGTGTTCCAGTCTCAGCATCACGACAGGTCATTTAAACTAACTGTCAACTGCGTTGGCAGTCCTTAATGGTACATATTAAAAATATGCATGTCTGCTCATCTGTTACTTAATTTAATCAAAATAATCAATTACGTTGAAATCAGAAGTAAAGTTATTAACTTGGCTTCCAATTCCTCTGAGATTTTGCACTATAAGCTTGATCTGTAGGTTTCCTTGTAGGCTCTTGAGACTTGTTTATATATAGGAGTATAGCTGATGGTAGATAATTATTTTATGACAGAATAAAGACAATGGTAAATGACAAGAAAATTCAAGATGAAGTAACTGAGCTCGGCAATGAAGAGGAAAACATGTTATTGGACCTTCATACGCTACAAAGATCCCTCAGGTCAGACCTTGGTTCTCTGGAACATTACGAAATGAAACAAAATTAATTTATTGCTGCCCGGAAAGAATTGGAGAATCAGTTGGCAAAGAAGACTCAGTAATGATCTGAGAGGAAGCTGAGAGGTGCAAGAAAGAGATGCAGCGCAGAAGAGGACAGTTGGATATTTAGCAGGAGCCTTGGCAAACATTACACTTCCAAAGAGATTTACGAAGAGATGAAAATTAAGAACACTGAATTCCAAGCAAAGATAGAAGTTCTCACTAAAGAGTGTAAGGTGTTTCAGAAACAGTTGGCAGAAATGCAATTATAGAATGTGAGCTTGAAGGAAGTACAGAGGAATTAAACTCTTCCAAGGAAAAACCGATCAGTCTAGAGAATCAACTTTCTCAACTGAACGATGAGTTTGTTCAGGAAAAACAAGAACTGATGAGAGCACAGGAGTGTCACTTACAGGAAGTAGAATACCTCAAAAACGTCTTAAATGCTTAAATGATGAAATTATATAAAGAAATTCAACAAAGATAGATCTTCAGTTAAAACACGATGAACATCAAGAATCAGGCACCTCTTGTAAACATTGAGAGTAGTGCCAGGAACAGGAGCAGGAATTGTTGAAAAATCAGGACAGTTGTTTGAATGCAGAATTAATGACCAAACCGCTGAGACTGTTGAGCTCCAATCCAACTTGAACAACATGATGGACAAGATGCATAGCAGGGAATAACAATCCAGAAATTTAAAACAGTGAAGGAGAATGCTAAGAAATACATTGACAGTTTCATTGAGAGCAACCAGATGGAAACTAAACAGCAGTCAGAGACCAGGTGAGAAACATTCAAAACAGAACTGAATACTTTGATCAGAGTTTCGCAGAGAGCTCGCGAACGAAGATAATTCAAATTATCAGAGTAGTTGCTGAGTGAATGAAAAGCCTTGAAAACTTGAAAAACATGAAGAAAATAGTTAAAAATTGGCTGCACCTGCGAAATTGGTGCAAATGAAGGTTCCTCTGTTGAAACACGAATATCCATTTATATCGAGACGACCTACATGACAAAAGAAAAGAAAGAAGGCTGGTTTGCGTGATAGACTGGGCTTTGTTCACAACTCTTTGTAGTTTCTTGTGGTCTTGGTCAGAGCAGGAGCCTACTAAGCTGTGATACATTCAGAAAGGATGGTTTCTATGGTGCATCCGTAAAAAAACTGGTGAGAGTCATAGCAGACATACTGAATTTCCTTAGCTCCCATGTTGAGTGGTCATTGAGTGTTTCCCAGGTCACAATTAGTTGTAGAATGATTTCCAGTATGTGCTCTAACCACAATGAACCGGTCCTCTAAGCAGAATAAAAACAGAAAATGTTGGAAACATTCAGCAGGTCAGGCACATCAGGTGATTCCTCCAAGTTCATCAAATTGAAACGCTATGCAGGATTCTGGATCACTAGAAGGTACAGGTCTGGGGGTGAGCTGTCAGCTCATCCAGGTATTCTAAAAGATCAAATATAATGCATCCACTATCTCTATATAGACACTTCTCTGAAAACCATAGGATGTAGGTCATCAGGTCCAGTGGACTTATCAAAGCTAATACACATTTATTTCTTCAGTACAATTTCTGAAGTGATAATAATATTCCTAAGTTTCTCATTTCCACTGGATCTTTACTTTCACAATAATTCTATGTTTTCATGTTTCTTCCATGCGTTCGTATTTCTTTAATATTTCTGTTATTTTCTTATTCTCTTTTACAATTTCTCCTGCCTCTACTTAAACCCATGTTTACTTTAGTTTTGCTGATTTGCTCCTTTATACATATGTAGTTGTGGAAGAAATGTGTTTTTATGTCTCTGGCTAGTTTACTCTTATGTTCTGTTTTCCCCCTTTTTTCAATTTCTGATCACCTTTTGCTAAATTGTAAAATATTCCCAAGCCTCAAGTTTACTGCTTTTTTTTAGTAACATTATAGGCTTCTTTCTTTAATCAAATATTATATTTAACTTCTCATTATCGATGGTCGTGTCACTTTCCTTGTGGAATTTTTATTCCTCAAGGAAATGTATATCTGATGCAACTCTGAATGAATTTTTAAACTGTTCAGACGAGATTCTCCGGCCTCCCAGCCACTGCTTCCCACCAGTGAGAGGTCGCGCGTTGTTTGCTAGTGGTGGGATTCTCTGGCCCCAATGCTGTCAATGGGAATTCCCACTGACGTCTCCTCACACCGGTGGGAAACCTATGGTGTGACCGGCTGGAGAATTCCTACCTTTGTCTTTGCATATCATTTGATCGGCTCTGGCTTGGAGGGCCGAAGGGCGTGTTCATATGCTGTACTTTTCTTTGTTCTTATGTACCATCATATATTTTAAGCTAAACTGAAAAATTACGATGACATTATGTTCTGTGCTAGGGTGTGATTTATCACCCACCAATGGGTAATCATGTGGGTAACACACTTGAACCACAGCATCTTTCATCTTTTTTGTAGGTATTTGCGAAATACCTCATTGCACACAATACCAGACACTGAAACACAGGAAATTCTACCTTATCAAACTATTTTGCTGGTTGGTTCCCGAGTTTAAATTATGAGTTGGAACATTCACTGCAATCAGTAATCAGGAACAAGCATTGGGATATGCTGGCACAAAATCCTGATAGGGGAAAATGTGCAACTTAAGAATGTGAATGAAGTAAAAAAAATTCCTACTGTAATGCCACATTTTCAACCATGCTATGAGTGATGGAAATGAATTAACCTGACTAGCTTTTTATCGTGACTCTGCTTCTCCAACTTAGGCATACTTGAATTGCAAATTTCAGTGCAAGGATCTGTTGCTCATTTAAAAATTGCTGGGACATCAGCAGTTTAGAAACAAAGAAAATTTGAAATTGTGACACGAAATGGAACAGAGAATTGGCATTTAGAAAGAATAAAATTTTCAGGAGCAGCATAGCAGCCTACAGTTACAATTGCATCCCGAGACTCCAGAATAAAACAATCACTTTTTCACCCTGAACACATTTTTATGAGAATCTTCAAAAATTTCTATGCATGTCCCAGCTTGTAAAATTTACAACTATGGCATAGATCACCAAACGATTTGTCGAGGAATTCTCAAGTTGGTTCCCATACATTTTTAAAATTCATTCATGGAATGTTTGCAACAAATGCTGGGCCAGCATTTGTTGTCCATTCCCCAACTGCCCCTTAAACTGAATGGCTTGCTAGGTCACATTGCTGTAGATCTGGAGTAATGGACCAGGTAAGGATAGCAGATTTCCCTTCCTAAAGAACATTAGTGAACCTGATGGATTTTATGATAATTGACAATGGTTTCATAGTCATCATTGGACTTTTAATTCCAGCTTTTTTATTAAATTCAAATTTCAGCAGTTACCGTGGTGGGATTCAAACTCAGGTTTCCAGAGCATTAGCCAGTGACAATACCATAATGCCATCACCTCCCCTGAAATTAAGCCTACAAAACAAGTTAAATTCTAATCAGTTACTGGAATATGATTCTGGCATAATTGAAAGTGAGGACAATAAGCATCTGACTAATTTAGAATCAACACTGCAATCAGTAAGAAGCAATATTAAAAAAACTGACAAAATTTATACATATACATTCATAAAACAGTTCCATTATAACTAAGAAGCAGACAAACACAATTCAGTCTGAAAATCTAAAAAGTGATTATATCTTGGTTCTTCCATCTTCTAATGATGTCATTCATCTCAACTACTCACTATCCAGAGATAGGCCCTTTGGCTCTCTTCCCATCTGAAAATCACAATAATTACTACGCACTGAATTCTGTTTTTTCAGATTAAGAAATCAGTAAGATCCAATACAACCACCTCACTCTTGCTCCAATCTTTTTGATGATGAATCATCAATGTTCTATATCATGTTGCTAAAAATCCATGTTCAAACCATGGTGAAGCAGTCACAGCAAGAAGGCATTCAACACACCAAAAAAGCTATTATAAATTAAAAAAAGAAATATACACGGGTTTAGTTTAAAATTTATTAGTATCACAAGTAGGCTTATATTAACACTGCAATGAAGTCACTATGAAAATCCCCTAGTCGCCACACTGGTGCCTGTTCGGTACACTGAGGGAGAATTCAGCATGGACAATGCACCTAACCAGCATGTCTTTCAGACTGGGAGGAAACCGGAGCACCAAATATTTCAGAAGTTCTGACAGCTTGGTCCAACAGATGAAGTTATCTTTGAAACAGAACAAGCTTCCATGGAAATTAATAAAATTTCACAGGAAAAAAAAATCCAAATGAAAGATGTTGCCAGGTGCCATGCATTTCACACTGAAAAACATTTGGAGATAAAAACATAGGCATTGCCAACTTGTCAAGCAAATTAGATTGCTTTCCTTTTTGCCACAGTATATTAATTCTACCTTAGAATTTGAGTTGTGGTTTAAAACATTCATTTTTAAAACAAATAGATTTGGGAAGGCTTCGGGTAAGAATTTGGTACGTGCTCTGTAGTAGCTTCTCAGGCTGGGCAATTCAGAAGGTAACTAAAATGTATTTTAATACATATCACTGTTTAGTTCCAGCATATTCGTCAGTCGAACTCTGATGGACTTCTTTTCAGCGAGCATCATTTTTTTCCCCTCAGATAAAGATCGATATGAAAATTCAGTTGACCACTATGAATGCAATTTGGTAAATTTCCAACGTTTTTTGTTAGGTTGTTCAACTTGTAACTTAAAATATGATTTATAGTTGCAAACATTGCACAAAATAAGGTTGCAAATCACAGTCTTGCACCCTCTTACAGTTCTTTGCATTTCAACTGTCTTGTTTGCACTGATGTCTTAATCATTTACTCAGCACATGTGCTGAACTATTCTCAGGATACCACTATTTAATTTTGTACTAAAATTTAATTGGCTAGCTGCCAGAAATACATAGTAGAAAAATTCTACAAAGTTCATCTTAATGGAGTAAAAGGTTAAAACATAGAAATCTAACTTAGGCTTGTTTAAAATTTTTCTGCTTTAAACTCTCAGAGGACAGGTGTGATTTAATGATACTGACAAATTTTAAACATTTGCTTCCAATATGTTTGAAGCTAGTCACAAAAGGCCAATGTTTCCAGTGATGGGAAATGGAAAAACAAAAATGAACTTTGTTTAAGCTTACACATATAATCTATCACATGGCAACAATCCCAAAAATTTTGACCCACTGATTTAAAGATTATGGTATAAATATGAAAAGCACACCTAATCCAATCGACCAAACAAAGGCTTGTTCACCAGCATCTGGAGGATTACACAAAAATGTAGGAGACTTGTCAAGGAGCAGCCTGACAGTCTTTCCACCAATGTCCCAGACTTACCCATATTACCCATGGGTATATCCTATCCCATCAACAAGGCATACCCATAGAAGCAGTTGTACAGTGATATATGTTTGAGAGATAACAGTCCTGGAAATCCTCAACATTTACTCTGGACTCCATGACATCTCATGGTATTAGGTCAAATAGAGACAAGAAAACTTCATGATAAGTACCATCAATTGCACTGTGCCAGCAGATGAATCCTACATCGATGGCAGCAAGATCACAGTATGTATTCTGAGTTGGGGACTTCAATGTCCATAATCAAGGGTGGCCCAGGAACATCACTACAGAGTTGGCTGAGACTTCAGACACACAACTGCCATAGTAGCCTGGTCAGAGAACAAACACAAGAGACACTACTTGACCCCACCAATCTAGCTGTTACCAGCAGATGCATTTATGTATCACAGTACGGGTAGGAGTGACAATTGCGCGGTCCTTCTGGAGACAAAAGCCTGTCTTCATACAGATGACATCCACTATTGTGTTGTGTGAAACTGAAACATCAGGGTAAGTGGAATAGATTCAAAACAGATCTGACAGTTCAAATCTGGTGTCCATAAAGCACTTGCATCAGCAGCAGAATGGTATCAAAACATAACATGAATGCATATGTCCAGTATATACTTCACTTTAGCATTATCATCAAACCAGGGGACCAATCCAGGTTCAAAGAGGAAAGTAGAGAGCACATCAGGAATAAAGCTAAACATACCAACAGAAGACTATGTGCATGCAAAATGGCACAAGTAGCATGTGCAATCCCACAGCTACAGCTTAGATCAAGACCCTGCCATCTGCAGAGTGGTGATAGATAATTAAACAATTAATTGGAGGAGGAGATAACCATGAGCACTCCCATTCTCAATGATGCCCATGCTTAGCATGTGCATGCAAAGGACAAGGTTGAAGTGCAAGGTGGATGATCCATCTGGGCCTTCTCTTGAGGTCCCCTGCTATCACAGAAGGCAGTCTTCAGGCAATTTGATTCACTCCATGTGATCAAATGAAACACTTGGATTGAATAGAGTACAGGCTTTGGGCCCAATAACACACCAGCAGGGCTGAACTGGAATAACAAGCTGCTCCAGTGCGGCTGAACACTGCAATCTTTCTGACAATATGGAAAACTCTCCAGACAGCAGGACAAATCCAATCCAACCAATTACCATCCTATCAGACATTTCTTGTAGGCTTGTGTTCACTGGGGTTTAGAAGAGTAAGAGGCAACTTGATTGAAACCTTTAAGCTCCCGAATGGTCTTGAAAGGGTGAATGTAGAAGGGATGTTTCCTCTTGTGGGAGAACCTGGAAAATGATCACTGTTTAAAAATAAGGGGTCACTCACAAAAACAGATGAGGAGATTTTTCTCAGAGAGTTGTGTCTTTGGAACTCTTTTTCTCAAAAGGTGGTGGATGCAGATCTTTGAATATTTTTATGGTGGAGCTAGACAGATTCTTGATTAAGGGGATGATAGAGTATCAGGGGTAGCAGGAATGTGGGGTTGAGATTACAATCAGATCAACCATTTAATGGCACAGTAGGCGCCAAGGACTGAGTATCCTAATCCTGCTCCTAATTTGTATGTTCATTTTTAGGTGCTTCTACACTTTCTAACCCTAATCTCTTCTGTTTCAGGAGCACCTATTTTAAAGAGGCTGATAAATGGACTGCTGAAATTAAAATGTATTTGGATAAACTGTTTAAAATAAAAGAAAGCTGGGACTTGGAGTAGTCGCCTTACTTTGTGTTTAACAATAAATACCATTGCTTTCCAGTTGAACTTCCTCGATTATTACAATTACTTTCCCTCAAATACAAGGTTAGGAATGGGAATGCTTGCTAGTGATTGCACAGTGCCCAGAGTCATTCACAATGCCACAGAAAATAAACCAGTTTATGCTTGCTTGCAACAAAACCTGGACAACATTCAGATTTGGGCTGATAAGTGGCAAATAATGTGTGCACCACAAGACTGCAGCTCCAGCAACATTCAACAAAATCAACATTATCCAAAACAAACATTTGTTTGACACTCCATTCACCCTAAACATGCACTCCCTCCATCACTGCCACACAGCTGCATTCCAGCTACAAGATGCACTAAAGCTACTCACCAGGCTTTTTCAACAACACCTTCTCAATACACAACCTCTAACTCCTAAAAGGACAAGACCAGCAGCCACATGGGAACATTACCACCTACAAGTTCCTATCCAAAGCCACACACCACCCTGACTTGGAACTACATGATCAGTCCTTCACTGTTGCTGGGTCAAAGTCCTGAAACTCCCTCCTTAATAGCACTGTAGGGGTAACTTAACCATATAGATTGCAATGACTCAAAATAGCAGCTCACCACCACTTCCTCAAGCACAATTAGGGATGGGCAATAAATGCTGGCCTTCATAGAGAAGCCTACATACTGTGAAAGAATCAAAAAACAACCCTATGTAATTACTGGCCCAGATTTTGCAGTGAGCAGTGTAGGATTACGTTTACTGCTGACCTCAAAGGAAGCTACCCACATGATTTAGCAGGCTTTGTGGTGTTGAATTTCCCTGTTACAATGTCAGTTTCATTTTGGCACCATCTGCAGGGGATCACTGGTGTCAAGCAGCAGTGAAGCCATCAAGTTGGTGGACCAGAAATTCAGATTGAAGAATTACCTCGGACAACAGAGCCAGGAAGCAAAGAACACCCATTATCATTTCACATTCATCATTTTACAGAGTGTGAAATAAGGACTAGGGCCTACAGGTAGGATTAAAGTAGAAACTGAAATATTATGAAACAAACTTTAAGCTTTTTTATTATTTCAAAAATCTATGGTGTGATCACGAAATGGAGAGGGCCACACTGGACTTGCAAAACTAGTTTTCAGGGCCAAAGGGGTTGTTCTGATGTTAGCTAACGGGAAACAGAGCATGTGGACAAATGACTAATTTTCAGAACGGCAAGGTGTTACTAATTGAGTGCCACAGTGATCAGCGCTGAGATTTCAATTTTGTACCATAATTGGATGAAGGGACCGGATCTATAGTTGCTAAATTTGCTGATGACGCAAAGATAGATAGGAAAGCAAGTTGTGAAGAAGATAAGGGATTTGAAAAGCGATAGGGCAAAAAATTGGCAAATGGAAGAACAAAAGTAGTATATTATTTAAATGAAGAACAGTTTCAAAACTCAAGGTGTAGAGGGTGTCCTGGAACATAAAGCAAAACAAGTTAGAATACAGGTACAGGAAATGATTAGGAAGTTAAATGGGTTGTTACATTTATTGCAAGGGAATGGAATAGAAAAGTAGGGGCATTTTTCTACAGTTGTACAGGACTCCAGTGAGGCCACATCAAGACCACTCTGTATTGTTTTGGTCTCCTAATTTGAAAAACCATATAATTGCATCAGAAGCAGTTCAGGGAAGGTTCACTCAACTTATTCCTGGAATGAAGAGCTTATCTTCGCAAGAATAGTTGAAAAGGTTGGGCCTATACCCACTGAAGTTCAGCAGAATGAAAGATGATCCTATTGAATATATACGATCTTAAGGGGATTTAACAGGGTAGATGCTGAGGTCATGTTTCCCTTTGACAGAGACTCGAATTAGGAAACACAGTTTAAAATTAAGGCGAACTCCTATCTAGACATGAAGAGAATTTTTTCTGTTAGAGTTGTTAGCCTGTGGAATTTATTTCTCCAGAGAGCACTGGAGGCTGTGTCATTGAATATTTTTAATGCTGAGTTGAAAGATTCTTGACTAACAAGGGATTAAAAGGTTCTAAGGATAGGCAGGCAAGTTATAATAGAGACCACAGTCAGCTCAGCCATGATTATTAAATGGTACAGCAGGCTTGAAAGGCTGAATGGCCTACTCCTAATGTGCAAGTATGTAATTAGAATTAGTATGTTATTGAAACTCAGTTGCAACCAAGGCTTAACTTTTTCAATGGTTTGTAATGTGAGAATAAGGTGTAAAAATTTGAAGTTTCAGTCAAATCACTTATTCTATGTCAACTGCAGCCACAAAGACTGCACAAGGCATCCTGCACACAAATAGGATGTCACTGGTGTCAACTTCCAGACTTCTGTGCTTAATGGTGCATGGGTCCCCACTTGAGTTAGTGTCAGTTTTGACACTGAGGGAAAAGACACTAAGTTTTGCTGTCAAATTCAGCCACAAGTTCTGGGCCATTGTAATTGACACACATCTGTGCTGCTCCACCACAAGTCAGAGCTCCATGCTCCATTTCCACACTGCGCACTTCTGCCAAAAGATTTCAATGCAAATGATATTTTGTCTGGCTGATCAATTCCATGCTGGACACCAGAACATTGTTAAAATCACATTTCTGTCAAATTTTGAAACACACCCCATGTGAATCAGTGCAAATAAGCTGTTGCTAAATAACAAAACATTCCCATAGGCCAAGTTAATCCAAAATCGTCATTAAATCATTTTCCAACAGATGTGAAAAGCTGCAGAGCTCTTAAAAAAATTACAATAGAATCTTTATTCCATAGTTCTTGTCTTTAGACCTGTTGGATATCATTATTTCCAAGCCCTCGATCTGCTACACTGAATTTATATTTTTGGTAAAAATCATTCCAGGTGGAAAAGTAAATGAAATATCATCCAACAGACCAAAAAAGAGAGAACTATTTGTTTCACGTTCTCTTTTGTTTGGACATTTATGCAACTGTGAATTCTACATTAAAATTGTCTAAAAATCTTATCGCTTGCATTATTGATTTGGACAACCCTAAAGATTGTGTTGGGCACCATTCTCGAATCAGGTAAGTGGGCAATGAGAGCTATGTCCAATTGCTTTGCCATTGCTATATACAAAGTGCGCATGAAGCAGGAAGGATAATTCTCCTATTGATTTCCTTCTCCCTCTTTAGAGAAGCACTTTGTCAAAGGGTCTGTCCAACATTTATACTGCTGTTTAGTGAACTGTGAAAATGGATCAACTCCAATACTCACGGCAAGATATGTCAGAACATAAATACACTCCTGCCTCGGAAGGTTGTGGATTCAAGTCCCACTCCAGAGGCTTAAGCGCAAAAATCCAGTCTGGTGCTTTCAGATGAGACATTAAACAGAGGCTTCATTTGCTCTCTCGGGAGAATGCCAAAGATCCCATGGCACTATTTTAAAGAAATGCAGGGGAGTTATACCAGGCTTCACGGCCAATATTTATCTCTCCCTCAATATCACAAGAACAGATTATCTGGCTTTTATCACATTGGTGTTTGTAGGAGCTTATCATGCACAAATTGGCTTCTGCGTTTCTACAACTGGGCCATCCAAGATGTAAAAGGCACAATGCAAATGCAAGTTCTTGCTAGATCTATATTTACAGAATTAATTTGGGCAAAAATAGCAAACGCTAGGGAAAAGACAGCAGAAAAACTCATTTAATATTTTGAGAATACAATTAATAGGTTTAAAGATGTGTGGACAGATTTTCTTTGCATTTTATTACAGCTCAGTAGGTAGCACTCCTGCCACTGAGTCAGAAACCAGTGGTTTAGGACTGAGTCCATGACCTGTTGGACATAGAAGGAGTGTTCATAATAGGGCACAACAGGTTCATAATCAGCCTGCTAATCCTTCAATACTTCCTGGCTATATTCCCCAAAAGGGAGAAAAAGCTTATGTAAAAACACAAAATAAACAATTGAGTACTTGCATATCTTAAATAAAACAGAAAATGTTAGAGTGCGCAGCAGGTGCAGCGAGAACTAATGTGACCTGCTTATGACAGGCTAACATTTCAGACTGAAGTCACTCATTGTACATTCAATCTGATAAAGGGTTTCAATTTAAAATGTTTCCTTTTTTTTAACATACCAATGGACCCACTGTGGATTTCAAACATTTCCTGTTTATATTATTGACTTTTGATGTTTGCAGTCTTTTTAACTCTATAAGGGAGAATTTAGCACAAGTTACATACATTTTTTTGGTATAAGTGCAGTCCTGAACAATTCAGACTGGATGTGGCTTGCTCTTGACGAGCACTTTGCAAACTGCTAAATTTGTTATGCCCCATTTTTCTGGGCAGCACCTAAAAAAGATGTTAGGCCTCTTGTCTATGTTAATCAGGGGTTAAATGTCTTTGAAAGGACCCCAGTGTCAAATGGGGTTTCCCTGAGAACCAGGTATCAGGTTTTCCCAGTAAGCATGTAGCTCAGCAAATGGCCCAAAAATGAAAAGGTGAGTGTATTTTAAAAAATGTTTTACATAGAGCCAGATACAATCCAGCCCCATAGAGCTTTGACAGCCATTACCACTGTGGTTATCCAGGCCTCCACCATCCCGAACCTCTCTTCCAGAACATATCTTAGGATCACTACTGGTTAAGCTCCCAATCCCAAAATTAAACTCTTCGATTAAGTGAGCTGCCTTTCGAGGTGTGACAAGTTCCAGTAGCTTGATCTGAATATGCTGATGAGGCCAAGGGTCAATTTCCAATCATTCTGGGGTCTTCATTTTTGGACATTCCTTGCATCTGTTTATTTCTCTATAAGTAGCCCAAGCACATTTCTAGATTTAAATGTCTGTCTTCTTCGCATTATTGCTGGTCTGATCTGTACAGGTGGGTTCAACAAGAGAAGTATCTGCACCTGTTTCCTGATAGGTCACAGCTGTGCTCTATGATGAGTCAGATTCATAGTTCTCGCTACATTGCAACAATAAAAGTTTTATGTTAACAGTAGCATACATGTTATGTGGGTTAATTTATAAAATGAGCATTCTGATGAAACTCTGATCACAGCAGATCAAATGCTTTACTAAAATTAAGTTTTCTGGAACCTTGTCACATTTTTTAACATTTCTGCAATCAGAGATGATATTAAATTGTCCGGACACTTTATTCTATGATTATTATAACCTTAAATGTTCACTTTTCATCTATTACCTCATAATAGTTTTCCACTTTGAAGAACCTAGCCTCGTCAGATTTTATTCGCACGTAAACTACATTTAATTATATCTGTACCAAGCTACTGCAAAATCTCCACCTGTTGAATTCCTGTATGCCCAAGACAAATTATACATTCTTCCTCCACAGGAATACATTTCAGTTGTCCAAATCAATTGAGTTTAAGCAGAGATTGGCAGAGCCCAGCCTCAGGGAGCCAAAACCTGTGCAGCGATGCTACTGGATCTTAATCAGATAAAAAACTGTACAGCTTACCAGACAAAGTGATAGTAAGCTTCTAGTTAACTGACAGTTGAGAGCATCCTCTATAATCCAGAACACATTCCCAATGGATTGGAAGTAAGCAAATATAACACTGTTTTACAAGAAAGGAAGAGAGAAAACAGGAAACAGTCTAATCTATTTTTTGTTACTCTATTCCTAAAGTTACACAGGCCATGCTCAGAGCAGAATGGACAGAGCTGAATCCATCTCCTTGTGTACTCCAAAAAATAAATTCAGATTAAGCAATATCAACATGGTTTTGTGAAAAGGAAATTCTGTCTGATAAATTAATTAGAATCGAGCCCACGTTTTGAGTCAGGATGACTGTTCAGAACTGAAGACAAGGAGATTTGGACAAGATTTATCCTGTGACGGTGAGGGGGTACTGCAATTGATAGGAACGGCATTGACAAAAAAGACAAAGGGAATGCAAATGGCGATGATAAAGGCTGAGAACGGTGCTAAGAACATCCATTAAGAAACTGGAATGTGTAAATGGCAGCGTGTAGGAATACGATGGTTGGCCCTATTGGGGTGAGGAGGTGGGGTGGGTAAACGTGAAGTGAGATTTTAGAAGTGGAAAAATAAAAATAAGAACATAAAAGTAATAAAAATTGATGAAGATGAAAAAAATGAAATAACATAAATGAAGATGGAGTGGAAGTGGAGGGGAGAGTTCATGCAATGAACTTGTTGACCTTAATGGTCAGTTCAGAAGGCTGTAACATGCCTAACTGGAAGATGGGATGCTGTTTCTCCAGTTTACATTGGGCTTCATGACAAAAGGCCAAGGATGGACATGTGGACAGGAAAGCAGCATGGTGTATTGAAATGGCAAGCAACAGGAAGGTCTGGGTCCTGCTTGTGGACGGACCAAAGGTGTTCTGTAAACTGTCATCCAGTCTTTGTTTGGTCTCTCCAATGTAGAGTGGGTCGCATTGGGAGCGGCGAATGCAACAGACCAGATTAAAGAAGGTGCATGTGAAGCACTGCTTCACCTGAAAAGATATTATCTGCGGGAATGTCCATCTTTGAAACATTGGTTTGTGATGGTGTATAATTTTGTCTGCAGCAGGAAGGAATCACGTGAGAGAGCCAGTGAGAACAGTGACCAACCTACTCGTAGGACTGCATTTATTAAATGTAATTTATTACAGTGAAGAAAATACACACATACACAAACAGGACTATGATGATCTAAGATAGTTACTTACAAGAAACGACTACTGCTTTGAAGTTACCCTCAGGTTCCCAGCCCCCTGCCAATCTAGTTTAAACCCCTCCCAACCGCACTAGCAAATCTCCCTGTGAGGATATTTGTTCCAGTGCTGTTCAGGTGATGTTCCCAGAAGTCACTGCGTCTCACGCAACCAAGTTCGGACCGAGCCTTGAGACTCATCATTTGACTGGGACTCAGTGGAACAGCGGCCTCCAGAAATCTTCTGAGTGCCGGCCATCTCTGGTGTCCCTGGCTCATCCTGCCGTGGACCAGACCCTGTGCTCATCAGATTGTGAATCCAAGCCTTCTGTAGATCTAGGTCCCACTGAGCCATGTCACTCTGTGCTGGTGGAGGGTGTGGGTGAGTGCAGTGATGGATCCAAGGATGCTATCATTAGGTTCATCCTTTGATGTTTCCTTTGATCTGGAGTTGAGGGGAAAGCTTGCATGTGTCTTTTCAAATGAAGATATGAAGGAAAGCAGAGAAAATTAGTGCATGGCTGAAGACTTGAACAAAGTAGTCACAATGTCATTGTCTGTGGGATGAGTTGGTGTAGGATCATTTGGGTGTCTGCTGCCCTCTTGGCAATGGACACAAACACAGTCAACACCTTCCCCAGCTAGTGAAATGGCGTACTCCTCTAAAGGAGTGAGAATCCGGATGTTGACTCCTGTAATAACTCTTGCGAGGTGAAAGTCCTATCACTAAGTTACTTTATTTACACCATACATCTGTATGTAGCCAGCTCCCCAGTTTTCCCTGCTGAATGCAGACTGGGAACCCGACACACCTGCTTTAAATAGACAGCATGAGGCCCCCTCATTTAACCATCAATTAAGATTTATAGTTCATATTCTAGCAAGTCAACCTTATTAGCCTGGCTGAAGTCATCACAGCTCCTTTACCCCCACTCTAGGGGCTCTCCATTTTGTTTTTCTTGAGCTTTTCCTGCAGAAAGAGAGATTGTGAGAGTGTGAGCAGGTGGTACGTCAAGGCACATGATAAGGATGCCTGGCGTGTGTGTGTGTGTGTGGTGAGTGCAGCCTTGCTGGGAATGAGGATGTGAGCTTGAAAGGATAGGAATCTGAAGATGTGAAGCTGAGTGTGACAGCCTTGAGCTGATATTGTCAAAGATCAACGCGAAAGTACGATGGGATGGTGAGTCCATACTTACCCTGGCAGAACGGATGAGATCATTCATCCTCTTTCTGCACTGTGTGGTGAACCTCTTGTTTACATTCACCACATTGCCAGCCCCTCCCAAACTGGAACGGTGATGTTGGTGGACCTGCAGATCAACTGGCCTCAACCACATCCAGCAGGCAGTTCAGGGAGGCATCATGGAACCTGGGGGCAGCAGTATTCTTCAGTTTGGCAGACATCTCCAAGTTGTGCATCAGTCTTGGTGTTTGCAATTGTGTTTTAAATATGATGTTCAGTGAAAGGAATCAGTGAGTTCAGGCATGGAAGGGTATTCGGAGGCCACTCCCAGCATTCCAGTTTCTTGTGGATAAATGTTTACTTAGGTCTGCAGTGGATGATATGGTATGAAAACCCATCATTGTAGCTGGCGAGAATCCTGTCGTTTTCCATGTCCGCTGCAGCACTTGGTGCACAACATGAAAATTCTGACTCTCAGCAAAGACCAGGTTCCGAACATACTAACTCTCACTAGAGTACAGCTTCAACAAGTACTAACTCACCTGAGTATTGATTCCAGAGACTGTGGCCGTGATTGTCCCGATCGGGGAATTCTCACGTCAGCTGATTCGTAGGGTTCGCTCATGGATTTCCAGCAGCGTCAGCTCCATACCGGAAATCGGCGGGAAGGCAAAAAGACCATTTAAATGGTCATTTAAGTGTAATTTAAATGTGATTAGCTGGCCCAGGGCTGAAGTCTCCGGGCCCACTAGCATCTCCTCCTCTACCGGATTGTTTCACTCCAGCAGGGATTACAGTACCTCCCCACGAACAGGAAACTAGCTGCCTGACCCCACTGGAGTAAAGGGGGCAATCAGGGTCCCCCAGAAGGTCAGGCGATGGGGGGGGTTGCCATGGGCATTGGCACCTTCACAGAGCCAGCCTGGGCTCCTGGCACTGCCCAAGGGGCAAAGCACCAATGCCCAGGGTCACCTTGGCTTTACCATGGGCAATGCAAAAGGGACAGGGCCTCTGGAGCAGGGCACAATGGGCCAATCGATGGTGGTGGGGGATCCCACTACCATTCTGCAGATAGGATCAATGGGGGAGTGAAGGAGGCCAGTGATTGGGATAGGAGGGGGGCCGGATCAGCCTGCTTGTGGGGGTGGGGGTGGGGGCGGCGGAAAGATTGTGGAGGGCTAGGAGGGGCTGGCCTGGAATAGTTGGGGGGCCACCGATCAGCAGGGGCGGGGGGGGAGGGACGCAATGCGGTTATCACAGGGCTGGTCGGTGATTGAGCTGCCCAGCAATCAAACTGATCTCAACATGGTGAGATTGGCACAGGCGCAGTAGCCTGCTCAGGCCTATCCTGCTAGCCTCTCGGGCAGAAATAGGCCCTGACCCTAATTTATAATGATATACATGCTAGTGACCTCTGCAGTGCACAGAGCGTGAGAGATTATTTTCTGAACTCCCACTTAAAAAACCAGCATGAATTCCTCCAGTTTTCATGCAAATTCGACACTTGCAATAAGAACATAAGAAATAGGAGCAGGAGTAGGCCATCTAGCCCTTCGAGTCTGCCCCGCCATTCAATAAGATCGTGGCTGATCTGAAGTGGATCAGTTCCACTTTCCCGCTCTCTCCCCATAACCCTTAATTCCCTTGTCTGTCAAAAACCTATCTACCCATGACTTAAATATATTCAGCGAGGTAGCCTCCACCACTTCAACGGGCAGAGAATTCCAGAGATTCACCACCCTTTCAGTGAAGAAGTTCCTCCTCAACTCCATTCTAAACTGCCCCCCCCCCCCGTTATCTTGAGGCTGTGCCCTCTAGTCCTGCTGTCCTTTGAGCAGGAAGAATCTCTCTACCTCTACCCTATCCATCCCTTTCATTATCTTATACGTCTCTATAAGATCCCCTCTCATCCTTCTAAACTCCAACGAGTACAGACCCAGTCTATTTCGTCTCTCTTCATAGTCCAACCCCCTCATCTCTGGTATCAGCCTAGTGAACCTCCTCTGCACTCCCTCCAAGGCCAATATATCCTTGCGCAAGTGCGGCGACCAAAACTGCACACAGTACTCCAGCTACGGCCTCACCAGTGCCCTGTACAGTTGCAGCAAGACCTCCCTGCTTTCCCTGCTTTTATATTCTATCCCCCTCGCTCTAAAGGCCAGCATTCCATTCACCTTCTTGATCACCTGCTGCATCTGCAGACTGGGTTTTTGCGACTCATGCACAAGTACCCCCAGGTCCCTCTGCACAGTAGCATGCTGCAGCTTTTCGCCCTTTAAATAGTAATCCCTCCTACTATTATTCCTGCCAAAGTGGATAACCTCACACTTGCTAACATTGTACTCCATCTGCCAGGTCCTCACCCACTCGCTCGGCCTATCCAGATCCCTCTGCAGACTTTCCACACCCTACGCACAATTTGCTTTTCCACTCATCTTCGTGTCATCAGCAAATTTCGTTACCCTACACTCAGCCCCCTCCTCCAGATCATCTATATAAATGGTAAACAGCGGAGGCCCCAGCACCAATCCCTGCGGCACTCCACTAGTCACCAACCGCCAACCAGAATAGCATCCATTGATACCAACTGTCTGCCTCCAATTAGACAACCAATCCTCTATCCACGCTAACACCTTACCCCCAACTCCATGCACCCTAACCTTCTGAAGCAACCTTTTGTGCGGCACCTTATCAAACGCCTTTTGAAAATCGAGAAACACCACATCCACCGGTTCCCCTCTGTCTACCGCACTAGTCACATCCTCATAGAAATCCAATAAATTCATCAAATACGACTTCCCCTTAACGAATCTGTGCTGCGTCTGCTCTATCAAACCATTCTTTTCTAGGTGCTTCGCTTTTTCTTCTTTGATGACAGATTCAAGCATTTTTCGAACTACAGACGTTAAACTAACCAGCCTATAATTCCCTGCCTTTTGCCTGCTACCATTTTTAAACAGCGGTGTAACATTAGCCGTTTTCCAATCTTCTGGCACTTCCCCGGAATCCAGCGAAGTTTGGTAAATAATCACTAAGGCATCTACTATCACCTCTGCCATTTCCTTCAGAACCCTGGGATGCATTCCATCCAGTCCTGGGGACTTGTCCACCATCAATCCTGTTAGTCTATCAAGCACTACCTCTCTAGTGACAGTAATCGCATTCAGGCCCTCAACTCAACTCAAATGTTTCTCACTAAGATATGGATTCCATACATACTAAACTGATTTTTACAACCTTACTCAAGTGATTCCGTGGCAGGCAGGGCAATAGAATTCCAGTGACTGACTCTCACCATCATATGGGTTCCACAGACATGTGCTCGCACTGGGGCATGGCTTATTGATTCTCATGGGGGTAGATGTATCAAGCATAATCTCACTGGGATATGGACTCCACACACATTGACTCACTGGGGCGTGAATTCCACAGACACTGACTTTCACTATAATACAGGTTCCACAAGCACCAATTCTCACTGAGGTACAGAGGCCACATGCGTTGACTTCTACTGGGATATGGGTTCCATACACAGATTCGCACTAGGATGTGTGTTCTATACAAACTCACACTCATTGGGGTTTGGCTTCCATACGTGCGGACTCTTACTGCAGTATGGTTCCACACAGACTACCTTCCAGGGGAAGTGTTCCGAAAAACACCGGCTCTGAACAGAATCTGTTTCCTACATTCACTGATGCTAACTCAGGCCTAGCTTCCAGACACTGACTGATGAGTGCCACAGGCACTGACTCACTGGTGGTACAGGTCACTTACTAGGGTATGGATTCCACAAATACTGACTCACTCTTGTGTAGGTCCCACACACACTTTCACAAGGCGAAAGATTCCACAAATACTGGGCTAAGAGTTCCACCATGAGGAGCATCTAGAACAGGACAACAAAGCAAATAGGCGTGCAGGGGTGGGTTGGGGGGGGCGGGTGAGATATGGGTGGTTAGGTGGGTAGGGGAAGTGGTTGGTTCACACTGCTGGCCTGAGTCAGTGGCAGGAGCAGAGGGGAATGCCCAATAAGGATCCTGGCAGATAGCAGGCAGCATAATTGGAGGGGCTGGGGGAAAGGTCTTTCCCACATTCAGGCAAGGTGGGGAAATCTTGGTGGGGGAGGGTGGTGAGGGAGGAGAAGATGAGTGAGTGAGGGCTATATGAGGATGAGAGGGAAGGGCATGAGTGAGTAAGTGGGGGTTGGGATGTGGACAAGGAGGCCTAATGATCGCTTTTGATGCCTAGTTATCACTTTTGCCTAATGATCCTTTTAATGCCAAAAGATAGCAATGAATGCTGATGAAAACTCATTCCAAATTACATCTTTGGTGCATTTGCAAGCCAAATAATGCTTAAATATTCCGGTTGGCAGGTAATCACGTTTAGTTCTGTTATTTCCCTTCCACGTTGTATTCTGGAAATATTAAAACAAATAAAATCAAAATACGACTACATAAATATGTTAAAGACGTCTCAGGGACCAATTAGAACAACATATCCCAATTCCTTCTGAGCTCCAGCTCAAACTGGCCATGCATGCTGCCAATGGCATATCTGAAATATAAGCTATAGGAGGATTCAGTCCACATTCATGTGACCTATGTGAAGAACTCCAAATATGCTGGCCAAAACTTACCCTCAACCAAAATTAGATTAACTGGTCCTTCATCTTATTGTGGAACTTTACTGTCCATAAAAGCTGCATTTACACACATCATCTAAACCAAAAGTAATTTTTCATATGTCAACTATGAACAAACTACTGAAATGTGGTCAGTGTTATACAGCTACAGCACAATAAGGATTTGGCACAACATTTACTACCCATTCACCAATGCCAAATTCAGAAAGCTCTCAGTAAAGTCCTCATTATAGGCATTAAAGCCATTGAAAGTATAAGATAAGCAGCAAAGCAAACTTCTTCCCTGAATCAGCAACCAAACATCAAAAAACTTCCAGCCTTAGTTCTGATAGAGTGAGTGATGATGTACCTCCAGAATAAATGTCAGGAGAAGGGGTGGGGAGGAAAGCTAATACTTGGAAATTCCATTTGGTGTCGGAAGAGAGGGGATCTTCCATCTGCAATTCATAATCAGAAGGCATGTCTGGAGAAGTTTCTGGGACACCCCTGGGAAACTCCATCCTGTATTCTCAGCGTAGGATTCATAATCTTAAACATATTTAAGGGACTTATGGCAAATTAACTTCTAGATATAGACAATTTTACATGAGCAACTGTAGCAACCATCTGCAAAGTAAATCCCACAATGAGAAATGTGTCTCATAACAACCACAAAATATTCCAGCTCAGAAAGGATCACCTGGAGAAATTTATCGTGATGTATCACTGGGATTGTGAAGATGAGTGTTACTATTTTAAAAATATTTTTGGGGAATACGGTGTAATTCTTTGAAGAAGTTAGTGTGTGTGTAAATGATTTAATTAAGCTGGGAAAAAGTTAATGGAGACAGCTGGTCTGCAAGAATTGAGAGATGAGAATTACAGGGGTACAAAATGCATGAATTTATAATGGAACTAAGCCAAATGGATTTATAAGTAATTATGTTTAGACATTTGCATTAGGAGATGAAGTGGGACTTGTCTTTTCAGCTGTTAAATTTCAAAGCGGAGTAAAAGTCCTTTACAGCTTGCTAAGGTATTTTGCAATGCCAGAGGGGTCATCTGGTCTCACTGATGTCACTAGTTTTTTCTGTGGTTCCTATCCTCCACCATCAAGGGGTCACCATCAACAGGATCTTCCAGTCCCACCAGTGGGACAGACTAGACGATTTCTGCAGTTGCATAGTTGTAAGGTCATTGTTATAACATAACTACAATGGCAGCAATTTAGCCTTAAATATTATTAGTGATTTTTTTTATATAATGAAACCTCTCTAAGGGAGCATTGCCTGGAAGGTGTTTATTTGTGGGTCAGGCCAAATGGGTTCTTTGGAAATGTTTTGGGAGAAAATTTTACTTTTGTAACCATAATCTTGTGTGCTTTTATTTTCTTTTCTTCGTAATAAATCTTTCAAGTCCAAAAAGTGGTCCTAAAATTCTATGCAACTAAGATCAAGAGGTTCCTTCTCATTTTCACAATACAATGGTCCATAAGCCAAGTTTCGCTCTGAGATTTGATTGGATCAGTAACTAACGTTTGCTATGATCATAACAAGACAAAAAGAAAAAAATCCTCCTCACCTGTTCCATGTTATTCTAGCCTCTGACTATATGCGAGCAATAAGAGAATCAACATTTCCAGTTGGTATCTATAAGGCAAGTTGACCGTTTTCCTGCTGGAAACAAATGCAGGAGCAGAGTGACCAAGCAAAATCAACCTCCTGAAATACAACAGACTGGTTGTACTACAGGTAAGCTGAGTGGCCAAGGCCACGAAGGAATAAATTCATCCTGGTCCTCTTTTGTAACCCACTACTAAATAAGTGTTGCACTTTTTTGCCATATCAACCACATTGTGGGATAATTTTTATGCTTGCATACAGCTGGTACAAATCCTCAGAACCCATACACCACATTATCGTTCCTAGGGGGTTGGTGATAACAGTAACATAGATTACAAACCTAGCAATCTGATCTAATGCAGTGAACTCCAGGATTGTAACCTCCTAATATTTCTTCACCATCTTATAATTTACAAGGTATGCACTCACCTCATCAAAACATATTTCTCCCATATCTGGATACTCTCCCTACAATGATTCCACCCAATGTTATTTCTTGCAAACAGCTGTTTGATTTTAGCACAAACACGTAACTGCATACAAATCCACAGGCACAGGCAAAATATATAGAATTCATCCATGTATCTTTAATATCTTCCAGGCCAAGTTGCGCACACAGATCAAATTTAATGAATGCTTAAATTAGTTGCAGGTTTTCTTTTGTGTTCCTGAGAACCGTGTAAGCAAGGAACTGGCACAAGAACTTGGTCATATAACAATGTCAATATAAAATAAGATACACCAGGGAAAAGCTTCTATTTGCAGGAAAGAAACAATTAATTTTTAAGCATACAAATCTGCCGCTGTGCATATTATAAAACTTCAAATTCTCAAATGGGCTATATTTGAAGTCGACATGGGGAATGTGTTGTCCTTATGTTTGTTAACAGGGTCCTTGGCTATGGTTATTCACAACAAAGAAAATTTAATAAGAATGTTGAAAAAAACTGTATTGTTGAATCCATTTGCAGTTTTAAATACAGCTATGTAAATCAACTGACATGTTTCTGAGCGTCCCACAGAAAAATAGCTGATGGGATGTAGAAAAAAAAAATTGGCAAGGTCCTTTTGCAGCATCCTCTACAGCTGATACATAACAGCATTAGTAAAGCTCATTGAAATGTCCCTGGCTGTTTGCCTGTGTTGGGAGGATACAAAGAAAATGTAAAAAAGATACTTCATGAAAATCAGGACTTCATGATAGAACGCAAGAAATGAAAGGGTAAATGTTCTTTTCCCCAGCACGTTAGCATTAGCCTATCATTGTTTTGCTAAATATATTTTTTTAATGAAAATTTAATCTTTTGATGATATGGTAACAAACCAAAAGTGGCTTCTCAAACCTGATCTACTGGTAGTATTTTTTTTCTTGAATTACATATTCCAAAAGCATACAATGATATCGTGATTTCCTGTTTGCAAATGACTCCCAAAAAATATCAACCGATGCAATAATTGGTCTTTATGTTAGTTCAGTGTTTTTCTGGATAAATTATGCATCAAGTATTGCATGAAGTTCGAGATTGAAAGTAAGCTTATCTTACAGCCATTAACAACTGTACTAAAACAGAGACAAATGGAACTTCTAAAAGTAAAGCCAAGATAGCTGGACTTCAAAGGATTGATCAAGCCAAAAAAGTGATATAAAATTAATCAAATAAAACAAATGTTCCTTTCCTTCCAAATGGTAAGTATTTCTTAATCAGGCACAGAATCAAAGATATGAAAAATAAATTGGAGTTCTTTTGCCAACTCCATACTTTCTTTCTGTCTGAAATAATCCAGAACAGTAACAATGGAAATGAAGGAAGAATCCAACACAAAATGTAAAGTCATTGTCATCAACATCGGCCTATTCTTAAGGCAGAAAAAAAGAAAGGTAATGTATTGGCTAGGCGAAGTATTGGCTAAACAATTCCAGAATCCTCATTATGGGGCTTAAACAATGATGAAACAGTAGAAATATTCAAAACAACACATCATTCCAGAACAAAAGAAAATCTGATTCCTAGAGGGTGCTCCCAGGGGCAAAGTTGAAAGTATAAAAATTGACCCTGATATAACCCTGGCTAGCATTAGAGGTCTGGAATCAAATCAGGTTGGTGAACCTGACAGCATTCACCTATTGGTGCTCAAAAGAAATGGAGTCTGCTCTGTTAGCCTCTTGCTGACATATTTAACAGCTCACAGGGATCTTGAATTGTTCCCATTGACTGGAGAGAGGCCAATATTTAGAAAGGGCAATGGTTCAGAACTGAAAAATTACAGGCCAATTGATTTAACTTCAGCTGTGGTCACAATTGCTGGAAGAGATCATTAGAAATGCACCAAATGACCACCCTGACAGAAAGAAACATAGGAACCCACGAGAACTTACAGCACAGAAGGAGGCCATTTAGCCAAACATTATTTATCCAGCCTAATCCGGTTGGTCGACAGCACATGAAAGTTATGACACTTAGTGCATATTAATTTCCAAATGCAATGAGGGATTTTGCCTCTGCCTTTCAAACAATAAGTTCCAGATCCTCAATACCCTCTGAGTGAAGAAGATTTCTCAATTGCTGCCTAATTCTACCAATTACTTGAAATCAACTGTGGATGTTGGCATATCATTCAACATTGGAAGCCTCAAAATATTCCTCCAAAACAGATACATTTCTCATCGCTAATTGCTCTTCAGTAGACAGTGATGAGAAATATTCCTCCAAAACAGGTACATTTCCCATCACTAATTGCCCTTGGGTAGGTAGTGATGAGCCACCTACAACTAAAATGTTGTTTGGCCATGCTAGAGGGTACTTAAGAGTCAATTACTTTGGTGTGGGTCTAGAGTCACATGTAGGTCAGACCAGGCACATTTCCTCCCCTGAACAGCATGAGTCAGCCAGCTTTTTCTTTAAATGACAAACGGTAGATTCATGATTATAATTAATTAAACCAACATTTTCTTCCAGATTTATTAATCAATTGAATTCAAATTCCTCCAGCTGCCATCATGAGATTTGAAATCATGACTCTGTAGTATTAACCCAGGCCTCTGGATTACTAATATAAAAACGGAAAAGGCTTAGAAAACCTCAGCATGCCAGGCTGCCTCTGTGGGGAGAGAAACAGAGTTTATGTTTCAAGTCCGTCCTTTCAATGACTTCTACTGGATTATTAGTGCAGTAACATTAACGCCTGTATAAAGCTCACCCTTTTCTGCCAACTGCTAGATAAATCAACCTTCTTTCAGTTTCTTGACTATTTTAAGACCAAATTTCTGCCTCTGATTTTCTTCCTTCGATTGTAGTCTGACATTTATTTAGCAACATAGGTTTGCAAAATTCAATCATTTTTTGAAAGGGCTTGCTGCTTCATGGTCCAATGCTGTTTAAATTGACATTAATGGCACCTTCTTTCCAGTGTTACCTATGGTTTTCAATAATTCATGTTAAAGATGCATTCCGTTTACAACACGACTTTGTTTCAGCTGATCACTTGTATCAACTGACCTGATATTGCATTTTTTAAGGCAGCGTGTTCTCATGGGCTATGTAGTTCACAGCTTGAGTACTGCCTATACTGTAGGGCACCAAGTTAAAACACAACAGAAGAGAAAACAAATTCAATCTTGTGGTAACAATTATATTATTCTAATGTTGGTTTACTAAAGTCCTTCACTAGTGGGAGCAAAGAAATACTCAAATGGACAAGCTGTTTCCCAGTTTCGAGGTCCAAGAAAAGTAGTAGATGGATTTTCATTTCAACAGTGTCATGATGCATACAGCCAGAAAATTGTTCATGGAATGTTAGTTGGGACAAGAAAGAAATGTTCAGAAGAACAATAGTTTTGATGAGGACAGACTGAAAGAAAGAGAGAAAGGAAGAAGGGAAAGAAATATCAAAACAAAGGAAGGAGATGTATGCCAGAAGTTGAGAAAGTATTTGCTTGAGACATTACAATGTTTTAACTGCATTTTCTCCAGGAATATAAGAGAAGCTAGACCTGCCTCTTCATATACTGAAGTATCATTCCAGTACTGTTCACATATTATTTATGAAGTGTTGGAGGTTGTAGAGCAAGATAGGAAATAGAACTGCTTAAGCGCAACTTTGCAAGCAAAGAACTTAGAAATTCCATTTGCGATCAGAGTAATAGTGAAGCTAGGAATTTTACATGAGCAAGAGTTATTAAGAGTTGGAACCATTAAAGGCCAGAAATCTTTTCTGCTAATTGAGCTGATATATAAAATTTGCAAAACTGCCTCTGCTAACAAAGAAAATGGAAGAGGTCAAAATATGGTGATTCAACTATTGCATCAATGTTCTTCGTGTGAGTTTGCAATCTGGAGGAAGCTTGGTAAAATTGTTCGCAAATGAATTGGCAGGGTTAGACGTGGAGTAGAGGAGGCCACAAAAATGGTGAAAAACACTGACCAAGGAAGTGCAGATTCTAGGGATTACTGAATTGAGTGAAAAGTGACAGATGTTTTTGTCATTACCAAGAACACGTAAATTATTCTGAAGGAAAGATATGAAGATAACTTTATTTATTTGCCCTGTATTAAAATCCAATTGCAGCCTCCAACATAAGAAAAATAAAAGTGCCCAGACATTCAAGAACAGTATTCCGTGTGTACTGCATGTGAAAACCGTTCAGTGGTGAAGCAGTCACGAAAGTAAACATTGTGGCAATCTTGGATTATGCGAGAACATTCAAAGCCGTGGGTAATTTGAAAATTAACAATCACTTTTTGAATATCAAAATATATGTGCAAGAACAATTTAGAATAGGTTTGAAAGGTACAAGTGTTTTTTGGGTCACTGAGTTTCTGGAATATATAGGCTGAATTTTCCAACCTTAGATTTTTCAGGACTTATAGACTGAAAAGCCAATCACTGCAACAGGCAAGACTGCCAATACAATCTTCTGGGAGGTGTCCAGTTAAGAGGGCACCACATGGATTGCTGTCCAAATAGAGACAGTGAGCAATCTGAGGAAGCAGAGGGATCAATCAACAAAGGGCCACCAGCAGCCCTACGCTGGTTGCATTGAACATGCTGCTGAAGCATCTGGGGCATCAAAGGGAGCAACTCACCGAGTGATTCAAGGCACCAAAAGGGTTTTGTTTAATCCAAACACTCTCCTTGATGGCAATCTGCTAAAATGGCAGTGTGATGCCAAAGCATGACCCAAGGTTTATCATTTTCACCAAGTAAAGAGCGGATTGGTTGTAACTGTCAAGAAGCTCAGGCCTCCCACTACATTAGCCTTCTGTGAGCTGATCAGTTACAGACACAGCGGTCAATCCCATCCACTTCTGGAAAAATTCAAATGTCTGGTAAAAGTATCTGATAATCACCTCATTAGCAACCTCAGTTGACTTCCCACTGCTGCTGTGCAGGATCTCGACATAACATTTAGTCTGCTCCGAGGAAAAGTGGCTGGAAGCATGAACAAATCGGAAAAATGCCCAATGCATTTTTACCCTTGATTTCACAGCCTCCCCGACTTCAATTTCTCCCCCGGTTATCTGGTAAAAATCCCAACTCCACTCCCTCACCAACCTTCCTTTCAACAGAAAGAACTCTGTTTTGAGTATGATCACCATCAATCAAATCTCAGATCTTCAATGAGTTTCAAAGTACTTCATGTGAAATAGTTAAAATGCCACCACGGCTGGAAATTCACTGCCCACCAAAGGAATCAAAGCCAACGAGGAGCAGACATTGGGAAGGCCTGTTGCCCTCAGACGTGGTTTTACAGTTTTGGGACGAGTGAGGCCGTAACATCTTGCCCTAAATGATTAGAACAGGATAGAAAGAACGCTGGAACATCATTTCAACTGAGTGAAAAACTCAATTTTTTAAGGTGCAGTCACTGATGATTCCTTTTCTTTAAGCAGTTAAATAGCATCTGTTCTGATGATGTCACCTTTGAAAAGAATGCTTGTGTCTTTTTCCTTAACTGAGGTTTGCCCCCTCTGTGGTTAATAGGGCACTCAACTGGGTCTGACCCATTTTCTGCACCTTTGCCCTCCCGCCTTCCCCACCCTGCCAGAACCATGATAAAATCCATCTTGTCCTCATTTTTCACCCCACCAACCTCTGCATTCAAAGGATCATCCTCTGCCTTTTCTGCCAACTCCAGAATGATGCCATCTTTCTTTCACCCCCTGTCCACCACACCCCCACTGACAGCATTCTACAGAGACCACTCCCTCCATGACACCCTGGTCCATTTCTTCATCACCCCCAACTCCTCATCTCCTTCCCACAGCACTTTCCTTTGTAATCACAGAAGGTGTAACACCAGCTCCTTTACCTCAGTCCCTCCTCACAGTTCAAGGTCTCAAACATTCCTCTCAGGTGACACAACATTTCATTTGTACCTCTTTTAATTTGGTCCATTGTATTCGTTGATCTCAAAATAGTCTTCTCTACATTGGAAAAACCAATTCAGACTGGGTGACTGCTTTGTGAAACACCTTTGCTCAGTCTACAAGTATGACTCTAACCGTCCCGTTTCTTGACATTTCAACTCAGCATCTTTTTCTCATGTCCATATGTCCATCCCTGGTCAGTTGCAATGTTCCAGTGAAGTCCAAAGCAAACTGAAGGAGGTATAACTCATCTTTTGATTATGCACGTTACAGCCTTCAGGACTCAACACTGAGTTCAACACCTTTAGACTGTGACATTTTCATCCAAAAAGAAAGTCCCAATGCAACCTTTCCTACACACTCCTCCTCCAAAACATGCCCCACTGTCATTTAATCTTTAGTTTTGATTTCACTGAGCAATAACCTTTATTCTCCTATTAACACATTCTTCTACTTCACCTGTTTGCCATTATCAGCTCCTTCCATAGTCCTTAGTGCCATTAATACTTCCCTTGTCTTGTATCCTACACATTTTTATTGCTATTTCTCCTAGTTCTCACCTATCACTGACTTTCTACTTTGCTCCACCCACTTTACCCACTCTTATGAAGTATTTGATGCATCATATTTCTTCCTCTCCTTACAAGACTCATATGGACTTGAAGTGTTAACTCTGTTCCTTTGTACATGCTGCCAGATCTGCTGAGTTTTTCCAGCAGTTTCTGCTTTTATATAATAATTACATTTATTTTCTTTGAGTCTTCACCCAAAACTGATAAAATACAAGTAAGGGAATATTTTGCTTTTCTGCTGGAAATGGTTCTTTAGTCCAAAAGACAGGAATGCAATTTTAAAAAGGGTACCTGAGGCAACTTACCAAGATTACTCCCAATTACTTGTTCACATGCTTCTCAAAAAAAAATGAACATAATAATTTACCAGGAAAAGCTCTCAACAATTTCTCAGAAATGGGTGTTTCCTTCTACCTCTGGGAGCCCATTTAAATTAAGCCCAGAGTGATGGGATGAAGTCTTTTCTCCCTGCTGGTCACAATCAGTCTACATAGTCTCTGCCCAATTCGTAATGCCCATGGCCCACAGCCTGTAACTTTATTCAGTGTTAAATCTGCAATCTTGAACTGATAGAACACAAAAATGAAGAGTGTAGAAAATGGAAATATTTTCATAGGTGAAGTACAATTAGTCTCAGCTTCAGTCGACATATTGTTTATATCTGGCCTAATACATGTGTCATGATTGTGCTCACTGGATGACGAAAGTGGAAAAAAGTGTTTCATTCAGAGCACTGAAAGCCCTGAATCTCACATAAACTTTCCCAAAACAGGTTGCCCCAGTCCAGTATTTTCTGGTAATACCGTGCAGCAAAAACAAATTGGTTGCTGCAGATAATGTTCACATTATTTGTACTGAAGTTGTACATTACAGAACAATAGGCTACACGGTGAAGCCAAAAGAATGTTACATTTAACATCTTAGGGGAAATTTTCTTGTGCTTGTTGCAGATTTTATAATTTGATGAGGAAACATCTGAGAATCAAGTGGTTCCAAGGAGCCAGGACAATGTCCGCAACCACTGAAAATACATTTTCACAACTCATATTCATTACGTGCCACGTAGACCTGCTCACTTAAGTTTCGAACTTATCCAAAACATTGGCTGAAAATGATAGTGAATCCTGTTGATGTTATTACTGATGACAAATTCCCAAATGAACTTTTGACAAATATTGCTAACGTACTGATCCAAGCATCACAGTTAACGTTTTATTATCGGTATGGACCATCAAATAAAACAGCGCAAGATAACTGATATATTCTGTGTTTAACACAATTACATAAGAACATAAGAACATAAGAAGTAGGAGCAGGAGTAGGCCATCTAGCCCTTCGAGCCTGCCCTGCCATTCAATAAGATCATGGCTGATGTTATTCAGTACGGAGTATTTAATCAATTTACTTTAAAATGGATAACGTGTTAGCAGCAACGTAGATAATAAAGGCTGTAGTTATAAATTAATTCTCAAAGAACATGGTAAAAGCTAACGAAAAGCATAAGAGCACTGTGATTTACAAGTACTTGCACAAGAATCGTTTCTACTATTTTCCATCTCAACACTACGAAGGATAGCAACACTGTCTGGTTGTACAGTTATTCTTAGTCAACATTCATCGGAAACATTGTTGATATTTTTAAATGCTTTCTCTTATATCAATGTGTGTGTGTATAGAAAATGTAAATGCTCATTATGCAATCTGTAGGAAATATGTGCATTTCATTTTAAAGTTTGCCATAAATCTTCATTAATCAGCAGCTTCAGAATTTGCTTGGATCTCAAAACCTCTCTTTGAATCATTGTTAAATAGGGAAGTCTGGAAAATATATAAAAGGCATTCTTTCAAAACACTACGGATTTAGCTGGATTTAAAGATTTCAACCAAATGTATTTAGAATTATTAACCTCTTGTTGAAAGAGATCCCACTGTGGGACTGATGTTCTGGCAAGCCAAGTTACAAATAGTGACTTTTCACTATGGAATGTAGTACTTCAGCAATTCTCATCAACTCTAATATTTACATAACTAGCATCACATAAATACTAGAAGAAACTTTTCAACTTGACAATGAAAACTAAGGAATATAAATCAATGCACTTCTCTTGTAAGATGTTACAAAATTCAAAATTACATGACATAGGTCAATATCTGAAATTCATGTTATTGACCAGATCACAAACAATGACTGACCAAAAAAGCAAGATTGCTAATTCCATGGTGATATTTGAATTCTAATTGAAATTGTGCGTTAAATCTTCCTTGTTTTAAGCACAATAATGACTCTCACATTAATGATAATGAAGAAATCTTCTTGCAATCTGAAAGTTAGGTAACTTCAATGGCAATATGTGTAAATTATTTGTAGGTAATATCAAAAAGACTCATCCATTAATTTGCCTGAAGATTATTTAATGAAGTGATAATGAAAAAAATGAATCTATTTTCAGATTTTTGAAGCCACAAAAAATATCATTCTACTTGTCAAAATGCATTCATCACAGTTCAATGTTCCCATTCAGTAACACAGCCATGTACCACATTAAGGGAAAGGTGCTTTCCCATTAACAGTAGCATAGATACGCAGCATTACGGGATAACTCCCACGGTCATTCCCATCTCTCCAGCAGAGTTTCTCCCTTCTCTGCCACAACAAAACCTCCAGTGTCCTTTGACAGTCATTCTACTCAGCTCAAGTTTTCCTGGATACAATTATCACCAAGTAAGCCATACCTTGATGAGTCCCTGTTCCTTAAATATTCAAAAGCCTCATCTGTTTTCTCTGGAACAAAAATTGAACTCTTAAAAACATCTTACTTTGTTAAGCAGTCTCTGAGACTCAAACAGTAGCTGCCCTTTTTCTGAGATACTGTGAAATGGTGTTAAAACTCAATAAGTTTTGATTCGAATGTATCCTTCCATGACAAATTGATCACATGGGCATGACTCCAGGCTGAGGTGTTTATCTGTAATTTTTTTTGCTTGAGTTAAAGGTGCATTTCAAAACATGACCATTTTATAAAATACAGCATTCATGACAAAATTACTGAAAACATCACAAAATTTTTATATGATTATGATGTTTTTAAATGATTTATTTTACTTCATAGCAAAATTGAGTAATGCAGAAAGACATATGATTTCCTAGCTATTTCTGTCTCTCAGTAAATCTGTTGCAATTGAGGAAAGCTGCCCAGATGAAGTCCTATGAAACCAAAGTGCCAAATTTCTCAACTGGACACAGTGAAAGACTATTTTACTTACACTTATAAATTCTCAGATCTACTGACTCAGAGATGTTCTACAGAGACAAGGAAAGAGTCCAGAAAAAAGAGACTGGGAAACAGCAGCTGCTGCAAACACCAAGGCTGCTCTCCGTTAGACTCCCAAGCAAAATGCGGGTGGGAGCTCATTCTCTGGTTGAAGCGATTGGCCCTACACATTGAAGAACACTGGAAGATTCACTCTGGAATCACTGGGCTTGCTAGTAGAAACCGGTTTGGAGATTTTCAGAAGATAGAGGAAAATGACCTTAGGCAGTGGACATTAAGACTCAGTGAAATGAGAAGAAATAAGCCTGTTGGAAAATGGGAGTAATTTCCGACTGGTTCCTATAAGGGCTGCAGTTCTGTTGGTAGTGTGGTGAAATGTAAAAACGTGGCAAGAAGTTTGCAGCCATGTTAGAAATTAACGATAGGATTCCCTTCTGTAGTTTAATGTATTAATTGCCTACACAGTAATGTTTGCACCAGTTTGATTTTTGCTTTTCTTGTTATAATAAAAGTCATAAAAACGTGAAATCTTTTCATATGACCTTGAGTCAGCAGCAGGGAATTAGAATCTATTTTTAAAAGTTGTCAATGTCTACTGGAATCATATCAATGTCATTAAAAAATAAATACCAAAACATTTACTAGCATATAAATGGTACATATCGGCATATATGCCTCAAATATGACACACTGCATCTGTACATCCAAGTAAGAGGTGTAATTGCATCTCTATCAATTTTCTAGCAAGTTCTGCTCCTACTGGAGTTATGATGAAACACATAAAACTGCCAAGGAATTTTGGCCCTTGTGTAGTCCTCAGTGTAACATAAAATAGAGACAGCTAAAATCCATTGGATAAAATACTGTTGTGAATCTAACTTCTTGGAGGTAACAAATCCATGCTCCATCCAAACATACAAGAATGCTAATTAAAATCAGTCAAAAGTAGTCAGTGAAATCAGATAGCTGTCCACATCATCTAACATAGTTGTTATGTTACTGGACCATTTACCCGAGGCCTGGATTAATTACTCACCTTTATATGTTCCAATCTCACTAAAGCTTCAGCGGAATTTAAATCTAATAAAAAAAATCCTGGAATAAAAAAAACTAGTTATCAACAATAGTGACCACTGAAATAAAGGACTGTCATAAAAACCCATTTGATTCACTAAGGGCCTTTAAGGAAGGAAGTCTGCCAACCTTGCCTAGTTTGGCCATTAAGTGACACCATGCCCACAGCAATACGGTTGACTCTTTACTGCCCTTTGAAGTGGCTGAGGAAGCCACTGTTAAAGGCAAGACAGGCAATGAATGCTGCCTTTGCCAGTGATGTCCACATCCTGTAAATTAATAAAAATCTAGAAAATTGTGCTCAATTCTGGTCCCCTTTGGTCAGGGATACAGAGGGTGTGGAAAAGGTTCAGAGCAAAGCCTCTAGATTAATATTTAATTTAAAAGGTTATGGTACACAATAGATCAGAGACCTGAATCTGTAAAGTCTTTACCAAAGAATTTTTAAAAATGAAGGGCCTAGACAAAATGGCTCATATGGATGGGAAGCATTGGAGATTGAATTGCCCAGTTGCAACACCGTTCAAACAAAAGTTTTAATAGAAAAATACAATTTGGTGTAGGGGTTTCAAATTTAATTTTGATCATACAAGCACTTTGATATGTGCTGCCACAAAATACTTGCATGGAGACTCCTAAGTATGATTTCAAGTATGGTGCATTCCCCACTTGCCTAACTCCATGGTGGATATTATAATCACTTCCAAAAATTTCAGTGAATAATGGATTAAAACCAGGCAATGACCCAGCCCCCACACTGTCCAGCAAGTTCTGCTCCATGCTCCTGACTTTTGCCTTCCCTGCAGATATGTAAGGAACCTACTTACACACTGGGTCAGACAGCAAGCTCTAAATGTATCAAGACTGAAAGACAGAAACACATAGCCTCCTGATGAGGAAACTTATCTGTGTCGCCCACATGAAAATTCAGTTACAAAAACTCATGTACTATCTCATGCCTGCCACTTGTTCCACCTGACTCTAAGCATCGAGAAAGCCAGGATCATGGGACAAGGTATTGCCTCTCCAACACTGACCACACTAAATAACATCCTGCTGGAAGTGGATTCTGCTTTCTTGAGTCCACAGCGACAGGCAATCTGCCTCTTGATGCCAAGTTCAATGCACATGTAGAGAAAGCAGCTACCACCTTTAGTCAATTCACAAACATACGTGGGAAACACCAAGCTGACCCTTAAGAGCAAGCTTTATGAGGCCTTTGTGTTTTCAGTACCTTATTACATGGCTGTAAAGCATGAATGACCTACAGCTACCAGGAAAAGAAGTTCAATAGTTTACATCTTTGCTGTTTGTGAAGAATTCTGGGCCTATATCTGCAGGCAAAAAAATCACACGTGAAGTTCTCTTATAGAAAGAGCTCCTAAGTATGTTGGCACTAATCAAACAGAGGCGGCTTGGGTGGATCAAGCACATCCATAGGTTGGAAACCAGTTGTATATTCAAGGACCGTCATTCTGGTGAGGGGGCCAGAGCTAGACAACCAGGTGTACCCAAAGCCCTGTTTCAAGAATGCTTGCAAACATGACATGAAGGTCCTAAACATTGATTATTACACCTAGGGATCAATAGCTGGTGAAAAATTGAAATGGTGACATATCCTGTGAACTGGCATTACCATGACAACCATGGCTACAGCAGTTTGGCAACAGGCACTAATGCCAAAGAAAATTATTCCACATCATCACTTGGTGGCTTCAAGCCCGGCACTTTTGGAAGAAGCTGCCTTTCAAGGATCAACCTTCACAGTCATGAGCAAAGCAGCACCAATTGAAGGCACACCATCTAAATGAATTGTTTGCTGTCAGTCATCATCTCTCATAGATCAGTTGTTGGCATATCAACAGATCAGAGACTGCGAGCCTTCCCAAAGGGATGGAATAAGAAACTCATGAATTATTTCGCTCTGCAGATTTGCACTTAAGAAACAGTGCTAAGCGTGGTTCTGGAAGAGAATGGGAACTTAGCATGGGTCTCAAAGTTAAAATCCATTCAGTGCACCAAGTCCTGTTTACACATCACCCCTGCATTCATTGTCTACTTTTGAAGTAGCCACTTAAAACTGATGTCTGTTTCACAGTCTTGACGTCTGTCCCACAAATCAGAAAAAAAGGAACTAAGTTATGGAACTAACTGCTCAGCAGAGAATGGTACAATATTTGTGCGGAGGTGGGGCGGGGGAGACAGGAAAACCAAATAAAAGAGAAATAGAAAGGATTAAAAGGATATTCAAAATGCAATTTGAAACCTTTTATTTTTTAATCTAGCATCACAGGACCGAGACTTCCACTTTTTACTTAAATTGGACATCTCCACTAGGGTATTCCATGCTGTGTTTCTGCAGGTATTTTGTTTCTTCCATGTTTCTTGTAGCTCAGTTGCATACTTCTTTCAGTAAGGCACAACAGTCAAGCAAGCAGAAATAATCAAAATACAGTGGATGCTGGGATCTAAAGCAAGAGGAGGATGCTGGAAAAAATTTAGCAGGTCTGCAGTATCTATCAGAGAGAAACAGAGTTAATATTTAAAGTCATAGACCCATCATTGGAACTGAAAGGAGGGAGAATGTGTTAGAGCAAAAGGAACTGCTACAAGTAGCAACTTTAAGAACAAATGACACATGAGCTGGTGCACGAGGGAGAGGGGGTGCTTAGCACTGAGGCAATATATACATGGATTTTTTTTAAAGAGAAAGGTGTCTTTAAGATGGGGGAAAGGTCAAAATCTAAATTGTCTGTCAAAATTGAGTACCAAGGGCAGCAACGTGTCCAATCCAAAGAAGAGATGCTGTTCCTCCAACTTGTGCTGGGCTTCACTGGAGCATTGCAGCAGTCCGAGGATGGGCATGACAGCAAGGTGCTGAGGTAAAATAGCATGCAACAAGAAGGTTGGGGTTATGCTTGCAGACTGTGCGAAGTTTTGCTCTAACACATTTTCCCATCCTTTCAGTTCTGATGAAGGGTTTATGACGCGAAACGTTAACTCTGTTTCTCTTCTGGTAGATAGTAGAACACCTGCTGAGTTTCTCCAGTGTCCTCTGCTCTTGTTACAGTCAAGCAAGCATTGTTCGAACAACCAGTTTCATTCAAAAAAATTGCTGGTTTCAGTAAGGCTAGGACAACATTGCAAGCTATATTATCATTATGCAGATAGTTCACTAGATAGGAAGTTATTTAAGAAAGTATGAATCACAAACAGTGGTGGATTAACTATGATCCAGACCCCTAGGCTGAGCTTCAGTAAGGCTCCTTCCTCCCTGCCCCCTGCCCACCCTTCATTGAATAGAATAAAGTGACGTTAAGTGACGTTAGATAACTTATATCATTGTACTATGTATAATGTACTACATGTATAATATCATAAAGTTATATGAATCAATTACAGCCCTTTTATTCATTTATTTTTCATTTTCTTTACATGTGTATTTTAAAAAGCACTACTTCTAAATGTTTACATATTTGGAACCTAATTTAGAAAACAAAATAGTATTTGTAATATTCCAGATATGAAAATAGTATATGCAAAAATACTGAAATATCATCCAAAATACTCACATGTACACTCAATTAAACCATTTTTTGTACAACTCAATTAACCCTTTGAAGGTTAAAGGGTCACCCAGTGCTAGCTAGAATTGAAACCAGGCCCTTGACACTTTGAGGCAGTAGTGCTAAGCACTGTTCCACTGTGACACCCAAGGTCAGAAGTGGTCAGAAGTCCACATTCAAATGCAGAAAGACCTGGATTAACATCTGGGCTTTGACAAGTGGCAAGTAACATTCGCACCGTGCCATTTCCAATTACAAAATGCCAAGGTGATTACCATCTCCAGCATGAGAAAATGCAAACATCTCCCATGACATTTGATGGCATTACCATCGCTGAATCCCTGACTATCAACATCCTGGGAATTACTTTTGACCAGAAACAGAACTAGACTAGCCAAATAAGTACCATGTCTACAAGAGCAGGTCAGAGGCTCAGAATCCTGCAGTGAGTAACTCATCCCCTGATTCCCCAAAGAGTGTCCACCAATTACATGGCACAAGTCAAGAGTGTGATCACTTGCCTGAATGAACAAAGCTCCAACAACACTCAAGAAGCTTTACATCATCCGGCACAAAGCAGCCCATTTGGTTGGCACCCCATCCACAAACATTCACTCCCTCCATGACTGGTGCACAGTAGCAGCAGTGTGTATCATCTACAAGATGCACAGTAGTAAGTCACTATGGCTTCCTTGACAGTGCCTTCCAAACCCACAACCATTACCATCTAGACACACAAAGGCAGCAGACAAATGGGAACACTATCACCTGGAATATCCCCTCCAAGCCACTCACCATCCTGTCTTGGAAATATATCTCTGTTCTTTCACTGTCGCTAAGTCAAAATCCTAGAACTCCCTCCTTAGCAGTATTGTGGGCATAGCTACACCACATGGGCTGCAGTGTTTCAAGAAGGCAGCCTCACCACCATCTTCTCAAGGGCAATTAGGGATGGACAATAAATATTGGCTTAGCCAGCGAAGCCCACATCCCATGAATGAATTTTCAAAATCACCTAGTTATCCATCCACTGTTGCATAAGACAGGCCACTGGTGCTCTGTATGCAAAGAGAAGGGAATACATTGATGTTGTTATTTCCAGAATCAGGAAGAGCAAGTTCACAGCTTCAGTCGAACAACAAGCTTCCCCATGCTGCAGGATGTCACTGATTGCATGCACAGCACTATGTGGGCACATCTGCAAAGAGTTCCACTCCCTGAATCTCCAGCTGATCTGAGGGCATAATTCGATGCTTTCTGTCCTGATAGCAGTGGTGATGCCTTTACTCTGCACCAGTCCGTTGTATTATCAGTATTTGAGCTACCATGTCAAACCATAGGGTGGCTGTTGGGTGCTAAAGGCTGTCCGCTAAACAGTGGACTCATGCCTCTGGCATACAACCAAAGTACACATGGACAGTGAATGCGCAACAGAACCATGTGACACATCAGCAGATCATTGATGTACTTAAACAGCGTTTCCAAAGGGCTTGGTTTGCTATTGTCATTTCATTGCCTCAGTCAATACAGATGATCTACTTAGTTTCATTCCTTTTTGTGGACTTTGTACAAGTTTGATACAACTGAGTGAATTGCTAAGCCATTTCAGAGGGCATTTAAGAGTCAACCATATAGCTGTGGGTCTAGAGTCAAATGTAGGCCGGATCAGTGGATTTTCTTCCCAAATAGACATTAATGAACCACATGGGTTTTTATAACAATTGAAGTGGCTTCATGGTCACCATCACACAAACTTTTTCATTCACCTATGAATAATCTATACCAACCACAATTCATAACACACGCTTGCCATTTCAATTCCCCATCGTGTTCTCATGCTCACATTGGCTTGATACAATGTTCCAATGAAACTCAACACAAGCTGGAGGACTTTATAGATTTCTGGACTTAACATTAAGTTCAACAACTTCGGACCATGAACTTTGTTCCCAATTTACCTAGTGCCAGTCTGCATCATGTTCTCGTGTTTTTGCTATCAGACAGCACTGACCTTTATTCAGCTCTTAACACATTGCGTTATTTGCTTTCAGATAGCACGCAGCTTTATTCTGCTATTAATACCTACTCTTTAATACTATCACCACCACTTCTTTTGCCTGTATTACTTGAGATATTTGTAACTAAGTATCTCCTATCCTTCATCCTAAACCCTGGCTTCTTTTGTTTCATCTGCCCATCACCCCTTTTCAATGGCATAAACCCATAATTTTCTTACTTCTCTTCAGCTCTGAGGAAGAGTCATACTGGATTCAAAATGTTTTCAACATGACCTAATTCTGCTCAAGTTAAGTGTAGTCACACTTGCAGAATGCAGCACTCCTGTCAGATGTTTCCTTGTGCTGCCATTGTATTATGTAGTTGAGCAAGTTTTATCCAGATCAAATGAACTCTTAAGTACCTTACAATACAGGTGTAATGAGGTGTTTTACACATGGCGGCAGGTTCCAGGTTTTGGAGTTCACTGTTTATGACAGACTAATGTGATGATGTCAGATTTATGACCCAAAGTCAGCATCTGGATTTCATGCATGGATGGGAGTATGGCAATTCTGCGGTGTAAAATTCAACCCGTAAAATATACCGTGAAATGGAACTGTTTCAGAAAAAATGCACTTAGCCTTTTTTTTATTTTAGGTTTTCAGCAATCACCTGGAAGATTCTGCTGATGACTGGAGATGTATTAAGTGTCGATTAAACTGCCACTAACTGCCTTCAGTGGCCTAGGTTTACAAGAATCTCCAAGCAAGCAGAAGGTGCGATACTCAGTCTCTGGAATCTACAGTTCAGCACTAATGGTTCAGCTAAGCCTGAGGATAGAATTAATCATGTGTTAGAATTTTTGTTACTGTTTGTTATGTTGACATTGAAGTAAACGTAGTTTCTGGCAATGCTATTAACCTAATTCAATGGATAAGTACATGCAAAATTAAAGCTAAAAGCAAAGCAAGAATGAACAAAATAAGTTTCACACTGGTCCCACAAAACTATGTGTATTTTGCCTTTTTTGCTCATTTATCCTCCCCACTGAACAAGTTCAGAATTCCAATTAACATTAGTTGTCAGAAACAACTCATGTTCTTACATCAAGCCAAAGTTTATTTGCAACACCTAACTCTATCATGTAGCCAAGTGGATTCGAAGTCTCGATAAACACTTCAGGAATTTAACAGTCTGAATAACACTTTCTGGTTTAGGGATTAAGAACTTGAGATGCGGAGAAGGAAAAATTGCAGACTTTATTGAACTATGTCAGGTTGTGGATTGGTCTGCATCATTCGGCCCAGTTATATTTCATTGATTGCCTTTCTCGATGTATTGTTAACCTACGGATTACTAAGTAAACTGTGGGAAAGAGTTAGGTGTTATTCATATTGTGATGTTAGTGTCCCTTTAAGAGATTTTTTTAAGATCTTGATCTCTGCAACTCACAGCCTTAGGTGATGTCACTGGTGGGAGGAAAAATAGGAAAATAAACTGTGACAGTCATGTGACAAGGGATGTTTTCAGTTTTGTTTTGCCTGTAGTGTTAGAAGCATATGTGAAAGAAGTCTCACTCTGTTTTTGTTTTGAAAGTTTCACCAGTTAGCTGAAAGCATATCGTGTTTGCCATCCTGCAGTAAAGAATCTCGGTGTGGTGTTTTGAAGACTACAAACTGCTCTGAATTTTCAAGATCATTTGAAATCAGCATTTAATCTGAGGAACTGGGTTCGAGTATTAAGTCAGTTTTAGCCTGATTAGTGATAAGCCTGTTTAAAGGATGTTGTTTATTGGATTTCGGTTTTAATTAGAACATATTAAAAATATTCATTAAGAGTTATACATTATACTTTTTTTGTTTCTTGTTTGTAATTAATAAAAGTTCTTGCTAATTTTCTTACTGTACACATCAACTATACTCTTAAATAAACTTTGTTTGATAAAAGCTCCCTAGTGGGTCATTTGAATCATACCTGAAGTGCTTATCCCAGCCAAATTCAAGGTGCAAAACCTATGATTCAGGTGGGCTTCATTAAACACTTTGGAGTTTCTGACCTGAACCATTACAATATAAGAATCAATTGTAAATTTGTACTGCTTTCAAGTTACTTCAAATATTATAATGGACTGTGATAATGTGCTCAGCCTGAGGAATAAATTAACTCAATTAATTTTCTAATTTAACTTCTATACTTTGTCTAAATATGATAGCTTTCTGATGAGTAAAGTTGTGATCTTTAAGTGTTTAATATAATTGCAAAATGTATGGTCATGCCAAACAAAGATACTTATAATTTTATCAGTTTAGTCATTGGTTCCCATGTCTTAGAATATTTACATTAGATATGATCTCAAATTTGCACTGAGCTTGGAAATAAATGACATAACCAAGTCTAAAATATGTCTTTCTAATTAGGGTGGAGTTAATACAATTATAGGTCATTTCAAGGGCAACAATATAGAATTAATTCTAAAGCAGGAGTTTGGCGTACTTTAGGAAAAAGTTGCCAAGTTATGTCAGTAGTCTAATGTCATGGTATCCAAAACTGTAGCCAATGAGACAGTTGCTAATTAATCTAGTCTTTGAAGCCAGGCAACTCAGTTATTTGGTACTTAGATTATTTGCTAGTTCACATGTGACTGGAGTTTTGCAAAGACCTATTCCTCATGTTGTTGCCCCAAAGATGCATAAATCTTGCAAAAGTTCTACCAGCAACTTGGAATATATGCAAAATAAATGATGATCTAATCTGTGTGTGTTTCCTGTGTTTTTGCGGAAATAACCTAAATAGCCCATAAAACTTTCGAAATCTTTCGCTGCCTGTCTAATTAGCCCCAGAAAAAGAATTCTCTACAAAGTGATCCTCCTGACCTTATCGATTTACAGACCTCTTCCTTATGCAGTTGATTTTTTCTCTTGCTCCTAATAAACTATTCATTTGTAATATTTTTTAATGCAAGTTTGAGAGTCTGAAATAGTAACTTACCCTTTCTCATTTCTTCACAGATCTCCCTGATCTGCTCGGCAATTCAAGCATTTCAGTATTTGCATGGGTTCATTTCGCATTTCCAGTATTTGCCCTATTTTCCCTCAAGTTTATCTGGACTTACAAGTTCTGTGAATGTTATAGATACTTAGTGAAATCCAGAAACAAGAAAGCATCATGTTTTTTTTTCCTTAAAGGCTTCCACTAGCTTTTCTATGAAGAAATAGAAGACTATGGACGGCACAGTGGCACAGTGGTTAGCACTGCTGCCTCACAGGGACCTGGGCTCGATTTCCAGTTTGGGTCACTGTCTGTGTGATGTTTGCACATTCTCCCTGTGTCTGCATGGGTTTCCTCCAGGTGCTCTGGTTTTCTCCCACATTCTGAAAGATGTGCTGGTTAGGTGCATTGACCTGAACAGAGCTGGACTGTGGCAATTAGGGGAATTTCACACTAACTTCATTGCAGTGTTAATGTAAGCCTTACTTGTATCTAATAAATAAACTTTAACTTTAAGACTAGCAAGTTTCAGGACTTTCTTTGAACTTTGCTTTTGAACTTTCTTTGCCTTACATTTTTAAACGTTAAATATTTTTGAGTCTGCTTCATCATTTCCAGCCTGCATTTTCCCAGAAAATTTAACTAAGCTTGCAGTGCATCCTGGAGAGCGTTCTAAAGTTTGAGTTTCTTGGTTTTATCATGTTCTTTACCTTTAAAAAGTGGCAAAATAACATGTTACAATGAAAGCAAGGGATTTATTTGAACAACAAATTATATTTTAAAAACTGAATGGCCATGTGTTCCATGCTGACATTTACCATCTTTCTCCTTGTGCACTTACCCCAACAATAATCCAGATGTGTCAAGTGAATGCACACTAACGTGGCCAAACAGGTTGATTTTTAGCCTATAAATCCTTCCAATGGCAGGCAGTAAGAGGGGGAAGGCTTCCTGGTTAGCCATACTGCTGAAGGCAATGGCAAACGATTGCAGTACTCTGCAAGTACAATCATGGAGAAATTCAATGGACATCCATGGTTGCCAATGCCCTTTAGGACACGGTGCCTGAAGGTGGAGGAAGAGCTCTGCAGTGCAGTTCAAAAACACCTCTTCAGAAATACTCATTCTTGTTTTCAAATGTCTTCATGACCTTGTCCCTCTTTACTTCTATAACCTCTTCCGGCACCACGACTTACCAATATATTTGCAATGCTTATTTCTGGCCTATTCTATATCCTAGATATTAATTGTTCTACTGTTCATAATCTTGTCTTCAGCTGCCTGGATTTTTGATATGGCATTTCTTTCCAATGCACCTCTCTCTTCCTTTATGATACTTCTATCCCACCTGTCCCATTACTGCCTTTGGTGACTTGGTGTCAAACTTTGTTCATCCCATTCCTGTGAAGTGCCTTGGAATATTTTATTAAGTTAAAAGTAAGCCATTGCTGTTGCATCAATTAGTTTTGCCTTCTGCAGAGGAATTGCAACAAACTCCCTTTTGCATCAGTGACTGAGCTGATACCACAGCCTGTTCTGTATTCACTCAATGGTTGGTGTCACAAGCATTTCAGCTCTTGCTCATGGCAGAAAGTTTGCAGATATTTTATTACACCCTTGATGGAGAGATGGTGACAATAATCCAGAAACCCAGGTTAATGCTATGGGGAGCATGCATTCAAATCCCACCATAAAAACTGGTGGAATTTAAATTCAACTAAGGAATCTGGAATTGAAAACTGGTCACAGTGATGGTGACTGTGAAACTATCGTTCAAAAAAAAAATTCTGTTATCTTTAGGGAAGGAAATCCACCATCCCCTGGTCTAGCCCATCACGCAAACCAGCCTCCCATCCATTGGGTCTGTCTACACTTCCCACTGCTCAGGAAAGCAGCCAGCACAATTAAGGACTCCATGCACCCTGGACATTCCCTCTTCCACCTTCTTCCATCAGGAAAAAAGATACAAAAGTCTGAGGTCAGACTTGCCCTGCTGCCATCAGACTTTTGAATGGACCTATCTCGCACTAAGTTGATCTTTCTTGAAACCCGAGCTATGACAGTAACACTGCATTCTGCACTCTCATTTCCTTCTCTTTGAACAATTAGTTCTGGCTGTATAGTATGCAAGAAACAATACTTCACTGTCTACTAATACATGTGACAATAATAAATCAAATCAAATCAAATCAAATCGAATCAGTAATGTTGTTCACTGTCCTCTGAAGTAACCACTCAGACAATTATCGTTGGCCAACAATTGTTGGCCTTGACAGACATGCCCAGAACCAATAAAACAATAAAAAAAACTCTTCACAATAGAACGTCAACGATCCTTTGTTATAGATGCATTTTTCAAACTGTAAAAGTTGAATGCTGCACAAGTGGAGATTTCCTCTTTTGGAAAATACTATTAAAGGATGGAGTTACACCACTCTGACAAAGTCATTGCTGGATTTTTCCATTTCTCTTTATTTGCAGCTAACTCAACATAAGAACATAAGAAATAGGAGCAGGAGTAGGCCATCTAGCCCTTCGAGCCTGCCCCACCATTCAATAAGATCATGGCTGATCTGTTGTGGCTCAGTTCCACTTTCCCGCCCTCTCCCCATAACCCTTAATCCCCTTGCCTATCAAAAACCTACCTACCCACGTCTTAAATATATTTAGCGAGGCAGCCTCCACCATTTCAACAGGCAGAGAATTCCAGAGATTCACCACCCTTTGAGTGAAGAAGTTCCTCCTCAACTCCATTCTAAACTGCACCCCCCCCGCCTTATCTTGAGGCTGTGCCCTCTAGTCCTACTATCCTTTCTGAGCGGGAAGAGCCTCTCCACCTCTATCCTATCCATCCCATTCATCATCTTATATGTCTCAGATTAATATTTCTTGCAATACAGCGAAACGCAGTAACTAACCCAGAGGCTTCTGGCAGCAGGAGGATTTTTACATGCTCAGAATCAAGTCGGCCCATTCTTAGCATGCATTTCAACTGCTTTCCCCTCAATATTTTGAGTAAGTTAACACTTTTTTTTCATTTGCTAATGCACAAGATGAAGAAGATTACAGTTGAAATAGAAAAAAGAAGCTTCCATAACAAGATTTCTGGTTTCAAACAATTTGGCCATTCAGGAGTATTATGAGTCAGGGTGATCAGGTACACAAATTTTTAAAATGTCAACTACCAATGGATTTTCTGATTTTTAATATTAATGACATTTACCTGAGAGATTAGAAGTAATAAGATAATGGCTTTGCTGAGCTGAAGACGATCCTACCAAAAGGTACATGCGGACATGGGGAGCAATCAAAGAAAGTAACATTTTTAATCATAGAAAATCTATTGGTGGCAGCAGAATTGATTACAATTATTTAGGGCATACATGTGCCAGCAATGGATGACTGGGATATTTAAAATCCCATCAGAATGAAGTATTTTTCCTCACTTGAGCACGTACCAGCCTCATAAATGACAAGAGAGGATAGTCATTAAATAAAGCTGCACCAACATTTCTGAATGTGCATTTAAATTAATATCCTGCTCAAGTTTATACAGTGCAATAGAGATTTTACAGTAATTTTCTTGCTGATTGCTTTGAAGTGCACATTAATCACCAGGACATGCCTTTTGACAACAGTTACCTGAGGAGTGCAGCAGTGATGTAAGTCATACAGCTATCCTAATATTTCACTAGGCTCTATTCAGCAGCATCATAGTATACTATATCTATTCAGCAATAAATTATATTGGAGCACAAAGTTCCTTTGGTACAATTTTTAGGCTAAATGATTTAAACCCTTCATTATAAGTGGCAACAAGAAGGCCCTGAACTACTAAACATAAATTATACCATGTTATAAATTAAAATGCCTCATGTGCATTGCGCTATTCGATTTTTAATATTAATCAATAATAAAAACAGAACTGTCATCTACCAGTTTTATGCAGATAGATTGATTTTTAACCAGTTACAAAATACAACACCATATTTACTGATGCATTACATTGTTATTACATCATAAATTTTAGCAGAGGTTGTAGTGGGTATAAACCTATTTACAGCCACATGCAACTTTTATCTGAATCAGATGGGCTGAAAGACAATGGTCCAACCACATCAAAACTAACATCCCCAAAGTACTTCAAACAATGAGTCAAATGTGTTGAGCAAAGAAAGTGTGGTATGCAAAGGCCAAACTTCTTTCATTGCAGCCGCACATGAAAGGACAATAGCTGTTAACAATTATGGACCAGGCTTAAAAGAATGAGAATCCATTCAATTTTATAAGAGTATACCCATACTTTGCATCTGTGAGTCACAGCTGTTATGTATGATCTGAACTTACGTGTTGTGTGTGCAATAACTAAAATAACTCCAAAGCTGTGATCAATCAACAGGAAGAAAGAATAGTTAAACAGTTTGCTTGACAAAAAACAATATGACACAAATCTGAATTAAGAAGGAAGTAAAAGGTCTTTGAATTGCAAACATTCTCCATTATAATTGAAAAGTTCCACTCAGTGTTTGTATTGCTGTGTCCTTCCGAGGCAAATTCAGCATTTTAAGATATCTTTGTGTAAATACAATACACGGTTTTAGTTCGTTCAAATCTGTAACATAAACTGATCCCATATGTGTACATACTGCTATTTTCTGGTTCTATTTAGCATTCAAAACCTCTTCAGTTTTTAATTATTTGCTTAATCAGTCTTCAGTTTTTAATTATTTGCTTAATTAGTCTTCAGTGTGAACGGAAAACCTTTTCTCAGAAAATCTGCCCGATTCATCTATTGCATCACTGTTGTTAACTTTGCTTCCAATTTCTATGCTTGTATTTCACATGATCCAACATAACGCATTCTTTTCCATTCTCTGCTTCTCTAACCCCATTTCTGGGGCTAGGTTTTCAACCACTTCTTTCATTAGTGTGCGTTCTGTCTGAAAGCACATGTTTAGTTGACTGCTGATGCATCGTCCTGAGATGTTGAGCTTGGTGGTCTGCTGCTGAGCTTAATGGTTTTTATCAGTGTGATTTGCCACTGCCTTACACTCTCAGGATAGGGCAAGGAGGCAGGTCCCAAGTTCATTTCAGCTGGAACAGGAACCAAATATGCAATGTTGGCACTATTCTGAATCACCTGCAAGTATCCAGGCAACTGAACTAACTGGCCCCTTTGGCAACCAATATCGATTATAAATCTCAAAGCTGTTATGATTGCACTTCCTTCCAGCTTGCTTCCTGAAAGGACTCTGTTCTATTATCCCAATCTCTCTGTCAGTTCTTCCAACATCAATTCCTTTTCCCTCAACTTATGATTTCCTTCACTATGAATTCCCTGCACTGTGGTCAACGGATCCCTCTACCATGTTTGTCCATTTCCCATCTTCTCCTCTTACCATCTTCATCTAAGAATCATGGTGAGATTCATCTTGTCCTAACCTTCCACCCATCTAGACTTATATTCAAGCGATCATTTTTGCTACCTCTAGTACGAGGCCACCACCAAACACAACTGCTGCTTCCTGCCTTTTTCAGATTTTGAACTGACTGTTCCCTCTATGGGTTTGGTTAATTTCCTGCTAGAAATGAATTTCTTTGCCACCCAGGTGGTGACACAGAAAGACCGTAGTAATGTATGGATATGAGTGAATCTTATTTGTATAGGACGTGCATTGTAACACCATCTTCCCAGTCCCTGGCCGCCCTTGTGAGCCTGCAAAAAATCTTCATGCATTTTGTTGTACTTCTTTACCAACTGTAAATTTCCCTGTTTGCTTCAACATGTAGCATTGGCACCCTCTCTTCTGCCCTCAATCCCTCAGAATCTTTTCCATACACCATCCAGAAAAAAAAAAGACTGATCTGTGATAGAAAACAGGAGACTATCTACAATTGATTCCACTTATGGATTCTGCTCCCCCAAAAAGACATAAAATATAAATTCCTCAAACAGGAACAGCAGCACAAGTTCCTTTTCTTGCCCTCAGTGTTAATTTAACAGTGAGTGATGTGACAATTTGTAATCCAGCTCATGTTAAAACTAGGATTCCTTAATAGAAAATGATTGGTTAGCAGGAGAATCATGATGTTAAGTAACCTGTCAATCAACAGTAGATGCTGCCCAGTAAATCCCTGACTACTTCTACTGTGCACAACAAATTAAACTCTTTAGAAATTCATTCTGGTTTTAAAAACCTGAGTTATAGTAGGTGAAAAGGAATTCAATTGATACTAACGTAACATTGAGTGACAGATAGTTAAGTGTCTAAACAGCAAGAAATTCAACACCAGTGCAAGATATTATTTTGGATCTGGATGTACGCTTAATCCTATTTGACAAAAATGCCTGTATGTGAATAGGCAGTGGCCAACACAATGTGCATTTGCAAATTGATTTTCATATTATGTGCCATAACTCATTTCCCTCGGGAAAAGTTATATGATAATACAGTCAATGTTTTCAAAGACATGTATCCAGTTTAACAATGAATAATTATGCAGATTATTAGTTTACGTTTAATTGTAAAAAGCAATTTTCAAAATCGATCAATTCTGTAAATTAGCAAATATAATGTACACCTGGAATTGATGCTCAGGGGCCTCAGTAAGTCATAACTGTCCAGTTTGAACTTACATTTGAAGGCCATCCTTTAATCCCCATTATCTTGGCAAGTTATGATCCAGTGTCTTCCTTGGTTCCATTAGCTTTTAGTTCAGTTACAAATTGTTTATAAGCAACTTATAAAAGCAATACTTTTTTAAAAAATTGAGGAATTATCTTATTAACTTCCATTTACTAATCCTTACACTCTCAAAAAAATGTAATTGATTATTTTCATTATGACTTTTTTTCAGCCTTTTGTTGCCTTTGATTCACTGCTGTTACGATGTTTTTAATTGTACCTTTTCGAAAGGGCGCAACAGTCCAACCACTAGGATTACTAGTTTAAAAAGCTTGCAATTTCTTGGATCATTTCTGCATGTTTCTGCAAAATAGAACAATATTTTACTGCTTCACAGTTATCTAATATTTCATTGTTTTCAAGAATTCAAATCTTTTTGGAGCAAGAAGTAAATCAGCTAAATAGATTGAAAAACAGCATAAAATAAAGCAGAAACAGATGATAAATGGAAAATGTCTGGTTGTTTGCAATGATTAGTGGAGTCCTACAGGATTCTATCCAAGAACACAGCTGTTCACAGTATTCCTAAATCATTTGAAAGAGAATGTGTCTGGTAAATGATGACATTTATGGAGAATAAAGAAAATAAATACTTACATTTATATAGCACCATTCAATGCTCCTGGATATTCTAAAGAGAGCTACAACCAACTGAACATTTTGTTTCAAGGGGGTGGGGGTCACTGTTGTAATGTAGAAAATTCAGCAGCTAATTGGCTCATTTCAGGATCCCACAAACATCAGTGCGATGTTGACCAGATGACCCATATAACTTTGAGTGTGAAGGAATAAATATTGGCCAGGACACTGAGGAGAACTGTTTTGATCTTCAGGTGGCATAGTGGCACAGCTGCCTCACAGCTTCAGGTACCTAGGGCAATTCCAGCCTCGGGTGACTATCTGTATGGAGTTTGCACGTTGTCCCTGCGTCTGCATGGGTTTCCTCTGGTTGCTCTAGTTTCTTCCCAAACTCCAAAGATATGTGGATTAGGCGGATTAGCCAAGCTAAATTGCCCCTTAGTGTAAGGGAAATTAGCAGGGTATATATGTGGAGTTAAGGGGATAGCGGCTGGCTGGGATTGTTGTTATGCAGGCTCAATGGGCCGAGTGAACTCCTACTGCACTGTAGGGATCCTTTGATTTGTCCAAATATTGCCAAGCAGTTTCTCCTCTCCATATGAAAGGGAATGCAGGGTCTTTCTTTGACATCTGATCCTAAAAAAATGCATCTCAGATAGCCTAGCATCCCCACTGTTCTGCACTGGAGCATCAGCCTGAATATGTGAAACAGTATTTGAACCTACCACCTTTCCAACTCAGTGGCTAGCGTGCTATCATTTAGCCATGGCGGACTCCAAGGGGAAATTAGATTCAAAATCTACCTGAACCAATATAGCAGGTCAATTACAAAAATGTAGATGTAAATGAAGGAAATGCAGAATGGCAAAGAGAACATCCAGGTTTTCTCAACAAAGAATTGTTGCCCAGGAAATATGCAATGGGAAATTTATTTGGATGTGGCTGGATATTTAGTTCCAGTAATCTTATTTTGCTTAATGTGCTGTCTTAGGACATGTGCAATACAGTCCGCTATGTCAGCAATGCAGTGTTGTTGTGCTGCAGTGCAAATCATAAAGAATCCCGATAGCCTTTTTGGCATGAGCTAGGCAGGAGGCAAGTGAGTGAGTGGCCATTCATCGAACTCTGTACCATCTGTCAGTTCCATCATACATTTTGTAGCATCATCCACTTCTCGTACTCCTGTTTCTTAACAATGGTCCTGATAAACTGAGAGATCAGCTGCCACTGGCAGTGGGTTTTCAGGTTCGAAATCACCCCCTGATCCACAGTCTGGAGCTTTGCTGTCATGTTGAGGAGTAAGAACAACAATTTCACACTGTTCTGGCCAGCAACATCAGGATGAGTGGGACAGCTGTCTGTAATGATGGCAATCTTCCTTTTCCTTTGTTGAATTGGTTTGTTTACTTTCCTGATCCACACCAAAAAATTCTGGGAGTCATCCATGCAATTTTGTATGCCTCAGACTGTGTGGATAGTACCACTACATTCCTTGGACTTTCCTATTAAAAGAAACAGCAGCTTTTCAGTGCCATCCATTTTGGTGCAGACCATAGCAGTGATGTGTTCCCTGCTTCGCTTTCCTCCATTACATGTTTCACCTTCAAACATCAAAGAGTGGTTGGCAAATGACAGCAAAACATTTCAGTTTTATCCACCTTAAAAATATTTCATGGTGCATACAGTGGATAAGGTCATACAGGAGCCAATCACCTATCATTGTTGTGTAATTGCCATATCCTCACCAACAGTGTGGAAGACAAATTCATCCATGCCTGGTCTTGAATCCATCCAGCCATCGATCGCTCAGGTGAACTCCATGTGGTCTAGCTTCTTTGCAAGGGTGATTCCCCTTCCTTTTAGGATTGGAACAGTGATAGAAGGTTCTCTGCTCAGGTTGCCTTGAACTATCTTACGAGAGTTTCTTAATGTAAGGATAGGCAGCTGTTCTCATCCTCCCCGAAGCAAGTGTCTTTTTGTCGAACTGTTCCAAGATGTTCACCTTGTGTTTCATAATAGTGGACAAACTTGATGACATGATCTCCTATTCCTTTACAATGTCTGCTTTCCACTACATGCCACGGTTTCCTACTTGCTGCATCAGTTCCACTTTCTCTCCAAATGGCAACATTTTGAACTTTCTCACAGGTTTAACCATACTCTCAGATTTTGCACTTTTTTCCCACAGGAAAATCTTTTTGTCAACTGATGTCTTGCCCAGCAATTGATAATCTTATGCTATTGTGTGGTCTAAATCTGCTCTGATTCATGAGAGGTTTAGATACATTCAGCTAATCCAGTTTTACTAGTGTTGAATTTCAGCTTATTACAGGCATCCACCATTATCAATAGGATTTGCTACTCTGCCAGTGGGAATAACATAATCAGAATTTCATGCCATCCAAATCTGAGTCATTGCGATTTCACTGTAAAGTATATGATCCTCTACTCAGAACACAATGGCTTCTGTGCATCTGGAACCAGGGAAATATAATTCATGAGAAGCAACTAACCAAGGTTGATTATTGGAGTCAAAGCAATATTGGAGTCAAAGCAAGAGTCAGGGAAAATCTGTTGAAATTTCCTTCGGGTACTTATAAAGTTAAAACAGTAGGAATGGATTGAATGGATGTTTTGATGGATAGCTTGAATGGCTTTTTCTTCTTTGTTGTCCTCTCATGCTTTCAAAAGATATATTTATATATACCACAGGGGCGGCACGGTGGCATAGTGGTTAGCACTGCTGCCTCACAGCATCAGGATCCCAGGTTCAATTCTGGCCTCGGGTCACTATCTGTGTGGAGTTTGCACATTCTTCCCATGTCTGTATGGGTTTCCTCCAGGTGCTCCAGTTTCCCCCCACAGTCCAAAGATATGTGGGTTAGGTTGATTGGCCGCGCTAAATTGATCCTAGTGTCAGGGGGCTAGCAGGGTAAATGTGTGCGGTTACGAGAATAGGGTTTAGATGGGATTGTCGTTGGCACGACAATCCCATCTAATGGGCTGAATGGCCTCCTTCTATACTGTAGGGATTCTATGAGTTCTTTTGGACTTGTTTGAAACAACCAAAAATATTGGCCAGAACTCTCTGGTCATTCACGCCAGCGGGATTCCCAGTCTCACCGGCAGTGCACTCCCACCCATAGGTTTCCTGCCAGAGTGGGGTGACATCAATGGGAATTGTCATTGACAGCAGCGAGGCCAGAGAATCCCACTGATAGCAAGCACCGTGCCACCTCCCGCCAGCAGGTAACATCCGGCTGGAGAATCTCACCCATTATGTCACACACAAAGTCTTTGGAGGTTTAGCGATGAAAAGGAGGAAGGAGACCAACAACCCAGTAGAACTATTACACATGGTACATTACAAATTAAGGAATGGAGCTAGCTGAAAATTATTAATTTTGGGTTGGCATAAACTGTTTGAAGACAATGGACGGGCTTCAGAATATAGGCCATGATGTGTATTTCAATGAAGTTGTAAAATGAAATTTGAACAAAGCATTTCAATAAGAAAGGAAGATAAAAATCATACTGGAAGTTTCCGAATGTTTCCGCTTCTCCACAGGGAAAGTACATAAATTATAGGGTGGATAGTCTACATTTCTTTGATGGCAACTAGACAGTTCGAGGGCCTGGAAGATGACTAGATGCATGACATCTTGGACAATTAATAATGGATGTCATTGAGTGAACAAAAGACAAAAGTAATAGAAAAGGATAAATAAAGAATGAGAGAGTGGGACCATATTACAATTAGAAGTAAAAGCTATCATAAACTCCAAATATGCAAAGTAACAACATTTTATAATATCCATGTACTTCCCATGGCTTTCCTCAAAAAATTTAGGAGTCATTTTGAAATATTAAATAGAATAAATGGCAATAATTATTCAATTTCTTAGGACAAACATTCTTTCCTCACAATCCAGGTTACAACTTTGTTAATAACTACCTTCCTTTTGAGATTTAAAATACGTTTACTTATTCATATTGATAAGCTGTATGTATTTCTGAAGTATGTACTTCTATTACAAATGGAACTTTGCATCTGACATTTACATTTGCTATTTTAGTGTGGCTGGAAGAGACATATGTACATTTTTGTACAACCCATGTTCAAACCAAGAGCCGCAGAAGAAAAGTCAATTTGTGGGAGGTTAATCATGGAAAGACAAACAATTACCTCAGTAAGGAGTCTCAAGTTTAGCTATAAGGGTAAATTGGCCCAATTATTACTGTGGGGTGGCATGGTGGCACAGTGGTTAGCATGGCAGCCTCACAGTGCCAGGAACCTGGGTTCAATTGCAGGCTTGGGTCACTGTCTGTGCAAGACTGCACATTCTCCCCGTGTCTACGTGGGTTTCTTCTGGGTATTCTGGTTTCCTCCCACAGTCCGAAAGATGTGCTGGTTAGGTGCATTGCCCATGCTAAATTCTCCCTTAGTGTACCTGAACAGGCACTGCAGTGTGGCAACTAGGGGATTTTCACAGCACTTAACTGTTGTGTTAATATTAGCCTACTTGTGACACTCATAAATAAACTGATACTATGGGCACACTGCAGTGATTTTTGATCTGTAAGTTTTTTACCCAGCGGTAAAGTGCTTGTTTTTGATTGTTTGAATCCTTTTTCCTATCTTATTTTGTTTGTTTTACTTTAAACATCTTTCAGGATCATCTAATGGCTCGATTGGGGAATTGTAACAGTTTAATTTTGATGAATTAGTTTTTGCTGGAATTTTAGCTGGAGTTTTTGCTGATTGGATAGAATGTTTCTGGGTGGGATGTCTTTGCATCTCAAGGCTCACTTAATAGGACAAAGATTTAAATACTTAATCAATGGAGAATGAATTCAACAGTTAGACAATGGACTTAATAAAACAAATAACAACAAGACGATAAAAATAGTTTTAACCCATAGGGCTGAATTTAATGCCCTTGCCCTCGAAGTGAGATATAAGATGAGGGACATTAAATCAGGCTAAGAATATGGGTCCCTGCCCTTGAGGTCCTTAAGTAGGCAAATAGGATCTCAACTCACCACACCTGGCCCTGCACCGTGGCAAGTGGGGCAGTTACCAAATGGATTGCCTGATCAAGAAATCCTGTAAAGTGTGCTTGCGTGCTTCTAAGGGTTCCTCGTTGTCAGACACTCAGCATCTAATTAAGGTGCCCAGCATCCCGAAGAGTTAGAGGCCTGGTGAGAGCCATCTCTCTGCCCTTCCTTCCAACTATCCATTGGCCCCCTTCCCTTGATTCCCATCCCACCAGGCTCACCTGTGGCCTAGGTCCCTTGTTGATCCTGGGGTTTTCTGCTCCTGATGGTGTTATCTGCAATGGAGAGCTCTTGGTGTGGGGTGGGGGAAATTTCCACCCCCAGTGTCCTTCATCCTATAGAAGGCCAACTGCAGGCCACTTTTAACTGCCTCAGGGTCACTTTATACAACGGGTTTTTCCCAAAGGAGGTGATGTGTGGCTCATGCTGGTTCCCTGGTTGGTAGGCAGGTCTATGGCCTGGATTAAATTTCAACAATAACATCAAACATATGGGAATTTTAAAACAAACTAAAAAAAAATTGGCAATGCTAGCATTCAGAAGGCTTATGTTAATCAACGAGGTGTTTCATGGGATGGGAAAATTCAGCCCAATGTTTCAATTCTTAATTGGGATAATAAATAATGCATCCTTAAGGATTCTAAATCAATTGAATGTTCAATAATTCAACAAATTAATCAGTATTGCTAACCTTAAGATTATTGACATTTGTATTTGAATAGATAAATAATGAGTTTCCTTAACTCTACATAGGCAAGAAACAGAAACAAAGTAGCTTTAAAAAACAGGGCTGGATCGACCTAATACAAAATCTGTTAAAAAAATTACTTGAAATGATTTCAAATTGTCCTGCAACAAATTATGAAATCTGGCGTAGAGAGCCTTATTAAATTTTATAACAGATAATCAAAATATATTCAGAATAATTTGTGCTGCAATATTCCACATATCTTGTTCCAAAACCCATGAGAAAAATCCCATTTTTCAATTGCCTCCTTTCATTTTCATAATTTGTTCAGCTATGCATTTTTTTTTTATTTGTTGTTCATTCCCTACTGACAATAATCCTCAATTGGATGGGATTTATTTATGTATTGGTTTTAAAATTTATGTTCTGAAGCAGGTTGCATTTTCAGTGTAACTGAGTGTGCAACACGAATTACAGAAAATCAAATATTCACTACTCTTTAGATTTATTCCCAAAGGAAAATATAAAACAATTTGACATGTCTCTCCTGCTGCTGTATCCTGTCCTCACCCCTTCATTCTCTTCTTACAGTTTACATCAACAGCCAAACAGAATTCATGACCACAATGAAATTCTGTCCAGAACCTCTTTCCCACTGCTTTTTTCGCATTTTCCTGCTCTTGCTAATACCCCAGTCTCACTCATTCTCTGTTTTTTGATCCTTTTAGTCTTTCATACATGCATCAAATCTTTAGGTAACTATAACAAAGATAAGGGTGATCACATCAACTTCTGATGGTATCAGTGCACATCAACTATTGAATATCAAAATAAATTCAACTAAAAAGAGGGATTTTAGTAAACAGATCTGAACAAAAAAATTAAATGCAGATTTTGTGACTTGACATGTAATGGAGAAGGTGTGTTACTTGGCTGCAATTCATTTTTATGCAAGAGAAAATATATCATTATTTTACAAAGGAACTCAAGATTAGATATGCCCTTCACGTTGAACAGAAACTGGGAAACTTTAACTTTTTAAATATGTTTTATGAATTTTGATCTAATTAAATTGCGAGTTCTTTATTCTTAGGAATAAAACATATTTCAACTGTGAGCCTATTCTCAGATCTGGCATAAATCAGGATAGGTAAAAAGGTTAATCGGCTTTTCCCTGTCCTGCTAATGCTACTTGATATTATCTTCAGGACAAAACTCACTAAATCAGACTTACAAATTTCAGTTTGAATTATGAGCAGTTTTGTGTTCAGCAAAATAGGATGAAGGCTCATCCCTAGTGAGGGTGGTTGCGGGGGGCAGGGCGGGGGTGGGAGCGGGGGGGCGCAGCTGCGATGAGGGAGGGTAAGGAGAGATCATGGTCAATTGTAAGCAAATGACAAGTGAGTGAGCTCAGGACAGGACAAGGTGTAGGACTGGAGTGTGAACCCCATACATGCAGCATAGAAAGAACTAATTCACTCACCTAGAAAGGGAATGGAGGCAAAGAACACCAGGGAAACCCATAGTTATCAACGCTGGTGGTGGGTACTTTGTGAGTATTTAAGTTCCATATATTTAAATTCAAGGTACGAGTATCAAGATACAAGTTTGCCTACGTGTCAATTTCCCTAATTAGGCCAGTCCTGCTACTGAGAATAATTTCATATTTTTTTATGTATTATACTTTAGATTCTGATATCCACTAATACATTTGAATAGGGGTCCATCAACAAAAACAGGTTGGGAGCCATTGCATTAAGCAAGAGTTTGAGACTGTCAGCAGTCTTGGTTGCCTCAGTACAGTTCAGCTGCCGTAGTCAAACAGATGAGGTAAGGGACAGTATCAAGCTAAAAGAAAGGACTTATAAAATGCAACAAAAAGTAAAATACAGTGAACTGGAGAGCTATAAAATACAATAAATGAATGTAAAGAAAGAACATCAAGGTGTAAAATGGAATATGAAAAACAAAATTCCAAGGGATATTAAAACTAATTGCAAATGTTCTTTTATACAAGCGTTAAGTGGAAAGATGGTAAAGGAATAAAGGCATGTTAAAGATGGATGCTGAAGAAACTATAATGGATAACAAAGAAATGGCAGACTTACTAAATGAGTACTTTGTGTATGTTTTTAAGGTGGAGGAAGAGAACAACATATCAGTGGTACCAGGAGCCTAAAAATAAGTCAAGGGAGGAACTTTGTGGATACAAGGGAAAAGAAAAACATAAACACACTTCCAGATCTTGATGATTTTTACTCCAGGTAGCTAAAAGAAATATTTGATGATACTACTGATGCATTAGTCATAATTTTTCGAAGTGCTCGATATTCAGAAATTATGCCTTTGGATTGGAAAACTGCTAATGTTACTATTATTTAAGGGAGAAACCATGTTAACTACAACCTGGGGAATTTGCTGGAATCTATAATTAAAAGAAGCAGCCAGAATCCTACTACCATTCCCGTCGACGCGATTTTCCCATCTCGCTGCATTGAACAGAGATTTGACAGGCTGCAAATTCTCCGACCTCACTGCAATGGGAGCGTGGCGTGAATGGTAGGTAAGACCACACCCAAAGTGGCAGAACATTTAGTAATGGCAGATCCAGGAGTTTCAGCAAGGATTTAAAAAGGTTAGTGCACGTGTGAGAGGCTAATTTTCTGAGAAGGTCACTGGCATGGTGGATACAAGAGACATTTGACAAGGTTCCCTACAAGAAATTATTAGCAAAACCAGGAGTGCATGGAATATAGAATGCAAATGTGAAATTATGCTTTTTTTTGACAGTCAAAATTTCTCTCTCCAAGTTTCAGCTCCTAGATTTTGTTTCAAAAGACGCATTACATTAAGAACTGGTTGTTTTAAAGAATACCAAATAGAAAATCATAAAAACTGACCAACATTCTTTTTTGAATAACTGACAGTGCAAACTGCCAATGAATATTAATCTACTAAATAAAATTATTAATTTTACATGCAGTAGGAGATGATGTACATAACTTAATCTGTGGGCATACATAACATGCCTTTGTTTGTACTGGAAGAAAATAAACGTAAATAGGTGAAAATTGATTGGAGCATACAAGGGTAGGAGGCACAACATTTATTTTCCAGGAATATATATACGTCTCCCCAAAAATATTTCTGACTTTGCTCCATTTTGCAAACTGTAATGAACACATGCAGTCCATTTTTCATCTACTTTAGGAAATGAACCGCTTCTTGGATTGTTTTTCCAAGACTTCTTTCTTCCACTAGAATTAGGGGATAATATTGTACGGGAAAACTGCATAATAAATAGGAGATTTGTACAGTCTTGGTGATTACAGGGTCATTCTAGTCAAGACTTCTTGCATCAAATTTAAAATCACGCAGACCTCATGAACAACGTCAGACCTCAGTTCAACTGATGGCACATTTGAGTGCTCGCAAACACACTCCCTGATTTTTTTTTCCCAAAATATTAACGTTTACAGATAAATTTTAAACACCTTTTGCATTACATGTTTCATCTTCAGTTCAGATCTAGGGTTTCCCGTTAATCTAAGAATTCTCCCATAGACATATTCTTTAAAAATATTCTTGTTTATTTTCAGATCTATATACATCTCAGTGTCCTACATAAGGTTGTACTTCTGCTTCCCGCCAGATCTGTCTTTTAGTTATATTGTCTCATAGGTATATCATTATCAGGTGTTCCTGATGTTAACCCTTTTCAATTCGTAATTCGTCCAAGTGGCAATTGGCTTCTCAAGCCAGTGCCCTCAAAAGTTACCCAATTGATTTCCCCAATGGCTTGAAATTCACCCCTTCCTTCTCCCCTCATTACCTTCCTCTGGCCCCCAGTTCATTTAGGCACTCCATACATTCTGGACTAAGGGCTGTATTTTTGCTACCAAGGCATGTAGCTGGAGTCAGAAGATTTCTTGACTTGTCAGACTTGGCTTGATTTGAAGGGCCCCATTAAATCCAGTGTTCATTCTAAGGAGGTGGGCAAGATAGTATCACAGCCTTGGCAGTCATGGAAGCAGGCAAATGCCAAGAGGGGTTAATTAGAAGAGTCATTTCTGTTGTCCTAGAAGCTGTGAGACCCTCGAGACCCTCACACCTTCTCACCCCTTGCTCCTATGCCTTCTCAGTCCTCTCATGTCCATAGTCACTCCCCAAAATCTACCATGGACAAATCTCAAAAGCCATGTGGAGTTGAAAAATAAATTAACCATTTATTACAACTCCTACTCAAAAACACTTGAAAATGAAAAGAACTCCCATTTGTGAAACCCATTCAAAGGTTTCAAATCTTAAATGGTTAATCTTTATAAAAGCAAACATACTCCTATTTGGTAGCCACAACAACAGCTAATTCAGTAACAGCCTCTAAACTGTTAAGCAGTCAACTCAGAATCCCATGCCAAAATAATGCATTTGTAGCTTTTGAATCTAGGTCAATAATACATAATGACAATAGTAACACTCCTTGTGAAATGTCAACAAAGAAATCTATTGAAACTATGGCACAAGTTCTGTTTTTTCCTAATCTACACTAAATGGCCTGTTAGTCAAAGCAGACCAGCAGATGGCTTTTTTTATGGTGTTTTCAAATTTTGAAGAGCAGGGGATTAAAAGGCTTCAGAACATGATGCTCGAACTAGCCCCAAAATATTAATAGCCACTTCGTCAATTTGTGACTCCCACTCACACTGTGGGTTAAGGCCCTTAGAACAACAAAAATGGAGTCTGTTTGAACTCAGCACAAAGTCCAAATGGCCCAGCTGAGGTTGGATGGGAAATATACCGTCGCCTTCACAGTGCTGGAAAAAATGGACTCTGTCAGTGATGGGGGCACAACTTCTGTATCCAGGTCTCATCCACCATTTCCAAGAAATCTGCAGGGTCTTCCCGACTTCACAAAAATTCAGCCCCATCAAACTCGCCCAATTCACAGATACAGATTACCCCCATCCCAATATTGCTTTTGAAAAAAAAGCAATGCTGTATTTTTTTCTGACCACAAATCATAACATTACGACACAACATAACAGCACATTTGGCAATGCCCTCATTCATAGCTACAATAAACAGCCTTCCAGTGTCCTGATCCATTTTCATACTGCATCTTACCAGCATTCTCTGCAAAGGAGTAAGCATCCCAATGATATAGTCTATGGCTCATGAAACCTTTATAAACTAAATGAAAATAAATGTCAAACATCTATTTTTTCCATCAGTAATGCGCAAAGAGAAAACCTTTTCCTTGGGTTACTACTGTCAGTGGCTTGAATGAACAAAGTTATATACACCTGTATCCATAAGAGTGCTTATTTTAATTTGGATTCCTATAGACTAGGACCTAGGAGTTGACATCCAATATTAATGCTACTTCACAGTTTTTTCACGGATGAATGGATATGCCACCAGATAAGAAAATAGGTTTTTATTATAGGAGTCAAAGTAGGACAGCCACAATATCGTTCAAAAGGTGCAGCAGGTTCAAAGGGCCAAATGTCCTTCTCTAGCCCTTAGTTTTTATCCCTTTTAGTTCTTCAAAACCAAGAAAAATGTAGAGTACAACAGCATAATTTCCAAGATGGCACCAGAGTGAGGCAACTTCTTGCAAGCTATGCCCAGCATACCTTCTAATTCTATCTTTTGCTTTCGTTCTATGCCTCTAAAACTTCATTCTAACTCTTTTAAACTCTCTAACAATGCTTTCTCTACACCCTAGCTATGATTGTAACAATGCATTGTGCACTCTCTCGTTTCCTTCTCTATGAATGGTATGTTTTGTCTGTACAGCGTGCAAGAAACAATACTTTTCTTAATATATGTGACAATAATAAATCAAATCAAATCATTTACAGCATGCTGAAAAGCTGGTTTCAAAGACCATCATTGAAATCCAGATATCAGAAGCTTAAGAATGCAGCTCTAACTCAGAACCTCTGTGCATTCACGCAAGTACTCACTTGCAAGTTTCCAAACACTGGCTACAATTTAACATTAGGAGCTGGGCCAATGTCCTGTAAGCTTGCCACTAACATTAAAAACCTTGCTTGAAAATTTCTTGGACTTCCGAACAGCTGTTTAAACTCAGTCAACATCATCGCCTGATCACATCATGGGCTGCCTGCCTACTCCTTTGGCATTTTCTCCTCTTTTGAGCATCTTATCTTCTTTCACATCTCTCAACTCTCATTCAAAATCACTATTCACTACCATCCTCCCAAGTACAAGGATCAAAGAACAAAGAAAAGCACAGGAATAGGCCCTTCAGCCTCTAAGCCTGCACCGACCACGCTGCCCGATTTAACTAAAACACCCTAACCTTCCGGGGACCATTTCCCTCTATTCCCAACTTATTCATGTACTTGTCAACTCGTCCCTTTAAAGTCACTACTGTATCCACTTCCATTACCTCCCCTGGCAACAAGTTCTAGGCACCCAGTACACCCTGTGTAAAAAAAATGTGCCCCTTACATCTCCTTTAAAACTTGTCCCTCGCACCTTAAATCTACACCCCTTAGTAATTTTCTTTTCCATCCTGGAAAAAAGCTTCTGACTATCCACTCTGTCCATGCCTCTCAATCTCAAAATGCATTATCTCATATTTGTCCAAATTAAACTCCATCTGCCATCTGTCCACCCAAGTCTCCAACTGATCTATATCCTGCTGCATCCTCTGATGGTCCTCACTGCTATCAGCATATCCACCAACCTTTGTGTTGTCCATAAATTTACTGATCAATTCAGTTACATTTTCCTACAAATCAATTATATATATATTACAAACAGCAAAGGTCACAGCACTGATCCCTGACAAACACCACTTGTCACAGCCCCCCATTCAGAAATGCACCCTTCCACTGCTATCCTCTGCCTTCTTTGACTGAGCCAGTTTTGTATCCACCTTGCCAGCTCACCTCTGATCCAATGCGAATTCACCTTCTGCACCAGTCTGAGGGACCTTGTCAAAGGCCTTACTGAAGCCCTTCCTCATCAATCATCTTCATCATTTCCTCAAAAAAGTCAATCAAGTTCGTGAGACACAACCTCTCCTTCACAAATCCTGCACCTTTAAGACTTGATTAGCTGTAAAAACTCGCATTCTGATCTGTATTCTATAAACTGAGTGTGTGTCTTTATATGCCCTGTTTGTGATCAGAACTCCCCATTTACCTGACAAAGGGGCAGAGCCCCAAAAGCCAGTGGTGTCTGCTACCAAATAAACCTGTTGGACTTCAACCCAGTGTTGTGAGACTTCTTACTGTGTTTACCCCAGTCCAACACTGGCATCTCCACATCATGACTACCATCAATCTCCCCTGCAGCCAGTGAGGATACAAAGATTTCTCTCAAGGCCCCAGTAATTTCCTCCCCTGCCTCTCTCAATATTCTGGGGTATATCCCATCAGTTCTCAAGAACTTGGAGTATATGAAGAATTTTCTAATGGAGATATCTTCAATGTTTTGCCCCATCAGTCTTTTCACTAAATGATTTTCATCCTCAACTTCAACCTCCATTTCAACTCATGCTATGTCTCCTCTGAGCTCATTGCCTTTTTATCCCCCTTAAATTTCTCCCTGCATATAGAAACTCAACCTAAATTCACAACCTGACCTTGTTATCTTATATGGTCTTGCTACTCCCATTGTTACAAGAACATCCCCTCGGCCATCTCTGATCACTTTCTTATATCATTCTCCATGCACATTCCCCCCTTTCATTAACTATCATATCTTGTTCCGTATATGCTCTGGAAAAAAATCTATCACCAATTATATTTACAATAGCACTTTCAAAATCCCACTCTCTAACTTCTGAACCTTCAATTACACAGCATTCCTGCATCTACTTATTTGTCAATTATACCCTCCCTTCACATTTGATGTTCTAGTCTCCAATAAAATCAATGTCTTTCTCACTCTAGATAATGCCACTGAAATGGCCCTTATGTCCACTCTCAAGTCCAAGAGATGCAGACTAGAAATGATTTGATAGAGAACTGGTTTATCCATCCACTGCCAGATCTGGTTGGACCACATAAAGTGCTACTGGGGTCCTGCTCGCATCTGTTAAAACTACACACTACTCTAGGATTATCCTGGACTGTGAAGATAATCCCGGCTTCATTTTTGCATTGTCTTCTAAAACCATTCTCTGACCCTCACCTCAAACAATAAGTGTGAGGAACTTCTTCTTTGGCACTCAGACCCAGAGCATCCAATCAGCTACCTCTGCTGCATTCTTCATCTCCACTAACGCAACAGATCAAACTTTCTTGAAGATCCATCCTGTCCTAACCTTGAATTTGTATTTCATTCAGGTTTCTCCTATTCCTTTTTCATACCCCTTCTAAATTCAGCTTATCCATGTAACCCATCTACTATTCCCTTGATCCTATTCCCACTGAACTGTTGGCCACCAAGCTTCAACTTCTGGTTTCCATGTTAACCAATATTGTAATCAGTTTTCTTTATCCAGGTGTTGTCCTCTTTCCTTTAAATGTGCCTCTTCCAAAAACTGACACTTGACCCCTCTGTCCTTATAAACTACTGTCCCATTTTCAACCTCCTCTTTCCTCTCCGAAGTCCTTGAATGTGACGTCGCTTCCTAAATCCATGTTCAACTTTCCTGGAGCAGCATGTGCAAATCGCTCCAGTCATATTTCCACTCCTACCACAATATCAAAACAGCTCTTCTCAAAAATTGACATCTTATGTGACTGGCATGGTTAGACTACACCTCCTTATCTATCGCATCTTATTGAAGCCTTTGAAATAGTTAGTCACTCTATCCTGATTCTATATATCTCCACTTAGTCCAGCTAAATATGATTAGACTTGCCATTCTTATAATCGTAGCCTGAGAATCACTTGCAATGGCTTCTCTTCCTGTTGCAGCACTCTTACCCCTAGTGCTCTGCGAGGATCAACCCGTAGCCCTCTTTCTTGCTGACCAACATTGGCTGCTAGTCAAGCAACATAATGGTTTTAAAATTCTCTTCCTTATTTTCCAATCTTTCCATGGCCTCGTCCCTCTCTATCTCTGTAATCTCCTCCAGCCCACAACTCTGAGAAATCTGCACTCCTCTAATTCTGGCATCATGAGAATCCATATTTTAATTGCCTCAATATTGGTGGTCATTCCTTCAATTATCTTGCCCCTAAGTTCTGGAATTTCCTCCCCAAGCCTCCCCAACTCTTTACCTCACTTTCCTTCTTTACTACACTATTTAAGACACACCACTTCGACCACATTTTTGGTTATCTGACCGATTATTTCCTTATGTGGCTCAGTGTCATATTTTGTTTTCTAATGCTCCTATGGAGCACCAGAGATATTTAATTAGGTGACGTTTCTCCACAATTTGCAAACCAAAGGTATTATACAAATATACAAACCATGTAATATATTAGGCCTGTAAACAAATATTTACATTTCTTTGGCATTCCAATTAAAGAAGGATCTTGTCATTTTGGCCTTTTTGTCAGAAACATTGTCCAGTAAATTTAGGATTTCATAAAGTGCTCATGGGTCTTTTTTTTTGTAATTCCAACAGCCTTTCTACTATATAGAAGAATGGACCATGATTTTCAATTGGAATAGCCATCATTCTCCTTGAGACATCGCACTCAACTTCAATTCACAACTGAAGTTATTTGAGTTATTCTTTTGCACATGGTCATGTAATGGAACGATTTCAACACTGAGTGCATCAAAGAAGCTATGATCCTTTTCCTTCTGAAATCATATTATTAAAAAAGGAACAAGCTGTTCCTTTGGCAAATCTACTGGCAAAGTTAAAAACTGTCAACATTTTACTTTTAACAAATCTTTCCAAGACTTTCTGATGTTCAGCAACCACTGAAAATGTTTTTATTGTTTCATTATGTGCATAATCAAAAAACAAACTACACAATTTGATACAAACATACTTAATGAATAAATGTAGATTTTTACTGTACAATGCCAGTAAGTAAGTACACAAGTAAATGGGCATACTGGAAAAGCCAAACCAAGGCTGGAGCTGTATCCTGTCAAGAGTTCAATTTATTTAGTTATGGCTCCATGGGGTTCAGTTGGGCTAATGGCAAAAAAGGCCCAGAAATTAGTCTGCATAGTGCCTGGATGGAGTTAATGCAAGAAGCTCCCTGGACAGCCCAAAATGAAACACATTGGAGTTTATGGAAGACATCAAGAACTGAATTAACAAAATGCAGTTTAATGGCGTGGGCAAGTTATGAAGGCAGAACTACAAGCTTTAGTTCTCGTATGATATGAATTCAGTGTCCATTCAAGCTGAACAGGTTGTATGCTTTCTGATTTAGCCTCAGTGAGCAACGAAGAGGGGAAAAGACTCAGTCTTCCCAACATTTGATTGGAGTAAATTCTCGCATCAACAACTTAACAAGGAGACAGGAAAACAAATAGTATCAGAACATATGTGGGGTCAAGTAAAGTAGGGGAAAGTTGCATGTTGTCAACACACATATGGAAGCCTATCCCTACAATTGTGGACTCTGTCACTCAGGAACAGCGTGTAGAAGTGCTTTGCTTCTTTCTCATATCCATAATGAATCAAGTGCTCTTGATTCATTGCCTATTTGTGTGCCACTGAAATAATTTCTGCTCCCAGGCTTCCCTTTTTTACTGCTGCACCAAGTAAATAGTAATAGACACTGTATCGTGTGGACCCTTTTGAGAGCAAAATGACTGCTGTGCGCTTTTGCATTAAAAGTGACTAAACCTGTAACGTACTTAACTGACTGTAAAGCATTATGGGACATTTTGAGATTGTGAAAGGCACTCTATAAATGCAGTTGTTTCTTACTTTAACTTCATCGATGCTGTACTTATCGCCTTTGAACTGTATATTTTTGTCACTGCTTCAGTGATGCACCAAATTCTTGTTCTTTATTAAAATCCCTCATTCTAGGATACATATTTTGTTCAAATATTTGTCTGTTCAATTTAAAATGACAGCAAGAATCAGTAATGGATGGAAACTCTTTTCTATTTTTGTCTATCAAATATCTTTTTCATTAAGTTTTACATTAAAATTAATAGACAAGATATCCAGAGTGACAAAACTCACTCCTATCTTTAAATTGGACAGTGTGAGTGAAGAAATTAATAAAACTGTAAATGAAACGTTTTAAAGTTACCTTATAGTTACTGAGAGTTATAATACATGGATTGGTTAGGAAACTAAAAATTGCAAAACCTAATGAATAAAGTGGCTGACAGAAGAAAGGAACAATTTTGATTTTGATTTGATTTATTATTGTCATATGTATTAACGTACAGTGAAAAGTACTGTTTCTTGTGCGCTATGCAAAGCATACTGTTCGTAAAGAAGGAAACGAGAGGATGCAGAATATAGTGTTACAGTCATAGCTAAGGTGTAAAAGTCAACTTGACGCAAGGTAGGTCCATTCAAAAGTCTGACAGCAGCAGGAAAGACACTGTTCTTGAGTTGGTTGGTACGTGACCTCAGACTTTTGTATCTTTTTCTCGATGGAATAAGGTGGAAGAGACACTGTCCGGGGTGCATTAATTATGCTGGGGTCCTTAATTATGCTGGCTGCTTTGCCAAGGTAGCGGAAAATATAGACAGAGTCAATGGATGGGAGGCTTGTTTGAGACAATAGGATGAGGAAAATGTAAGTTCTTTTATTATTTATTTTTAAGTTGTGATAGTAATAAAGTTATTTTGGCAGTTTAGTATGTATATTCATTTAAATTAGCAATTGTTTCATTGGTAATGTGTCAGCTACAGTTTTAAGAAAATGTTATTTCCCTGCATGTACCAGCATTTTATGTGTTAACATCAGTACAGGTATTATGATGAGCCATAATAAAAGGATCAGAAGACTTTGTTCTGTCATGTCAATTTATCAACCCCAGGCATCACTGCATTTTCCATTTATATGATCATTGGCTCCTTTCCATTCTGACACAATGGTGTTACAATTAATCAGGCTCATATGTTGGCTATCTGACTACCTGAGCGACAAAGCAAAATATTAGCAGCTAATTTATTATCGCCAAATGTCCCATGCAGAACATTTGACCATTTCGTATTGTGAAGAAAAAATGACTAAATATTAAACATCAAAGAAAAGGTATTCAGAAAACACCAAAGGGCTACCTCTAAGGAACATTTTTGAATTGACAAACCTATACTCCCTCAAATTTTAACATCTGCAAAGCCAAGGAACAAGAATTATGAATCCTAACTTTCAATTGGCTTGAAATTTCCTAAAGATGTTAAATTTTGTTGCAACTGATTTAAAAGGATACTTTCAAGTTTTCCCTAAATAAAATGCCTCTTCTGGCAAATCACCACTGCCTATTTGGATCACTCCACCATCCAAGATTCACTACATCCTGTAACAAAATTAATGCTGGAAAATGCAAAACTGGGCGCGGAAATGGGTGAATGACATATAACATAAAGTTCAATACGTGTTATTTTTCCTGACGGTAGCCCATTACTTCTTGAAGTACAAGCTATTAGGTTGCCAGAATCACTACTTCTGTGTCACTAATCCATGTTACAAGGTAGCTGTTGTCCACATAGAAGGATTAATTTCTTTCCTCATGTGATTCCCATATCAAACAAAATAGCATTTTACTAAATAATGGAAATTAGTGATCTTGACTGAACAAAGGAGGACTGTTTTTCATCAAATAGCCTTGGGTCTATGATAGGCAGTAGCATCGAGACAGTCTTCTGTCTGCAGCCATTTTGTAATGAATGATGACTGTGCCATCAGCACAACATTATTTTGTTTTCTTCCAAAAGACTAATAGCTACCACATTCAGCATACTTGAGTGACTTTAGAAAGCAGTTTGTCAAAAAAAATTGGCCAGCTATTTGTTAAGTCATGTGAAGTGAGATGCTACATTAAGTTACTTAAGGTTACAATTCATTCAGCTAGTCAAAGGAGATTTCTGGAACCCTTCCACTGGAGAATGTTTACAGAAATTTAAATAGGGATTAACTGAGATTTTTAAGAACACAAAGTGTTTGTAAACATGGTAATAAGTAAATCACAGTTTGTGAATTAAGAACATGCCAAGTTGCTCAGATACATCGCAAACATAATATTGAAACATGACTGAAAACAATAGCACTGAGCATCACCACAAGACCAATTACTCCAGCAGGTTTATGATTTCTTGCTCACATCAACATGATACACCGTTAATACCGGAAGCCTGCTAGGAACAATTAATTTTTCAAAATTGTAAATTTAAGCAGTCTGCTGCTAACAGGTGGGTGTGATACTTACCCATTTCTGGGTCTATTTGAAAACTGCGTCAAGCAGAATTTGCGCAGATCCATGGCGGTGGCAGAGGCGCTCTCCCATCCCCTACATACCCAATTGCTTTTCAGATGAGAAACAGATAGCTGGCAGTTGAAAATCACCCTTGTTTATTTAAATTGGATAAACTAGGTTATCGTAAGGAAACAAACCTACTCCAGGACAAGCTCAACAAGCAGAGAGCAGGGTACAGGCCTTTGAAAAGGGCTGACATCAAGTGGGATACTCAAGTTTGATGGAAATGTAATGTTGACCGCAGCAATGTAGCGAGACAGCTGGCCCTCCTGGCAGGAAGCGGAGTTGCACTAATCATCTATCTACAAAAGAAAAGTTTGTTACGCAAGTGAGTGTTTAGGGAGTGGGAGAGCATTGTCATCCCATGGACCTAATCAAAGGTAATGGGAGAAAGCAGGATTAGGCTATCGAGTTGGACAATCAGCCATGATTGTGATGAATGGCGGAGCAGGCTCGAAGGGTCAAATGGCCTCCTCCTGCTTCTATCTTCTAATCACAATCTACTGAAGATAAAATCTGAGGAAGAATTGTCTTGCCTCATGTGCCACTTGGTACGGATGACAAACGCAGTTGTACTTATCATAAAAGGTGTAAATTATTTTCACTGACATTGGCAATTTCTGGAGCAGTTTATAACCTTAATCTCTGAACAACAATGCAAGAAAGTCTCCACAATGTGCAATTTTTGCAGGAAATTCTTTGTTCAAATACAGCCCACTCTGTGCTGGAATTTCAAAATCATTGCACAGTGCAAATACTTCACAAGAATAATTTAAACTCAGGGGAAAAAAAATCACAAAGGAAATTGTGGCACTCTGCAGTCTTTGAAAATAGTCACAGTCTTAAATGTTTCAGATGTGGAATAATATATTACCTTAAGGCTGAAGGAAATACCACAGACTTAGTGCCTTATAGTCTGGCAAACTTAAAAGGAAAAATAAAACTGACATAAGTAAGTTTGAACTAACTTGAAATAAAGTACATATATATTCATTAACTGGAAATGAGGAATACACAGAAAAAATGCCATTGCATTGCATTCTAAACCACTACTTACTTGATGTTAACAATGATAATCACAATGAGAAATTATAAATTATAGAGAGCAACTCACGTGTGACATTTTTTAATCCCATCAACAATATCAGATGTCATTTCCAGACTATTTTTGAGGAATTAACACAAGGAAACCCAGAGATGATCAACAGATTTATTTGGCAAGGCCATAGGAACTGCAATCTAATTGTAATATATTTGTCATATGTGTATTCCTATGATGTGACCTCTCTCTCGAATGATGTCTCTTCGGCAGGAATAAGTATTATTACTGTACTAATGTGGTTTGGCAACTAGGTAAACATGTCAATTACTTTTATGCCACAATATCAAAGCATTATCTACTTACCAGAAAAGAAATTTAGGAATATCCCTTGATTTTTTGCTCTATTATTGATGGCCAGCCCATCTGCTGCTTTTACTTTAAACTCTGGAATCCTTTTCTAAGCCTTTTGGTCACTCTATGCTCTTCCTTTTCTCTTAAAATGCTCCTTACTGTCAATACAATTCTTTCTGTAGCTCAAAGACAAATTTTGATAATGGGACACTTTACAACACAAAAGGCATTATATATGAATGTAAGTTGTAGATTTAATAGTTGTGTAATCTGTTATTTACATTAATTTGGGGTATGTGCATGGAAAACTCAGTTTAGCCATAGATATAAATAAACAGGTACATGAAGTAAAACTTGAAAAATGCAGAGTTGTTCATTCAGTCTGGTTAAGGTAGAAGTTTTTTTTGTGGGAGGATTGAAAAGGAGAATCTTATGAAGGATGAGTTTAAAACACAGGAGTATAATGGATTAATTGCTGAGGCTAAAGTTTGATTTCTCACGGTAGGGGAAGGTTGAGTCTGTCAACAAATGTTGCCATGTCCCCTTCTCTTGTAATTGAACAGCAGTAGGTTGAGCACCTCCAGCCTTATCTGCCATTTAATTGGATCATGGCTGATCTATGACCCAGCACCACATATCTACCTTTGCCCAATATTCCGTCATATCTTTGATTAATAAAAAATTATCAAGTTCTAATTGTAAAATAACATTTGATGCAATTGCCATTTTGCAGCAGGTTAAAACTTCTACCATCTCTTTTCCTCCTGAAAGTTTACTCCTTTAAGCAATGTCCCCAGTCCTAGGCTCTCCAATTAACAGAAATACCCGATCAGTTCCCGTTAATATCGACAAAACTTTGATTAATTTTCCCTAATTCCCAACTCTTTTTTTGTAATTTCACTATGGAGCCTAGGTATCATTTCCCTAAATTTACACAGCACTTCCTCCAAAGTATCTTGCCTAAGCTATAACTGCTCCCAGTGACTCAGATGTGGTCTAATCAGGGCTTTGTATGGCTGTGACATGGCCGCTACTTGTATTCTAGCCACTAGATACAAGGACATCCCTGCATTCCATTAGCAATCTTTTGCCCCTGCACATCAAATTTTAGCAATCGATGTACATGGACTTCCATAGTCTCTCTGTCCCCTGCCATTCCACCGATTTCTTAACCAGATCAATAATTTGACTTCAAATTCTATGAGCTTCAAATGTCTTTTGACGTTCTACATAAATAATATCCCATAGAAATTCCATGGATTTTGGTCACCTCCTCAAAAAATTCAAGCAGCTTTATCAGACAGGTCTTCCTCTTTACATATTCAATTTGTCTGGCTCTGATCAGCAGAATTTTTTTTTCATATGTTTATTGAAGATTCTCATATATTTTACATTGCAAACAAACACAGATACAGACCCACTCAATGCTCATTATGTACATTCCAACACAACTGGGCTCAGGGATCTCCACGGCCAGGGGACAAGCCCCTGGTATCCCCGGCACCCATCCCATCTGAATCCCTTCTAATGTCACCGGGAATGACGGTAATAATATGAAAACAAAAAGGCAGAGGATCGCTGCTGGAGAGTCAGTTGAGCACCCAATCAGCCCAGGCTATAAACTAGTGAGCAGAGAAAGGAAAGAGAGAGAGAGATAGCAAAGGAGAGACAATACCCACAATAAACACCTTAGAGATTTACCTTCTCCCTGGCCTGTCAATTTCAATGGACATTTAAAGTTACTTGGTTTAGAGTAGATAGTGCCATAAAAAAGGGGTGAGACCTCAGATAAAGTTGTGTACAAATATCTGGGATGGACTTCACCTTTCCTGAAGTTAATTTTATTCTGCTATCAAATATACAGGATTGCAGCCATCCAGCAAAAGTGATATCGTCAACCAGGTTAAGCAGCCAGTGAGTTGGGAGAATTCTCACAACCAGCAAACCAGGATGTCAGAAGGTTTTTATCATTCACATGTTACAGAAACTGAATGAAGATTCAAACATTCCCTTGTAACTGAGGTAGAAGCTGAAATATAATTTTTTCAACCAAAAATAATTTTTAGTATTTCAAATAATTAGGGATTATTTCATTGGATGAAGAAATCCGAGGCTTCACAAATATAAATCAGCTATTCAGGGCCAGCAAATTTGTTCAACATTAATTATGGTTTAAAATTCTTTTTAAAAAACCCTTTAAAAAACCTTTTCAAACACATCCCTCAACAAAGCTTCACTTATGCTTTTACCGCATGGAAATAGATATTGATTCAAATTCGATTATTTTAAACTGATTTCTATCTGACAAGCCATAGACAAGAGCTCTTGTTGGAGGAGCGGGGAAGCACTGACAGAAACTTCTAGATTTCTGCATTTAACTCCATGTGTGGATGCCAGAAATCAATGTTAGTTTCACAGAATATCACTGCCAAAGACTGACAGCTTTGCAATTAAAATAGAGTTAATGTTTCAAGTCCATATGACTTCTTCAGAATTTTTTGTTTCAGATTCTAGCATCCGCAGTATTTTGACTTTAAGATGATTGGCTTTGCTGTTTACTATACTTCTTTGTAAGAAAGCATCTGAACTTGGGACATTTATAGAGCTCAGCAGCAGTATGTTACTGGTTTCAGCAATTCAAATCTGACGGAGATAGACTTGCATTGCCCAATATTCTCTGATACAACATTGCACCATTTTTGCTGCAGATAGTTCAAGAATGGATGCTATTTTGACAATTACTCTTCTGCATCTAAGAATCAAAAGGAAAATTTTAATGTACATCTTTGTACACTATCAAAGGCGCAGGAAAACATAAGATCTGCATTCAAACACCTAATCTTGGTTCTCAGGAGCAAGTACATTGGGCTATAGGTAATTTTTAATACGTTGCATCTGATTTCTCTTGAAAATTGATTTTCATTATTACATAATACAACACAGTTTATGTAAAATCTAAAAAAGTTTATACCATCAGTATCACTTCACGTCTTGTTGGAAAATTCTGCAAAACTCTCCACTCAGTTCTCAGAATTAATTAAGAACTCAAAGTTTTTTTGGTCAATAAGATCTGAATGATTTCAATGATCTGATACTTTGGGTTTTCCATCAGTGCAAGAATTACTGTGGTCAACTTAAATTATCTTAGAGATTCTCGACTAGAAAATGAAATGGAAAGACGATGTTGGTATGATTTTGTTAACTCAAGCTTGACAAAATAGACACAATGGAACCAAAAGTTTGCAAGAAGGCAGGATTACTGGAGATATTTTTCTCCAACATATGCAAACTTTAAACGTGCAAAATTTTTAAAAACCTTGCCATTTGCACAAAAATGGAATTGTGTGCTGTTTTTGCATTGCCATTCTATTCTTACACACATCATGAAACTGAATACAAGTAATAATGAATATCCATTCTCAGACAACAGTTGGACAGTTAGGCCACTCACTGGCAATAATGCAAACTCCGAAAGTTTCCAAATGGAAATTTTAAGATATGGACTGAAGTAAAAAAGTGTTCTTTGAAACATTCACCAACAGAGACAAAGGGTGGAATTTTCCTTTTTTTATGTAGTATGACAGCGGGTGGGAAAAGCAACACTAAAGCCACCACCCCCAGTGGCAGCTTTCTCTGCCATATTGTTGGGGAGATTGGAAAAAAAAGCCAAGGAGTGTATACCATAATGTCATGCTGGCACAGCAGGCTTACTCAGAAACTTTTTTTTTGAAAAGATCAGGGTACCATTAAGGCCACCCTGGTTCACACAAGCAATAGTGGGACTCCCCCACAGCCCGCCAAAACATATCCCCGGCACTTCCCGGGGGACAGTGCATAGGCATGTCCCTCCTTCCCCTTCTGAAACAATTGTCACTTGGTCTTCTTCAGTGGGTGTGCCCAACAACAGCATGCCTTGGGAGACCACTTGTAATTCATGCTAATGTACCCTCATGCCAACATTAATAGATTATCTAAATTGGGGGGGGGGGGGGTGCGGAATCAGGCGTAGAGGTCTGATAATTAGATTCCAATTTATTAATAATGGGGTTCCCAGTGTTGAACACTGGAATTCCCATTACAACACTGATGGGGTTGGGGACAATTGCAGCGCAACTTTGCCCCAAAGCAAAATGCTATTTGAGCCTCTCATGAGATTCTCCATTCTGTCACCATTCATGCTCGAACAGAACAGAAGCAGAAAATCCTGGCCCAGCCAACTAATGCAGAAAAATTGTATCAAATCTGCCGACCAACTTTTAAGATGTTTCTTGCTGAAGCAATTGAAAATTGGGAAAAGGTGGCTGCCAAATTAAGTATTAGTGTTTTGAAAAATATATTTCCATTTTATATTTCACAACTGTCAAAAGATTGAAAATGAGGTGACTGGATAAAACACAGTTCCCTACTTTCAACTAAATAAATCCAAAGCTCCCTCCATTCTGACACATTGGACGGTTTTGAATTCTCATTTTACTGCTTTTCCAACGGAAACTCTCGGCTCCTTGGCAGGACTTTATTTTTAAAAAATTATCAAACAAATAGATCACATGGGTGGCTGGATTTAATCATGTGGGAGTCTGGGACTGTGATGCATGAGGTCCATAGTAGTTCTTCATTGGCTGAGTCCAAGTAAAACCTCGTGTGACCGTAAAAATGTTGGCATTTGTAAGGTTGTCTGGCTAAAGAACAGATGTGTGTTGCAAAACCAAAAAGTGTGGGGAGAGAGGAAGTGTGAGGCAAAAGGAAAGAAGAGTTGTTCAGCTGCCAGGAAGAAGTAATTTATTTTGATTTCTGCAAGTTTTAGAACCCCCAAAGCTTCTTGTTGAATTTTATTGGACCCAAGTGGCAAGGAGATGGGGCATGCCAAATTGTAATTGACTGGAAAATGTTTGCCCCATGTTTCCATTTTAAATGATAGAATTAATTGCACTTTACAAATGATCAAAACAAACCTACAAAAATATGAGAGCATTGTGTAGCTGTGTGATGTACAATTCAGAGGGGTTTGTCCTGTATGAGTTTAGTTACCAAGAAAAGTTACATTTTTGATTTTTTCCCCACACCAATTTTTACATTGGCTACAGTAAGTGGAAAGACAAGAGAGGAAATTTTAACCCTCCAAAATAGGTATGTTTAGGTTTGGTGGACCGTGAAAATATTTTTTTCAAATCTCAAATTAAACCACCTTGATTCTACCTCTTCTCAGTTTTAGCAGAAGTAATATGTGACTGTGGGTAACCACACTGCTCCCATGAGGTGCATTAACCATTTCAACATTATAATGAGGTCGCATGCCTCAGATTTTATTTGTTTTTCAGGTTCAATATGGATGTCAGGGAACCCAGCAGCAAAGGGTAAATTATTGCATGGAAGTAGGTATTGGTGGACCAGGCAGGGAAGACATGTTCCTCTCAGCTCAAGCTTACTTGACTGCCCCACCCAACAACTTTGCTATCACCTTTGTATTATGGACCCACTTCAGCTTCCCCACCACAGAACTGTTGACTGTCTCCCTCAGCATTGAATCACACTCCAGAATAGCAGCTCTCCCAAGATTCAGACAACCTCCAGGTTTTTAATAACCTGTTCACTGAAATTCAGTTGGAATGTCACCATGTTAAACAGGTTCATTTACAAAATTAGACAGCAGAAGGCACCCCGATGATCACAACAGTTTCATTTTGATATTATTGTTCAGTACAAATACTGGTTTCCACTTCCCACTTTCAGGATCCTCTCCCTGTCCAGAAACAGGGTAAAAAACACAGGTCTGAAATACAAACTTCTATAAACATCAGCTGCTCTCAATTCACTCTGAAGCTAGCCCTGGGTTCCTCTTAAAATGACATTCATTTCTAACATTGTCAGATTCCCTTTCTTTTAAGAAAAATGTAACAATTATATTTAACCAAAGGTACACAGATAAATAAGTACAGAGAATAGTCAATTTCCAATTCCTGACTTTCACATAGCAGGATATTCTTCTGGAGCTTTCAACATTTTTTCTGCAGAGGCATTCCTCTTAGTGAAGCAACCAGTGATAGTTGATCACTAGTATCTACTCATCTTTTAAAGAATTCTTTCCTCTCCAACATATGTTTCAAACTAGCTATGTCTATCCTAAGGGTTTTTTTAATTTACACTTTCTGTAGAATGTACATTATCCCACAAAGACAGGTTATTTTTGTAACATTCTATTGGTATTGTTCTTTCAGTCTCTTTTTTTTATATACAGTGTTTCACCCAAGGACAAACAGAACGCCATGTCAACAGCATCAACAACAGCAAGAGTTTCAGTGACTCGTAGGCTCTTCACCACTCTTGTTTTCTTTGCCTCCCATACCAGGATACAACTGTTCCCAATCTCTCCCACAAGAAATATCACAAATTCTCCTGCACTGGAAAATCCACCACCGTGGTTCACGTGTGAGACATCACTAAAAATAATTCATTTCATGTCATTGGGATGACCCAGAGCTGGGAAATTCAGTACACACTGCTCTATTTCTAAATTTTAAAAAGGATTATTCCTTCTCAAGGCACCTTTGGATTTTTCGTGACAAGATAAGCTCCAGCACATCTAAATTCCAGCATATCTAATCTTGTTTCGTGCTTAGCCAATTGAGTTGTCCAACAAGATATCCTCAGCTGTTCCATTGGTAGCAGTAGCATCCTTCTGCCCAGATCTGGTGTAGCTAATTATGATGGGCCTGCCACGTCCCAGTAAAACTGTTGATGTGAAATTACATCTGACTCAACTGCTTAATCCCCAAACCCACATATTTGAAGGCCCTAGAACATGACTGTCAATTTTGGATGACTTCCAAATTTGATTAACAATAACATGATCTTCAAAGTCATTGATCCTCCTCAAAATAAATTGTTCTCATGCATCATAAAAATGCCCTTGCGGTGCTCATAGAACATGGCTGGGCATACCATCAGTTGCGAACATCCCAATTTTAACAGAACTGCCCTTACTGAATAACACCACACCCAAGAGGCAGCATTTAACCCTTAAACATGTCTATTCAATTTCCAGACCTTCCCCTCTATTCTTGGTGCTGCCTTTGGAGCAAGTTTGTAAGAATACCTTCCATGAGCAGGTTACCCTGAAGAAAAGCCACTTTGATATCAATGGAGTTGTACTTCCAAGAATAACAGGTTAAGATGGTAAAAAAGATTTTCAAAATCATATTTCTAGCAGTAGGACAGCCTACTCTGATCTCTCTATCCCATCCTTGCATCCCTCAAATCTTCAGGCTATCAACCTAGCATTTGCCTTATGGGTCCCAGGTGATAGGGTATACAGGTCTATAAACAGTTGAAAGCTACAAATCATAGAAAGATTCAAATTCTTTTTCGCTCTTTGGTACAGTTTAAGTCATTACATACAAATTAAATCCTTTTATTTGCAATGTGATTTTTTTTTGCTGATGGGATCAACATCTGTAATGAGATCAGTGATTACCATTTTTATACTTTTCTCATAAATTGTGGAGTAATTATAAAGTAAACATGAATAAACGTGCCCTTAGAAAAATCATAGAATCATTACAGTGCAAAAGGAGGCCATTCAACCCATCAAACCTGCATCGATAACAACCCCAACCAGGCCCTTATCCCACATATTTACCCTGCGAAGGGGAAATTTAGCATAGCATATTTTTGGACTACGGGAGAACATAAGAACATAAGAACATAAGAAATAGGAGCAGGAGTAGGCCATCTAGCCCTTCGAGCCTGCCCCGCCATTCAATAAGATCATGGCTGATCTGTCGTGGCTCAGTTCCACTTTCCCGCCCTCTCCCCATAACCCTTAATCCCCTCTTTTATCAAGAACCCATCAACCCGCTTCTTAAAAATATTTAGCGAGGCAGCCTCCATCACTTCAACGGGCAGAGAATTCCAGAGATTCACCACCCTTTGAGTGAAGAAGTTCCTCCTCAACTCCGTTCTAAACCGCCTCCCCTTTATCTTGAGGCTGTGCCCCCTAGTCCTACTGTCTTTTTTGAGCGGGAAGAGTCTCTCCACCTCTATCCTATCCATCCCATTCATCATCTTATACGTCTCAATGAGATCTCCCCTCATTCTTCTAAACTCTAACGAGTACAAGCCTAGTTTATTCAGCCTCTCCTCATAGCTCAACCCCCTCAACTCCGGTATCAGCCTAGTAAACCTCCTCTGCACTCCCTCCAGGGCCAAAATATCCTTGCGCAGGTGCGGCGCCCAAAACTGCACACAGTACTCCAGCTGCGGCCTCACCAATGCCCTATACAGCTGCAGCAAGACCTCCCTACTTTTATATTCAATCCCCCTCGCTATGAAGGCCAGCATCCCATTCGCCTTCCTGACCACCTGCTGCACCTGCAAGCTGGGTTTTTGCGACTCATGCAGAGGAAACAGAAGCACCCAAAGGAAACCCATGCAGACACAGGAAGAATGTACAAACTCCACACAGCCAGTCACCCAAGGCTGGAATTGAACTTGGATTCCTGGTGCTGTGAGGCAGCAGTGCTAACCACAGTGCCACTGTGCCACCCACAGAAAGAAAGAAATTATAATGGGGAATAAGGAAATGGCAGAAGTGATAACAAATATTTTTTATCCATCTTCACAGTAACAGACGTAAATGTCATACCAGAAATAATGAGGAATCAATGTCAAACAAACAAGAGGAAATTCAAGTAATTAATACTAATGAAAAAGTACTCGTGAAATTAATGGGATTAAAAATCTACAAATCCCCTGGAACTGATAGTCTACTTCCTAGAGGTTCAATTGAGATGGCTATCGATATGATAGATGCACTTGTGTGTTCTTGCAAAATTCCTTGGAATTGTAGAATGGTCCCAGTGGATTGAAAGCAAATGTAATATCGCTATTTCGGAAGGGATGGAGAATGAGGAAAAGAAGTGAGTTTGCATGACATCAATTGGCAGGAAAATAGAATGCTTAGGAGATCATGTTTTGGCAGAGTTAACATGATCTCACTAATAGTGGCTGACAAATCTACTGGAGTTTTTTGAAAACATAACTAATGTGACAGAGGGGAACCAATAGATGTAGTATATTTGGGTTACCAAAAGCCATTCGGTAAGGTGCCACACAAAGGTTCATCAATAAGATAAAGCTTAAGGGGTTGATAAAATGTAACAACATAAATTGAGAGTTGGTTAAAGATTGGAAAATAGAATGTAAGAATAAACAGGTCAGTTTCAGGATGGCGGACCATTACAGTGGGCTGCTGCAAGAATCAGTACTGGGGCCTCAACTATTTATAATCTACTAAATTGTCTCAGATGAAGCCCAAATCTAAAGTCTCCAAGTTCATTGATGAAACTAAGAAATTGATACAATACTTCGGAAAATAGTGCAAGTTCACTTTGGCAGAGCAGCAAAAAATGTGCAGCTGGCATCATTGCTAGCTCTGGCTCAAGAATGATATCTAACTCAGGGTGCGAGTCATGGGTCTTCATGTGATTGAATAGGCTGATTCTCAACACATATCTCAATGGGCACATGGGGCAGGATATCCCATGAGATAGGAGGATCCAGAGTAAGATTTGCTTCTATTTTCTTTTTGTCTCTGCCATCGCTCTGCATCATCATTACAACATTGCCACACAAAGCACATTACAGCTTGACGGACAAGTTGTTGCCATTCTGAATGATTGGTAACAAACCCCTCTCTAGTCACTAATACTATTGCACTTCAAGAGAGCTTCAGTGTCAAAGTGTTTTCTTTGTCCTCCCCTGGAATACTGGCCATTTGAGAGTTAAGAAAACAGTATCTGATGGAGGAGGGTTTTTGACTATCTGGATTCTGTACGTATATACATAGTGGCATACTTTCCACAGAATTGAAATCTTGAAGGAAACAGTCTAAAGTCAGTCCCAGATTCTAATGCGTTCACTTCTTCCCAATTTGATAAGTTGTAATTATGTCCAGTTACAGTCGAAGATCCTTTCTCTTTCTCCCCTGAGAATTCCTGAACCATCTTTCAGGAGTAATGCTCACCCAAGTGATTTCTTCTCCTGGCCTCTCCAGGTCAAACTTCCCAGTGTTCTTGAGAATTACCTTGCCATCTGTCAAAGCTGGAAAGAACATTTTGAACAACCCCTCAACTGTGAAACTTCCCACAATGGCAGCTTATACTCCTCACCTGTGGTAGAATCCATGAGCAATAGGAGAACTGCAAAAAAACTGAACAGATGAAAACAAAAGCCTGCAGTCTGATGGCACCCAACTGAAGTCTTTAAGGTTGAGTGACTTTTGCTCACATCTATCCTATGGGAGATAATAATACCCTGCCCCCTCCCCAGCCTGCTGACTTAAGAAATCGGAGAATTGTAATTAGCTTCAAGAAGGAAGATAAAATATGCTGCGAAAAGTAGTAAGGTGTTTTCCTCCTGACTAGCTGGGAAAATCCTTATAATCAATCAATAAAGTAAGTTGGTAGAGTAAATCAATGTACATTTTGATGGCACTCGCTACATTTAAAAACTTCTCAGTCATTTAGAAGGATACAACATCAACGTCAGTTCATCTAAATAGATTTATTTACGCAGCTGAGAGTGCAAAACATGAAGAGGAAATAGATTTATTTGTTTTCCAGGAATAATCCAAAAAATATTTACTTCACTTGTCTCTGTGGTGATCTCCTAAACCAAAACCTTTCATTGCAGATGTGTATACTTACTTCACTTCCAAATCTAAACATTCTTCCACTCTCATCATACAAAAATCAATCCCCCAGTGTGAATTATTCCAGATTTTTTTTTTTGTTCATTCATGGGACATGGGTGTCGCTGGCTGGCCAGCATTTATTGCCCATCCCAATTGCCCTTGAACTGAATAAAGCCTAATACCCAGAAAACACTGCATATACTTAAAAATGTCAGTCACAGCTACAATGCCACTAATAAAGTTACTCATGCCAAGCCCCCAGCACACTGATATCACAATTTATCACACATCAATCTGTCCAAATACACCCACAGCCAAACCCTCACTTCCACTGTAACATAACCTTCAAATAAGGTGAACAATACAAGAGATCAGTTACGAAGAAAAGGATATAAACTGAAGTCTTGTTCAAATTTATTGCCAAGATATAGTGCCAGAAATAGAACACTGTCATCCACTGAGTGACAAACATCTATCATTGTTAGAACTTCTTTCAATATACATTTGCCAAATTGGTATTTTTGAGATCATCAATTTCAGTTATGAGTTAAAACTCTTTACCATCACAATTCCATCAGCTCATATCAGAAGGGGACGGAATGCAAATGGCGGTGAATCTCTTGAATTCTCTGCCCCAAAAAGGTAGTGAGGCTGGCTTATCATCAATATTTAATGTGGGGGGTGGGTAAATATTTAATTGACCAAGGAACAGAGGGTCAAGGGGAAGTTGCACAGAAAAGGAGCTTAGGCCGGCATAGATCTACCATGATCATATTGAATGGCAGAACAGGATGAAGGGCCTGGTGGCCTATTTCTGTTTCCATTTCCTGTGTGTATTCTCTGCTAACTAACAACTTACAGTTTTTGTGAATCCCACACTGATAATCTTGAGTGCAAATATGGTCAGAACCAAATTCTTATATCAACATCGATTACAGCATAAATAAATACAGAAACCAGCTGCCTGGATTATAAGGATTTCAGTTAATGTCTGAAACAATAAGACAAAGGTGGGATTGGTTAATTTACTAAAAGCTACTGATTGTTATGTTACTTTAAGCCAAGTGGTTCTACAACAACTAAGGATAACCCCTCCCCATTGTCCCTTGCATCTTCACCTCCAACAAGTGTGAAGAGCTCATGGGCTTCTTTGTCACTGATATTGAGGCACTTTGGTCACTTTGCTCTGCTGTGTCCCACCCTTCCACCAGTCTGGCAGATGTATTTTCCCCTGAACTCTCATATTTCTTTATTTCTTTCCTATCTCACTCCCCAGCATTTTTCTGATCTCATCTTACACATAAGATCCACTTCCTGTTCCCTTGATCCTATTCCCACTAAACTTTGATCATCCATCCTCCCTTCCTCAGGCCCCCATTTTAGACGATATTGTGAATACTTCTCTCTCTTCAGATGGCATCCTTCTCGTCTTTAAATCTTCCATTATCACTCCTCTCCTCAATAAAACCCTTCCCTGACATCCTTGCAAACCAACATCCGATCTTCAATTTCCCTTTTCTCTCTCAAGTTCTTGAGCATGTTGTCACCACCCGAAATATATTCTCAACTTACCTGGAACTCCACGTTTGAATCCTTCCAATCATGTTTCTGCCCCTATAACACTAGCAATACAGCTCTTCGCCAAAGTCACAAATTACATCCCACGTGATCTAATCTTACCCAGAGAATCTCAGTAGCTTCCTGCTTTTTTATTCACTTACAGGATATGGGTGTCACTGGCTGGGCCAGCATTTATTGCCCATCCTGAACTGCCTTCCATTAAGAGTCAACCATATTGCTGTGGGTCTGGAGTCACATGTAGGCCACACCAGGTTAGGATGGTGGCTTTCCTTCCCAAAAGGACATTAGTGAACCAGATGGGCTTTTACAACAATCCTCTCTTCTCATACCCACATCTTTACTTACAGGGTCCATCAAGAATCTATCCTTGGTGCCTTCATATTTCTCAATTATCCTGCCCCTCTTCTTTCCTTATCTGTATACTTCCCGTTGGCGGCATCACCTGTTAGTTTTCACAGGTATGCTGATAGCACCCATTAGTACCATACTGTCACCCCCCTTCAATTCCTCCACTGTTCTAAATTATCACTACTTTCTGTCCACCCACCAAATTCCATTCCAGAGCTACCGACTCCATCTCTCACCCAGCCAACTGTCTGAAATTATACAAGTCTGTTCACAATCTTAGGCCAGAATTTTACCAGCATGCCTGCCCTGATTCCGGGGGGTGGGCGAGGCTCAGAGAATGGCATTCTCCATTGGCCTTGGGTGGACATGCTGGTAAAATTCCGCCCTTAGTGTCACTTTGGTCAAAAGAACATAAGAACGAGATGACCTTCTGACTTCATACTCATGCCCTTCTGCTGCTGAAACCTTCATCCATGCTTCATTACCTCTAGGTTCAAATATTCCATTGCACTCCCGGATGATCTCCCGCATTCTATCCTCCATGAACTTGAGGCCATCCAAAACTCTATCCATGCTTCAACTTACAGCAAATTCCATTCCTCTATCAGCCCCATTATCACTGATTTATACTTCCAGTCATGCAATGCTGTAAATTTAAGACCTGCATCCTTGTTTTCAAAGCCCTCCATGCCTCCCAGATCATCTCTATCAGCCCCACAACTCTCTCTAATTTCTGCACTCTAATTTTGGCCTCTAAACACCTATGTCAAACTCCTATTTATTGACTACAGCTCAGCCTTCAACACCATTATTCTCACGAAACTCATCTCCAAACTCCGTGGCCTGGGCCTCAGCAGTTCCCTCTGCGGCTGGATCCTAAACTTCCTAACTCACAGACTACAATCAGTAAGGATAGGCAACAACGCTTCCTCCATGATCATCAACATCAGTGCCCCAAAAGGCTGTGTTCTCAGCCTCCTGCTATCCTCCTTATAAACCTATGAATGTGTGGCCAAATTCCCCTCCAATTCAATTTTCAAGTTTGCTGATGACACCGTAGTGGGACAGATCTCAAACAATGATGAGAGAGGAATGAGATAGAAAATTTGGTGAACTGGTGCGGCAACAATAATCTCTCCCTCAACATCAACAAAATGAAGGAGATTGTCATCGACTTCAGGAAGCATAGAGGAGAACATGTCCTTGCCTACATCAATGGGGATGAAGAAGAAAGGGTTGAGAGCCTTGTGTTTTTAGGTGTCCTGGTTCACCCATGGCAATACTATTGTTAAGAAAGTCCATCAACACCTCTACTTTCTCAGATGACTAAGGAAATTTGATATGTCAGTTACAACTCTCACCAACTTTTACAGATGCACCATAGAAAGCATTCTGTATGGTTGTATCACAGCTTGGTATGGCTCCTGCTTTGCCCAAGACTGCAAGAAACTACAAAGGGTCATGAATGTAGACCAATCATCACACAAACCAGCCTCCCATCCATTGACTCTGTCTACACTTCCTGCTGCCTTGGCAAAGCAGCCAGGATAATTCAGGACCTCATATACCCCGGACATTCTCTCTTCCACCTTCTTCCTCCGGGAAAAAGATACAAAAGTCTAAAGGTCACGTACCAACCGACTCAAGAACAGTTCTTCCCTGCTGCTCTCAGACTTTTGAATGGACCTATCTTGCATTAAGTTGATCTTTCTCCACATCCTAGCTAAAACTGTAACACTACATTCTGCACTCTCTCGTTTCCTTCTCAATGAACGATATGTTTGTATGTATAGTGCACAAGAAACAATACTTTTCACCGTATGTTAATACACATGATAATAATGAATCGAATCAAATCTCAAATCAAATCTTGTGCATTCCCATTTAAAATTGCTGCACCATTGGTGGCCATGCCTTCAGTTGCCTACGTCCAAGGTCTGAAATTCCCTCTCAACACCTTTCCATCTCGCTTCTCTCCTTTAAAACACTCCTTAAAAGCTACCTCTTTGACCAAGCTTCTAGTCATCTGAACTCTTACCTCCTTTCTAGCTTGATGGTTTGCTTTGTTTTATAATGCTTCTGAGAAGCTCTCAGGGCCTTTCATTATGTTAAAGATGCTACATAAATATAAGTACAACTTGGCTCACTAACTGGAACAGCAGGAAAAAACCCACTAATGGAGGGAGGGATTCTTCCCACTGAACTCAAGATAAAATGGAGGTCAAAGATGGTACCAGTGATTTTTTTTTATTCATTTAAGCAGGTAAGCCCTCCAAATATTTGACGTTTCTTTGAGGTTATCCTAGCTGCACGTAAATCACTGGGCTTACAGGAGGTATATTGCACAGCAGGGAAAATAAAGATCCTATAGATAGGTTTAAATATATTCTTGAAATATAGTGAGGTCTATATTCATCTTTACCAGAGGTATTAAGCATCACGGAGGCAGAACATAGATGGATAAATTGAACAGAGAGAATTGCATGTTCTTAATGTGCCAATCAATTTTGATTTTAATAATCCTGGAATGTACAATTTCTTCTGTCTGAATTCCTGCTTACTCTCCAATGTAAATCTATCCCAGAGATGATTGGTTGGCAGTTTTATAGTTTCCACTGTGTTGGGCACTCATATGACTAAAAAGAAGCCTCGTCTGTCTGTTGTGTCAAGCTCTATTGCTCAAAATATATTTTTCATCATTTTAGTTTAGATTTGGGACTGCCACTTGTTGTGAATACTGTGTTCATAGTTCATATACTTCAGAATATAACATTTAGTTTCAGGAATTAAAGTGCTCAATGCGAGATAAATGGAAACATTTGGTTCAGAATTTGGTATGGTTCGAATGTAGATGGAAGTCAAACAAGCTTGAGTTAATTACATTTAAAAGGTAATTTGTTTATCTTACAAGGCCAGAGATAGAGTGTAATACTTAAACAATGCATGGCCCATTTGGGTCTTGAAATTGAACTAGAAGATCTACCCTTGTCTCATTAAAGTATTTAAATCATTCATGTCGGACCCAGAGCAGTTTGTAAACATGGGACATCCTTAACAGGATCCAACAAGTCTGCAGAGAAGGCAATAGAGACATAAGTAAATCATAGGAATTGCAGAATCAAAGAATTGTATTGACGGTAAGATAGTTCATTTAAATTTCTGTTTGGCACCTCACAAAGATGGGCTAATGGGCATAGATTATTATTTTGTTTAAATTTTCTGGGTATTTCTCATTGAAGGCATTGCAGATTTGTTCTTGACAGGTTCATTTGATAGAATTTGTAGGTTGCAACTCACTAAGTCAAGGGGTGGAAAATGAGACAAATGTTATTCAGGCATGCAGTTTAAGTTAGCTTCATCATGCTTCAGACAGAATGTGTGTGGGTTTGCCCTAGCTGAGTTTGGAAACTTGGAGTTGATGTGAGAGCAAAACAAAGCTAGAAGATTTGTCCAACTTGAAGCTGGGGGAGGAAGTCTACAATAGATCTTCATAGTGAAAGGCAGCTAGCTTTGGGACAGCCAGCAGTCAGCATGGAACAGATAGAGGGGTCACAGTCTAAGGTAAAACTTTTAGGACTGAGATAAGTAAAGATTTCTTCACCTAAAGAGTGTTGAGGCTGAGGAGTTCACTATCACAGAAAGCAGTTGAGGCCAAAACAATGAAAGTTTTCAAGAAGGATTTATGTGTAGCTCTTGGGGCAAGGAGGATTAAAGTACATGGGGAAGGTGGGATCAGACCATTGAATTCTATGATAAGCCATGATCATAATGAATGGGGGAATAGGCTGCAGGTGCTGAAGCACCTACTTCTGCTCCTATTTTCTATGTTTTTATGTTTTTGCCCAACTTACTGAGAGTTTCCATTTCTTGATTCCACTCATAGATCCCTATTTGAAGTCAGAGCATCTCTAATAATGGGTTCTTTTCCTACCTCAAACAATTAGACCACCACATCACCGCACACCCATTCCCTCCTTTTTCCTGAGCCTGAAAGAGGTGCTATGAGAAGATCTGATTGAAGGAATGTTTCTAAAGGATTTAAAACAATTAAGTTACCAGCATAGCTGCTTCCCAAAATACATAAAATATCCATTTTAAAATCAGACATATCAGAAAACACATTATATTTCAGATATTAAAATGACTTTTAGTTCCTCAATTCCAAATCTATGCATGTCTAAAGTGAGGCAGACATGTACAATGGGTGTACATCCAATTTATTTCAGGGAATAACAGGAACAGCCAAATGGATTAAGGCCAAAGCATAGTGTAAAAATAGCACCAACTGTATCAAACGAATTACGCAGCATGACAGAATCAAGTGTGTATAATTTTATAACTGTACAACTAAATGCAGGATCCTTCAAATACGGCCAGAAGTTATGAGAACAGGATTAGGCCCATCAGATCTGCTCCATAATTCGGCCACGGCTGATATGTTTCTCAACACCATCTTCCGACCTTTTCCCCATAATCTTTGATCCCCTTAATAAACAAGAACCTACCTATCTCTATCTTAAATACACTCAATGACCTGGCCTCCACAGCCCTCTGTGGCAATGAATTCCACAGATTCATCACCTCTGGTTAAAGAAAATCCTCCGCATCTTGGTTCTCAAGGGTTGGCCCTTTACTCTGAGGCTATGCCCTCAGGTCTTGGATCAGTTTCTGCAAGATGCCCAATCAAATTTGGAAGACTGATAAAAGTCTTCACATTAAATAGGAGTCATTGAAAAGACACTTCCTTATATTCTATGGTAACAGGGTGAATGGCATCCTACTAACCACGGACCAAATTATTTCTTTGTCGCATTAAGCCAATGTAATCCTAAGATTTAAATCAGTTAGTTACATTTGAGTAAAAGCCACATTATTTCAGCCAATTTTTCTCTTTCTCTACACTCTGACCAAGGACTAGTTTTATGAGTAACCAGAGACATCCAATATTCCAATAAAATAGCCAGGCTTAGTGATTCTAGACAGTGATTAGGGATATGTGATTGTGCAGGGAGACCACAATTATGCCCAAATATGTTCCCCTTTATGCTCACATGTAAGCTTTCCAGCTGCTGTTAGGTAGCAAATGCTGTTTACCCAAGATATGCAACACTTAGCAATGTGGCATTACAGAATCATTGTAAATATATTTTATTTGCAAACACCACAAATCCTGATATTTTTCTTTTGGAAGAAGGCAGAAACACTAATACCCAACAAGCTAGCATGGGCCAGAGACAATCTGTGCCATCACACTGATACATTCATTTATAGGGAATACATTTACAGGCAAAGGCATGTCAACAGTTTTGTCAATAGCTGTTCTAGATCACAAAAGAAGACATTGACTGTTTTGTGCTGCTACACAAAACCTTCAGCTACTATGCATTTTATGCCACCAATGCCTGCAACAGCCATTTTTATTTTTGGGTTTACTACTTTCACCTTCATCTATACATGCTACAATGTTATCCATAGCAGAAAATGGCACAGACCCACCCTCCTGACAGTCAGCTCACGTATCACCATTTTCACAGCCATCAAACATGGGATTTGGGTATTACATCAATTGAACATAAGAACATAACGTAAGAACATAACGTAAGAACATAACGTAAGAACATAACGTAAGAACATAAGAAATAGGAGCAGGAGTCGGCCATCTAGCCCCTCGAGCCTGCCCCACCATTCAATAAGATCATGGCTGATCTGAAGTGGATCAGTTCCACTTTCCCGCTTTCTCCCCATAACCCTTAATTCCCTTGTCTATCAGAAATTTATCTACCCATGACTTAAATATATTTAGCTAAGTAGCCTCCACTACTTCAATGAGCAGAGAATTCCAGAGATTCACCACCCTTTGAATAAAGAAGTTCCTCCTGAAACCCTGAGTGAAGACTTTGGGGCTGCCCCAATTGAGATGGGAAACAGTGGCAGGCAATTTCACACTACCAGCTGTGTGACGGTTCACTGACTTCATCCTGCCCCAAGCCACTTCCCAGAAACAGGATGGAGGTGAAGCCAACTGATCTAATCAAAGGCTAATAATGAGGCCTCAGTGTAGGAGATAACTGGGATTTTCCAGTAGCCTCCAGGGCCGTACAAGCAGCAGGGTAGTTCAACTGTCTGGAGGCAGCCATCCAGCAGTTACCAGATATTTCCCTGCTTAAGGCAGACTTAGAGGCCCCTTCTGCCTGTCTGGATTCAGCAGCAGCCACAGGCCACCTTGTAGAGGAGCTTCCTCTCCTCCAGTATGTGGTAGCCTGGCTACAAATACCTTTCTTTATTTTCAATTTCTTAGTGTTGGAGAGAATGTACCTCCATTTTGGGGCATCCCCTCCCTCTCCTGCCTATCATGGCATCCACAGTAAGAAGTCTGACAACACCAGATTTACTGTGTTTACCCAGTCCAACACTGGCATCTCCATAACATGGCATCCAGCCACTGCTTTCAAGTAGGATGGCCTCCTTGTGACTTTCTCTTTTCAAGAGCCCACCTGCCATCCTTAATGGGCAATGAGCCTGCCGCTGGTCATTAATTGGTTAATGTGGGGAAAATCACGGGTGTGTGACTGTTTTCTATAACATGCAGACTTCTGGCCCACATTTGAGCCTGTCAGTGGGATTATGAAACTTAAAGTGAAATTGTGCTTTTGGTTTCTAGCCTTAATAAAGTGAGCTGGCTATGTATGAATAATATTAGAAGCTTTTGGAAGACTACTAACATGTTTAAGTACTGCATTACTTCAAATTTATTCCTCTCCTTAACTTTACTTACATAACATTCTTCATTCCTTTTTGGCGTATGATTAATGGCAAACTCAATGGCCTGGGACGTTCAGCCACGTAATGTACAATCAGACAATGTCAGTTCAAGAACAGGCAATATCTGATTACACCAAAACTTTCCCATCCCACACCTCTGTGCCTGTCTACCATGCCTTCTTCCTGCAAGAAACTTCTTAAAACCCACCTCTTTGACCATAGTTTCGGTCATTTGACCTAATATTTACTTATGTGACTCAGCGTCATACTTCTTTATAATGACCCTATGAAGACCTTATAACACCTCATGATGTAAAAGGTAAAACAATAATTGGTGTAACACCAATTCTTTTTTAAAAGATCCTAAGGGGATCTTAATGTACCCATAGATCAAATACAAAATTAATTGTGTTGATGCCCATCAGGGCACTTCCTGTTATAAATCTGCACTGAAACCAATCTATGATGGACAGGATTTTCATTGCGAAATGAGAGCAGGAACAGACGCAGACAATGCTGTAATTTTGTTCCAACTAGAATTGTGGCAGCTTTTGATGCTGTTCCAACTCAGATTCTGTGATCGAAGTCAGGAAGTGGACCCTAGCAAATACCCCCTGGATTTTTCACACAGTTACTTATAGATTTTAATGAGATCATTTACTGCTCAATCAAGGCCAGTCTGCAAGTTTTGTTTTTTTTTTACCATGCTTGGCCTTAACCACATCCATAATGTCATACAACTGAAACAATCTGCTTACAGGGATCAGCATTCAGCAGGGTATTGCACTTCTGAGGATGTGTAGTGCTGGTGCCTTGACTGAGCAGTTGGAGTATTCTGTAGATGCCCTCAAAGATATTGTGCATTACGCTTGTGTGTAGCACACTCCATTCAACGACTTAGCAAGAGATAGGCATCTTAAATAGGGTGAAGTTTTGGAGTGTCACATTAATTAGAAGACAAAGATGAAGATGCAGAGCAGCATTCATGCAGTGCAGGGAAGTTGCCGGGACCACCTCATTAGTTAAAGCACTCATCAGGTTGGCACTGACACCACAGCTAATCCACGCATGTTTGACCTCCATTATAAATAATCCATCAGGATTACGTACTCTGATGAGGGGTCACGTAGACTCGAAAAGTTGGCTCTATTCTCTCTCCGCAGACGCTGTTAGACCTGCTGAGATTTTCCAGCATTTTTATGTTTTTGTTACATACTCTGTTATTCACTCCACTCTGAACATGAGAACATACGCACAATTTTGAATGGTTCCATTCTTATTACAAACGTCTGGAAAATATCTCTGCAGCAATTGCAGCATCCACTTTCACAGACCTGCGTTGCTTGTCCAAATCTTCCCAATTTTTCAATCAAAAAATGGAATCGACAAGTCTGGAATCAAGCAACAACATTTCCATTCCACAAATAACAGACACCCAAGAAATCCACTCAATGCTGTTAATGTCACGCTGTCCTCAATCTCAGACATTCCGCCTGGATGCTCCCCTCATGGCCTCAGATGAGAGGAAGGCATCCTGCTCATGTGTGGTTACATGCAGTTGAGATGCTCATGATACTTTAAAGTTTATTTATTTATTAATCACAAGTCAGGCTTACATTAACAATCAATGAAGTTACCATGAAATTCCCCTAGTCGTTACATTCTGGCGCCTGTTCGGGTCAATGCACCTAACCAGCTGTCTTTCAGACCATGGAAGGAAACTGCATCACCTGGAGAAAACCCACGCAGACATGGGGAGAACGTGCAAACTCCACACAGACATTGATCCGGGCTGGGAATCAAACCCGGGTCCTTGGCACCATGAGGCAGCAATGCTAACCACTGTGCCATCGTGCTGTCTTCGTTGTGGAAGCTGCTGCACTGAAATGGGACAGTCTGACGGTAGATGATGATGACAGCACCCCCATGAAGAGTAGTGGGAAAGCTGATTGCACAAGGAAACCATCAGCTGGGATGGAACTCGCATTTCGTTTTTGGCTTCTGTAGTATTTCCAATGAAGCTTATACAAGTTTGAAGAACAACACCCTATCTTCTTATTGGAAGAAAAAAACATTTCTTGTCCTTCAATTGTTGCAATATCTCTCCACCCATCACCTACAAATCATGCTGAGGAGGGGAAATTTGCCTCTGTTGTTAAAAACTTGCATTGGCAAAGATTCAATTTGTAACCTTAGCACCAATACTCTGACTAAATTGCTTATGGCAGCATGGATTGTAAATATCAAACGTAAGGTTTGGCTCTGCACATACGTTATGTTTTCCAACTTCCAATCAATTTTTGATAGTGTTCTAAAAACATGTTGACTTTCAGTGACTTAATTCTTTGACGCTATGAACAATAATACTAACTTTGCACGGAACATCTTGGACAGTTTTGTGAATAATGTGTTCCAATATTTGATACAGTGCCCACTGGAACAAGTAATTATCTATTTTTGCATATGTCAGAATGTGGCAGCTCAATGTAAAATGACGATGTATTACAATACTGCCAAGCATTTGCTAATTAAATTGATGGTTGGCAATGCTGGAGGCAATGGAGATTTTGATATCAAAGTTTTTTCCTGGCAAGTGTACCTAAAAAGAAAAACCAACAGTAGTTTTATTTTTGTGAATTATGATCAGCTCATTCAAAGATCTGCCACAACATGATAACTGCAGTTATGAAGATTAAATTTCATACATTGCTAAAGCAAAATGATTAGGCCAATTGAAGTGTCAGCAACATCCTGCAAATTAAGATGCTAGTCATTAGCCAATGTGATAGGCTAAACAGACCAATGCTAAAATATTCATCTACTTGAACTCTGAACCTCATATGAAGATTAGTTAAGTTTGCACAGTGAATTAATGACAGATTAGATCAAGGCTAGAGCTGTTTAGTGTGATGCAAAACCACCAGAACCACAATCATGCTGCCAGTCCCCACATCACTGTTGTTCAATGAAATTAGGAAAGCCATAGCAGACCTGAAAGCATGAAAGTTATCCGTAAAGACTTGAATAATTACACTGTCAAGTGTTTTATCAGAGAATATATATCATGGGATTTCATGTATGAAAAAAGGAATGTCAGGGTTGTCCACAGCCCAAAGAGCCTGATCTGCTGAAGTTCCCAAGATGTTGTCAATGGTTGTGGTCCTGGCACACCTACCTACCATCAAACATGGTAAACAAGCTTCATGGATTCCAAGCCAGTGAAGAACCATGCATCTTCAGTTTGTCAGCTAACAAACTGGAGTACAGTACACAGGTGTTCCATTGCTTTTATGTAAATTCTGATTCATGTTAGTTACATTAAAATGCCTGCACTCTGTAAATTTTACCTGAGACACGTTTTTTTCAGTTCCCCACATCCCTAATTAAATAATCAACCTGCACAAATGCAAAGCTGCATATGAAGCTGTAAATAATAATTCCAATGATACAACCACATGAATTTACCTACATTCATCATGCTCCACTAATGGTCAACTATATCTAGAATTTATCCATTTGTCTTGAACTTCACCAGTTCAGAAAGCTTAGACTCTGGTTTCAAACCAGATCTTGCCCAAATTAACAGAGGCGAATCAAAACTCATGGCAAACCTGAAACAACTTAATTGAATGCGTTCCCAAGACTTGGGGGCAGGGGGGATGTTGGTATTCCGGCTGCACTCATCCCAAGGCTGGAAAATCCTGCCCAAGGTCAACGGACTTTTGCATAGTCCGTGTCCCATCCACTATGATTCCCGTGGTGGGTGGGATAGGGAAATTCCGTCCATTATCTTTTATAGAGTTCAGACGAAGCACAAATATTCTATATCACTGAATTGCCCTTGCAGGCTGCTTTTTCAATTTTATTACCTATCCAGCTGTGAAGCCCATACTGGAATAACCCCTCAAACAGCCTTTTCTAATATCAGTGCCATTTACGAGAGAACTAATTAAACATAATCATAAAGGAAAATAAAATTAATGAAAACATCTTGATCAAATGACTATAACATGGAAGTTAAAAATAGGATAAGGAAAGTCCAAGCAACCTGTAAAGGTCATAAGAGCTGTAAAACATGCAAAACAAATTAAAATCTAGTTCCCTGATGGTTCATTGACTGCCTGGGGCCACAGAGACTAGGTGACAATTGATGAAAAATAAAACCAAATACAACTACTAAAAAGATCATTCAATATTCTAAGGTAAGATAAAAGGCTACTGAAGTAATAAAACTTTATTCTGATAGCCAGCAAGTCATTTTTTAATGCCAAATTACATTTGAAATTTCAGAGAAATTAAAAATGAGGTTAACTTGACGATGACTTGAATATTCCTAAAGAAACAGATCCAAGGGTCCTTAGAGAAATAGACAGAAGCAGGGGGAATCTGATTTTTTTTTTAGCTTACTTTCATACAGAAGCAGTGATATTTAGTGGCACAGTAGCACAGTGGTTTGCACTGCTGCCTCACAGAACCAGGGACCTGGGTTCAATTCCCAGCTTGGATCACTATCTATGCGAAGTCTCCACATTCTCCCCGTGTTTAGTGCATTTCCTCCGGGTACTGCGGGTTCCTCCTACAGTCCAAAATACGTGCTGATTAGATGCATTGGCCATGCTAAATTCTCCCTCAGTGTACCCGAACAGGTGCTGGAGTATGGCAACTAGGGCATTTTGACAGTAACTTCATTGCAGTGTTAATGTAAGACTACAGGTGGAAAAGTCACAAACACTGTTCCAATTTAATAGAGGCAGAGAACATGATGAAAATTACAGGTTCATCAGCTTAACACCTGTATCAGGAAAAACACAGGAAGGGATTAAATGCCTTTGATTAGGCAATTATTAGAAGCTAGTACATACTTATGCTGATTATATCTCACAACTATTGGAATTCTTAGAAGATGAAGAATGTCAGGTATATTTTATATGATCTGGAGGAGGGAACCGAGTGTATGGTGTCGAAATTTGCTGATGACACCAAGATTGGTGGAACGGCAAATTGCGTGGAGGGTGTGGAGAGTCTGCAGAAGGATCTAGATAGGCTGGGCAAATGGGCCAGGAACTGGCAAATGGAATTTAATGTTGGCAAGTGCGAGGTGGTCCACTTTGGTAGGAATAATGGTAGGAAGGACTATTACTTACATGGCGAAAAACTGCAGCAGGCGACGGTGCAGAGGGACCTCGGGGTCCTTGTGCATGAGTCGCAAAAACCCAGCCTGCAGGTGCAGCAGGTGGTCAGGAAGGCGAATGGGATGCTGGCCTTCATAGCGAGAGGGATTGAATATAAAAGTAGGGAGGTCTTGCTGCAGCTGTATAGGGCACTGGTGAGGCCGCAGCTGGAGTACTGTGTGCAGTTTTGGTCGCCGCACTTACGCAAGGATATTTTGGCCTTGGAGGGAGTGCAGAGGAGGTTTACTAGGCTGATACCGGAGTTGAGGGGGTTGACCTATGAGGAGAGGCTGAATAAACTAGGCTTGTACTTGTTAGAGTTTAGAAGAATGAGGGGAGATCTCATTGAGACGTATAAGATGATGAATGGGATGGATAGGATAGAGGTGGAGAGACTCTTCCCGCTCAGAAAGGACAGTAGGACTAGGGGGCACAGCCTCAAGATAAAGGGGGGGCGGTTTAGAACGGAGTTGAGGAGGAACTTCTTCACTCAAAGGGTGGTGAATCTCTGGAATTCTCTGCCCGTTGAAGTGGTGGAGGCTGCCTCGCTAAATATTTTTAAGACGCGGGTTGATGGGTTTTTGACAGGCGAGGGGATTAAGGGTTGTGGGGAGAGGGCGGGAATGTGGAACTGAACCACGACAGATCAGCCATGATCTTATTGAATGGCGGGGCAGGCTCGAGGGGCTAGATGGCCTACTCCTGCTCCTATTTCTTATGTTCTTATGTTCTTATTTTAAATCTCAAATATCTAATAACTTAAATTTACTTTCAGAAGACATTTGACAAGATGCAAATATGGAGTGAAACAACATAATGATAGGGAGCTGGAGTGCACATTAATTTTAATTTATCCAGTAATGCAGTGAAAATGAAAAAAAAATTCAAAACATTTCAGAGCTGTTAAAGGATAGAGCAGAAAGGGAAATATATAAAGGTGCAGATTATAACAAAGAAGAAATAATTCGGTCTCTCAAACCTTAACTTCTAAAATCTTTACTCTACTGTGCCTAATAACATGCATTCTGGTACAAAATACAAATTTCTTGGCAAAATATGCAATAACTATTTCTACAAATGATAGAACAGGTGCAGTGATACATTGTAGCCAACGCGCAATATTTAGAAAGAAAGGGATCTGATACTCTAGTATCTCAGTGCTGAATTTGTGTATGCAGATGTGCAAGAAATACAGCATCTGTTTCCTGACACAGTGGAATTGGATGACTTGCGAATGGAATGGTTCTATTGCCGCAGAGAGCACTGTATACATCTGACGCTATGATATTTCTTCTGATACCCACAGGGCAGGATTTTCCAGCCTCACTTGCCCCAAAATCAGAAAATCCCACCCGAGATCAATGGACATCCCTCACCCCCTCCAATTCCCATGGCGGATAGTAAAATTTACCCCATAATGCCTAATGCTAATAATCAAAAAGCTAAATAGCATAGAAATTTACTGTCATGATGGCATCAAATATTGCTACTGGGTCACAATTCAAATGTGACAAAGATGGAGTGCTGCATAATATAGGATTACAAATCGTTACATAGGATAGATGGCATAGAAACAGGCCACTTAGCCCAATCAGACCATCCCTGCACATTCATTGTATAAATCTCTGCTAATTATCTTTGTTTTAGGTCTGATGAAGGGTCATCTCGACTCAAAACATTGGCTCTATTCTCTCCCTATAGATGCTGTTAAACTTACTGAGATTTTCCAGCACTTTTTCTTTTCATCCTTGCATTTTTCTCCACTTGTACCTTCTCCCATATTTCTCACTACCATCATAACCGTCATTCTGTTTGTCCTCAAATGCTTGTCAAGCTTCTCCTTAAATGCATTTTGACTATTTGCCTCAACTACTCCAGTGGCAGTGGGCTTCACATTCTTACAACTCTGGTTGAAGAATTTCCTTCTGAATTCCATATTTGATTTCTCAGTGATTATTTTATATTGACAGCCTCTAGGCTCTTCCCCAAAAGCAGAAACATTCCATCATTATACACACTGCCAAAAGATTTCATAAATGTCAAATATATCACATAATTGCTCCTTTTTGCCTTACCATGAGATCCCAGGAGCTGGCTCAGTGTCCAAGTTTCCTGGCAGTCCCCGTGGCTATGCATCCTTGATGTCAGAACCAGGGTGATGGTGTACAAGTCATAGCACATACCCACAATTGCTTTTACAATGTGGTGGGTTTGCCCTTGCAGCACAGTCACCAGTCTGTCCACGGAAGAAGTGTGGTGCTCTGAGAAGTGGATCAGAGTGTATGTAACCCAGATGGATACCTCCACACTCCAAGCCAGAGACACCCTGGCCTCATCACCTGACTTGGAATCAGTCTCTGTATCACCTCAAACACTCCTCCAAGTGCCCAGAACCAGCTCCAACACACTTTCCTGCAGCAGCACGTGCAAATATAAAGTGTGCACACCAGATATTGCTTGCCCTTGTCCTGCCACATTCACCCCTGTGGAGGTGCCAGTATTTGTGTTGGCATTTGGTGTGGGGAGAGGGTGCAATGCTGCACTCTCTAAAGCTTCCTCTTCCCCTTTGGAGGCTAGTGTCAGTCCCTCAGGGCTGACAGGGTCAGCAGATGATAGCTCACCTATGCAGGACACACTGAATAAAGGGCATTAATTGACATTTCAGAGCCTTCAGAGAGTGTACAAAGACACAAGAGTCAAAAAGTCATTAGCACAGTATGGCACCATGCAAACATTAAAACACTTACAAAAAGCTTTTAAAGTCTCTTCCATGAAGCTTTCCCGCCTTTAAATGCATTATTAGGGCAGCACAGTGGCTAGCACTGTTGCCTCACAGTTCCAGGTTGAATTCCAGCCTCGGGTGACTGTCTGTGTGGAGTTTGCATGTTCTCCTTCTGTCTGTGTGGGTTTCCTCTGGGTGCTCCGGTTTCCACCCACACTCCAAAGATGTGTAGGTTACGTTCACTGACCATGCTAAATTGCCCCTTAGGAGGATTAGTAGCATCACTATGTGTGGTCACGGGGATAAGGTCGGGGTGGGATTGTTGTTGGCACAGGCTCAATGGGCCAAATGGCCTCCATCTGCACTGTAGGGATTCTATGCTTGTCCACAGACTTAACACCATCACTCCACTTCCTTTTCTTTTTTGCCTGCCCTTCCTAAATATCAAACACCTTTGGATATTCAGGTCACAGCCTTGCTCATCCAGCAGCCAATTTTCCATAATCACAATCATATCAGACAATCTATACCAATTTATGCTGTGTTGCCTCCAGTTTCAAGGCATCACTGTTGACGCCTGCAGCCACCTCCAACCAGGAGATTGAGGGAGGTCTGCTTTTCCTGTCTGCAGGCATTGGGACCTCATAGCTGTTGGACACAGCCTGGATGAGAGCTCAGAGACAGTCATCAACAAAATGCAGCGCAGTTCAGGCCATCTTCCTTTCCGTCCTTTTGCTTGGCCATCTTGGGGAGAAAACATCTTGGAACAAATCAGCGGAACAAATCAGCTCTTAATATTATGCAGATGATCAGAATGCAGGTCATATACGCCCATAACACAAGAACTGCAGTGGTTCAAGGTGGTTCACCACCACCTGCTTGAGGACAATTAGGGATGGGCAATTAAAACCAGTGATGCCCATGTCCCGTGAAAGAATTGAAAATCAACTTCATTCTCACCGTCTCAAGAATTTCTAACATTATTCAGATGAATAATACTTCAGACAATGCCTGAGAATTTTGCAGAAATGTAAAAACCTCCTTCTGGCTTCGGACTTTGGACTAAATCACTGGGGAACCCGACATGGTCCCGTGTCAGGTGGCCACTTCAATTAATGGCCATGACTCCCCTCCAGGTCATGGCCTGTAAATTCCGCCACTGGAACTCCCATCTCTTTCTCTGACTGAGTGGGGGAAACAACAATCCAGCAACATTGCAGGCTCAAAACCCACCCTGTACCATCAATTAGATGGATGCCGTATTATTCAGCATGCTACTTCAACAAGGGTGGAGTCAACTATCCACCTACGAGGATGCAGTTAGCAACTACTGCCTCACAACGCCAGGCACCCAGGTTCAACTCCGAGCTTAGGTCGCTGCCTATGCCAAGTTTGCACGTTCTCCTTGTGCCTGCGTGGGTTCCCTCCAGGTGTTCCAGTTTCCTTCCACAGTCCAAAAGACATGATGGTTAGCCATACTAAATTCTCCCTCAGTGTATTCAAACAAGCACCAGAGTGGGGCAATTAGGATATTTTTACAGTAACTTTGTTGCAGTGTTAATGTAAGCCTACTTGTGACACTAATAAATAAGTTTACAAACTTAGTAAACTTAAATTTTTGGTGCAAGTCCGACCATTTGAAATGTGCCATAATATTTAGCCCAAAGTAATAGGGATACAAGTAAAGTCTGATAATTGAGGAGCTGTGCAATTTGAGAACCTTCAGAGCAATAAATAAAGTCTTCAATATTATGTGGTTACAAACAAATTAAATTACAAAAGAAGCACCAAGTTGGCTATTGTTCACTTCAGCATGAAGGTAGTTAACAGAATAAAAATAAACTGCAATAATGATATTTCCAATGTTTCAATGTAATGAATGTATTAAAGTTCACTGACAGTCTTTTTAAAATCTGCAGTTGTTATAATATCCCTGACTAGACACAAAGCAGACATAAATAAAGGCATGATTCTGCATTTCAATGTGCTTCATCTTCCATCTGCATCTCAGTAATTTTTTAGGAACAATTCTTCAGTTACAGCTCTCCCCTCAGATCAATGTCTTTATAGCCAGTGGCCACAGCTAATGTACCATCTCATCTATAAAATATTTCAGCAGCTGCAGGAGAATATTGTTCAAATTTATGATCCTGCATCCAGCTGCAGGCTACTTCCGCTGAAGTAAATCCTTTGTATTTTGTACAGCCTGATTGCAGTTTCTGGAGCAGTCCATACATTAAACCAGCATTATCACGGGTTCCAGGTCAAAGAATATCAAAACAGCAGTTTGCGTATGTGTAGAGTTTCATCAAGCTTAAAGCAGGCTTTGATGAGTTGTAACTCTGACAAAATTCAAAAATGACACACCATTTTTCTTACTAACAGCTGTGTGAGCAGCAGAAAAGAGAGGCTGTAGCAAGTGTGCAGCAGGAGGGGTGATTCCTGAAGTAAGTTATTAAAAAGACACACACATGGCTGAGCTTGTTTTCGCTCCATAAGTAAAAATGAGACTTCAAATTCAGGGCTTATTCTGCAATGCACCGATGGTGTGCTGACACTCATTATACACGTGGGGGGCTCCATGATCACACAGGATTTTGACCTGTTGTTTGTCTAAGTTCCAACAGCCGTCATAACATGCCAGAACATTAACAGTAGCAATGGGTATGCATTTATGGCATGCACTCCCCTCAGTAAGAACTGACAAAACATCTACAGGACAAGGTACTCTTATCATGTTGCAGTTTTTGCACTGTAATTCTTTTTCCATCCTTCACTGGAAATACAAAACAGAGACTTAATGTCTCTAAGGCATGGCTGTTAACTTCTGCTGCAGCCTGCATTTGCTCACTTCATCACCTTTTCCCTGCTTTGCTAGCCAATTTTCAACAAAACCCAATTTTCCAGTTGGGTGATCTACTTGATGCACTTGTTATATGTAGAGGAGGAAAAGCAGCATTTCAAGAGGTAGGTAAGGGAGGGATATTAACAACATAGGGCAAGGACTCTCAGGCTTTTGTTTTTATGGGCCACATGGAAACTCACAGACCACACAAAATTACTTCCATGTTTCCTTCTTCATAATTTTCATACATCTGAAGCTACAGATAACAGATTTTTGGCATCTGACAGAATGAATCCATCCATAGCACAACAGCACCCACCAATTCAAACAGGGTAGATCAGAAAAAACGTGCGCGCCCACATGAGAATGAATCCCTAGGTTTTAACAGCTGAATTGTCAAGCTTGCAGACACTCAGGCAGCAGGATACAGATGTGAGTATTGGACTCCTCTATATTCAGCCCCAAACTGTGCAGACTGCTTGTCACATCTTGAAATGGCTCCAAGAATTATATCCAGAACCTGCCAGATCTGAATCACTGGGCTCAAAATCTGAGACCATAAACGCTGACCACCAGCCAGTAGGATTGTGCTCCTCCAAAGTCACCTCTTCTTACTCATGGGCACTCATTCTCCTCTAGGAGTCCACCAACCAAATTTCTGGAACGGTTGCAACCGTGCTTGTCCTTTCCAATGTTCGTTTGACTGATGGTGGCTGGTGCAAAGTGTTTGAGGGAAAAAAAAAAGTGTCTTTAGTTGGCTCTTCAACAGCCATATAGGATTAACAGAAAAACAGGTTTTACAATGCTGCTGAAGGACATAGAAGAACCACAGAAATGTTAGGTTACAGAAAGAGGTCATTCAGCCCATTGTGTCTGCACCAGCTAAAAAAAAGAAAAAGAAACTAGCCATTCATTTTATCCCATTTTTCAGCACCTAGCCCGTAGCCTTACAGGTTACAGCACTTCAGAAAAAGATCCAGGTATCTTTTAAATGAGTTGTGTGTTTCAGCCTCAAGGCCTAAGTCAAGGCACATTTCACTTGTCAAGCTATCAGTCCTGATTACCATCATTAGAATGGGGCTTTGAGGCAGCGGGCATGGACCGGGAAATTGAGAGACTAAGTGATGAGCAGTCTGATTTTCTTACAGGGAATTTGGGGAGTAAATAATATGACTGTTTGCCAACATACTGTTACAGACAGGAGGGGTGCGGATATTTTTAAACTGCCCTTATTTCTCTTCTCACTACCCATCTGTAAACCAAAAGATTTTTTTAATTTTCCCCTTTGTTGTATTTTCCCCAACCCTTAAATTTGGAGTTTTCCAATCCTCCACAAATAACATGGTGCAGCAAGCTCAAGGTAAGGTACAATAAAGCAATTGGTTTATTTCAGACACAAAAAACTTGCGCTCATACAATACCAATAGGAATAAGGGAAAGAAAGGCAGCTGAGGGCCTGACCACAATAAAATGCAAGTTAGGGTTTAACGTGAGTCCACAGAGTCCAGGATCAAAAGCCTAATGGAATGTTTGTTCAGAGGGGAGCTTGACTGTTGCAAGATAATCCGTCTTTCCAGAAACAAGACTTACACCAGGGGAGAAGACACATAGAGTTGAGTTCGTCTTGAAGTCACAAATTCCAACGTCCCAGCAGTTTGCAGCTTTGATGAGGACCAGTGTTATTTGTGTTGCCTTCTGCTTGGTGGTAAGATGGTAGACAGCTCAGGCTGCTGTCTGGAATCCTGTTCTCTTCAAAGGTCGAACAATAACTGTTGGAATTCAGGGCAATATTAAGTTCCAGCAGCTTGGGGGAGGTCTTGTGACATATCTCCCACCACTTTTCTTAGATGTTGGACAAAGGATATATTTTTCCAGAGCTAGCATCTTGAAGTGTTTAACAGGAACCAGAATACCATTGCTGGAACTTACCACACCACCTACCCAAGGCTCATAAGTAACTGCCTGAGGTCAACGGAGAATGCCATTCTACAAGCCTTGCCCATCCCAGGTGGTAAAATTCTGGACTACATGTTCTTAGAGACACTGATTTCAGTTCTGAAGAAGTGTCATATGGACTCAAAACGTTAACTCTGTTTCTCACTCCACAAAAGCTCCCAGGTCTCTGGGATATTCCAGCATTTTCCTGTTTTTATTTCAGACTTCCAGCAGCCACAGTATTTTGCTTTTACTATCAATCCAGCAATTGTGCATTTTGAAAAAGTGGAAAATAATAATTTTATAAAGTAATCTGATTGATGGAGGTTATGTCCTTCTCGACTAGGACAATATTAATTTCATTTTCTTCCTTTTAAATAACATTGAGAAGCATCTCATTTTAAATGTTACTTTAATTTTACAACATTACCTTGCTTATAAAACTGAATGCTAGGGAGAAAGGAGGTTTTCTGTGAGTTAATCTTATTTTACCTTTATTTCACATTTTCACACACAATTTGTTATTAATCTTGCTGAGAACATTTCTCTGACCCAGAAGCAGAATACCTTAATGGGCTACTGAGCATCAGTTTGCTATCTGCACCTTCAAGAAGAAAAAATTGGTTGTAATGGAACAATGTGTACAACAGTGATAGCAATCCAGGCCAATAGGTTGGCCATATGACTAGCTCTCCATCTCAAAGAGCTGCAAGATTGAAATCGGGCTTGGTCACTAACCTTGAGCCCATGAATTAGATTACATATTTTTATTACACCCTGACTATAACGTGTTATAGAGAATGTTTAATTATTCATATAAAATAGAACTGTCATCAATTTCAAAATGAGAAAAACAAAATAAATATTTACACTTTGGCAGCAGGAGGAGTCCACAGCTCTCAGTCAATGTTGTGTGCAATCAGCATGGACCTCATCTGACTTGCCCTTGCTTTATGTGCTATCACTTCAGTCACATCGGTAGGAAAAAAATTACACGGACAGATAACAGCTGAATGTGGCAACCCTGTGCAGGTTAATGGTCAACAAAAGGCCTTGTAGATCACACTCAGAACTCACGTGGCCCCTGGGTTGGCCACCACTGGTGTACATTGTTCAGATGCCATCTCTCAGAGAGTGCAACAGGTCCAAGCTTAGATTTGTCCCAAGCTTGATGAGCCCATAAATACAACTAAACATAGGAACTAAAAGAGAAAATGCTGGAAAATCTCAGCAGGTCTGGCAGCATCTATAAGGACAGAAAACAGCTGATGTTTTGAGTCCAGATGACCATTTGTCAAAGCTAAAAGGCATAGAAAGTGAGAGATATTTATACCAAACATAGGAGATTGGAGTAGGAGCAGGCCATTTGGCCTCATGAGCCTGCTTCACCATTCAACTGGATCATAGCTGATTTTCTACCTCAATGCCATTTCCCTTACTATTCCCAAATTCCTTAATATCTTTCACATTTAGAAATCTATCAATCTCTGCCTTGAATATATTCAATGACTGAGCCTCCTCAGCTCTCTGGGCTAGAAAATTTCAAAGATTCAACACATTCTCAGTGAAGAAATGCCTCCTCATCACATTCCTAAATGGCCTGCCCCTGATTCTATGTCCAGATTCTAGACACTTTGTTTCTATATTACAGCCTGTTTTTATGTTCCTTGCCAGGAAATCTTGCAAAAGCCAGAAGTAGTGTTACTTTCACGCTGTTCCTAATAGCATTACTCCTCAATTGGCTGACCCCTTTAACCTCCTCTGTTTCAAGGAAAACAATCCTAGCCTTTCCAATCCCTCTTCATTGTTGCAATTTCAAAGTCTTGGCAACATTTTGGTAAATTTCCTATGAACTCTCTCCACAGGAATGGTGTCCTTTCTGTAATGTCATGACCAGAACTGTACACAAAATTCTAGCTTTGGCCTAATGAGCATCTTATCCAGTCCCATCATCAATTCCACCCAGGAAATGTAGAAAAAATGGCTGAATTGACTAGGCCTCACTTCCTAGGGATGGGTTCTCTTATTACCAGCCTGGCTGATATAATCCTTCTAAACAGGAAAATAACTGTAGGTGTGAGGACTTCATGAGGCAACATATTATGACACCAGTGCCACCAAACTGCAATAATGTGCAACATAAAAATGCACATCAAATTTAAACTGGCTAATTAATCAGCTTAACTATCTTAATTGTTAGGATTTGCAATACATCCACTGTAGCAAATCCACAGGTTTTCATTTTCTGATTGGTCTCATCACTTGCAAAGTAGGCTTAAGTTGCAAACCTGGCAAACATGGAAACCAGGGAGATGTGCCTGTTTGCTGTGATTTGTGAAATCCTGCAAATGTCCTGGAAGGAGCTGAAGATTCATTCAGGGTTGTGGTGACATTGACTATCAGTGGCAATGTCTGCTCACCCTAGCTCCTGAGGCAGGAGATCTTCTTCCAGGTGGTGGCAGGTATCAGCAAGACACTGTTGCTCAATCATGTCAAGAAAACTATTCTGATGTTGGTTTGCCCTGTGTTGAGAATATTGTTTTCAGTGTGCTAGAGCTCTGTTCTTTTTCTCAGCCTTAGGGCACAGCAGATGACTGAAGAGAAGGCAGCTGCTTGCTCCTGCTTGTGTTGTTCCTCCTGCTCCTCATCAGGGATCCAAGTTGAACTAAATAAGTAGCTCCCATGCTGCTACGAAAACTGGTAATTGGGAAGAGCAGATCAAAGCCAAAAAGTGCAACAAAGCAAGAATGACCTCCAAAATCTTGGAAATAACCTCCAAAGCTCCATACTCTTAGAAGTCCTGTGAACAAATGCCCTTCAACAAAACAAAGCAGCAGCTGTCCTGGATCAATATTTAAAGGCTTTTCAACCTGTCAATTTACAGCCCCAACAATCCCTAGTGTTCTTACCTCATTAACCCTGAGTTTCAACAGCCTTTTAACCAACGCCATACCGCACCACCTCCCCTACCCTCCCAGTTGCAGGTTAAAACTCTCCCCATAAATATCAAACAGCATTTGCATACAAATCTAGAGAGAAAATGTGTTAATAAAAACAGCAATAACTTTTTAAATAATTTTTAATTTATGGTAGCTGCTACATTTGGAAAATACAATTTAAATGAAAATGATATGAGCATGCAGAACTAGTTCACCTGATGAGGAACGGAAATGTTTTACGTTGTTCAGTGCAAGAAGCCAGAAGTATTTTGTCGATAAGGTTGAGCACCAACGTGACTGTAAATTCAGTTTGCAATTTATGTCCCTAAAAATGATAGTATTTGGCAATTGCCAAAGAACCTCTGTTGGACAGAACTCAGCTGTAGAAAACAAATACATGAGATTCAGCTACGCCCTGGAAAAACAGTAAACTCAATGACTTTTGCAGAATTCACAGAGTTATAAAAGGTTTTTTTTGCAGAAGACCTTTATATATATTTTGCAACACTGATTTCCCAGGGAATAACATCTTTGCCTACATATCTTTTAGACGTTGTTTAATTTTTGTAAATACACTTGTCAAATGCAGCAATGTTCATTTCATTCATCATTCATTTTCAATGTGTTTTTTATTGTGGTTATTATTTTACTTTAAAAGGATTTATTTCCTTCCATTAACCGACAGTCAGAAAAAATAAACACAGAACTTCAAGAGGCCAGTGCATATCAGCTATTTTAATTGCATTCAGTTTCTTTTTGTTTTGTTTTAACACAAATTATTCATTCTTGGCCACTTTGTTCACGAGTATGCTATCATATTAGAAAAAATGGTTAGAAATAAAACATTTTTATTTCTACATATAAGAATTTACTTTCTTCTGCCTTTCTGGTGCTTTACTATACAAATATCATCTTAAAAAAGCAGGCCCAGTGCATTTCTGGATATCCCCCCCAAGTTACGCCCTCCCCTGCCGCAACCATTATAATGCCCTCTCCAGACCTAGCAGTTATAGGTCAACATCTTATAAGTGTCTCATAATCATTTTCTCCTGATTCCCTGTTCCAGTTACAGAAAACTAGCATCTAGAAAAGATTTGACACTGTATAAAATGCCATGTTATCTTTGTTCTTGGAGCTTTGTTATGCTGACATTGCTCATCTCCAGCAGTTTATTTTGTTTTCTTTAACACAAGCAGTGATGTCTTAAGAGTTTTAAAACAGTCAAGCGGATTAAATCATATCAATTATTCTTAGGTTATAATGCTGATGATAGCATTACAGTCAAGTTGAAATCTGACTTACTGAAATATAGACTCACTGTATGAATTAGCACTTCATCTTATGAATATCTTTTCGTAAGAGAATGTTCATCTGAGTCATAATTAGCTTCACCTACAGACTGTAGCCACTGTTTATGTTCTAATTTTTGGACTTTGTACCCTTGACCTGAAGTAGTTCGCGGCTTTCTTTGTCACATGACAATTTCTATAACATGCATCACTTTATTCTTGTGATTTCCCACATTTCACCCAAATTTTATTTGCCTTTCTTCAATACTAAGTTGCTTTAACTTGCTAAGGATTCTGTTCTTCCTTGTCTTCATTTACTTCAAACTGAAGACCGACAAATATTTTAGGTGCCTCATTGCCCTAAGGGCAATTGCTGCATTAGTTCCAGTGTCCATTGGTTTCTTAATGAAATGTGAGACAGTCTCAATTGAAGTTCTTCCAATTGTTGTTTGCTTTTTAATGACATCCATTGGTTTGCTCAGAATGTTGTGCCTAAATGGCGGCTGCGTCCATTCTACTTAACATTTGTGTATAAAATGAACATTTCATTCTCAACATGATACAACTGAACACAAACAGCATTTGGTCAGAATAAAATACTTAGCTGAAAAGTTAAATGGGGCTTTAAAAAAATTGCTTTTCTATTTTAAAATACTGTTGTTATTCTTCTGTATCCTCTTTAAAATATTACAATATGCTCAGTGAGTTTCTTCCAATTCTGATTCCAAATTATGATTAAGATGATATTTGTATAGTAAAGTTGAGTTGGTAATAAATTAGATCTGACTTAGCTTGAAAAAAAGCACTGATGTTTCTGTCCACAACATTTTCTATGGTAGTCATGATCTGGAGATGCCGGCTTTGGACTGGGATAAACACAGCAAGAAGTCTCACAACACCAGGTTAAAGTCCAACAGGTTTATCTGGTAGAACAAGCCACTAGCTTTCAGAGTGCTGCCCCTTCATCAGGTGAGTGGGAGTTCTACTCACAAACAGGGCATATGAAAACACAAACTCAATTTACAAAATAATGATTGGAATGTGAGTCTTTACAGGTAATCAAGTCTTAAAGGTAACCTGATGTTGTGAGACTTCTTACAACATTTTCTAGACAGGAAATAGAATAGGAGCAGAAGCCTGTAATAGTAGAAACTGTAAGAAAGAAGGTATATCATACTCAACCAGCAAATTCTATTTGGACACAACACCAAGATACTACCTGCCAAATTTGCAACTATTGGCCAACATTTATAGGGAAGTATGGGTCAGAGTTAAAAGAAATACAAGTTGTACAATCAGAGTCTGCAGAAGGATCTAGATAGGCTGGGCGAATGGGCCAGGAAATGGCAAATGGAATTTAATGTTGGCAAGTGTGAGGTGGTCCACTTTGGTAGGAAGAATGGTAGGAAGGACTATTACTTACGGGGTGAAAAACTGCAGCAGGCGACGGTGCAGAGGGACCTCGGGGTCCTTGTGCATGAGTCGCAAAAACCCAGCCTGCAGGTGCAGCAGGTGGTCAGGAAGGCGAATGGGATGCTGGCCTTCATAGCGAGGGGGATTGAATATAAAAGTAGGGAGGTCTTGCTGCAGCTGTATAGGGCATTGGTGAGGCCGCAGCTGGAGTACTGTGTGCAGTTTTGGGCGCCGCACCTGCGCAAGGATATTTTGGCCCTGGAGGGAGTGCAGAGGAGGTTTACTAGGCTGATACCGGAGTTGAGGGGATTGAGCTATGAGGAGAGGCTGAATAAACTAGGCTTGTACTCGCTAGAGTTTAGAAGAATGAGGGGAGATCTCATTGAGACGTATAAGATGATGAATGGGATGGATAGGATAGAGGTGGAGAGACTCTTCCCGCTCAAAAAAGACAGTAGGACTAGGGGGCACAGCCTCAAGATAAAGGGGAGGCGGTTTAGAACGGAGTTGAGGAGGAACTTCTTCACTCAAAGGGTGGTGAATCTCTGGAATTCTCTGCCCGTTGAAGTGGTGGAGGCTGCCTCGCTAAATATTTTTAAGAAGCGGGTTGATGGGTTCTTGATAAGAGAGGGGATTAAGGGTTATGGGGAGAGGGCGGGAAAGTGGAACTGAGCCACAACAGATCAGCCATGATCTTATTGAATGGCGGGGCAGGCTCGAAGGGCTAGATGGCCTACTCCTGCTCCTATTTCTTATGTTCTTATGTTCTTACTGTAGGGAGTTTAGAAGGATGAGAGGGGATTTCACAGAAACTGACAGAATAGTAGAAGTCCTGGATAGAGTGGATGTGGGAAAGATGCTTCCATTAGTAAACGACACTAGGATCTGAGGACACAGGCTCAGATTAAAGGGACGACTCCTCAGAACTGAGATGAAGAGGAATTTCTTCAGCCGTAGGGTGGTGAATTTATGGAATTCATTGGCACAGAAGGTGTTGGAGGCTAGGTCATTGAGTATATGTATGACAGAGATAGACAGGTTCTTACTATCCACTTTGGCAGAAATAATAGTAGGAGGGATTATTATTTAAAAGACGAAAAGCTGCAGCATGCTACGGTGCAGAGGGACCTGGGGGCCCTTGTGCATGAGTCGCAAAAACTCAGTCTGCAGATGCAGCAGGTGATCAGGAAGGCAAATATCCCGCCTTTATAGTGAGGGGGATAGAATATAAAAGTAGGGAGGTCTTGCTGCAACTGTACAGGGTACTGGTGAGGCTGCAGCTGGAGTAATGTGTGCAGTTTTGGTCGCTGCACTTGTGGAAGGATATATTGGCCTTGGAGGGAGTGCAGAGGAGGTTGGACTATGAAGAGAGACTAAATAGACTAGGTATGTACTCGTTGGAGTTTAGAAGGATGAGGGGGGATCTTATAGAGACGTATAAGATAATGAAGGGGATGGATAGGGAAGAGGTAGAGAGATTCTTCCCGCTTAGAAAGGATAGCAGGACTAGAGGGCACAGCCTCAAGATAAGTTGGGGGGCGGGGGGGGGGGGGCAGTTTAGATCAGAGTTGAGGAGGAACTTCTTCACTCAAAGGGTGGTGAATCTCTGGAATTCTCTGCCCGTTGAAGTGGTGGAGGCTACTTCGCTAAATATATTTAAGTCACGGGTAGATAGGTTTTTGATAGACAAGGGAATAAGGGTTATGTGGAGAAAGCAGGAAAGTGGAACTGATCCACTTCAGATCAGCCATGATCTTATTGAATGGCGGGGCAGGCTCGAAGGGCTAGATGGCCTACTCCTGCTCCTATTTTCTTATGTTATGTTCTTATGTTGACTGGTAAGGGGATCAAAAGTTATGGGAAAAAGGCGGGATAATGGGGTTGAGAAATCTATCAGCCTTGTTTGAATGGTGGAGCAGGTGCGATGGGCCAAATGTCCTAAATCTGCTCCTATATCTTATGGTCCCATTGCTCAGAGGTTAGAATAGCCATTGAAAAACTTGTCCTCAAACCAAAGGGTTTCCTTTTTGTCTATTACTTCTTAATCCCTTGCTCTTTCTGGGTGTTCCTAGGCTGGGATGGCCTTTAAATTTCACTGAACAGAAATCATAATTATTGCCCCCCCCCCACCACTTTAAATAGTCTTCATCCATTGAAATGTACACATAATTTTCTGTTCCAACCCAGTCTCCAACTTTCTGCAAGTTACACACATCTTGAAAGATTGCAATTTTACACCATTTTGTGGAAATATGGTACAGAAGCAGGCACAAAATGTGTGGGGATCCTGAAGTTAAGAAGATAAATGAATGTAATCAATAAGCATGGCTCCACTGAAGAAGATGTTAGAAAGAAGGAATGAAGCAAGACTGTAAATTTAGAATGTCCAATTTAAATTATTACAATTTTGAAATGTACCAGGAAACTATACATCACTAATTATTCCGACCCTTCACTTAAATGAAGCACAATATCAAAGTACAAATAATCAAGAGTTCAAATCTGAGTAAATGAACAATGATGTCCTGATTTAAATAATACAGTTCCTCAAAAATCAATTCCATTGTAAAATTGTAAATTTTTTTCTGATGGGACAATACAATGGGGCAGCCAGTAGTTTTATGCCTCAAATTTCATCCATTTCCAAACATAATTTTTGGTCCTATTTTGTCACATGAGTCTAGGTTCAACTAATTATGACAAATTAATAAAAGGCAGCGATGCTGCAGCTCTGACTGTCTTGATTTCATGTTCATGACACATTGGCGATGAGCTGGAAAGGAGGAGGAAAGCTGCTAGCAGGATCAGCTGAGACAGGTGAAAGTTGAGAGTTTCTGCTGGAAATGCGTGGGGAATTTGAGAAGCAGCTGGGAAAGATTTTCTATAAAACGTGCTAACTTGTTCAAATATGTAAGGGACATTTCGGGTGTAATTTGTTTGATGTTTGAATGTTTAACACCAGGACCTTTTTTTTTAAGCATCTCATTTATTAAACATTTGAATGTATATTTCCTGTAAGCTGTACATGACACTGTTTTCCAACTTAAATCGTTCAATCAAAACTTCAGCCATAACTAATCGAAAAGTAATTCAGTCATTCTCCCACAGGAGGCTGGTATCTGATGCAGAAACAAACCCTGTTCATCTTTTCCGCCTCCTTGATGAAAATCCAACCCTTGCTTTTAGTTTTCTCACTTCTACTAAATGTCCACACTTATTTAAATTTTGCCTGCCCTGTAATTGTCTGGTCTCACCACCCAGTCACTTCCTTCCACACATCCAAATCTACACCAAATGGAACGACGGATAATTACAATAATAAACTGATCATAGAAAATTGCATGCAATCAGCAAACGTACGTTGGGCTCTGCACCAGTTTCCAAACATTTTTGAGTGAATTCAATGCATGTCAGAAAACCTACCTTTGTTATTTAAAACTCGATCGGAGGACCAAACAATGAACTTTTCTGATCTCTCGAGAGGTTATGAAAGAAGCTTTTAAAAGTCAAAATGCAAAAACCAAGCTTCACTTAAGCAACAGAAATCTGTATAAGAAATGAACCACCATCTTACGTTCAGGGATTGTGTTGTTAAGGTAGTTGGACAAACGCTCAAGTTCCTTATTTTTATAATTGTACTGCATCAATGTGTTTCCCATCACAGTCAGTGTTCCTTATGTTTTGCGCCTCATTTAAGAATTCAAAACCAAACATCATCTGACTAGTGTTAACCAGAGAAATTAGAACAGCACATGAGTAAGAGCTGGAGTTCCAGTCCAGAACACAATGGAGTTTAATTATTATGGTCCTGAGGCCTGTTATAGTGCAAGTAGATATAGGACAATAGGAGACAATTTTTTTCAAGACCAAGGCAACATTTAAAGTTCGCAAGGCCTGTGCTCCAAGGGCATTCAGGAATATTCACATACTACATACAGAACTCTCTTCCAATCCATTAAAATACAAATGTAGCAAAATGCATAAAGAGGTAGGTGCATTGATAGTTTATTCACCACATTAATAATTAAGGAAATTAAATTTATTTGCTCAGAGCCCTGGGCAGGTGCCACATGTGGTTCGAACGTGAGCATTAGTCTGTCCCTCCACTACATGCAACAATCAGACTACATAAGTAATTAACTAAACCACCTAATCTGAGAAGGTATCTACAGCAGATCTATGCATGTAATTTAATCACATGTTGCCAATAATGGCACATTTGCTAGAATTTTGCCATTTCAAATATTAAGGTAATTCTCAGAGTGAATAAAATATATTACTTCAGTCTGCCAGTGTCTTATTTTTAGTATTCAAGAAATGGGTTTCCTCATTCTCTGGGCAGCATGGTGGCACAGTGGTCAGTGCTGCTGCCTCACAGTGCCAGGGACCTGGGTTCAATTCTAGCCTTAGGTGACTGTGTAAGTTTACACCTTCTGCATGGATTTCCTCCAGGTTAGGTGGATTAACCATGGTAAGTGTGCAGGGTTACTGGGATACCTCAGATACACAGAAGAACAACATTAGGCAATTTAATCCCAGTCAATAATTTTAAAATACCACTACACAAGGGAAAGTATCTGCATCAATGATATCTCATCATTCAATATAAACTTTGGATTAAAGCGTGAAATGAGATAAGCCGAGCTGCAGTGACACTTTCACCACCACAAAGCCCGGAAGATATTAAAATGGAATGCTTGTTTTCAAGTCCTGCGTAAAATTACTTATCACTTGATGTGAAACTAGACCCTGAGGTGGCAAGATAATATTGTAAGACACTACTGCATGAAAATATCATACTGTAACTTCTAATAGATGATTTAGTGTTTTTGTCAACTCACGAATTCAGTTTACAAAATAAGCCTGAATTGTTTCATTGGAGCATAATTACTTTGAATTTACTGAGGCATTCAGAGCAAGGTTGGAGGCACATGGTGGGGTTAGGAGAGTTGGCGGGGAAAATGATGCAAGAAGTTGGGGTGGTGGAGAGGTGCAGTGGCATGTGTGTCATCATACCAGCAGCAAGGTGGTTAGCAGATGGCTTGCCTACTCAAAGCCAAATTGAACCCCTGGTGTGGCCGAACAGGAGCCTCTTCCCACTCCTACCATTGCTGGCATTTTACCAGTGGTGGAGGTGATGTAGGGGTGGCAGTAAGGCTTTCCCGTCACGTGATTAAACCTCCCAGCAAACTCTGGTGTGGGCACGTGGATACTTCTCTCTGACACACAGAGGGCATCCCCTGCCTTGTAATTATCTGGTCTCAACGCACCATAAAGCAACAGCTTTCGCTCTCTTCAGCAACAACAAAACCTTCTCCCACCCCACCAAACCACGACCTTTCCAGCTGGCTCCAATGCCTGAAGTCTGGCATCTAGTTGGCAGCTCAGGGAAGGGGGCAGAGGGGGGGTGGCTGTTCACCCAGGAGACCAACCAACTTGCCCATCATAAAACACAATCCTGGGTTCTTCTGCACCAACCACCAGCATCACCCCCTCACCCCTCCCAAACTTTCTGCCCTGGAGGGGAGATCACTACCACCACCAGAAAATCCCAGAATCCCAGGCTATGATTTGTCTCCCTCTTCAAAGCCCTGTTTCATTTACACATGATGTGGATACGCCCCTACTCTTCCCATAAAATGTGCAATAGTTTCTATCTCAACTGTTCTGCATGACAAAGCATTCTTGGAAAACTCCATATATGAAGAGAAACAATCTCCTCAGTGACTATTTGATATTGAAAGCTCTTAATAACTGGTAGCTAGATCATTTTCCCAATTCAACCATTCAGAAAAATTAACATGCTTTAGTTGTGTAATTATTTTCATTCCAGCGTTTTCTGATAAAGTTTCAACATTCTCAAAATTGCAAATTGTGCCTGATGACTACAATTACTCTATAATCATGCTGATGAATCTACATTTTATATTTTCTATGGTTCAAAAGTGTTTTCTATAATGAGGCATGGAAAACCCCACATAGTGCTCGTAATTACCTGGTTCAAATTTATCAGAAACCTCTTTGATCTCATCATTTATGTCCTTATTAATAAAATTCAAAACATTACTTGCATTTTATAGCTTTTATCTACCTGCACTTTCTAGATAAAATGTTCCTATAGAAACCATTCTGCAGTACGTTCTAGTCATTCTTACTCTTCAAAGAAAAGAAATAACTTAATTCAGTTTAAAATGCATTTTTATCACTGATTTCTGAATTGATGTGTTATAAATTTCCTTTTGTTCAGAGCAATGTACTGGACTAGAGTTTAAAGAAAATACCTGCTTAACAAAATTGCAAGTAACCTTAAAATGAAAATATTTTAACAATTCTAGATTGAGCTTTCAATCATGTAAAAGGAATCATGCATAATTAGAAACTACAGTATTTGTTCAGTTGCTACAGTAACTGAGGTTATGCCATTTGTAGATTTTAGTGCCAAAAGCTACAAGCAACAAACTGCAATCTTAGCAAATTGTTGAATTGATCGTTCAATTACACCTAATGCCAAGCAAGTACATGTCAATGTACTCTGTCAATAGTAGTTACAGATAAAGGTACTGGAAAACTGGCAAGTCACACCAGGCTAATCTGGCGCACACATCCCAGTGGCCCACTCAAGTGCAGAGGCCAGCTAGGAAATAAATTGGAATGAATATTGTAATGACAACATTCTTTTGATTTTACAGTGAAGACTTATTTTTATATGGTACTTTTCACAGCCATCAGACATCACAAAGCAATTTACAACCAATGAAATATCTTTGAAGTGTATTCACTGTTGAAATGTAGGAAATGTACATAATTCACTGAAAGGAGGGGCTGGGAAATTAATTTTTCACTCTACCTGCTATGCCCATGGATCATTTTAAATAATGCAACAATTACCTGATGAAATAGTAATACATATCTAAAAGAGAAAGGAGTCCCTAAAGTGGTATCGCATTCATGAATGAACAAACAAATGCGTTTATAGTGAAACTACAAGCAAATGTAGGATACTTAGTGACAAAAATTGAGCTCCTGGATGACAAAGGAAAAAGAATTTAAATTAAAATAGATAAAGGTGGTTATGACAAATATCGTGTACAGATACACTAGAACCTGGGCAGGATGCAGTGAATGCAGGGGGAGAATTGAAACAGTACATGAAGACAGGGGGAGGGAAGAGAGAGATCGTAACAGAAAAATTCCAAGAGATTCATGCTGTTTTTTTGGGCAAGTTAAAAATCAAATCTTACCTCACCCTGTGAGTGCCAAAGTGCTCAGTGGGCAGTGCCCTCCAAACTGCCCCCAACCTCCCTGGGAAGGCCTCAATGGCCTCAAGTCCTACCAGTGAGTCTATCACATCTGGTCCCCATGATCCTCGCTGGAGAGAACCTTCACTGGTGAGGCTGCAGAGGCAGAAGAGCCCAGATGATAGTGTCCCAGGCTCACTTGTAACTTTAAAATTCTGTTTTGAATAGAATTTAAATATTGAGATCAGCCTTGGGCATGAGACTGATATCGCCAGGCATTCAATGCCATTAAGATTGAGAGAGGCGATTTCTTGGCTCTCGCGCAATCCTATCAGCTCACCCTGCCAGCTGATGGGTGAGGCAAAATGGTAAGATCACAGCCAGAGAGTATGAGAAAAGATTACTGGGTAACACAAAAGGGAACTCAAAACTCTTATCGACACAAAGTAAAAGAAGAATAGTTAAAGGAATGGTGGAGTAGATTGGCAATAAAATCTTCTTGTGGGGGCAGAGGACATGACTGAGGTACAGAAAGAATACACGTGCCTTCACAAAAGAGGAGGATGAACTTAATTTTGGATGAGAAGAGAGTAAGTTGGATAGTTTAATAAAAAAAAGTAGAAAAGAACTACTAAATTAGATTGACAGTAAGTTAGCATGGTACCACGTCAAAATAGGACACCTCTGATACATCTGACCTGTCTCCCTCCTCCCCACACCACCACTGATCTGAGTCAGACAGCTGTTGGAAGCTCTGAACTTACCTCTTCAGGAGCTGGAGTGCCCGAAACAAACCTTTGTCGAGCATGTCTGTTTTGTACCGAATCTGGACGGCGAACCCAATGGTAAAGGGGAAAATGCTGGTAAAGTTGGGCGGATAGCCCATTAATTCAATTTAAATGCATGCAAATACATCTAAATCATTATTGCGCCTTTTCAGGTGCAGTTCAAATCGTGGCCATTTTCAGGCCTTGGTAAAATGGGCTTCTGTGCGGACACGGGCGCAGATTACACTAATTGCCTCACACCCGACCTTACCAAGTTTTCACGCCCGAAAACAGATCCAACGTAATGGTAAAATCGGGCCCATGGTGTTAAAGGGAAAGTGGGTACACAATTGGCCAATGGTTAAAAGGCAGACAGTAGTGGTGAATTAGGCGGAAGGAGGTATGCAATAAGAGTTAGTATTAGGACCATCGATAAAAAGAGAGATATGCTGCCTAATATTTTGTCTCATGAGACAGATGTCTCAGCAATATTGGGACCATTACTTCTTTCCTGAGTATAAATGACCAGTATAAATGTACAGGAAGTACAATTTCAATACTTACGGATGATGCACAACGTGGTAACATTGAATAGGCTAATAGCAGACTTCAAGAAGCCACGGACAATCTTGTTGCACCTAGTGTGAACTGGTGCACTTTAAGAAGAAACACATGGGAAAGCAATTTATTTTAAACAGTACAATATTCATAAAATCTTTAAAGTAGTGAGACAAGTTGCTAAGACAGAGATACTTGATTCTGCAAACAGGGTCATGAGCTACAAAGAAATGTAAAGAGTGCCAAATTTTTACGATTAACAAATTATGCTCATCCTAGTGTATTGTGGACAATTCTGAGCACCACACTTTAGGAAGGATTTCAAAGCCCTGAAGATAGTACCACAGAGGTTACCGTGATGATATAAGACAGATTAGTTATATGGAGAGATTAGAGAAGCTGGGACTGCTCTCATTACAGCAGATGAAAATTAAGGGGAGACGTAATAATGGTATTCAAAATTATGAAAAGTTTTGATAGTTTCTTTGTACTTGTTCTATGTACTTTGGCAAGTGGGTCAGCAACCAGACTTCAGTGATTTAAAATAATTGAAAAAAACTAGAGGAGAAATAAGGATTTTAAGATCCTGAAAAGGTGGTGGAATTAGTTTCGGCAGTAACTTCTAAAAGGGGATCGGACATGGAGTGGAAGAGGACTAATCTACATAGTTATGGGTAGAAATAAACAGGCTTTCTGACTGAACTGGATCGCTCTTTCCAAGGGCAGACACAGATTAGGTGAACCTTCTGTATTCTGTACAAGGCTGCTGCATAAGATAAAGGTGCGTGGTGTTACATGTGATGTATTAGCATGGATAGGGGATTGGTTAACTAACAAAAAGCAGCAAACAGTGGGAATAAATGGGTGTTTTTCTGGTTAGGGACCAGTGACTAGTGGTGTACCTCAGGGATTGATGTTGGGCCCGCAATTGTTTACAATTTACATAGATGATTTGGAGTTGGGGACCAAGTGTTGTGTGTCAAAGTTCGCAGGTGATACTAAGATGAGTGGTAGAGCAAAGTGTGCAGAGGATACTGAATGCCTGCAAAGGGATATAGGTGGTGAGTGGGCAAAGGTCTGGCAGCTGGAGTACAATGTTGGTAAATATCAGCAAAGATGGACTACTATTTAAATGGTAAAGAATTGCAGCATGCTGCTGCACACAGGGAACCTGGGTGTCTTTGTGCATGAATCACAAAAAGTTAGTTTGCAGGTGCAGCAGTTAATGAAGAAGGCAAATGGAATTCTGTCCTTCATTGCTAAAGGGATGGAGTTTAAAAAGAGAGGTTATGTTGCAGTTGTATAATGTGCTGGTGAGGATACACATGGAGTACTGTATACAGTTTTGGTCTCCTTACTTGAGAAAGGGTATACTGACATTGGAGGGGATGCAGAGGAGATTCACTAGGTTGATTCCAGAGTTGAGAGGGATGGCTTATGTGGAGAGACTGAGTAGACTGGGACTATACTCATTGGAATTCAGAAGAATGAGGGGGGAATCTTATCAAAACATATAAAATTATGAAGGGAATAGATAGGATAGAAGAGAAGTTGTTTCAACTGGCAGGTGAAACCAGAACTAGGGGACATAGCCTCAAAATAAGGGGGAGAAGATTTAGGACTGAGTTGAGGAGGTACTTCTTCACCCAAAAGATTGTGAATCGGTGGAATTTCCTGCCAATGAAACAGTTGATGCAACCTCATTGAATGTTTTAAAGGCAAAGGTAGATAGATTTTTGAATAGTAAAAGAATTAAGAGTTATGGTGAGCAGGCGGGTAAGTGAAGCTGACGCCATGGAAAGATCAGCCATGATCTTATTGAATGATGGAGCAGGCTCAAGGGGCCAAATGCCTTATTCCTGCTCCTAGTTCTTAGACAAAGTCCTATGATTGCAGGATAGCCACTTTTAGTTTGTTTTCATGTGCATGATTTAATATATCTTGTGCTGTGCCAAATTTGTGTTTATAAGCATGTACTGTTGCCAGCATTTTTGTGGAAACAGTGACAGTTGAGTGGTATTCTGATATGAATAATTTAAAATACCAGTATTCAAAATATTTTTCAGCAAGTGGTCATGTCTTCACATTTTTCTACAAAGTACCCAATTCAATCTTATTGAATTATAAACAAATGGAACATGATGCTTGCTTGTATCAATTTTCATTCATGGAAAGTATTATTTGCACACTTACCTTGTTTTCTGTACTGTTAGAAAGAAACCATATGCACAACTTATATAGGTGCAAGTCAGTTTTCTGCAGTTTGATGGCTTAATCCAATTGTTATGTTACAGAACTGATGAAACAGAAGTAATCATTTACATCCCACCACTGCATGTCAGTTAAACTGAATTCAACAAATTTGATAACTTGTGGCCCAACATCAGAAAAACAAAACACAACTAGCTCACCAACGTCCTTCAGGGAATGAAGATTCATACTCCCAGATTCTCTACCTGTCACATGCTATGCGGTTGAATTTTGCAATAACTTGTAGAAGTCCACTGTCTTCTTTACCTTTCTTGCAAGCTTGTGTACATGCGAGTGCTGAGTGATTGACATGGTGTTGGGCATTGGCATTAATGAGAGAACAAATAATCCTCTTTATTTAAACCCACTGCTGATGAGTATTCAAAAATTGACCAGGGACTTAAGGGTTGAGAAACACATGCCTTCCTTCCAAAAAAACACATCAATTACAGGCATTAAGGGAAGGAAGTTGGAGAACTTGGTTCTGTCTCATCCCTGTCCATGACACCTGCATATTCGTCCAGAGTTATTTAACGCAACATCAGTGAGATTGTCACGTCAGACAGGTTTCAGCGAACAAATTAACATAAATACAAATGATTTCATGAAATAGAGAACAGTTCATGGTTTATTCAGATTCCAAGATTTAGAATTAGAAGAGAATAACCTGAAACAAACCAATTTGTGAAACTGAAGCCATGATTCTCCAGAACTGGGGCAAGCGTCCACGCTGGCGGGAAAGCCGGAGAGTCTCTGCTGGTGCGACCGAAGGTCTGCACTTGCAATTCAGAATATGTTCTGCCAGTCAGCCCATTTGATTTGAATATTGTCACGTATTAATATACAGGAAAAAGTATTGTTTCTTGCACGCAATACAGATACAGCATTCCACACACAGAATGAAAGTGGAGGTTCCAAAATGTAGTGTTACAGTCACAGCTACGGTGTAGAGAGAAATCAGCTTAATGTAAGGTAGGTCCATTCAGAAGTCTGATGGCAGCAGGGAAGAAGCTGTTCTTGATTGGTACATGACCTCAGACTTTTGGATCTTTTTCAGGACGGAAGAAGGTGGAAGAGAGTATGTCCTTGATTATGCTGGCTGCTTTTCCAAGGCAGCAGCAAGTGTAGACAGAGTCAATGGGTGGAAGGCCGGTTTGCATGATGGACTGGGCTTCATTCATGACCCTTTATAGTTTTTTGCGGTCTTGTACTGAGCAGGAGCCACACCAACCTGTGATTCAACCAGAAAGGATGCTTTCTATGGTGCACCTGTAGAAGTTGGTGAGAGTCGTAGCAGACATGCCAAATTTTCTTAGTCTCCTGAGAAAATAGAAGCATTGGTGGGCTTTCTTAATTATAGCATTGGCATGGAGGCACCAGGATAAGTTGTTGGTGATCTGGACACCTAGAAACTTGAAGGCCTCGACCATGTGACATAGAGGAATTGCTTGTTGTGTCAATCACTCAAGGCCTCATTAAGGACCTCACTCTTCCATCTTAGCCCTGCAGCTGCTCAATCTGGCCATATCAAAAGGGCAATGAATAAGATTTCTAAACCTGCAGACATCCCCCACCCACCTGAAATATGAGGTGCTGTATGACAGTCCATAACTCATCACCAGTGGTTTCACTTCCCCAGCACACAAATTCCTGACACAGCTTGTACAGATATGCACCAGGGTTCCTCCATGAAGTACCCTCCACTGAGCTCTCAGGGAAATGCAGGGAAAGCTCAGTAAAGCCCAAAATGTGCATCGTGCTGTTGAAGATGTGGGTTCTCCATGTGGTTGGTAATGTGGCAGATGTCTAAGGGTTGAAGCAGCAAGGAACAGCTGGCAGATAGCTGGGAAGAGGTGGGGGTGCTATCAGGTGAGGTGGAAGTGCTGGAATATGGAATGCCCTGGCTTTCTTGGGGAAACATGGGGTGCATATCAGCCATGCATGAATGGAAAAGTTGCTTGTTCCTTGTGTGACCACACTGCACTTAGGAGCTTGATGAATGCCCAGTGAGGTTAGGGAATCATCTCATCCCGAGGCCATGGGAGCAGCGGCCAGTGTCTGTGACCCTGCCATCTCACTCTTGGAGGAAGCAGCTTCTGCAAGCACGTGGAGGGTCGGGAGCATCTCGAATGGCCACTGAACCAGCACCCAAACCTGCTAATGAAATGCTAAGGGAGATCTTTGAGTATTTATAGGCTTCCCGCCACCTCTAATCGGGAACCTGATTGGGGCTGGCAGACTGGGACGGTCACAATGGGTTTGACATCCATCTCTCTATTTTGGAGTTATGACATCTGGCCGTAACACTGTCTATGGTCTGACCCAAAATCCGGCATGGTCTCACTTTTGATTTGATTTGATTTAATTTTTTTATTGTCACATGTATTAACATACAGTGAAAAATATTGTTTCTTCCATGCTATACAGACAAAATATACCATTCATAGCGAAGGAAATGACAGAATGCAGAATGCAGTGTTACAGTCATAGCTAGGGTGTAGAGAATGATCAATTTCATGCAAGGTAAGTCCATTCAAAAGTCTGGACAGTAGCAAGGAACAAGTTGTTCTTGAGTCAGTTGGTATGTGACCTCAGACATTTGTATTACAGTACTCAGCCAATGTACCTCACAGGCATGAAAATATCTACTTAAAGACCAGTGGCTGAAATTTCTGGAAAGTGATATTTATGCTTAATTTCTGACAAAGCTAGGAAGGTGACGCTGGAGAATCATAGGATCATACAGCGCAGAAGAGGCCCTTCATCCTATGGAGTCCACACCTGACGCATTAGAAACACCTGAACTCCCAGCATAGAATCATAGAATAAAGTCTTGAGAAAACTTAGTCCAATGCTTTTAAATGAGTCTGAGACCTTCATTCAAACCAAGAACTTGCAAAAATACAGTACCCTTAATATACATATAAATCTCAAAGCATTTCATAGCAGCATAAGGAAAAAGATACAAGGAGCCAAAAAAAGAGGCATTAGATGTGACCAGATGCTTGGTCAAAGAGGCATCTGTTGAAGTATTATTTTTTGTGTATAAATATTATAGGTTTATATAAATAAATATAATGGATGAAATAGTAATCAAATCTATGATGCAATTTTTTTTGTTACTAATACTGCATAGCATTGAAGGTATCAGTGCCAGATAGCTAATGTGACCTGCTGCAAATCAATTCCACCTGTTTGGAAAAACATCTGTTTGGTGTGACCAGCATTTGAACTGTAGAAACTTATGTAATGTCCAATACAGCCTGTTGTAATGGTATGCTCCACACCAATCATCAATTCAATGTAACTGCCTATCTGCAGGATGCAGTCCATGGAATGTGTTAGCCATATGTGCTAGATTCACATTTGGCTTACAAAGGAAATTACGATCTTTTGGGGTATTTTCTAGGCTACGTTATAAAATAAGAAACATCAGATTTCCCCTGTACATTTATCAACACAATCTACAAAAGATGAAGTAACTCAGAAAAAAGGTAGAGTTGGAATTTTAACTGAACACTGATTCTTCCAAAAACATTTTCATTGCAAGTTTTATGGAAAAACATCTTTCTAATCACTTCAGTTTCCTCGAAGAGATGATGAATGCCCTTTGTCAACTTTCAAAATTCTGGCTACTGTTGAGTTTTGCCTATTATCTATATCAGATTCAGTTACAATTTAAACTTTACAAAGATTGCTACATAAAATGCAAAAACTTGCCTAATTTGAATATTTAGATTTTCACATTGGACGATAAAACAAATTGCTATTATTTCACTCCGGTCTGATACCAATATCTGTAACTGGAGCAACTTTACATTAGTCCAATGTTTATCATCTTGAAATGTTTTACACAAGTTCTGTGCAATCAGCTTTAAATATTGAAATAGCAAATGTTCAGTTTTATGCCACATAACTTCAGATACATTAATTGACACCCGATTCCTGACCCCTATTTTTTATACATAACCATGGAGCTAAATATTTGTATTAGCTCCATGACTCACTCCCGAGTTGTAATATACAGAGCCAAAGTGATCTCATGAATTTAATATTTCATTCCTGCTAAATGTATTTTTGCAATAATGGCTAGGTGTGGCTCAACTGGAAAAGTAGAATTAATTTAGCTATTTCAAAAGACAGTAATTTTTATGTTTACAATTCCCATTAAAATACGATGGAGCTGCTGTTGTTCATATTGAAATATTAAATTACTTTCCCATTTCCAATCTAGATCATTTGAATATATTCCAAATTAGTCAGGATTGCATAATGCTTACCAAAGTTATAATTATTCAAATGTTCTGGAGGAAATCACATTGCATTTCAAAATTTAATTTTAGAAATTATATACTGGTTCAGGACAATTGGCAATTTGTCACTTTTGACAGTCTTTTGACTATTCATTCTTCCTAATTTAAAGTATAGTAGCACTTTTGTAACCCTGGCCACACATCCAAACCTTATAAAAAGCTTGCAGTCTCCTTGTATGAAGATATATTGTTACGCAGTATGCACAATAAAGCTGCTCAACTTGCACCCTACTGTATCATTGAGAAGTTCATACCAAGTTAAAACTGTGTAGAAGGATACAGCACTGGAATTTTGTTGCAGAAAATCTAAGTCCAGTGCATTGCAGATGTTTATATCATTTACTTATACAGCCAGTAATAACTTTACAAAGTAATACACAAAGCAGATACAATAATAATTGTTTCTACATATATAACATTTCAAGTCGTCCTAAAAACACCATGGTACAGTTCATGCACAAGCACCTTTCTTTGCTCTTGGCAAAATTCCTTTCATTTAGATGAAGGTACCAACAGGATGACTCACGCAGAATTAACATGGAAAATAACAAACTATATTTCTCAAGTTGTCAGTTGTTATGCTTGAATGAATACCTGAGCATATTCTGCCATAGCACATATCACTGACAACCTGGACATGATTGCATTTCAGAATAATCACAGCATAATCCTAGGACTATCAACATTAAACACATGCTTTGCTCCTTCTTTTCCTGTTGTAATTAGAAAGTAGGTTACAAATGTCTTCTATTAAAACAATTACCATTCATGACTTGGCTCATGAACAACGATGTTTGAGATGAAAGGCAAGAAAAAAAAATAATTTCTTCATTAATTAATTCTTCTGGAATAACTCACTGCTGCTAATTTGTACTGCATATGTGGTCTTCTTGATAATGAGGTCTGCTCAGCAAACTATATATAACCAGAACTAACATTGCAAGAATTTATAATTTCAGCCCAATCTTTTTTTGAAAAAAGTTCACCACCATACCAACATGTGTTTTTTTACAAACTTTGCACCATTAGTTCTAAGTGCCAACATGTGCAAGATGCCGACTGATTTAGAACAGTTTAGGACAAATAGGTGAAAATCCTCCAATAAAAAATTGCATTACGTGCTCCATAATAGTGAAGAACATCAGCTTTTCATTTAGGTTGGTTTGTTCAAGCAAGGGCTTTGTAAGTCTGAAATCCATTGATTTCAAATCTGGTTCCGTCAGGAATCCAGCAGAATGCAAAAACGTTGGAGACCACTTTCCACCTTCCACTGGGCTGGTATGCCTCATCTCACGAATGCACCACTACCAAGGAAATAATAGTTCCCTCAGACCTAGGGAGAACAGCAATGCTGCTTGACCCCTCCAAGTATTGATAATATGCAGAGCAAGTGGATGTTCTGCTCCCAACAGGCATGTCTCAGGGAAGGTTGTGAATCAACACAACAAAGGTCCTGCCTAGTACAGCCCTCCAGGTACATTGTAAGAGGCAGAAATGTTTAGTCCAGGCTATTTAGCCAACATCTAACTAATATTCTAATCTATAACACTGAAGTCGGTCAAACCTTCTTTTCTTGACAATGGCGAAAATGACAACACTGTTGGTGCATCATCAAAGTATCTGCATGTATCATTGAGATAAAAGACAGAAGACAGGGCTGGCAATCAGGAGGCCGGCGAATGGGGGACAAGGTGGGCGTGTCAACTGATCTCCCAGTATGCTAAGAGATCAGCGCATGCACAGTGGCTCCCTGAGCAGTCTGATGCAACCTCTTGAGTGGGATTAGGCACCGGCCCCTCCCCCTACCAGCCTGAATCGCTTGACGGCCTCAGTGTTGCACAAAATGCCATAAAATCATTTAACTAAGCTCACCCAAAAAATGGCCGGGAAAAGCTCCCATTTCCCGCCCATTGGGCACTTAGAATTTTTGGTGGGAAAATAGCACCTAGTGACTCTGGTGGGTGTCAGTATTGCTGTGATGTAGGGTTTGGTTCAGGTCATATCCTGTGTTACTGACTTAATGGCCATGGAAAAATAAAATTGTAATTGATAATTGTAAATTAGATAAAGTGTTCAACATGCATTGAACTTTAAGTCAGTTAAGCGTAATAACTCAACTTAACAAGAACATTCAAATGAGAGGTGGTTTTGCACGTTCAAAAATAGAACTCTGAATATCTCCAGCATTGTGAGATTTTTCACATTCATGGAGGAAAAAGTAAAAGTAAAGTGAAGTTTATTTATTAATCACAAGTAGACTTACATTCACACTGTAATTAAGTTACTGTGAAAATCCCTTGGTCGCCATACTCTGGCGCCTGTTCAGGTACAGTGAGAGAGAATTTAGCATGGCTCATGCCCCTGCCCAGCAAATCTTTGGACTGTGGGAGGAAACTGGATTCCCAGAGGAAACCCATGCAGACACTGGGAGAACGTGCAGCCTCTGCACAGACAGTGACCCAAGCTGGGAATCAAACCTGGGTCCCAGGCTTTGTGAGGCAGCAGTACGAATCAACGTGCCACCGTGGGAAGTTATTGGATGTTGTATCTCAGCATTGTTTCCCAAATTGCCTGAAGTGAATCAGCTCCTAAACTGTATTGAAATCCACCAAACCAAGTACTTGTAAAGATATCCCTCTATTCTAAAGCACCGGCCTGTCAAACAATACGCACTGGGAAAGGACTTTTTTAAAGACTTAACACACTGTTGACAGGATGCAAAAGCTCGTAATTCATTTCTTTTCTCCAGTTTCAACTTCTGTCAATGCAGCAATACTGTACTGGATGCTATGTAATCAATCTTCTTGTCACATTAAATAGAACAAATGTAATAAATATATATGTTTAACAGTGTGCTGATATTTATACAGGAAAAATACTTCTGCTACAAGGGGTTCCCTTGATTTTTAAAATGCCAGAATGGGGCCTCAGGAGGAAAAAAAGGTACGAACCCTTGAACTAGGCAAGGAATGTCCCAACTGTGACCCATACAATTCATCCCTTAATGTCCACATAATTTAGTTCTTTTTGCACATTTTTCTTTTATGTGATTGCTCCTCCTGTTTGAATTTTGTGGACTTGTGTTGGGGCAAGTTTGTTGCTCTACTGGTGGGTAATTCCCAAATCAGAATGTCAAGATCTACTCATATCAACAATTCAAGATATGTGCAAATTAACGGGAATAAGGATTAAATTTTACACGGCATCTAAAGACTCTGGTATGCATGTGCAGAACCCATGAAGGGAAGAAGAAGCTTGATGAAAGCCTTCGGGGGTGATCTTACCGGCCTGTCCTGCCAGTTCACTGGCGAGCCGGTAAGCTCATGAGAGAGAGATGAGAAACTGGGTTTGTGCTCAGTTTTTCACCTCTTATGATACTACCAGCACTGGGTTGCTGGCATAATCAGTCTTGCATTCTTCATAATATTTAAAATTACATGTCAATATTATTAGTGAGCCCGGTATGCAATCATCCTGCCACTGCCAGCCTGGGACTGCCCACCAGGTATCCAGGCACTGCCAGGATGAGCCCTAAGAGGAGGGGAGGGTCCTGAAGGGACTAATGCATGTGCAATCTGCAATTGGGGATTGGCTAAGATGACAATTGGCTGGGAAGCGGGGTACTGGGATGATGATCGACCAAAAGTGGGGGGAGAGGTTTCAGGGTGGCAATTGTCTGGGCAGGGATACTGGGGTGGTGATCAGCCAGGGGGGATGTTATCAGGCCAGTGATGAACAGGAGAGGGTATCAGGGCAGTGATGGGCTGGGACAGGCAGGATGGAGGGCAATATCCAGGGCGGGTGGGGGGAGTGACAGATCTTCAGTGTTCAATGTACCCTGAACACAGAGATCAATGCATGTGCAATGGCACTCTCTAGCTATGAACAGCTGGCTTTCCGATGAAAATAGGTTCAGTCCACTTCCCTGACTGGTGTGAATCACGCTTCGACTTTTTTTGTACTAAGCGGCATAAGATTGTGTCTGAGAGGTCACTGAAAAAATGGGCACGAGTCTCTCCCATTTTCATGCTCGTTTGGCACGTAGAATTATTTTGGTAAGATCGTACCCTTAGATTTTTAGGCCAAAAATCTGAATTAACAAACTTAGCAAATAAAGAGAAACACAGGAACTTTTTAAATTATTAGGGCATTATTTCTGTTGCTATAGGCTAGTGAAAATATTTTCTGCAATGGCAATATGGTAATGAATGAGGTTCAAAGCATTTTTAAAAATATGTATTGTTTTAAAATTCCTATTTAGGTATTTTATCAGCATCCCTCTATGCATGAAAGATAATGCACATGCAGCACCATTCTGTTCAGATGGGGTGCATTCACAATGGAGCTCTGTGGTCGCCTGACTCTGGGGGCCTCATCGTACGGAAAGTCCTTGGGTACGTGATCATCTTCCATCTTGTAGTTCCCACTCCTTGGAGCTGAGTTTCCACATGGGCAACTAGCACTTCATCATAAATGTAGTGAAATTTTCTGATCAGGATACAATGTCTTTTTAACTTTGGTTTCAACCTTGGATAAATTGTAGCGCTTGATATCTGCTCTATATAGACTCCGTCTGTATCTACAGGGAAGGCAAGGATTTGCAGCATGGTGAAAAAGGTGCCAAAGAGAGTGGGACCCAGAATACAGCCTTATTCAGTCCATTTTGCACTCAAACTGTTGAAAGTGGAACCATCAAGCTGTACAGTGCAGTGCCTGCTGTCAAGGAAGGGTTGGATGAGACTGAGGAGCTTGGGATGGCAGCCAATTTACAGTCCTGCTCTGATGGCAGTGTCAAGTACCTTAGTGAGATCTACTTTTTTCCAAGATGGCGCCAGAGCGAGGCGACTTCTTGCGAGCTGCGCCCAGCATACCTTCTAATTCTATCTTTTACTCTCGTTCTATGCTTCTAAAACTTCATTCTATCTCTTTCTATGACTATAACACTGCATTTTCCACTCTCTCATTTCCTTCTCTATGTATGCTTTGTCCGTAAAGCATGCGAGAAGCAATATTTTTCATTGTATACTAATACATGTGACGATAATAAATCAAATCAAAATCAAAAATCTAAAGTAAGGTAACAAGTACACCCTGTTCTCTACACCTCTCCTGTAGCTGGCAGATGAAGAAGATCATTTCATAGTAGATCTGCCAGCACATAAACTGCTCTGTAGTTCCAGATACACTCTGCAAGCGGATGGAGCATTTTATGTATGACCCCAGCAAAGACCTTCCACACAATAAGGTGTTAGATATCCCCGTGTTTGTTGCAATCTCCTTCATCAACTTTGATTTTGAATAGTGTGATGATTTATACATTACACATCTCCTGTGAAACACAGCCAACTTATTAGCAGCGAATATTATGAAGTTGTGACAAGAGGTGAGACTTTCCATGCTTGAGCACTTTGGCCAGGATTCCATTCTTGTCGGGTGTTTTTCTCTTTGCTGAGCAATCTATGGACTTCTCAAACATGAACGATGAGAACTCTTCCTCTAACTTATCCAACATAGAAAACTGCGGGACAGCATTAAGCAAGACTGGGAGATGTCCGTCTTGCAGAAGTACAGTGTTCAGTGTGTTCATCCTAGTAGGACATTTGTTTACTTCTGTCGATAAGTACTTCACCATATGCTGATGCCAAAGGAGCAACTTTGGTGATGACAGGACCAAGTACCCTCTTGCTCCTTTAATAGATAGCTTGTGGGTTTCCATTGCCACAGACAGTTTGGATTTCTTGACATAAATTAATCCAGGTGTTTATTTGCACTTTTTCTCCCCATCATTTGTGCAACTGTCTCGGCTACTGCCAGATCATGCAAGGTTTTTGCAGTTTAGTTTATGTTCTACATCATGTAGGCATCAATGACCGATGTGATTTCAGCTGAACACGTATATATGATTTGGGAATTCCAGATAGTCTTCGTGATAATAGCTTTTCATAAGCAATCAGAATTGATTGTCTCGAAATTGGAGCACATCCAAATTGTCCAAAGAAGCATCGCTCCATCGGAGTAGATAACTGCATGGATATTGGAAATTACTGTTCAACAAACTCAAGATTTACAGTCTGCTCAGAAGGTAGAAACAGTTACATTTGATCTCTGCTTGAGACAAGGGCTGAGATTGTTGTGGCAAGCAACCTATGTTTTAAGTTCTGTTGATGATTGGCCATGGGTTTATTTGTGAAAGATGCATTTTCAGCTCCTTTTCCAGGCATAGAAACACATTCAGCAACTTCCTGCTGTTTCGGTAGTTCTTGCTGTTCTACTGTACTGACTCACCCATACAGAAAGGACATTGCAAAGACTTAACGAGGGGTCCAATTCAACATTACATTGATATCCAACAGTCCAAATTCTGCGTCATTACATTTTAAATATGGCATCCAGAATTGTAGCTATCAATAGGTTCTACAGTATTGGTCTTTTGCTGTTGTTCAATGTTAAAGAAACCCAATTCATAGATGATTGCCCAAGTTTCATGATTTCATGGGATGAGTATTCCTCCACCATCCAAAAACTGGAAGGTCATAAGAGGCCTAGTATTGTCGCCAATAAGCAGCAGTCACTGGAATTTTCCCAACCTACCTGCCAAGGAAATCTGGGCGGGGGCAGGGGCAGGGAATGGGGCATGCAAAGATCCTATAACCTCGGGCTGGTTTTTCAGTTTTGAAGCAAGCGCAGCCAGAAAATACCGCCCCATGTGTAGCAAGGGTGCTCTGGGCAAAGCAAGTTGCTAGATATTGTGCAGAAAAGGCCATAGAGAACATTGGTTTACTTATAGGAGCAGCTCTTACCACAACCACAAGAGTGAAATGTGGCGTCACCAGAAAATTAATTTGGATACTACATTAAACAGAGGTCCCACAATCTTAGTCAAATGGGCAATAGAGACAACACAGAATCACTTAGAGGAGCCAAGTAGGTGCTCATTTTCTGGCCACTATGCCCCTCTCAGTTTATATTATTAAAGTGTGTCTTAAATGGTAGTCATCCAAATTGTGGGATTTGTATAATACAGAATTGGCATTGAGCTTGCCAACATAACAGCAGTCACTGAAGTCCAAAGATAATTTATTCTATGAAGTACATTGAATATTTTATCACTGAGATTCATTTCTTTCATAATTCTCAATAGTGCCAAGCACAAATCTGTAATACAACAATGCTGTTCAGCAGTGTTTTAGCAAATCCCATGATGCGTGCAAATCCATTCACTCACCTGTAGTAGATGTCTTCTTTAGCCAAAATCAGGATTCACAGCTCCACTTTGATTTGGACTTCAGCTAAACAACCGACCTTTGGTTTGATGGATACGTTTTTGATTTATTTTTCAAGATACCAGGATCCATGGAATTCACGATTCTGCAAAGTCAAAGAAGTTGAATGATACCCCAGAAGCAATAAAATGGGCACAAAAAATATCAGGAGAGGAAAGTAAAACAAAGAAAATATGTCTTTATATTGTTATTTTAGTTGTGAAACTTATAATAATATAGAGAACATTCTTCCTGCCATCTAAGTTACTACATGTAGCAGTAATACAGTCAGCACAGAGAAATAAAGCCTCAACCTAAACTTTGGACTAGTAATCTTACAGTTCAGATTTTGCTATCAAAACTGCATACACTGTAATTGATGTGCACAATGCCTAGCAACTTGTGGAGAGAAATAGATATCCCAACCCTTATTAATGCACCAGATACTAAACGATTTGTAACGTTCTTCTCTTGACTTACGAAACCTTTCAAAAAATTGCTGCATTTACACATTGCCAATGGAACCCCTCACATTAGGTTAGGGCTTGTGCTTAACTATGTAAGATGAAATTTATATTTCTGTAACACCACTTAATCTTTGCAGCTCAAAAACACTGAACTATGAAGTCTCATTTCTATGGCTTGTAAATTATTGTTAAAGAAGTTTACATTTGAGATTTTGATCTGTTTTTCCTTTCTCTTTTTCTTTCCCTGGTAATCAAGTCTTTCTTTCCCTCACTTCATTCTTCTTTTTGCATCTAATTTACCCTACTTCTGTCTCCCAACATTTCTCTATTTCTTTCTCATCTTTTAAATCTCATTGTTGAAGGAGATTGACTATCAGTTCTGTTGTCCACCAAAGACCTGGATGCCTCACTGCCCTCACACATCCAGCGTAATCCAGCAAGGGTTTAAGGGTAAAGGAAAAAGTCTAACTGACAGGGTAGTTGTGACATGCCATTCCAGCAAAATCTGAGCCAATATTGCTGTCATCTCAATCCTTGATTCTAATATGAGCCTACTGTGCAGGGAATGTTTACTGGTCCCAAATGACTCATCTAAATTTGGTAAGAGAGGTGATTTACCAAGGCTACCTAATTTGTACAACTGCTTCTCAAAACTACAAAAGCAGGATGTCTTAAAATCTTGTTGCGTGTAATAGTGATTTTGCAAATGAAAAATTTTCTTTCATTTTTCCATGTGATTTTCCTGCCTTATTCCTTCCTCTCTTATAAGTCTTTTCCATTTTGAAACAAGAGAAAGTTATGTTTCTATTTCCATGAGAGATTCTACTTTTCAGGCAGCACATCATGCCAGAACTGTTCTGTTACTGTTTCTGAATTTAGTCACTTAGAAATTTTAACTTTATATTTTCTGTACACAATGATCATTTTAGGCTTCAGCTAACTTTTCAGGAAATATTATCAACTTGGTAGTACACATTTTAGAAAGATATTTTGAATATCTTTAAAATGAAAGTAGATGAAGGCAGAATTATATGCAGTGATAAAAAATGCATTCAACTGCAGACTTGGCATTGTAATTAAAGTAAAAACAAACACACAAAACAATATAAAACATTCCTCAACTGCTGCAATTTTAAGCCAATAGAGAAAATGAAAGATGAGTAGGATACTTAATTTAAATTTAATTTAATCAACAATTTGGATTAGACTCCAGTTCAGACACAACATGATAATTCAAAATGATAGGTTGATAATTTGGTAAATTTAGGTTTCAGATTCTGAATCAGTCCACCTTAATCACCTCCATTTTATGAACTGTCCCAATTTTAGGAATTTAATTTCCCTGTAATGACATGGATGACATCCCGAAAGATGACAATGACATTCATTTGAAAAAGACAAGATCACAAAGACCAGGAAAACCTGCTTCAATTCATTTTTCAATTTGCTTTTTCAGAAGTATTATCGACTCTGTAATGCATATTTTCTTAAGCAATATTGAATATCTTTAAAAGTAAGGCAGATTAAAGCAGAATTATGTACTGCGATGAAAATACATCAACCTGCAGACATAGCTTGGTGATGAAAATTTTAAAAATTATAAGTAGTTGCATGTATGTGGCTGCTTTGCATCGACATACTTTCGCAAACAAGTGACCAATGTTCCATGTTTAACCTAAATGGAAATACCTTACCTTCTATTTCTACAAAATCTTCCACTCTAAACTCTCTAAACGCTCTTATTCCAATCCACATGGTTAGCATTCAAGAAAAACTCCAAGCCAAATAGAAGAGCAACAGAGCCAACAGTAAGCACTTATTAAAAGTAGTGAAATCTAAACCCTTGGAAAGAACCTAGCCATGCATCTACAGCTGAGCACTATATGTGTGATCATTTCAAATGATGATGTACCCTGAAGACATATTGGCAAGTAGAAAACTCCACAAAAACAAATCAAGATGGCTTAAAATCATTTTTGTCCATGAGAGTATGCCAGATACTGCATAAAATGTCACATATAATTATGGTGAAATGGCAGTGTAAAACAGTTCAAATAATCACATGAAGCACATTGGGATGTTTTATGTAACAAAGTGTTACAGAATATATGATATAATTGCACAGTCTGAAAGCTGGTGTCAAAAAGTAGAAAAACCTTTTGGGAAATAGACAAAGAATAGTGTCAGCAAGAGCTTTCCTCATGAGGTCAAGCAGATTAACACATTCAGCTCAAGCTGAAGTATTGGGACAGATACCTTACTGCAGACAAAATAATAGGATAGAAAAAAGGACATTACATTACAAAAAGGAAAGAAGTGTCCTGTGGGCACAAAAGGGCAAAAGGGTTATGCAAAACATGAAAAATAAAATCAAGCAGTGAGGGATACTAACTTGAGCAAAGTGAATTGAAACACAGTCTTGACACAAACTTGTTTTCAGCCAAAATGGAACTAGGAATTAAATATCCCTGGCTTTAAAATTTTATGACAAATGCGGGAATGCAAGTACTTCTAATAAAATGGACGACTGCCCTCAAAATGGAGATGGGTTCTTAGCATTATTGCCCCTTCGCCCCACACACACTCCACCTCATCACTCAAACCAGCCTCCCATCCATGGACACAGTCTACAATTCCTGCTGCCTCAGAAAAGCAACCAGCATAATCAAAGACCCCACATACCCTGGACATACTCTCTTCCACCTTCTTCCATAGGGAAAAAGATACAGAAGTTAGATCATGGACCAACTGACTCAAAAACAGCTTTTTCCATGTTGCCATCAGACTTTTGAATGAACCTATCACACATTGAGCTGATCTTTCTCCACATCCTAGCTATGATGATATCACAACATTCTGCAATCTCTCTTTCCCTTCCCTATGTACGTTATACTTTGTCTGTATAGCACGCAAGAAATAATAATTTTCACAATATGCTAATACGTGACAATAATAAATTAAATCAAATCTCTGTCCCCTCATCCCCATTCCTGCATGCAAGGTTAAAGATTGCCATGAAGGTCAATAACAATACATCAATAATAACAAGAGAACATAAACTCAGGGTTGTCAATAGACAAATAAAGTTGAAAGATAATTTTTCATGCAGAAAGCTATAAGAACATGTAGTATTTTGCTACAAGTGGTGACTGAGGTGCGTCTTAGAACATAATTGAACTTGTAATTAAATAAGGGTTTGAAAAGTATGAAAGACTTATATAAGACAGAGCAGAAAAATGTTGTCGAAGTAAAAGTCTAATTGAACAGGTAGTACTAGCATGGGCACAACAGCCAGATTAACCTCCTTCTGTTCTGTCAATTCTATGGTTCTTTAAATTCAAGTCTATACAGACAAAGTCAATTCAATTTTCATTCCTATAGCATCTGTAATGTAATAATAATGTTTCAAATTACCTTCACAGGGGTATCATCAAATAAAATTTGGCACTAAGCCACAGAAGGAGATAATAAGGCAGATGAAAAGAGATAGGGAGACAGAGGTGGGTAAAGAGGAGAAAATAAATAAGGAGGAAATTGCAGAGTTTAGGGCCTACTTAGCAGTCATGAATAGCAACAGTGGAGCGATTAAAAACAGAGATGCTCAAGAGGTTAAAATTGGAGGAATGTAGAGATCTTGGAGAGTTGAAGGGGTGAAGAGCTGGAAAAGTTTATAGAGATAGGAAGAGTGAGATCATGGAAATATTTGAAAGCAGGCTGAAAATTTTAAAGGTGAGGTGTTAACAGCTAATGCAGCACAATGGTGAACAGGACTATGTGCAAGGTAGGATTTGGGCAGCAGAATTTTGAATGAGCACATTTTTAATAGCTGAAAGATAGGAAGTCTTCTAGGTGTGCAACAGAAGAGTAAAAAAAAAGACAAGGATTTTGAGAGCGGATAAACCAAGGTAGGGCAGAGTTTGGTGATACTATGGAGGTGGAAAAAGGCAGTCTTGGAGATGAAGCACGTATGTGGTCAGAAGCTCATATCGGGGTCAGGTATGACACCAAAGTTCGTTATATTTCTGTCCGGACACAAATAGTTGCAGGGAATGGGATGGAGTTGGTGACTAGGGAGCGGTATTTGTGACAGTGAGGGAAAACAAGGAAAAAAACATTCTACAGGACCTCGTATCAGTATGAATCATTAACTTCAGGCAAAATGGGCAGCAGAGAAGAGAAACAAATACGTAAATGTATTTACTGTCAACTGTCATTACATGATGAACTGCACAATTAGTTTAAGGGCTTCAAGATTTCTACCAGACGGAAGAGAAGATTCCGGGTCCACCTTTTTAATGCTGTTCAAACAATTATTTCCAGTGCAGTATGTTGACACCAAGATAAAAATTACCTCAATGACTCAGCTCATTATGTGCAAAGGAATTATGTGCATTTATTAAGAAACATACAACTTTGATCAAAATTCTCCACACACACACAGAACCACCAACAAGAGTAGAACTGGAATGAGCTGAGTAAACTTTGATCAGATTTGGTCAGCGATGGTAATGGTGACATTTCTGATAAATCCCAAGCTCCTTCTTCTTTATTTTCAATTCTTGGGATAATAATGTCAACCCCTATCAGGTCACGGGCAAAGCTGACATGGAGCAAAAAAAGTGTCTTATTCGTCAAGGAGTGATATCAATACATTTTGTAGCTGAAGCAAACTGATTTTTAGTATTTATGTACATCACATTATGACACAGTGGGCCTGATTTTACCATTTTCATTCTAAGTATGAATCTGGGAGCAATTCAGATCCGACTTGGGAATCTGCTTTCAGGCGCTGCCATACGCACTCAGCCTGAAAAAAACAAATCACAGGTCTGAATTGCACTGTGGGCGGCGCTTATCACACCCAAAATGACCAGAGCTCTGAACTGCACATGCGCAGTTAGAAAAAAATTTGAAAAAGCATGCCCATGTCAGATCATTCCTGGGCTGCAGAAGGTAGAGAAAGCGGCCCAGGAGCGATGGCCCCACAGACATCACTGTCCCCCTTTTCCACTCCCTCCCCCCGTCCCATTACCCAGACCAATTGCAACCTCCTGCCCCACTGATTGCCCGCAGAATGGCAGTGGATCCCCTCCCCCTCCGCCATCCTTACATCCACCTGCCCCCCGCTCCCCGCAGAGAATGATGTGGCCTCACTCACATCCCCGCCCCCAGAGGTACATCTGACCCTGACCCCAACCAGACAACGATCTGCCCCCCCTACCCTCCCCCCACCCACCAGACAACAATCGGCCCTCACCCCCACCTGACAATGATCAGTCCTCCCTCCTACCTCTCCGGCCCCACCAGAGAATGATCTAACCCACCCCCTCCCCTCTCCGCCATTGATCTGAGTCAGAGAGCCGTTGGAAGTTCTGAACTTGTCTCTTCAGCAGCTGGAACGCCCGTTTGACATTTTTATTCAGCAGGTCCATTTCAGCCCAATCCCAGATCAGCGAACGCAGTGGTAAAGGGGGACAAACTGAAAAAGGGCAGTTCATTAATTTAATTTAAATACATGCAAATACATTTAAATCACCATTGCACCATTTCAGGCACGAATCGGATCGCAGCCATTCCCAGGTCTTGAAACAGTGGCCATCTGCGCGGATGATCGCATTAATTGCCTCACAGCCGACTTTACCATGTTTTCATGCCCGAAAATGGGCATAATACAATGGTAAAATCAGGCCCAATGAATCACAGTTCCCTTGGTGATCAGTTTCTCTTTGAGCAATTTCTTACTCCAGAGTGCTGGTGCTCAGTACAGCAGCAATATATAATAATATTATTCTCAGATAAGTATACATGGGTACAAATTTAGAAAAAGGAATATACAGTGAAAATATAACTCTTGCCACCAAAGCATGTAGTGAATGATCTACCTGTGAGGATGTGGAAGTTGAGAATATTAACTGTTCAGGAGGCGACTGAATTATAGGAAAAACAATTCATATATCGGTCCATATTTCTAAGAGAAGATCGATGATAGACATGTCTAGTAATGCATCAACAGAAATGTGGTTTTCATCAAGTTGCTTTCATTAGCGATTTGGAAAATAAGTTCCCAGAGTTTTTCCAGACATTAGCCACAGGTTATTATCCTCTCCCAGGAGCCATGATTATGAATGATCTGAGAAGGTGATGGCCAGCTTTATATTTTCGAATGGATAGAATGGCTTGGTAGCCTCACCCAAACTTTCTTTTCATATGTATAACAGAAGCAAATTGTACCAGCAGATTGTACCTAACACAATGTTACTAACTTTAAGGACAACTTTGATTTACTGCAAATTAATTTCACATAAAACAGAATCTGATGAAGGGCAAAATGTTTGTAATGTATAATGGGCTCAGATACGTTAAAAAGCAGTGTTAAACTGCATACGGTACAATGCAAAGTTTTTTGCCCTTGTGTAATGCTTTCCCAAGTATGTGTGGGTTTCTCTTTCCAAAGATATTTTTTCTTTACGAATACCACGCTAGTTCCCTTCCCTAGGTGGCTGCTGCCGTGTCTGTTTCACCAATTTATCTTGACCAACTCCAGAACCTTCCATCCTATATTTCTATTATAACATTTGTGTTGTTACATTTTTGTCATTCCTTTAATCCTCTCACTTCCTTTGTGGTACATGGCTAGACAGATAAGTAACACACGTTCATTCAATTCTTATTGACAAGTTCAATTCCTTTAAAAGGAATCCCATTGATACAAACCAATAATAAACTGCAGTGAACTTTTTACTGCACATCTTAAAATAAATAAATCAACTACTTTCAAAACCAATTCTTCCCTCACCAGATTCAGGGGACATCCCCTTTGAATATACAATTCAATGCACAGAAAACATCAATTCTGGACAAAGGAATACAGTGTCTGATGTCATAAGAGGGATGTTAAAAAAAATCTTGCATCTGGCACAGAACCATTATGTTTGAACCTACCCCACATGCAATTGATATGCTACCACTCATTTGACGCCTTCGTACATCATGCATTAAGAAGTAAAAGAAAATCGCAATCAATATCAACGTGATGCTGCTAACTGCCTCAAATATTATGTCATGGTTGAAAGTGGGCTGATGAGAAATAAGCATCAGCAATAAAAGGTTATGGAAAAATTATATAAAGGGGAATAAAACAATAAAATTACAAACAAATTTTTCAAACAAACTTGAGGAAAGTTTTGAGGAAAATTCAAATTATAATAAATATGTGGAAAATAAGTTAACAGAGGCATTGAACTTACCCTTGGAATTGTCCTTAACATTCTCCAATGTTTTTAACATGGTAAGGCTTTCCATTATAGGTCAGTGCTTTCTCTGGGTAGCGAAACAAAAAAATCCCCAATACTTGGACCTTTTATGGGGGTTCAACCTTGTCGCAGACTATAACTTTGGAATTCACTGTCACCGCTATGCAGGATCATAACTCTGATGTTGCAGCTTTAAATGGCTATGTTAAGTTAAACTAAGGGGTGACTGACTCTTAACAGGAAGTTTTGCCACATTCTGAGTGTGGGCAGTGTTCCAATAATCATAGAAGAATTTACATTTCAAATTTCTGATGGGACAAGTAAAATGTCTATGCTGCATAGATCATTCTAAAGTTCAGATTCAGGAACAGCCCTCTCTATGTGTAGCTCCTCTGAACAAGCACCATCTCCATTCTCCACATCTCCAGCAGCAATAATGAAGCCTTCTAGCCATCAGTACATAATATATCTGAATCCAGTTTAGCATTCTGATTATTATCTATAATGGAAACTGCTGGCCCTCGAGATAGAAACTTGGAGGACAGTTAAAATTGGTGAGGTGGGCAGTATCCCGCTCTGTTCCTAATCTGGTATTTTAATCTACTCTACTGAGCAGGAGGCAAGGATAATGGCATAATCAGCAGAGCCCTTCTTGCTGACGTCATTGGGACAAATGACACTTTAACCAGCAGTCTGAGCTGGATACTGGCATGGCACTCACTAGGAAAACAAAGAGAAAGAGGTATCAGGGCCAGATGAAGCCAAAAGAGATAGGTTAACTATTTTGTATTTTCCTTTTGTGCACAAGAAGAGCAAGAATTCTAATCCACAGCCCACAAGGGAAATGTCGGCCTCGCCTGCCCCAGGATCCTCATCTTCCCAATTGAGACCCTCCCAAAACCTCAGGTGAGTTCTCCCTAGTGCATCAATCAATCAATATCTATCCCTCAAACAGCATAATTGCAAATTAGCTGCCATTCTTCCTGCATTACAACACACTAAATGATAACACACTAAAAGCACATCCTTAGCTGTAAAGTGCTTTGGGACATCTTATGATCACAAAACGAACGTATTCTTTCTTTCTTTGTTACTCATTCTTTTCTTCCTCATTAATTTTTTCACCCTGCCCGAGATCAGCTAGCTCAGCACGGAGCACGAATCAGACACAAAATCCTCTTGGTTTGTAAGGCTCAGCTATGCATGGGTGAACATACTGAGACATTAGGGAGCTCACTTTTTTAAAGAAAGGTTTTGGCATCAAAATTCTCTCCTCAGGATGCTGCCAAATCCTTGACTCATAATAACCTGTGAGACTCACTGTGTGACTCAACACCAATGTTTTCTTTAAGAAATCTTGGCTCATAAGGTTGCTCCTGGGCAATGCATTGCATGTGACGGTCTGAAAATTTATAAGTGTTAAATTAACAAGACATGTTTTGGAGATTTTGACTTTTTTGTGCAGTAAACAATATATTTGCTGGCCATGAAAGCCATGAGCATGTCACTGAAACTATTGTCTGCACTGGTAACCAAATATTTTCCAGCTCAGAGCCACTGACTATTATTAGTATTTTCATAATATATTAAAAAACATAGACTTGAGAATTTTAAGTTGAAATGAATTTCAATAGATCCGTTTAAACTTATGGAGCATAATGACCTGTCAATTCCATCACCTGGATGCAAGTTTATTTAATTTGATTTATTATTGTCACATGTATTAGTATACAGTGAAAAGTACTGTTTCTTGCGCGCTATGCATACCTTATACAGAGAGGGAAATAAGAGACTGCAGAACGTAGTGATACAGTTCTAGATAGGGTGTAGAGAAAGATCAACTTAATGCAAGGTAGGACCATTCTAAAGTCTGATGGCAGTAGGGAAGAAGCTGTTCTTGAGTCGGTTGGTACATGACCTTAGACTTTGTATCTTTTTCCCGATGGAAGAAGGTGGAAGAGAGAATGTCTGGGATGCATGGGGTCCTTAATTACGCTGGCTGCTTTTCTGAGGCAGCGGGTAGTGGAGACAGAGTCAATGGAGGGGGGGCTGGTTTGCATGATGGAGGAGGCTGATTTGTGTGATGCGTTACGTATTTACTAATAAAAAAATACTTATTTTTTACATGTAAAAACAAATTGTTCCTGAAGATGATAGTTTGTCAGCTTAGCTCTGCTGCAGATACAAAGTCTGAGGTCACATACCAACTGACTCAAAAACAGCTTCTTCCCTGTTGCTGTCAGATGTTAGAATGGTCCTACCTTGCATTAAGTTGATCTTTCTCTACACCCTATCTAGAACTGTATCACTACATTCTGCAGTCTCTTATTTCCCTCTCTGTGAACAGTATGCTTTGTCTGTATAGCACGCAAGAAACAATACTTTTCACTGTATACTAATACATGTGACAATAATAAATCAAATCAAATAAACTTGCATCCAGGTGATGGAATTGACAGGTCATTATGCCCCAATAGTTTAAACGGATCTATTGAAATTCATTTCAACTTAAAATTCTCAAGTCTAATGATTTTTAATATATTATGAAAATACTAATAATAGTCAGTGGCTCTGAGCTGGAAAATATTTACCAGTGCAGACAATCGTTTCAGTGACATGCTCATGGCTTTCATGGCCAGCAAATATATTGTTTACTGCACAAAAAAGAAAGACTGGTATTTTTTTCCGGTGACCAATTAGATCTCTCGACCTTTCCAAAAAGTTCTGCACGCAATGAATTATTCAGTCACATGAATGTAGCAGAATGTTGCAGCATACAAAGGGTTCCATAAACAGCAGTAAGATGAATGACTAGTTTGAGAGATTTGATTGAGGAAAGAATGTAAATCAAGGCACTGGGCTAAGTTGCACTTCTTTATCATCCACATGAACAGGCAAATTCAGGGTTAAAGATTCAATTACTTGTTTATTGAAATATTTAAATGACTGTCCCGACTGCTTCACAGGGGGTTCCTATTCACCTGGTGGTTTCCTATTTGCCTGAAACACGCACTTCAGCAGGATTGTAGTGGGTTCGCGACTTGCTGACAGGGCCTGAGTTTAATGCCTTGTCTCTAATTAATGCAATGATAGATTATGTGCTCAAGCTCTGATGTAAGAATTGAACACTACAACCTTTGAACCAAGAGACGAGAGCATTACAGCCTTCCCACCGGACGGAGGGCATCATACTGGAAGTAATTACCATTTATTACAATATAGGCAAGTTACAGAAATATAGGACAGAATTTTATCTGCCAAAGTGGGTGGGTTAAGTACGGGTGAGGAGCTAAATCTCAGCAAGTCGCAAACCCACTCCAATCCTGCCGAAGTGTGTGTTTCAGGCGAATAGGAAACCACCAGGTGAATAGGAACCCCCTGTGAAGCAGTTGGAACAGTCATTTAAATATTTCAATAAACAAGTAATTGAATCTTTAGTCCTGAATTTTGGCTTTTACAGCCACTAAGTGGATTCTTCGAGCTGTGTGCAACTCACTAGGGTCAACAAGGTGACAGCATAGCAATTGCTCAATGGAATGGACAGGCTAAAAAGCTTTGAATAGTGAAACTACATAACTAATAGCTGGCCAATGGGAAACATTTCTAATCACACAATTTGTTCTGAGAATCTGCTTCCACTGCTTCGTTGGTGGTTTACAACAATTTGGAAGTTATTTTATCTACTGTAGACTTTAACTAAGCTTGTTATTCATCTCCCAGCTCCAAGCATTCACCACAAAACAGAAGCATCTTATTTAGCTCTTCCTTGGACCTCTGATGAGGAACACCATCAGTAACAAGGGCACCAGGAACAACAGCTTTTCTGAAATAATTCAGCTACATGCAACTCCACAGGACAAAGGGAATGGACACAGAGATCCAGTGTGAAGGAGGTGAGACCCCCAACACATGGTCCACAGGTAGAGTATTAGTTTTCTCAACATGCCTGAGCACTAGGCTAACTGCTGATGATATCTGCAGTCTCACTGAGAAAGGCCACCTCCAGCAAACCGAGAGTATGAATTGCTAGTGATAATCAAGGTGGCTATCACTTGAGGGGCCTCTCCAAGGGCCTCTGCCTCTTGTGCACTGTCAATTCTGCGAGGAGAGAATGCTTGGAGGTTTGTCTGATGAAGAGGTTGTGTGAAGAGGAGAAAACAAAATCAACTGTGGAGGATGACAATGAGGCATAGGTATGAAATGTCAATAGGATGAGGGTGAGTGTGAGGATCAGCTGTTCAAATTGGGATATAAGATGGGGTGGGGCTGCAAGGTGTGTTGGTCAGAGTAATCATGTAGGGAAATGTGGGCGTTGACAGGATTATGCCAATCAACACTCCCATCTTTCTGAGGTCACTGAACCCAATTTGAAGGATCAGACTCCTGCTGCTCACTTCCTTCCACCCTTGCTTGTTCTCAGAGGCTGATTTTTCCAGACAACTGTAGGAAGCAGCCAGTAAATGGTTAAAACAAGAACTCCAAAAAGCCAGGAATCAAGCCAATCCAATTCCTGTGGCTGCTGAATCCTCAGGAAATGTGCACTTCAGATACTCTGACCCATTTGCATCCCTTTAATTAGGGACCTTTGCTTGCACTGTGTGACTCATTATCACATCCATAATCTTTGATTGGTCAGAAAACCTGAAAATAGGTCAACGCCTGAATTAAGGAGGCCTGGCAAAATTTGCTTCTCTAACAAACCTGCGGCTACATCCCACCACTCCATTTTGCCTATTGTGCGAGTCTGCTTCAATAAAATTCTGCACATAATTCTGCATTAATAATATTTTAAACTTACACTGGTGTTTATCAGAAAGTTTACTTTCTATAAAGCAATCAGTTTCTGGCAATCAGCAAAATTATTTTCAAAAAAGATTTCTCATCATTACAAATTCAATTCACTCCACTAAAGACTGAAGACACCGGATAATGGAAAGGCTATGGGCCCGGACAACATTTTGACAACAGTACTGAACACTTGTACTCCAGACCCTAGCCAAGCTGTTCTGATACTGTTACAGCACTGGTTTCTACTCAACAATGCGAAAATTTACCCAGGTATGTTCTGTACACAGAAAGCAGGACAAATCCAATCCTGCCAATTACCATATTCGATCATCAGTAAAGTGATCGGATTATTAACAATGCCATCAAGCAGCTCAGGCTGAGCAATAACCTGCTCACCTAAGCTCAGTTTGGACTCTGCCAGGGCCAGTTTCTGACCACAGCCCAGGATCAAGCATGGACAAAAGGGCTGAACTCCAGAGGTGAGATGAGAGTGACTGTCCTTGGCATTAAGGCAGCATGTGATTGAATATGGGATCAAGCAGTCTTAGCCAAACTAGAGTCAATGGAAATCAGGGGTAAAATTCTCTGCCGGTTGGAGCCATACCTAGCACAAAGGAAGACGAATGTGGCAAGTAGGGATAGGCAATAAATATTGCCCTAGGCAGCAAGGCTCAAATCTCATGAATAAATAGAAAAATTGCAATTTTGCTGCAGATCGCTAATAGAAGAACTGAGTTAAGATAACACTTAAAATCAATAAAATCTCTTTGAGCTTTGACAGAGTCAAATGGATTTGAAATATCAACTCTCTTCTCTCCTTACAGGTGATACCAGACCCGCTGAGATTTTCCAGTATTTTCTCTTTCGGGAATAAAATCTCTTGCTTTGCCAACATGTAGCCATGATAGCATTACAATGGGACAGATTACTTTTTATTACAGACTTAATGACCATGAATGAGTGTCAGATTCTTAATGTCCAAGGCCCAACAAACCTGAAATAGCATTGTGCTAACCAAACATATTTTTCTTCATTGCAGCAAATATTTTAAGAACTGGTACACCATAAAATGCAGTAACACTGTGTTACTTTACTTCTAAAGGATTTAAAATGATAGCTATATCCTAAACAAATACTTTAAAGGAATTATCAAATCTCAATAATTCAGCAAAGCAACATTCTTCACTTCTCTCCATCTCTGCAATTGGTGAGGACACTTGCATATGCTCTAGATGATTATTCAAAATTTGAAAAATGATGACCAAATTCACTTTGAAGAATAATTTGGCCTTGGGTCCTTCAGGTTGAAGATTCAGAGCTTGCTGCTTGATGTAGTGCATTCATCATTCAGAGTGATACATCACCTGTCGAGAGCCTCAGGTTAATAATTATTCAAATTAACATGATAACAAGTCTAACATTCTTCCTATGCTAAGGGGATTTTCCCAGTTTTTCGTATTATTTGTACAACCTATTTGGTGATTGTATGTCTCGGTCAGAACGAAAACAGATTTTCCAAAACCTGCACACAAGTGTGTTACAATAGTGTAAGAGGCAGGGTGCCCTTCACAGGATACTGCTACCAATAAATATTACAAAGTAAAACTGGTGTCGCAGTGCACAACTGTCGAACAACGGATCAAGAGGTAAATACTTAATGTATCACATTGTTGGCTTGGCAAATCAGAGATTGCTACGTTTATACATAGGACTAACTTCCCACTGTCATTAGCATTCCCAACAAAGAAAGCAATTACATCCCCTTCCAATAGACCTTTGTTCACAAACTGTATTCACTCATGTTAAGGCAGTGAGACAAAACGTAGTTAAAAATGCTGGTGAACTGGAACTTGAAGTTGTTACCCACAAAACTGGAAATAATAAGCAACTCACCAGCTTTTTTCAATCATCAAGAAACACCTCACATCACATTTATTGCATTGGGAGGTGCCTTGTGCCGGTTAACACCAGGAGCTAAAAATTTGTCTGCTCCTGTTTTCAGGCACAGAGGTCATTATTCTTGACATTCCTCTGCTCGGTCCCATTGAAAGGTTAATGTTTCGGCTTGATGATTTGACGGCAGGTCATCCTCACTCCTTCAATGCTGTCAGACTTGCTGAATATTTCCAGCACTTTCTGCTTTTATTTCAAACTTCCATCATCCACAATATTCTGTAAAGGTACAAGTAGGTGACTCATTCCCAAATGATTCTGGCAATAATGGTTATTTTTCAAATTTAAAGTTACTGCCGATTTAGAGAGCTAATTTTAATAATCTGAATTAACATCCATCCCCCACAACCTGAGTAGCTCTTCCAACTCAAATATCACTGCACTGTGATAAACTGCTGTGGAAAATCTCTACTCTCTTGGTTTAGAGTAGAATTGGCATTAATTCAGTTCTTCTTGCAACAAATCTGCAGTTAAACCCTGAATTTGGAATTAGGGTACAAACTGAGATTGGATATGAAACAGGGGGCAGGGTTTTCAGGCAACAAGGATTCCTGTTCCACCACCAGTACAGTCATGGGAAACATATCCTGACCGATACTGTTTTGTTGTGTGCTTGAGGTCTATAGGGGTTCTTTGGGGCTTTTCCGTTCTCTGAAAATAAGCTGCCTGGGATTTTAGTTTGTTAAAACATTACTGTTTATTTACACTGCCATGTACATATCAGGATATCTACACAAGATTGGAATTCCTGCTTCATTCAGATATCTGTTACTCAATGCTGTGACATTACATCATCACTACAACAGTATCATTTGCTTCTGATGTTAATCCTTTACTCCACATTTGTCCTGACATTTTCATTTATCTCCAGAATTGCCCAGGAATCAAACTTCACAAGATTAATCTCTGAGATGAAACAGAAAAATGCTGGAAAATCTCAGCATCTTTGTGCTTATTTTAGTCTCTGAGGTGCCTTTATCAATCTTCTGATCTTGTTCTGATCTCTTTCCAAGCTCGGGGCAATTCCTTACTATCCCTTCTTTTGAGGTGAATGCTCTTCTCTTGGGTTTCTATATAGCTCTGTCGCATTTCTTTCTCTTCAAGATCTTAGCAATAAGCCCAAGTTTAAGATGATGCCAGAGTGTGGCAACTTCTTGCAAGTTGTGCTCTGCATACCTTCTATCTTTTACTCTCGTTCTATGTTTCTAAAACTTCATTCTAACTCTTTTAAACTCTCTAACAATGCTTTAATGCAATTTCTTCTTCGACTGTAGCACTACATTTTGCACTCTTTCGTTTCCTTTTCTATGAACGGTATGTTCAGTCTGTATAATGTGCAAGAAACAATACTTTTCAGTGTATGTTAATATATGTGACAATAATAAATCAAACTAAATCAAATCAAGTTTTTAGTGGCTTCCAAGGATATTAAGTTCTGTGGTTTCTCCTTATGGTAACCTGGTCTGTCTCAATCCTGAATGATCTCAGTTGTGTGTTGTATCAACTATTGTGCCTTCTTTCTGTTGGTTTCCTACCCATACTATCACCCTGGGTTTCAGCACTGGTAACTCATTTGCCCTGTGCCTGTATTCCAAGTTACTAGCCTATTTATTTCTCTATCCTCACAAGCCTCTTTTAGCCTCTCGTGACTGTTTAAGATAATATTGTGTTAACAGTTCTGTGTAAGAGATGAAAGTTATGTTCTCAATCTCCTTCCCACCAGTAACCCAGCTGGTGATAAACCATTTTGTGGTGGAGAGGTTCAGTAACTGAGAAGAGCTAGATTACGATCTTCATTTTTCTTCAAGAAATCTTTAATGATTCATACACCTCTCAGTCTCTCCATTAGCCTGAGGATAATGAGGTGAACTGGATACTTGAACAAATCCATATTCCTGTGCAGAATTTTGGAGTAATTCATTATCAAATTGTAGATGATTGTCTGACATTACTTGTCACGTGTTGCATACATTACAGAATCATAGAATCCCGACAGTGCAGAAAGTGGCCCTTCAGCCCACCAAGTCTGCACCTTCCACACTCCCACCCAGCCCCTATCCCCTTAGCCCCATCTATTTATCCTGTAGTCCTCTTGCGACTAAGTGGCAACTTAGCATGGCCAATCAACCCAACCCGCTCATGTTTGGACTGTGAATCTGGAGCACCCAGAGGAAACCTGTCCGTACGAGGACGGAATGTGCCAATTTCACACAGACAGTGACCCAAGCCGGGAATCGAACCCAGGTCCCTGATGCTAAGAGGCAGCAGTGCAAACCACTGTGCCACCATGCTACCCTGTTAAATTCTCTTTAATGATTGAATGACTGCCTCTGCCATGATGCTATGCAGTCTGTTTACTCCATCTTGAGTAAACATCATTAGGGAATGTTTTCCTCAAATGAGTCAATTCCCAAGCACTCCACAGCCTTGGTGGAAAAAGTGATGGTAGTTATTTTTGGTCTTGGGTGTCTACAGCACATGCAAGGCAAATTATTTCTTCCATAAAACAAGTATTGCCTGGTCACAAGACTGATTGCAAGGCTCCTGCTCAACATTTTGCTATCCCGAAGTGATCTCGTGAGGACTTTGAAGAATATCAAGCCGAAGTGAACTCAGTATGACTACTGTCAAAGACTGTGAGGTACCTGTTACTGGGATATTGTCTGGCCATCCTTCCATATAATATTCTGTTGCCTATAAATGCTTGCCACATTGCTGCTGTGTTTTCTTGCAATCGCTGAGAAGTTTTGAGTAATTTGGGACATGTACACTAGCACCTCCTCAATGAAGTGTAAATCCTCTTGCTTAGTTCCACCTGATGATATTTGTTAGTGTGTCTGCTATCATTTGAAACTTCCCTTGAATATTTCTGTTATGGAATCATATCTGATTAATCTTAATCTGAACCACTGGATTCTGCACAACATCTTCACAATTTATTTAATGCTGTGTGTGACTAGTGGACTTATGATCCGCTTCAATTCTGAACCGCAATTCTATCATGTAGTCTGAAAATTTTCAGACAGCCACATTGCTGCCAACACTTATTTCTCAATTGAAGCTCATCTTTGCCCAGTTTCTGATAATGACCTTCAGATGCAACAAACTGGTCTATATTTACTGTCTCTCTGCGCTTGAAATAATACTGTCCCTGGACCTGCTGACAATGCATCCGCTGCTACTATGGTTGACAACTCTGGGTCATAATGTGTGAAACTTCAGAGGAGATTTAAAGCAGTTCAATCTTTTCAAATTTATTTTTCTGGGTCACTTCCAGCACCACTGTTAACCACATCTCAAGAACCATCTCAAAAACTCATTGACCTCTGCCAAATTTGGTAAGAACTTGCCATTTGGTTAACTATCCTGAGGATTCTTTGAAGTTCAGTTATGTTCCAAGGTAATGGAAATTTGCTGAATACTTGTGTTTTTGTGGATCTATGGTGTCTTGTACTGTGTGACTTAAAAATTTGACCATATGTTTCACAAATTTATATTTTCTGTTTAACGACTCTCAGGACTGCTCTAACTTGGAACTCATGCTTTTCTCTTGTGCAGCCACGTACACGTATGTTAACAATATGACATATTACTCCTTCCACGCCTTCCAGGGTTTGAGACATTGTTCTATGAAAATTTCTGGAGCGGATACAATTCCGAATGATAATCTATTAAAAAAAACAAACAAATAGCATTGTAAATGTGGTCAGCAATCTGGATTCATTATCCAGAAGCACATCCAATTTGGTGAATAGATTACTGTTGGCTAGGTTGGTGAGACTCTCATCCACTGATGCCATCAGGTGGATCTCATGTTCCACTGATCTGTTTTGTTGATTTAATACATGCAGATTCTTTATAGAGCTGTTTAGCTTTGGGACCGTCACCATTCCCGAACAGTATTTTGTTAACATAGTGAGCAGTGATGTAACTCATTGTTGTTGTCTCTTCTCTTCTCTATTTTATGCTTGACTTTGTCCAAGAGTTTCCCTCAGTCCAAAGAGGCAAATCGGTGCAGCATCAACTTGTAGGGAGATTTGATACTCGGTCTTTAGCATCCTTAAGCCTGCAAATAATTTTGGAAATTCATTCTGGAATGTACTGCTGTAATGCACATCAGCAACTTCATCCACTTCATAGATTATCGTCAATTTTAAACATTTCTTTCTGCTCAGCAAAGAGCATTGTTGATTTGTTTAACATAACAAGGTTCTAAGATTTCTCTATCTTTATACTTCAACTATGGACTTGACTATAGACTCCTACCAGGCATGTCTAGGCTCCTAGCAAGATGGTGTAATTTGATGGATCGGGGTTGCAATGCAATCTGCATGAGCCAAACAAAACAGAAACACCTGCTCCAATGTCATGTTTAGACTCTTATGGGCTGTCCATCCACTTTGAGTGTCACGCTCCAGTGTTTATTTGCACTTGTCATTACTCTCTCCTAAAAAGGAATTAATTCCTTTATCTCTGGTTCTTCCACTTCTCATATTTGGCTTTGGTTTAAAACTTTCTCCATCTTCTTACAGGTTGTCAGCAGCTTTGAACAACAAACAGTCCTAAAATGACCAACTTTTCCACAGTTGCAGCATTAATCTCCACTCTTTCTGCTTATGCAGCTTGTTCTTCCCACATCAGCAACAATTCAACAATCCAGCTGGTACACATTAACCCATTCTGGTGTTCTTAGGCTTTGGTGTACTTCCCTTATTATTCCCTGAATGCTAAATGGCCAGAGACCTGCTGGCCAGCCAGTATTGCCAAGACTGAAGGGCGGCATGGTAGCACAGAGGTTAGCACTGCTGCTTCACAGCTCCAGGGACCTGGGTTCAATTCCTGGCTTGGGTCACTGTCTGTGTGGAGTCTGCACATTCTCCTTGTGTCTGCGTGGGTTTCCTCCAGGTGCTCTGGTTTCCTCCCACAGTGCAAAAATGTGTGGGTTAAGTTCATTGGCCATGCTAAAATTGCCCTTAGTGGCCTGAGGTGCATACGTTATAGGGATTAGTGGGTCAATATGTAGGGATATGGGGGTAAGGCCTAGGTGGGATTTTAGTCGGTGCAGATTCAATGGGCTGAATGGCCTCTTTCTGTACTGCAGGGATTCTAAGACACTCTAAGTCTAAGTCAACAGTGGAGCCTGGCTAACAGGTCCAAAGGACAAGGACGTGATGGGGATGGAGGTGAGATCAGGATTGCAAAGTTGATGGGGAGGGTTAAGGATATCCTTGTGCTGGGGAAGTGGGGAGGTTGTGCCTCCATTGGAGACCGAGGTTGCCTCCCACTTGTCCAACACCAGTTCGCCCAATAAAAGCTGCCAGGCTACGCAGTTGGCATGGATCGCCTGCTGACATAGGTAAAATAATAATGGGATGGAATGTGGCACTTGGACTTCAATAGGTCCAAAGTTGGTCCAGCCTACCCAACATCCTCCTTGTAAAGACTGGATGGGATGGGGGGCTGGCCAGCGTGCAGGTCACGTGTTACACTTAATGAATAACACCCCCTACAAACTTACCAGTGGGGAGGTGTAAAATTCTATGTCAAGTAACGTTCTGTGGAAGAGGCCAAAACTGCTTCACATTAATAGTAAGCTTGTAGTTTAACTACAAAATCATGCTGTAGCTGAGCAAGTTGCTGTCAGACTGAGAATCCATGCTCAGTTCCACTATCTCCAAAATTTAGGTATATTTTCCTCCAAGTTGTCTTTTTGGCTATTTAAATATTTAATTTATATCTTACAGCACCTTGTCTTTTGTCTTACTTATTCATGGAAATGTGGGTTTATTTTGCAAGGCCAGCATTTATGGTCAATCTCTAATATGTTAAAAAGTTTCATTTGTTTATAGCTTCTTGATTGAATGACTAAGGTTTGCCAATGTAGCCAATTTTACCCCTATACTTGCATACAGTTTAGGGACAATTGGCCAACTGACATAGCTGGTAACAAAATGTAATATTCAAAATTAGTTTCATCTGTCTATACCGCTTCTGATTCAGTGTGGAGAAGCATGTCCAAATTTGTAAACATTTTCCTTAAACTTCAGTTTAAAAGTACATGAATTGGGTAATAAAACAAGTCTGAAATGTTTGCACACTTTACAAGCTGAACTATTAAAATCTGACTGTCTTTAGATATTATAGTCAAGATGTGCTGTCAAATTCGACACGTTAATCCTCAGATTACAAAATTTATATTTTTTAAAAAAGAGCAACTTAAACCAATATCAGACAGAGCTTCCTTTAGTTTTTATTTATTCTGTGAAAATAACAATTCATTACAATTCATGAGGAGTGATTCAACATAGTAAGAAGTAAATGGGTTGTTTGACTAGTCAGCATTTTGTTTATATACAATTCAGTAATCAATGGGAATTTCCCCTCACGCTCTATTAATGGAAGTTAAAAGAAAAAAATGAAGAAAGTAACATTTTTAAAATGTTTTCAATGGTATATTTAAAATAATGCAAAAGAGTAAAAACTAAATATTTGTTTTGAGTGCATTCATCCTAAATTAGTCTTAATAAGCCATATTTTTATCAATGTCCTCCAATCTTCATAACCTCAAAGTGTTATCCAAAATGGTAGGCATTTTACAATCTAATTTTACAACAGAAGTGACCCCCTTTAATAATTAATGAAACTGCATGCCACTCTTCAAACCTCATTTACCATTTTGGACTCAGTACAGCATCAGTTGAAGATTTTAGAAATCAGCTGATAAAACATGAAACACAATTTGCAACTGCACACATTTTAGATTCCTCTGAAAGATGACAAATGTTTCATTTCTGCCTAATTTCACCATTATCCTTATAACCTGAAGAGACAGTTCCTTATGTTCCCCTTTGAGACAAATTCTAAATCCACGCTTCATCCAAAATACCACAGCAGGTTTTGTTTAGGTAGTATGCTCAAGAAAAAAAATATACAAAAACACTTAGGTGCATTCATCATGTTCTGTCGCAGCTTCTTACAAGTGATGTACTTGAGGAATGAGTAGTGCATGTAAACATTCAAGCAATTGGAAAGAACTGATGATGTTGTTGGCTCACAGTTGTCTTCAACATAATGAGAAGAAGCTCTCCATCCCTCTCTTTACATAGGGCATATTCTCAGTTAGAATGTCTGCCCTTCTACCACCTCAATGTTACATTATAACCATATTTGTTTGTCTGTAAACTGTACGATGCATTTTCTTGCACTGTTTGGATCTATGCTGCATAAATACACAAAAATAATTCAAGATTAGGCAAAAGAAGAATTAAATCACACCATGAAGCAGCTTCATCTTTCCCCCAATAGTTGAGTTTGAATTCAGTGGCAAAAAGCAAAGTCATCATTCAACAAAAACATGTGATTGTGTGGCAGTAAATAATCAAATGCTTCTGGATTTACAAGAGGAAGAATATTAAAATGCAGTACAAGCATAATTTCAGCTTATGGAGAGGACAGGGATAGCCAAAAGCAGTTTACAGTTTGCAGCCCAAAATTTAATTTCTCAGCAATACACAGCACATGGTTCTGTAAATTAGCAGTGAGTTGCATTTGTGAGTAAATGATTGGAACACACAGAACCATAGAAGCCCTACCATGTAGAAATAGGCCATTGAGTCTGTGCTGACTCTCTGAAAAGAGCATTCCATTTGGGCCCTCCCCTCTGCCTTTTCCCCATAATGCTACGTATTTACATAGAATCATAGAAACTAGCAGCAGTAGGCCATTTAGCCCTTCAAGACTGTTCCATCATTCATTTTGATCCTGGATGATCATCAAATTCATTATCCTGATCCCCCTTTTACCCCATATCCCTTGATCCTTTTAGTCCTTAGAGCTATATCGAATTTTGTCTTGAAATCACATAATGTTTTGGCCTCAACTACATTCTGTGGTAGTGAATTTCACACATTCACCACCCTCTGGGTGAAGAGATTTCTCCTCACTCAGTTCTAAAAGGTTTATCCTATATCCTCAAGCTATGACCCCTAATTCTGGACTCCCCGCCATTGGAAACATTCTTTTGGAATCTACCCTGCTTAACCCTGTTAGAATTTTATAAGTTTCCATGAGATCCCCTCTCAGTCTTCTAAACTCCAGTGAATACAATCCTAGCTGACTTAGTTTCACCTCAAATGACAGACCTATCATCCCAGGAATCAGCCTGGTAAACCTTTGCTGCACTCCCTCTATAGCAAGGACATCCTTCCTTAGATAAGGACACAAATCTGCACACAATAATCCAGGTGTGGGATCACCAATGCCCTATACAATTACAGCAAATATCCCTATCGCTATACTCAAATCCTCTCACAATGGAAGCTAACATATCAATTGCCTTCTTTACTGCCTGCTGGATCTGTGCACTTACTTTTAGCAATTGATGCACAAGGACTCCAAGGTCTCACTGAGTATCCACTCTCAATTTACACCCATTCAAGTAATAATCTTTCTTCCTATTATTGCTATCAAAGTGGATAACCTCACATTTATCCACATGATACTGCACCTGTCGTCCGGATGCCCATATACACAGCCTGTATCACGCTGAAACATCCCTGCATCCTTCTCACAGCTCACTTTCCCATCCAACTTAGTATCATCTGCAAATTTGGAGATAATACATTCAGTTCCCTCTTCCAAATCATTAATATATAATGTGAACGATTGGGGTCCTAGCACAGATCCCTGCGGAACCCCATTGGACACGGACTGCCAATCAGAAAAAGATCCATTAATGGCAACTCTTTGCTTCCTAATCTACGAACCAGCTTTCTATCCATCTCAAGACATTACCTGCAATCCCACGTGCTTTAACTTTACATAGTAATCTGTTATGTGAGACCTTATCGAAAGCCTTCTGAAAGTCTAAATAACCAAATCCATTGGTTCTCCTCGGGCAACTCTACTAGTTACATCATATCATGCCATGACTAATGCACCTAACCTACAATCTTTGGAGAGTGGGAAGGAACTGGAACATCCATGATGACACGGGGACAACGTGCCACGCAGACAGCCACCCAAGGCTGGAATCAAACCCGAATCCCTGGTGTTGTGAGGCAGCAGTGCTAACCACTGTTCCGTCTTTGATGAAATTCAGCTCAAATCTGTCAATCTCTTTTACATTTCACAGACTCCTACTGTGAAAAACAGCAGCATCACATGACAAAAAAAATTCATTGAATTGTCTTGCAAGCTGTTGTGCAGATTTTTATATGTGTAAAATTGGAGTGCTGGCTATTTTCTTGACCTAAAATGATAAGCAACCATGAGACCTAAATCATCAAATTTCTGGTTAGAGGCAACTCTGCATCCTGATCAGCAAAATGCCTGAAGGTGTAAATAAATTCAGGGGTCATTGTTGAATTCTTCTACTTCAATAAAACTGGCACCAGTCTTCTGGTGAACATTGGTAATTTTCCAGGGAAAATGATTAGTGCATTTATCTTGGCTGTGTCTACTTTCTTCATGCCAACTGAAATATATGTCATTTTTCTACAGTGTCATAATGTGGTCCAGCTGTTTAAAAAATCCTGAATTGTCATTAGCATAGAGGAGAAATTCCTCAGGAATACTCTGAATTTTCCCGAATTTTCCATATAAACATTTGACGCAGAACTTCTGTCAAATGGAAGGAACAGAAATTAAATACAACTTTTATTAATACCTGAAATTAGCCTTTTTCTGTGGTGTTGCTCACAGTTAGTTGAAGACAATGACATGTCCTTCACCTACGTTTATATTAACAAGCTAATATATGCAACAGTGCCACCAGTGAAGTGCAAAGAACGACAGGTGTCTGGATTTTATTAAACTGAGGAAAGAGTGCCATCCTCTGGAAACAGTTAGAATAACATACATTAGCAATACTATTGCAATCACTGGGACTGTTGTAGTATTAATGATTTGAGACACCTTTAGACTATGAGAAGGCAAAAAAGTATGAAGTTTAGCCTCAGCAGGACATAAAAGTCTTAGAAGGTGCTCAGCTCAAGGTGCAATTTGACAGGAATTTCTTACGAAAATGTACATTTGTGTGAAGTAAGGAGTGCTTGATTCTTGCATGAGTTTGGGTCAAGTTTTTAAAGTTGACACTAAAGGGATGGTAGTTTAATATAGCCTCTTCATGCATATGGAATACTGCTGCAGATGTTGCAGATATGGGCAGCACGGTAGCACAGTGGTTAGCACTGCTGCTTCACAGCTCCAGGGTCCTGGGTTCAATTCTTGGCTCGGGTCACTGTCTGTGTGGAGTCTGCACATTCTCCTCGTGGCTACGTGGGTTTCCTCCCACAGTCCAAAAATGAGCGGGTTAGGTTGATTGGCCACGCTAAGAAATTGCCCCTTAGTGTCCATGGTAGCGGAGGTTAGAGGGATTAGTGGGTATAATATGTAGGGATATGGGGGTAGGGCCTGGGTGGGATTGTGTTCGGTGCAGACTCGATGGGCCAAAGGGCCTCTTTCTGCACTGTAGGGTTCTATGATTCTATGTTCAATGCATCCAAGGATAGCATAATTAACAGTATATTTCTGAAAAGTGGAATGTAGAATTAACCAAATGAGCAGAAAGCTAACATAGCCAAATAAATGGGGAGATACCTGATTGGTGGGAATGAAGGATAAACAAGAAACAAAAGTACACATTTAATGGTGAGAATGAAAATGACAGATTTTTTTTTCAAAATGGATTGAATGATTGGATTGATTTATCAAGAATGATAGTAAAATCTTTACATAAGAACAATTTAAGTATTGAGGTGGGGTTCCCATTATAAACACTGACAAATGAATCATTCAATCAGAGGACTTTTACAGCTCAGAAGGGGGCTCATTCGGTGCATGCTGGCAAGAGCAATCCATCTAGTCCTAATATCCCATCCTTTTTCCACAGCCCTGCAATTTGTTTTTCTGTCAGACGTTTTACCATTCCCTTTCAAGACAGAAGTAAATCTGCCTTTACCACCCTTCCAAGCAGTGCATTCCAGATCCTAACCACTCATTGCATACAAATTTTCCTCACGTCACCTTTAGTTATTTAGCCCATCACTTTCAAACCAAGTCCTCTGCTTGAGAACAGTTCCGCACTAACTATTCGATCTCCAGCCCTCAGGGTGAACAGTTCTATCAAATTTCCTCTCAATTTTATCTTCTCTAAGAACAGCTTCTCCAATTTATCCAAGTAGCTCAAGTCCTTCATCCCTGGAAAAGTGTTTTTCCACACCCTCTCTAAAGCTTTAACATCCTTCCTAAAGTGCAGTGTCCAGAATTGGACAAGATACTCCAGTTGCGGCAAAACCAAGCTCTTACAAAGGCTTATGATAACTTGCTTGCTTTTGTACCCTGCGCCACTATTCATAAAGCTCCGGGACCGTATGTCATTTAAGCTCCTCAAGCCCTACCAACTTCAATGATTTTTACACATATATCCCCCATATGTCTTTGTTCCTGCATCCCGTTTAGAACTGTACTCCACATACTGTTTCTCCACCTGCTGATCACAAATGCACTAGTTGCACAGCCCTGACTTAAATTTCATTTGCCACTTGTTCAACATACCACCATTTCTTATGTTCTCCTGAAAGCTCATCACTATCCTCCTCAAAGTTTATGACACTCCCAAATTTTGTGCCATCTGCAAATTATGAAATTGTGCCCTGAACAACCAAGTGCAAGCAAGAAAAGCAGTGACTTGAGTGTTGCTTATGGACTCCCAGGTGGGTCACTGTTGAAAGGCACTCTGTGCCTGATTGAAGGACCTGGCCACAGGAAGAAGGCAGGATGCTGTGTGCCACATGCTGCCCTTGCTGTGGAATGCTCCATCCCACCCAGCAAACCCCCTTTTGCCTAGGTTGTTGGTGATCTTAGACCTCAGGTGAGTGTGGTACCAGCGGCATCTCGGCCTTTTGGCTAAGATGCAAATAAGATCAAGCCCTGGAGGAGGAGCTACACCTACTCCAATCAGCTTGGATCATGTAGATCAAGCCCAAGACAGGAGGTGAGAGCCCTGTCTTGTCAGCTTGGATCAGGAATGTCCCAACTTGTTGGGACTCTGAATTGGGTTTAATTTGACTTGATTGGATTGGAATAAAGCTTAAAAAAAAAAGCCACTGTCTCCCAATGGCGCTGCTAATCAATGACCAGATGCCAGTCTCTGATTAGCCAGCAGCTCTCAGTGGGTGAGACATCTGCCATCTGTTCATTTTAATGCACGGTCCTTCCCCAAAGAAAGCCACACCAGTTTCTCACCAGCTCTTCAGCCAGCAAGAAGACCCCAACACTGCCCAAATTAATTTTGCAAGTAATATACAAACTATTTCTACAGAATATTTAACACAAAGAATTTAGTGAGCGAGGGACTTTTTGTGTCATTAGAGAAGACATACTTTTCTAGTATGTTAAAATAAGAACATTGAGCAACCCAAGAGAGGAAACAGGAGACAGCAAGAGCTGGAGACACTGCTCAGCACCAGGGAGACTGAGAATTTCCTGAAAATTCCAGGGAGGGGCCACCCTACAGGCTGTGAAACTTCAGAAGAGCAGATTGTTGCCTTCCAGAAGAGTAAGAAGAGGCAGGAAGTGCAAAAGTTTTTGCACGCTCTGGAGCTGGAACTCAGCATTGGAGACAGCTGAAAGTGATGGCCCTTTATGGAATGCAGTCCAGCCCATGACATCAATGAGCAAGGGACTGGTCAAATGGGAAGAGCACTGAAATACAGTCTTTCCAGGAGATTCCATACTCAGGGGGACAAGCAAGTGTTGCTCTAACAATTATCATGAGCCACACCAGGTTATTTCCTTGAAAATTTGCAAGACCATCACGCGACAGGGTATATATTCTGCAGTGGAGGAAGCAAACCACAGATTGCGTTACATGTCAGTACAAGCAACATAAAGGCGGCACATTTAAAGTTTTAAGGTCAAACTTTCAAGGCCTAGGGAGGAAGATAATAAGTACAGTCTCGAATGTAGTAATCTCTGGATTACTCCAAATGTCAGAGTAGAAATAAGAAGATATGTTGATCGATGCGAGGCTTGAGGCATGGTCCAGGAAGGATAGTGTCAGATATTTGGCACAGTGGAAACAGTTGAGTGGCAGAAAGCACTTCTCATAATAGTGGATTGTATCTCAGCTGGAACAAATTACCTTGCAGGGAAGTTGACAAGTATGATTGGTGAGGGTTTAAACTTAACTTGCTGAGGGATGGGCACTAGCGTACAGAAGCACAAAAGATGGAATAAAACGTTTAAAGGTTTAATATGTTGGATAGAACTAGTAAAGGAAGAAGTAACATATTAGATAGGAGCAGACTAAGAAGGACTATAAGGAATACAAGACAGGTTTAGAATCTATGTAGGAAAGTGGGGTAGTTAGTGAGCAAATGTAGATATAATTATGTGGGAACAGATAAGCACTGGGTGAATACATATTATTCAGATACCAGGGTGGAATTTTCCCATCCTGCCTGCCAAGGGAATCGTAGCGGGCAGGGGGCAGACCATGCAAAGATCTATTGACCTCAGGCAGGATTTTCTGGCCTTGGGGTGAGCACGGCCAGGAAGTCCTACCCAAAGTATTCAGAATAGAAAGGGAAGGAGAAAAGGAAGTTAGAGTCGCTATACTGATGAGTGAAGACATTGACACATAACTTCCTGGCTGCCCTGCATCGGATTTGGGGGGGGCACCCCAAGGATGCACTGGGGAATCCCCCTCGAAGGATCCCAGGTGAACGCTGACCAGGCAATCGTCCAAAAGGATTAACTTCCCCTGGAAAATTGCGTTGGGTTGGGAACCATCCAAAAGTGATATTAATCACTAACCTCAGATGGTTCTGCCAGTTTTACACCAATAGGTAAACTGAAAGATTTAGAAGAAATAAAAGCACTTTGAACTTCAGTATAACTATGTTAAACACCCAGACCGAGCCCCGCATGGGACACCCCTACACTCTCGACTCCCTTCTGACCAACGAATCAACCCCCAGAGTATTCCCAACATCCCTGAGATCCTCACCCACCCCACACTCAGGTGCATGGGATTCACCCACCTCATTATAGGCTCAACTCTAAGTGCCCCTCTTCCTCCACAGAGCAGACTTAATCCGCCCCCCCCAAACACCCACCGCCAAGCAGGCCCAAACTCTGAAGCAGAGACAACTGCCCTCCCTCTCCCCGCAAGTCAAACTCTCATCAACTTACTAGACAGGTACCTCCTCCCTGGCCTGTCAGCTTCACTGGACCCTTTAAACATCCCTGCATTCCGGAGGGAGGTTTGCATTCCCTCCACAAGCCCAGATTTGCACTGTGGTCTTCAGGGTCTCTTTCACTGCAGGCTCCTAACAGCTCCAGCCAGCGGAGGTTTGAACGAAGTGTTCCAGAGCGCACACTTTAATAGTAAAGTGTGCTTTAAACTCTTATATTTCCAGGAGACATTACTTTCCACAGCTGGGTGAAAGTTATGACCCACTGCAGTCTTTCAAGAGAGAATGTCCTGAAGGGGCAAGCATAGAATCCATTTGATTAATATTGAGAGACAAACAGGGTATGAAAATAACCTTCTGGGAATATGGAGGAGAAAATCTGGAAGGAAGTCACAGGGATGTGCGAGAACTGTTGAGTGGTAATACTGTGGTTCTTTATTTACCCAAATGTTGACTGGGAGAATGTCAGAATGAAGAGTAAGAAAGTGAGGAATCTTGGAAATGTGTTCAAGAAAACTTCCTTGACCAGAATATTCTTGGTCCAACCAGAAAAGAGGCATTATTGGATATGGTACTGGGGAATGAGGTGGGCCGAGTAGACCAGACACCTTTGCAAGAACACTTGGGTAACAGTGATCATTGTATCATAAAACTTAGATTAGAAATGCAGAACAGCAAGGACAGCAAGGAATAATCTAAAGTAGAATTTCTAAGTTCAAAGATAGCTAACTTCAAAGGGATAAGGGGGAACCTTTCCAGGGAAAATGGAAAATAAATGGTTAACAGGAACAACTGTAACAAAATAATTGATGATTTTTAAGGAAGGGATATTTGAATAGTGTTGAAAAAAGAGACATATTGCTAAAGTGTTTCATCTTGCACTCCTCAGGACAAACACAAAGTACCAAACTTCAAATGATCGCAATAACTTATACCACAGGAGAAATGGTACAGGTTAACTGGCAAGTCAACTCTACTTGGTTGAGTAGTAGCCATGTTAAAGTAACACTGATGACTTGCAGATTGGGGCAATTTTGGTATGGATCAGCACATAAGTATTAGAAGTTGTGTGTTAATTTTATAGGACATGTATTGGCCTCGATTCTAACATACAGAGCACAAGAATGGTGCCAATCCTTCACTACACTTAGACTGTGGGCAAGTGTATGGTTTTTGCATTGTCAGTTGTACTAATGTTACTATTCCAAAGGAAACGAATAACTGGAAATTGAAAGTTCTCTTTAAAAGTAATAGCTAAATGGATGGCACAACAAATTTTCACATTTTACAGCGCTTACTATAACAAAAAACTGAAAACACTATTGACTAAATACTATTTTTGCAACTTTTTTTCTTTAAACCATAGAACAGAATAACCTCGACTGAAAAATATACATTTCACCAATATTCATTAAATCATCCTTAAGGAGACATTAAATTCTCAAAAAAACTACCTGAAGTGGTCCTAGCTGTTGAGGGTTTAATTCTATTCTTTTATTTTCTAAGACTGGTAATCTCCTACTCCAGAAGTATCCCTCATGATGGGAACATTACTGGAGACTGTTAGAGACCAGATCAGAAACTCAAGGTAGATTATGAGCTTAGACTCAACCCCAACTATTTTTGATTTTGTCACTAGTGTGAGATATGATTGCAGTGGAGGAAGTGAACCACAAATTGTGGTCCATGTCAGTACAAGCAACATAAAGGTGTCACATTTGACATCTTAAGGTCAAACTTTAGCTTCATAATTTCAGCAGTGGAAAGTGATGTCCACTGGAAATACAAGTGTTTAAAGCACACTTTACTAACACCAAGGTCATTCTCCAGATATGATTCTACTTACTCACTAGGAAGTTTATATTAAAACAAGTTTTATTTAACACTATAGTTTAACTATAACAAAAAGACTCAGCATAACTTTTTACCAATTGAAATACTTAAACAAGATATTAGTTCAAATTTAAACAGTAGTCCTCATAGCCTTAAAACCCTTTTCAGAATCAGTTAGCAAAAACACATAAGCTTACATGGGTTGCCAGTCTTCAAGCCTTTTAAGCTCTCTGGAGAGATATATTACTTTCTAACAGGTCCCTAACTTCTATCTCGAGAGAGAGAGAGAGAGAGAGAGAGAAGAGCTGCTGCTTCTTGCCAATCCACAATGAATCTGCCTAGTTTTCTTTCCTTCTCACTCCTCCCATTAGCACATAACACATTCTTGTCAAACAACCTAATTAAACCTTACTCTGAAACCCCAGGGGACAACCCAAAAAGTAACTAGAAGCAATTATTCTTCAGCATTCTCAGCAGATGGGCTACTCAAGCAGACACAGTGGCATCATAAGTGGCACCATAATCACAGCTGAAGTTTAAAATATTTCCTTGGCAAGAAACATAACACAAATACATTTCTTAAAGATACAGTATCATCACAAAACCTTCCCCTTCCAGTGTAAGTTAGGCAATTTTTCTGGGCTAGTTTTAACTTCTCACAAATTTCATCTTTTCAATCTGATGCAGGCCTCTATTTGGGTTCTGGTGTGGTGAGCCAAAGGGACTTTTGCTTCCAGCTGCATTCTCTCTCCTGGGCTGTGGCAGTCTATTCATCTGTCTACAATATTAGTGAAATTTTAGGAAAGCATGTAACTGGATCTTTACAGTGGCTTCCTTCACACCCTTCCCATGGCAACATGAATCATAGGAGCCTTGTATCCAGGTAGAAATGCTGGATATCTGTTCTTTAGACCTCAACAATAATCTATCCTGGAATCAAACGGACAGTTCAAAGGACTTCCAGTCTATCCACCAGCATCACCATGTTTTTACCATTGTCTACAAGAATGAACCTTTTGTTATTCATTCATGGGATGTGGGCATCGTGAGATAGGGCAGCATTTACTGCTTATCCCTAATTGCCCTGGAGGTGGTGGTAGTAAGCTGTTTTCGCGAACTGTTACAGTCCACGTGGTGTAGGTACACCCATTATGCTATTAGGGAGGGAATTCCAGAAATTTACCCTATGACAGTGAAGAAATAGTGATATTTTTCCAAGTCATGATGTGCGACTTGGGAGGGAACTTCCAGGTGATAGTGTTTCTATGTGTCTGCTGTAGATAGTAGTATTCATGGGTTTGGAAAGCACCAAGGAACTTTGATAAGTAATATATCATGCAACTTACCTGTAAAAGAATCTAAACTTTCCTTGAATCTTTAGCAGCCCCATCATTGGTTGTCAGGCAGACTAACAGAAATCATATAACTGCTTCATTTTACCCTACGTTTAAAGACAGAGTCCCAAGACATAATAACCCTCATAATTGTAACATTAGTTAGTGCAGCACCCTCCACAGGATAGTTGAGAGATGTAAAAGTGGGGCAATATGTAATTCCTTCATCAATCACATGGGGAAACCTTAATGGAGATGCACAAATTCTGAATGAGAAAGTTCAAGTTAGACTAGTTAATTCAGTGCCAAATCAAAAAAAAAGGAGTTGGAGTAGACTATTTGCTCAGCCATCAAAAAGAAAATGGCTGACTGGTTACCTCAAACCACCAATCCACATATTCCTTAATCAATTAATACCCAAAATTCTACTGCTCTCTGTAAAACCATAGAAAAATAAACTAAAGGGAAGGAAAGGAAGATGGCATTAAGACAGAAAGAGAGAGATAAGAGACAGAAAAAAGTACTTTTTTATTAACTCCAAAAGTAACTAGAATTTATAGAAATGTGACTTTACAAAAAAAAACTTTCAGTGATGGAGAAAGGCTTTGATAGAAATTAAAACTTACCCAATTGCGCTAGAATGGGCAAGCCTCAACTTTTCTGCCCAATTAGAAGTAACCACAACTTTTTGTGTTCCAGACATTTCAATGGAGGGCAAGACACTGATAGCAAAGATCCTAGAAAAGCAGAGCAAGTCAGACAGCAACTGCCTGATTTCCACATGCGCGGTTGCTGGTTTATACTTTAATAATAGCGTGCGCCATTAGACTCATGGTTTGTTTCACCGCAAAATCCCAACCTATGTTTGTATAAGAGCTATTTGTTACAGCTGCTGCTAACCCTAGTGGGCATTATCAAATTTCTTCAGTTCTTGCAGTACGAAGGAAATGAGGAGGCAGAATTATTCCCTGAAGTGCCAAAAAGATTATTTAATAAAGCAAAATGGTGGCAATTTCTACTGGAAGTGGGGACAAAAAACATTGGAAGCAAGGTGTAATTTCCTCCCTCCAGCTAATGGACAATCACAAAAACACAGTTTTGTATTTTTACTGCCAAAACTTAGCCCAAAATACCATCAACAGAGATCTCTCAGCAACTGAGTTTGCTCCATCAGCTGCTTTCATTTATAGTCAGAGTTAGCTCATAATCCAAAGAGGAATTGCAAAGATTTCATACCTTCCAAGAAAAGCAGCACTGTTTAACTATCTTTGGGTTCCATACCTCACAGGGGCAATTCTCTCAAAAAAAAATTCGAAGTGTCGAATTTGTGTAAAAACTGGAGGAAATCATGCTGGTTCTTTCAGCGGGAGTTTCAAAATGAATCTTCCACACTTTGTGCACTGCTGAACGCACCAGCTTGATTCATTCCAGAAATCAGTGGGTAGGGCCTATCCCCACTCGACAGTTGGCAGCATTGTACTGAACAGGCCACTGCGCACGCGCCAATCTGTCAGCACGGAGATCAGCGCAGTAGTCCCTTGTCTGCTGGGCTCCCAATTGCTGGCCAGCTCACTCGCTGCCCAGCCCCATACCCCCATAACACCGGCCCTCTCATCCCCCAGACATATGCAGGCCAACCTTGATCCCCCTCCCTATCTTTCCGGCCCAGCCTACCCCACAACATCCCCCCCCACCACCCCTCAAAAAGCAGGCTGCCCCCCACACCCCCAACCCCGATGGCCAGCCCTGGTCGCTGGCCTCCCCTCCCGATCCAGACTGCAGAGTGGCAGTGGGACCCCACCCCACCCAGAGGACCCACTACCCTGATCAGACCCAACCCCCCTGATCAGGACTTGCCCCCCTGATCAGGTCCCACCCCCTTGGCATTGTCCCATGCCTGGTTTAGCTGTGTGAAGGTGCTCCTTGGTCATTACCTTTTCGGCAGAGCAAGTAGGTCCAGTTTGGCACTGACAAGGTGCCAATGCCCAGGGGCAATTCCTGGCACCCAAACCACTGGGGGGCCTCAATTGCCTCCCCTTCTCTCATAAGAACATAAGAAATAGGAGCAGGAGTAGGCCATCTAGCCCTTCGAGCCTGCCCCGCCATTCAATAAGATCATGGCTGATCTGTCGTGGCTCAGTTCCACATTCCCGCCCTCTCCCCATAACCCTTAATCCCCTCTCTTATCAAAAACCCATCAACCCGCGTCTTAAAAATATTTAGCGAGGCAGCCTCCACCACTTCAACGGGCAGAGAATCCAGAGATTCACCACCCTTTGAGTGAAGTTGTTCCTCCTCAACTCCATTCTAAACTGCCCCCTAGTCCTACTGTCCTTTCTGAGCGGGAAGAGTCTCTCCACCTCTATCCTATCCATCATCTTATATGTCTCAATGAGATCTCCCCTCATTCTTCTAAACTCTAACGAGTACAAGCCTAGTTTATTCAGCCTCTCCTCATAGCTCAACCCCCTCAACTCCGGTATCAGCCTAGTAAACCTCCTCTGCACTCCCTCCAAGGCCAAAATATCCTTGCGTAAGTGTGGCAACCAAAACTGCACACAGTACTTCAGCTGCGGCTTCACCAATGCCCTATACAGCTGCAGCAAGACCTCCCTACTTTTATATTCAATCCCCCTCGCTATGAAGGCCAGCATCCCATTCGCCTTCCTGACCACCTGTTGCACCTGCAGGCTGGGTTTTTGCGACTCATGCACAAGGACCCCGAGGTCCCTTTGCACCGTCGCCTGCTGCAGTTTTTCGCCACGTAAGTAATAGTCCTTCCTACCATTATTCCTACCAAAGTGGACCACCTCGCACTTGCCAACATTGAATTCCATTTGCCAGTTCCTGGCCCATTCGCCCAGCCTATCTAGATCCTTCTGCAGACTCTCCACACCCTCCACGCAATTTGCCGTTCCACCAATCTTGGTGTCATCAGCAAATTTCGACACCATACACTCAGTTCCCTCCTCCAGATCATCTATATAAATGGTGAATAGCTGAGGCCCCAGCACCGACCCCTCCAGCGGGTCAAACTGCTAGCTCCCCATTAGTGAGGAGCTATAGTAAACCCAACTGGAGTGAAATACTCCTGGTGTGGTGTGGGGGTGGGGAGAGGCTAATGGGCCTGGAAATTCCAGTCCTGAGCCCACTAATTATATTTAAATAATTTGCTGAATATATAACCGTAATTCCTGCGCTGGGAAACATGCCCAGACGCCCAGCGCAAATTGACTGCCACTACAGTCTTCCTTCTCACTGCATGAAAAAAGCAGTGCAACGGGATGGGAGACTTGCCCTTCCACTCCACCCTTCCCCCACCACCATAGCTTTTATGACTACAAATACTTACTTTCATTTTATAGTATACGCAGCTCCAAATTTAAAGCTTAGAATGGAAAGTAATTGAAAACTATATTGAACAAAAGTACTCCGTCATTTGTTTAATTGGATATTGCACAAATGGATAGTTACAACGGATCTAACTCTAAATATTGAGTAATTTTAACACGTATGACATCTACAACGTTTAATTACATTTAACCCAAAGTGGAATTGGCTTCAGAGACTGCTTGAAAATATTGCAGATTTAAAAACTGAAGGATACTTGTTCAGAGTATCATAAGAAAAAGCAAAGCAATGTCATGAGAAGTGATTTGAAGAATTTGGCATTGAGACTATAACACAATTTGGACCAAAAGTACCTATATCAGTAGCTTGGCAAACTAGTTTGCTATTGCACAACAAGTTAGTATTGGAAAGTTGGCTACAAACATATGATCAATGTTAAAAGGAAATATTCCTGCACCCAAGAGAAATTTTCCTTCCAATTTCTTTTCCTCTCGAAGGTGAACAATGCTGGTTCATGCTTTCATCAGCCACCTGTATTGGCTATTCTTCACAGGAGAGCTTAGAAATCAACTTTTGATGAGTTACGATACTATTGGGTATCATAGTTGAGCGTAATTCTGTTGCTGCGAGCCAATATCCACAAGCAAGATCATTAAAATTCACCAAAGATATTAATCTTAAGCCAATTTTTAACTTCCCAGGCATACTGCACTTTCCCGCCTTAACATATGTGAACTAACTCAGCATTCAAGGGTAGAAAAACATTTTTTTAAGCAACAATATATATGTTCTTGAACTTACTACCCGAAAGGGTTGTGAATGAAGATGCAATAACAACTTTCAAAAGAGAATTGGTTATATGCTGGAAAAGGAAAATATTATAGAACTATGAGGAAAGAACAAATGCATGGTACTAACTGGATAGCTCCAAGACCTGGCACAAGTACATCAGGTCAAGTTGATTCCTTCTGTGCTGTAACCTATGATTCAACAAGGGATCAAAATGGATTATTGGAGTCTAATTGGCTCAGTATTTATTATGTTCTTCGCTTACTCACTAAACAACTGGGCCTACTGGATGGGTCTTTCAAGATCCAGGCATAATGCAGATAATTGTACCAAACTTTGAGGTGTGATCCATGATGACTTATTGGATGCCAACCTTTCCCACTATTTCTTCCAAATTTTAAGCCGAAGAAAACATACATGAGTAACTAATGATGTTGAATCGATATTGAAAACTATACTGGAATCCAGTACATTAAGATATTTTTTAATTCTTTACCATTGTTAACAGAAAAAAAGCAAATTCTAACTGATGGTGGAGGGGCTGTAAATTGGGACAAGGATCAATGATATCAGTTTTTCATCTGTCTTGTTGTCCCATCCATGGGAGATAAGGTGGCTAAGAAGGCATAGGGAATACTTGCCTTTATTAGCTGAGGCATAGAATACAAGAGCAGAGAAGTAATGATGGAGCTGTACAAAATGCTCATTAGGCACAGTTACTACATGCAGTTCTGGTTGCCCCCACTATAGGAAGGATGTGATCGCACTAGGGAGGGTTCAGAGGAGATTCAGTAAAATGTTGCCTGCCCTGGTGTATTTTAGCTATGAAGGGAGGGCTGCTTAGGCTAGGGTTGTTTCCACAGGACAGAGAAGGCTGAGGGGAGACCTGATTGAGGTGTACAAACTTATGCGAGACATAAATAGTGTAGAGAGGAAGGAACTTTTTCCCTTAATAGAACATAGAACATAAAACATTACAGCGCAGTACAGGCCCTTTGGCCCTCAATGTTGCGCCGACCAATGGAACGAATCTAATGACCCTCTAACCTAAACTGTTCCAATGTTATCCATATGCCTATCCACTGACCATTTGAACGCCCTTAAAAGTGGCGAGTCCACAACTGCTGCAGGCAGGGCATTCCACGCCCTTACTACCTCTGAGTAAACAACCTACCTCTGACATCCGCCCCATAATTATCACCCCTCAATTTAAAGCTATGTCCCCTCGTGTTAGCCATCACCATCCGAGGAAAAAGGCTCTCACTGTTCACCCTATCTAATCCTCTGATCATCTTGTATGCCTCAATTAGGTCACTTTTTAACCACCTTCTCTCTAACGAAAACAACCTCAAATCCCTCAGCTTTTCCTCATAAGACCTTCCCACCATACCAGGCAACATCCTGGTAAAACTCCTCTGCACCCTTTCCAATGCCTCCACATCTTTCTTGTAATGCGGCGACCAGAACTGTACGCAATACTCCAAGTGCGGCCGCACCAGAGTTTTGTACAGTTGCAACATGATCTCACGGCTCCGAAATTCAATCCCTCTACCAATAAAAGCTAACACACCATATGCCTTCTTAACAACCTTATCAACCTGGGTGCCAACTTTAATAGAGGGGTCAATAACAGGGGACATATATTTAAGGTAACAGGCAGCAGATTTAATGTATAGAGCAGGAGATTTAGCGGGGATCTGAGGTAAACCGTTTTACCCAGAGGGTGGTGGAATCAGAAACTCACTCCTGAAAACAAAACTATAACCAAAATGCAATGTGAAAAATAGCTATCCCTCGGTATACCACCTGACCTGTCAATTATCCACAAATCAAGCTCTACCCAGCTATCCCAAAAGACCATTAAAACCACAGCACACTGGATTAGTTCAGATTAATATCAACATGATAGCAATTATACTGCTTCAGTAACATTAAAGGATGGTGGCTACAGACAACATGGTGTCCACAAAACATCCTGCAAATGAACATGATTAAAATATATTAGATTTTATTTTAGAAGGATTTTCCTACTTATCTTGACCATTTTAGAAGGTGTATTCTACTGGCTATGCAACATTTTAGTATTGTAAAATAGCAACTAACCAGAAACAGATGCATATTGGAAGTACTTCAATTACTCTAAGTAAAGAATAAATAATTAATCAAGTAGTTGATGCAAGTTGGATCTATTTCTATATATTTCTAACATTCCTATGTTAAAATTGGAGTCTGAGACTTAAAACACTATGTTGTGAGAAAGTAACATAGGTTATCCATTGCATGCCCCTATCAGAACACACAGAACCCTTGACTAGTCCAGCAGTGGGCCAAATGAATAAGTCACCTGTGCAGTATTAAGATAAAGAATAAATCTTGAAATGATCCATTATCTTATGTTTAAGGTGATATGCACAGATGGAGAAATACAATAAAATGAACCCTTGTAGCACTGACCAATTGACAATTAACAACAACCTTGGTCAAGGTGGGATGAAACCATAACTAGATATAAAACTGTGTTTTAGGAACCAATCTCTCTGTGTACACCAAGTAAAGGAACTCTGTACAGTGTATTCTAGGGAATAGAGGCAAAATTCCTGTTGGCATGAGAATGGATAGTATAACATTGGGATCCAGGGACAGAGGCAGAATTCCTGTTGGATCCTGGATAATGCAGTCTCCTTCCAAGATAGAGGTAGAATTCCTGTTGGCAAGATGAGTTGAGTTATTTTCCATTTCTTCTGGGTTAACCGTCCATTCGAAGTCCAAGTTTGTAGCGTACTGTTGATAAGTATATCTTTTTGTTCTTTAATTAGTAAGTGTACTGTCATTTTGTTTTATCCATTATTCAATAAACTTTTTTTATTATGTTCTAATTCAGTGTCAGAGTTTCTGCATGCTGGTTATGTCTTTGAAAAAATTAACATAATTTACAGGATTAATTTGAGATTGCTTAGAAAAACAAAGATTTACGACACAGGAAGAAGCCCTTGGGTTAATATTAAAAAAACAATAAATCTTATCATTGTTCTTCTAAAAGTAGCCTCTGAATCACATGCCTTCAGGATTGGCCAAACTACCAAATTGAGTAGAACAAATCATGGAGCAAATGTCTGCTTTAGTGTTTTTATGCTTTGAAATTTCTTGCAATATGATCTTCCTCAAATTAAGACTCACACACAAACTCCAGAGACAGAGTTACAGCAAAGGAAAAACGTTAAAATTGAAACCCAAAAAATCCAAAGTCAGGGTTAGAAAAATAGTTTTGGAAGGTGGATGAAAACCAAGAATCTAGATTCAAATGTGGCTAAATTGAAAAACCGTACCAAAGGTAGGCAAATGCTACTTTTTTTTTGTTTTTATTTCTCATTCATTCATCTCAATTACACCTCAGGAGTAAAACAAAGTGGTGCCAAAAAATGCACGTGGATCAATTATGATTTGATGTAGAGGTCCGAGTAAAGGAGCAAAAGGCCAAAAATAATATTTTCCTTGAAAAATAATATGCAATTTAGTGTTTAATAAAGCCATAATAATTGCATTGCATGTGTCACCAGCAAATCAAGTTCAAAGTGTTTGAAAGCCTAAGGAATCTCCCATGTCCCAATATAAACTAACTCCTTGAAGACTGAATTATTTCATACCTCCAGAACCTATGAAGATCATCATAAGAACAGATTTCCATCAGCCAGTGGAGGAAGAAGAAGAAAGAAATTATCTTTTCCTTGTTCAACTCCCTCAATTGTAATCAAAGCTGTCAATATTTGTTTATGTACTACAGATTTCCTTAGATTTATGAGGCTATTTCTAGGATGGGGAAGCAAGTTTACCATAATAAACATGTTGCTTGTTGACAAATTCAAATAGTGCTGATAATAAAAGCAGCTTATGAGGGTGGTGGATAGAAAAAGACAAGAGACGGCTTAAAGCCTCAGAAGGATCAGGTATCAAGAACTTTTAAGAACGGGGAAAGGCCACTAAACATTGCAAATTGTCCTCTTTCTCTAGGTCAATTTGACCTGAGCCTGTTCTCATGCCAACCCTTTCAACACCTCTCTCCAGAAATGCTCTATTTTATTGCAGATGTACAACAGGAATGGTAAGTTGGTGAATCTCCGTTGGCTTTCAATATGTGACAGATACACCTCATCTGACAGCACCAACAAAAACGCAGATCTACAGACGCTGTCAAGTTCAGTTCCCTTGTTTCAGGGAAATAGGGACAACAATCTCACTAAAGAATCAAGGTACATAGAATGTTACTTTCTCAAAAAGTAATACAAACGGATAACAAAAAGAGCAAACCAGTTATTGACCGAATTTCAAACATTCGACTTACCAATCGTTATAGTTGGCATATGGCAAAAAGTAGACGACGGCTGCCAGAAACATGTAGAGCAGAATTTTACCATCCCACCCGCCACGGAATCGGAGCGGACAAGGGGCCGACCATGGAAAGGTCCATTGACCTCGAGCAGGATTTTATGGTTTTGGGACAAGCAAGTCCGTAAAAATCCAGACTGTTTGACTCTGTAAATTTGGGTGCCTATTTATTAGCTGAGGATGTGCATTGAACAGAAAGAACTTTACGAGTAATCTGGTCTCCATTGCTAAATGGATTCATGAGACGCACTAGACTAAAATGAATGCAGGGCGGTGGTTTATTGAGGTTGTTCTCTCTTCGGGTGCTTTTACACAAGAAAGTGTAATAGTAATTTAGTTGAATCGAGAACTCATGTTCAATGGCCTTCCCTGATAACTTGTTTCATGATTCTGTTTTTCTGAGGCAGTGCTTATTTTTCTATTCATGTTTCTAATAGGTGTTCATTGGTATTTGAATCCTGCACCAGTGAAGAATTAGGTGGCAAGAAAAGCATCTAAAGCTTCAAATGGGCTCAGACAAATTTCTTGTCCAGCAACAATACAGCTCTTTCAAAAGGGCCATGGGTCACAAAGCAATACACTGCAAAAGCCTTATGGTGAATGTTAGTAGACAACATACATCAGAATGGCTTACACGATCTTGATAGTTAGTGCAGATTGCACAAACAATATATAAATAGATCACGATACACTTAATGTATAAAGTTACATAAAGTATACATTAAGTTGGCTTAGTTTCGTACAGTTATGGTTACAACAGCAGGAACTGTGATCGCCACCTCAATCTGAGTTCTTTCTTATGATAATCTACTCACCCAGCATGCCATTTAGAACCTAACACACATGATTCATAAGGGTCTCTATATTAACAAACATGTCATACTTTACTCAAAGTACATACAGAGGCTGTGTTCCCTAAATGTTGAATTTTCTTTGCCCATGACATCGTGCAAACCTTACCAATGAGGTGAGCAATTATCAATTGCAAATGTGAAACTTAAAATTAGTTAGGCTACTTATTCCAATAGGTACATTTCAGTCAAAAACTATTTGCTGGAAAAAAGTGAGAGTACAGCATTTGGACCACTTATTTTTCATATCAGTATGTATACCTTCCCCAGATTCTGTCCACATTCTCCACAATCTTCAAGAATCAGTCTTTAATAGAAAACATATTGTATTCATTGTTGTGCCAGCTACAGAATCAAAACACTACACTGAATTGAAAACAGCTGAAGATATTCATCAACATTAAGAAAATTCACATTCTTTTCTTCACGAAATTTATTGGAAGATTTAAATTTTCCCCTTAAAATGTATTCTTCTGTTTAAGAACATAAGAACTAGGAGCAGGAGTAGGCCATTTGGCCCTTAAATCTGCTCTGCCACCCAATAAGATCATGCATGATCTTTTTTGTGGATTCAGCTCCATTTACCCACCTGCTCACCATAACGCTTAAATTCCTTTACTGTTCAAAAATTTATCCATCCTTGCCTTAAAAACATTCAATAAGATAGCTTCAACTCCTTCACTGAAATCTCATCACTGGGCAGGAAATTCCACCAATTCACAACTCTTTTGGTTGAAGAAGTTTCTCCTCAACTCAGTCTTAAATCTGCTACCTCTTATTTTGAGGCTATGCCACCTAGTTCTGGTTTTACCTGCTGGTGGAAACAACCTCTCTGCTTCTATCTTCTCTTTTCCCTTCATAATTTTATATGACTCTAAATTCCAATCAGTATAGGCCCAGTCTGCTCAGTCTCTCCACATAAGCCAACCCTCTCAACTCTGGATGCAATCTAATGAACCTCCTCTGCACTCTGCCAGCGTCAGTATATCCTTTCTCGAGTAAGGAGACCAAAACTGTGCACAGTACTCTAGGTAAGGCCTCACCAGCAGCTCATACAGCTGCAACATAACCTCATTTTTAAACCTCATCCCTCTAGCAATGAAGGACAAAATTCCAATTGCCTTTTTAATTACTTGCTGCACCTGCAAGCCAACTTTTTGTGATTCATGCACAAGGACATCCAGGTCCCTCTGTACAGCAGCATGCTGCAATTTTTTACCCTTTATATAATAGTCCACTTTGCTGTTACTCCCAGCAAAATGGATGACCTCACATTTACCAACATTGTACTCCATCTGCCAGACCCTTGCCCACTCACTTAAATTATCTTTATCTCTTTGCAGACGTTCAGCGTCCTCTGCACACTTTGCTTTACCACTCATCCTAGCATCATCTGCGAACTTTGACACACTACACTTGGTCCCCAACTCCAATCACCAATATAAATTGTAAAGACTGATCCCTGAGGCACACATGAGTCACTGATTGCCAATCAGAAAAACATCCATTTCTCCCCACTCTTTGCTTTCTGTTAGTTAACCAAGATTAAAAAAAGTATTCCACAACACATACAAAAGTATTTCTTTTCTTTAAAAAAAACGGTAGTCCACGAAACATGCAAAAGTATTAAGAAAAATATTTCTGAGCTTCATGCAAGGAGAAGCTTCAAAATTACAAACGAACATGATGCACCCATACTGTCAATGTGAAATGGGACAGTTCAAAACAACATAATACATGAAATCGACTTGTTCAATCACTGTTTTAAAAAACCCATTAATGAAATATGGGTGCCACAGGCAAGGGCAGCATATAGTGCCCAAGCCTAAGTTATCCTCAGAAATCTGAAGCTTTTGTAGCCATTGGATATAAGCAAGTGGCTTCCTAAACTACCTTAACATGGCAATTTCCTTTTGCTAAAGGACATTAGTGAGATATTAAGCTGAGCCGCATTATTCAGGCGGATGTAAAAGACCCCATCGCACTATTTCAAGAAGCAGCAGGAGAGCTATCCCTGGTATCGTAGTTAACATCAATCCTCCACCAACATCCCAAAAAATGATGGTTTGATCATTATCACAATACTGTTTCTGGGAACTTGCTTTGCATAAATTGGCTGCCATGTTTCCTATATTACAAAAGTACTTGATTGGGTGTGAAGCACTTAGGATGTCCTGTGGCCATGAAAAATGCCATGTAAATGCAAGTCTGTCTGTGCATCGAACTTTTAATTATAATTGACAGCTTTTTTAATTTCCTAATTTATTTAAAAACCGAATTCGTATGGATCAATTAAGACAAACGGATTTGAACTCTTACTTTCTGGACTGTTAGACAGTTAAAATAACTATCATACTGCCATCGCAGATACAAAATTTCCATTTTCCATGAAGTAAAAGATTATGAAATACAATACAAAAAATATAACAGTTGCTTAGAGTTATTTGAGGAATCAATAAAAGGCATATTGTGGATGTTACATAACAGGATTTTCAACAGGCTTTAGATAAAGGTAAGATGCATAGGTCTTGAATTTGTGGTTCTAATAGCGGTGAATACAAACATCACCAGTATTTAAGGCAAGATGGCACTACCATTTCTGGCAATTGCAATTTGCAGCAGACACACCAAGTCGCATTTCACCTCAAAGTGCATGTTGATGGTCCTGCCTAGGCTGTTTTGTAAAGCTGCAGGGACTGGTAATTTAACGACTTGGGCTGATTTCCCATCAGATAAGCTGATTCTCACACAGATTCATTTCGGTCTCGAGAGTGTATCCACAATTGTAATCCTGATCAATGGTTAGCCCAAATCACTGTATATGTGCAAATCTCTGGAGACCCTGCAAAAGAATACTGGAAACCGTGACTTATTCTTGGATTGGAGACAAATTTGTACAACAAACAAATCTGTGGGACGATGCTTTACACAAGCATAAATTTGCCACAGCTTTTTGTTGCTTTCTCTCGACCATAAATTACAAATATGTCTTCAAGCCACATATGTTGAAACATTAAAATTCTAAAAGAAAACATTTATCATAAACGAACATCATGATCGTCAACATTTTTGTTCCACTTTGTTTTCAATCAAAGCAATAAACTGGGGTATATTAACAATGCTTAATTGTAAAATGCAAATTATTTAGGTAATATGAATAAGAGCCAGAATTCTCCCAGAAAATGTGTTGAATTTGCATGAAAACTGAAGTAATTCATGTTTTTTTTCAGTGGGAGCTCAGAGAAGAATCTCCCACGTTCTGTGCACTGCAGAGGCCACCAGCGTGAATATCATTAAAAACCAGGGCGCAGGGACTATCCATGCTGGAGAAGCTGAAATCAGCACACTGAGTGGGCTACTGTGCATGGTCCGATCTGTTAGTGCTGAGAGCGACACATACACAGTGGCCCTGCACTGATGGTCTCCTGATTGCTGCCTAGCTCGATCGCTGGCCAACCCTGCGACTCCCTACATCACCGGCTCTCCACCACCTCCACAGTCCAAGCGCTGGCCCCCGACCATTCCCGGGCCCACCCAATCTCCAGTTTCCACCCTCCCCAAGTTCCCCCATCCCACTGTCCTAACTCCCCTCCCTACAGTACCTCTCCCCTCCCCAAGGAGGATGTTCGGCCCCCAGCCCGCCCTGCTCGCCGCCCTCCCACCTTACCCTACCAGTCCCTATATTGAGTGGCAACAGGATGCCCCCCACCCCTACTGATCATCTGCTAGGCCCTGCCCCCATCAGTATCTGCCCTCTAGGCCCAGCTTCCCAAATGCCCCACCTCCTTGGCACTGCCCCATTCCTGGTGGGCAGTGCCAAGATACCTCCCCAGCATTTTGCCCCTTGGGCTGTGCTAGAGGGCACAGGGTGGCACAGCCAAGGTGCCAATAGCCAGGGGGCACATGCCAGCCCCCGACCCTCTGGGGGTGCCCAATTGCCTCTCCCTTCACTCTAGCGGGTTCAGACCGCTAGTTTCCCATTAATGGGAGGCTACTCTAAAGCCCGCTAGAGTGAATCACTCTGGCTGGGGAAGGGCATGGGGGGGACAGGGGCTAGCAGGCCCTGAGACTTCAGTCCCAACAATCACATTTAAATTTTATGCAAATGATCATTTAAATAGTCTTTGTACCTCCCACCGATTTCCAGCCCAAACCTACATTGCCGAAATCCAGTGCTGGGAGATGTTAACATGTGAACATGCAAGCAATCCCCGCAAATTGGCTGATGCAAGAATCTCCTGGCCCACTGTGCTAAAGGATCAGCGCAGTGGGATGGGAGAATTGCGACCAAGGTCTCTGAGTTATTGTTAGAGTGTAAAGGTGAGAACAGTATATAATTCTTCAAGAACACAAGCCTAAACCAATTAATTTTTGTGTTCCTGCATTACATTAGGTTATTTTCAAAATAAGGCAGTACTGAATCTCTGTCTGTCGTCAGGAAGTGTATGCTGATCGAAATATCTTCAGAAATCTGGAAACAATATCAGGAAAAATATTATATTGTAACAACACAAAGATAGATGTATTGAATATTTTCGTAGCTGCATTATTAATCATAGAATAAATATACATCAAATTGAAGAAAATTGTCTTTCGAATTAGCTTGCGTTTCAATGAAGTTTGAAATAAATAATTGATACAATATTTACTTTGAGAATTATACCAAGAATTGGGAATCCACAAGTTCTATATCAGTGCTTTACTGGAGGTTAGTTAATGCCATCAAGGTTGCACACTATAGAAACAAATTTCTAAACTCATATCTAAGCCATGGAATGACTTCACATGAAGAACATTTTGGGAAACGTTTATCCCAAATAAAGATTTTTACCATCAGGATAGATTTACATTGTCGAACCATTACTGAAACTAGCAATTAAAGTTCTCCACTTCTAGAAGCTCTATAGTAATGACACCTCCTGTCAGGAAAGTGCTCATTTTTGCAGATTCCAAGTGATGGTTCTTATTCATTAGCAATTATCCATTAACTGTCTTCAACTCCTGACATTACCAGCAGGTGTGGGGCTTTTCACAGTATCTTCAGTGTAGTGTTAATGTAAGCATACTTGCGACTAATTAATAAACTTTTTTCTCCAGCAATATGTTACACTTCAGGTCTCACTGAGGCCCAATGTTGAATCATGCTGCACTAAGAAGTAGAATGTAATTGCAGCCTGTGTCCCCGGTAAGGTCATATTCTTCATGCAGTCAGCAGCGAATCTCCTTGGTCCACCATTGACTACAAAATCCAGCCACAGTATTATAAAGAGCATGGCATCACAGATGAGGAAGTTGGTTAAAGGATAGCAAACTGCAAATTGTTAACCATAAGTTTTAAACTTAAGATTATGCCATACACACAAAGGGAGAGATAAAGAAGTGATACATATGTGCAAATAAATAAGGCTGTCAGAATATGAAAATACTACCAGAAACGTAGCTGAAAACAGAATCCATAGTAGTTTTTAAAAAAAGATATGGATAAATTTGAAAAAATATATAAAAGGCTTGGTTAAAGGGATTGTGTTTGTGGATAATTCTTTCAGAGGTTCAGCACAGGCATAATGCACGAAAATGTCTCCTACCATGTAACTCTAAGATTGAAAAACATCAATATTTTCAAATTACAGGAATCCTTTCCTCATTTAGAATCTGCGTCAATCCAGTATGTCATTCCTCCCAGAATAACAATATTTTATCTCTTCTGCTTGAAAGCTTTGATGCAGAAGTATTTCCCAAAATAGGTTTTTTGGGAAGGACCTCAAATTATACAGTATTCAAGCAAGTCACTGTTGTGAATATGAATCAGTTCCACTTTCCCATTCATCTATTCTCAAGCAATCAATGTGCAATAATCAGTTTTGATCATCTATGCATCTTCTAAATGATAAACTTGACCATTAATAACTGTACCTTTTAATAAGACTTTCAAACTTGGTCATTTTTAATGTAGCCATGATGTGGCAATGGTGGCGTTGGACTGGGGCGGGCACACTAAGAAGTTTCACAACACTCTGGTTAAAGTCCAAAAGGTTTATTTGGAATCACAAACTTTCGGAACACTGCTCCTCATCTGATGAAGAAGCAACGCTCCGAAAGCTCATGATTTTTCATGTAGTTAGTTACTAACGCTTGATCGTATTCCAATAGAATTGCTCAGGTTCACAATAGTGAAACTGTCAGCATCTGCCACCATTACACCAGTGAAACTAACAGCAACTTTGGGAATCTGCGTAAGAGACAATGTCATGGAAGTTCTCAAATTGTTGTCAGTGATTCTACACTTCTTCATAGGATCTACTGGTGAGATTTCCCTCCCCCCCTCACCCCCACGAACCCCCACCCCCACCAAAGGGTTCCCAGCCGATCTGCAAGTTGCAACTCTTCTCCCTCACTAATTCACCCTTGTTGAGTGAAAAAAGAAACAGCACAGTGTCCCCCAGGTTGATCTGATGGCTGCAGTTTTTATGACACAGCAGTTCTTCCCTGGACTGCCCCCCACCCTAAACCAATTCACACTTGACCGAATGAAAAGACTACAAGATGGTTCCAGGCTGAACTGCAAGTCCCAAAATGCCACTCAGAGCTCTAGCTGCAAAAAAGCAATCCAAAAGTAGAAGTAGCAGCTTGCAATTTGCAGAAGGACCTCAGTGGCTCCTGCTTCACACTTGAATTCACCCTTTCCTGGGTGAAAAAAAGAACAGAGAGTTTGCAGACAGAGCTGCAATCCACAGCCCCTCCCCGCTGAGCACACACAGTAAATTCCAACTGGCAGGAAGCAATCTTAAAATAACCCTTTCTAGCTAAACTTTCAATGTTCTCTCTTTGCAACTGCCCTCCAGGTACATTTAAAGCTTGCTCAATGAACATTAACCTCTCTCTAGACCTCAGCCGGATTTCAAGAAGGATCATGCTTCCTCTCACACCAACACCATCTTTCTCTTTTTGGTTTTTAAGTTCTACCCATTAGAAGAACCTTCTAAGATGTAATCCTTTTTTACTGCTGTAATTGATTCCCTGATCAAAAGTGCGACACTCCCTCCCACTTTTATCTCCTTCCTTGTCTCGTCTGAATCTCTGATATCCTAGAATACTGAGCTGCCAACCCTGACCCTCTCTCAGCCATGTCTAGTGACAGAATAGCATCATATGCCCATGTTTTAATTTGTACCCTCAACTCATCTGCCTTGTTTGTCAAACTCCTTGCCTTAAAATAAATACTATCCAAGCTTGCCAAACTCGCTTGTGCCTTAACAGGTCAATAACGTCTAGGCCTTCCTGACTCACTTGCTATCTCTTCTAATTTTGGTTGTGCATCTCTCCCTGCAGAACCTTTTCTCAGGGTCCACCATCACCACCACCCCCAACCTCACCGCACCGCACCCCCCCCACAACTCCTCCCCTTTGTTTAATCCTTTCAAGTTAGTTAAATCCCTCCCCAACAGTACCAGCAAATCTCCCTGCAAGGGTGAAGGCCCCATTTTGATTCAGGTGCAACCCATCCACCTTGTGCAGGTCCTATGACCCCAAAAACATTCCTAATGCCCCAAAAATCCAAACCCCTCTTCCCGAAAATTCTCTCCAGCCATGCATTCACCTGGACTATATTTCTAAACTCACTGGCCTGTGGCATCACAATTAATCCAGAGATTACTACCCTCTGGGTCCTGTTTTTTAGTCTACTTTCTAGCTCACTAAAATCTGCTTGCAGGATCTCACCCCTTTTCCTACCTATATCATTGGCACCACTATGTACCACAATCTCTGTCTGTTTGCCTTGCCCCTTCAGCATCCTTTGCAGCCATTCAATGTCATCACTGATCCTGGCACCAGGGAGGCAACATATCATCTGGAGTTTCTTTTGCAGCCACAGAAACACCTGTCTGTTCCCCTTACAGTTGAATCCCCTGCCACTAAAGTCCTGACATTCCTCCTCCTCCCCATTTGAGAGGCAGACCCAACCACGTTGCCATGAAGTTGGGTGCCGCTGCTTTCCCCTGTATCATCATTTCCCCGAAAAGCAACCAAAATGGCATATCTGTCAGAAAGGTGGATGACTACAGAGGATTCCTGCACTAGAGAGATGGAAAGAAAAAGGTTAAAAGACTGAATGATAGAAATGTTTCAAGGAACGCGAGTGAAAAAGAAAAAACATTATGGATAGTAATCCAGGTTACCACAAAATCAAGCAGCATTCTCAACGAAATTACATTTACCGGGCTATGAGTTTGACATCAGGGCTAAGAGTTTGTTATCAACTTGCTGCAGGGCCAGCAACCTATAAAATATTTTTGACTGCTTAACAAATTACACGAGGGTGAAACAACAGAATATGTTTATTCTGGCAATCAATGTATTACCATACGAGTCCCACCCTCCAAGAAAGCGTCAGGGACATGTGGTCGGCAAACGCTTAACAAAGTGTTCTGCCATTTCAGATCAGCTACTGTACAATGGCATCTAGACAATAAGCCAAGCAATGTGAATTTGTGGTGGTTCTAAAGTACTGAGGAATTTAACCACAGACTTTCTGCTTTGTATGCAGTGCAGTTTTAACCAAATACATCCAAGATTCCCAAATTTTAACTACATCCTTAATGATCAACTCTCTTCCAAAATAAGTCGCCAAGCTATGTATCTGGAATCAATTCCATTTTCAGTCGGCAACAATAGCTCAACTATTATATTTAAATGATGCAAAGAGCACATGTTTCTACTAAATCCTTTCTGTTTGATGCAAATTCAAAAGCTGATGATTTCCTAATTTTAAGCAATTGGCCAAGTTTGGAATATTACCAACTTTCCAATCTTAAGCGCAAACCTTTATTACAAAATCTCAGTCAAGGAAGATAAAAAAAAATAGCTTATTGCAAAACTACAATTGGAGAATGAAGCTCAAGTGACTGCAATATCAACTAGTCACAATTGTATTTTGAATGCTTTTCAGATTAATCAGATTAATTCCTAACTAACAGTTGATTACAAACTGAAAGTAGATTTGCTTGAAATACTAAATTAGGTAGATTTTATTTCAAAATGCTATATTACTTCATTTTCTGTCACCTTTTAGAAGTATTCAGCTTCAATCACAAAATTTATTTTGTAAATGGCCACAAACAGAGCTTGGACTGCGTAGCAAAAGCAGTCAACTTTCTGGGTCATGTAGATGGTTTAGCCACTGCCTCTAGGGCTTATTTATTTATTTGAGTTCCCTAAAAGGTCCTGAGCGATTGGGTGTGAACGTCGTCCCATTACCAGTTTGGTGAGTCAGATTAATAAGATCCTTCTTCAAGTACTGATGAACAGGGCTGGGAGCAACATAAGACCAGAGGCTTCAGCACTTTAGTATAGTTTTGTAGAAGGTAGAGGAATAGCTTACTTTATGGTAAGCATGCTACGAGAAAAGGCCCACAAATGAAAAAAAGATATATTTGTGTGTATTATTGATTCACTGAAGGCATTTGATAAGATGAAACCTGAAGAATTAATCAAGATGTCAGAAACTCTTGATCTTAATGACAAAGATCATTTGCAAACTGTAGCCACAAAAGTTGAGAACAATCTAAACAATTTTGGGAAGATTAAAAAGGGAACAGACAGCTATAGGCCACCAACTAGTGGGAAGATATAGATATACATTTGGATAGTATTAATGTAAAGGGCAGAGAAGATTAGGAGTTCCCAGGGAGTGTTCAAGATTTTTTTCTTCAGCAGTATATGTTTTTGTCCAATGAAAAGGGGAGGTGAAAAAGCAAGTAAGAGAAGCAAAGAACATAGAACATAACAGCGCAGAACAGGCCCTTCGGCCCACGATGTTGCGCCGACCAGTTACAAAACAATGACCCACTAACCTAAACCAATCCCTTCTCATCCATAAACCTATCCACGGATCTCTTAAACGCCCCCAAACTAGGCGCATTTACAACTGCAGCAGGCAGGGCATTCCAATCCCTCACCACCCTCTGGGTAAAGAACCTACCCCTGACATCCGTCCTATAACTACCACCCCTTAATTTGAAGCCATGCCCCCTCGTGCTAGATTTCTCCATCAGAGGAAAAAGGCTATTACTATCCACCCTATCTAAACCTCTAATCATCTTATATGTTTCAATAAGATCCCCTCTTAGCCGCCTTCTTTCCAGCGAAAACAACCCCAAATCCCTCAGCCTCTCCTCATAGGACCTCCCCTCCATACCAGGCAACATCCTGGTAAACCTCCTCTGCACCCTCTCCAAAGCCTTCACATCCTTCCTATAATGTGGGGACCAGAACTGCACACAGTACTCCAAGTGCGGCCGCACCAGAGTTGTGTACAGTTGCAACATGACGCTGCGACTCCTAAATTCAATCCCCCTACCAATAAATGCCAAGACACCGTATGCCTTCTTAACTACCTTATCTACTTGACTCCCAACTTTCAGGGATCTATGTACACATACACCTAGATCCCTCTGCTCATCCACACTATTCAAAGTCCTCCCGTTAGCCCTATACTCGACACATCTGTTATTCCTACCAAAGTGAATTACCTCACGCATTAAACTCCATCCGCCACCTCTCGGCCCAGCTCTGCAACTTGTCCAAGTCTCTCTGTAAACTATGCCACCCCTCCTCACTATCTACCACACCTCCGACTTTGGTGTCATCAGCAAACTTACTAATCCACCCAACTATACCCTCATCCAGATCATTAATAAAAATTACAAACAGCAGTGGCCCCAAAACAGATCCCTGAGGCACACCACTCGAAACCGAACTCCATGATGAATATTTACCATCAACCACCACCCTCTGTCTCCTATCCGCTAGCCAATTCCTGATCCAATTCCCTAGATCACCCCCAATCCCATACATCTGCATTTTCTGCAGAAGCCTACCATGGTGAACCTTATCAAACGCCTTACTAAAATCCATATACACCACGTCAACTGCCTTACCCCCATCCACCTCTTTGGTCACTTTCTCAAAAAACTCAATAAGGTTAGTAAGGCACGACCTACCCGCCACAAAACCATGCTGACTATCTCCAATCAATTCTTTACTCTCCAAATAACTATAAATCCTATCCCGAATAATTTTTTCTAAAACCTTGCCCACAACAGAAGTGAGACTCACCGGTCTATAATTCCCAGGGAAGTCTCTGTTCCCCTTCTTAAACAATGGGACAACATTCGCTAACCTCCAATCTTCCAGTACTATACCAGAGGCCAACGACGACCTGAAGATCAGAGCCAGAGGCTCTGCAATCACTTCTCTTGCCTCCCAGAGAATCCTGGGGTAAATCCCATCCGGACCAGGGGACTTATCTATTTTCAGACCCTCCAGAATATCTAGCACATCCTCCTTATCAACTGCAACACTGTCAATTCTACTCCCCTGCAATCCAGTGTCCTCCTCAGCTATATCCATGTCCCCTTGCGTGAACACCGAAGAGAAATATTGGTTCAATGCCTCTCCAATCTCCTCCGGTTCCACACATAACTTCCCTCTGCTGTCTATAACTGGCCCTAATCTTGCCCTAACCAACCTTCTGTTCTTAACATACCTATAGAACGCCTTAGGATTCTCCTTAACCCTATCAGCCAAAGTCTTCTCATGTCCTCTTTTAGCCCTTCTTAGCTCATTCTTCAACTCCCTCCTAGCCAATCTAAAGTTTTCTAGTGCACTACCCGAGCCCTCACGTCTCATCCGAACATAAGCCTCCTTTTTCCTCTTAACCAACGAAAAAACTTTTTTGGTGCACCACGGTTCCCTAGCCCTACCAATTCCTCCTTGCCTGACAGGGACATACCTATCACGGAGTATGAGAGGGAGTATGAAAAGAGTCTGGCAGTTAACATTAAAGGGCATCCCAAAGCCATCTATAGGGATATATAGCAAAAGCATGAAAAAGGAGGTGTAGAGATGATGAGGGGCCAGAAAGGGAATTTACACATGGAGGCAAAGGCCATAGCTAAGGTATTAAATAAATTCTTTGCTTCTGCCTTTACCAAGGAAGAAGATGCTACCCAGGCCATGGCTAAAACAAAAGGAGGTAAGTCAGACATTAAAAGGATTTAAAATGGAAAAGGAGGTGATATTGGTACTTAAAGTTGATAAGGCACCGGGACCAGATGAGATGTGCTCAATGATACTGCAAGATAGGAGTGTGGGAATTGAAAAAGCATTGATCATAATTTTTCAATCTTCCTTACACCCAGGAGTGGTGCCAGAGGACTTGAGAGTTGTAAACATTACACCCTTTTCAAAAATGGATGCAAGAACAAGCCCAGCCAATCAGTTTAACTTTGGTGTTCGGGAAACTTTTAGAAACAATAATTCAGGACAAAATTATAATTGTCACGTGACAAATGTATGTTAAGTACACCATAAGACCATAAAATATAGGAGCAGAATTAGGCCATTCTGCCCATCAAGTCTGCTCCACCATTCAATCATGGCTGATATGATTCTCATCCCCATTCTCCTGCCTTCTCCCCATAACCCCTGATCCCCTTATTGATCAAGGACCTATCCATCTCTATCTTAAAGACACTCAATGACCTGGCCTCCACAGCTCTATGTGACAATGAATTCCACAGATTCACTACCCTCTGGCTGAAGAAATTCCCCTTCATTTCAGTTTCAAAGGAGCATCCCTTCACCCTGAAGTTGTAGCCTCAAGTTCTTGTCTTTCCCACTAGTGGAAACATCCTTGATTTGATTTATTATTTATTTATTATTGTCAAATGTATTAACAGTGAAAAGTATTATTTCTTGTGTGCAATAGACAAAGCATACCGTTCATAAAGAAGGAAATGAGAGAATGCAGAATGTAGTGTTACAGTCATAGCTATGATGTAAAGAAAGATCAACTTAATGCAAGGTAAGTCCTTTCAAAGTCTGACAGCAGCAGGTAAGAAGCTGTTCTTGAGTCAGTTGGTAAGTGTCCTCAGACTTTCGTATCTTCTTCCCGACGGAAGAACATAGAACATTACAGCGCAGAACAGGCCCTTCGGCCCACGATGTTGCGCCGACCAGTTACAAAAACAATGACCCACTAGCCTATACCAATCCCTTTTCGTCCATAAACCTATCCAGAGATCTCTTAAACGCCCCCAAACTAGACGCATTTACAACTGCAGCAGGCAGGGCATTCCAATCCCTCACCACCCGCTGGGTAAAGAACCTACCCCTGACATCCGTCCTGTAGCTACCCCCCCTTAATTTAAAGCCATGCCCCCTCGTGCTAGCTTTCTCCATCCGAGGAAAAAGGCTATCACTATCCACCCTATCTAAACCTCTAATCATCTTATATGTTTCAATAAGATCCCCTCTTAGCCGCCTTCTTTCCAACGAAAACAACCCTAAATCCCTCAGTCTCTCCTCATAGGACCTCCCCACCATACCAGGCAACATCCTAGTAAACCTCCTCTGCACCCTCTCCAACGCCTCCACATCCTTCTTGTAATGCGGGGACCAGAACGGCACACAGTACTCCAAGTGCGGCCGCACTAGAGTAGTGTACAGTTGCAACATGACGCTGCGACTCCTAAATTCAATCCCCCTACCAATAAACGCCAAGACACCGTACGCCTTCTTAACAACCTTATCTACTTGATTCCCAACTTTCAGGGATCTATGTACACATACACCTAGATCCCTCTGCTCATCCACACTATTCAAAGTCCTCCCGTTAGCCCTATACTCGACACATCTGTTGCTCCTACCAAAGTGAATTACCTCACACTTCTCCGCATTAAATTCCATCCGCCACCTCTCGGCCCAGCTCTGCAACCTATCTAAGTCTCCCTGCAGACTATGACACCCTTCCTCACAATCTACCACACCTCCAACTTTGGTGCCAACTTTGAAGAAGGTGAAAGAGAAAATGTCCAGGCTATATGGAGTCCTTAATTATGCTGGCTGCTTTGCTGAGGCAGAGGGAAATGTAGACAAAGTCAATTCTTCTCCATGTCCACTCTATCTCAGCCTCCCTGTATTCTGTAAGTTTCAATTAAATCCCCCCTCCTCATCGTTCTAAACTCCAATGAATTTAGACTCAGACTCCTCATATGACAAACCTTCATTCCTGGGATCATAATTAAGGAAAACCAGCATGGCGTTCTTCAGAGAAAATCATGTTTAATTAACTAGAATTTTTTTTTGAAGAGGTAACAGAGAGGAATAACTGTGAAAGAATAATGTACAGGATTACAGGAGAATGAAATCAGTGAGCTGTTCGTTGGAAGTGCTGGTGGAGACCTATGTGGGCCAAATGGCCTCTTTCTGTAACATAAAACTCTGGCAGTGTTTTCTTCCCAGATTTATTCAGTTTGTATAGTGAAAATATTCTTAAAGAGATTGAAGACCTTCCTGGATTGTTAGTTGTAAGTTACAACGTTAATTAGATTTGCTGATGAAACTGTTCTTATTGTCAACTCCAAGGAGAAACCAGACCCCAAACATTGTTATGGTCAGGTTAGGGAATAATAACCTTTTGTTTAATGTAGATAAATTTTGACCTCTCAGGGCAGGATTTTCCACATAACCCACTGTGTGTTTTGTGGCGGCAGAGGAGGCCTGCCATTGGCTGGTGGCAGATCTACCAAACAGCTCCTAAAGCTTCACTGAATCTCAATCTAGCTCCTTAGATCTAACGTCAGCACTTTAAGGGGTTCTTCCCCTACTGGCTTTCTGACCGACCAGAAAAACTGATTGCCCATGAACTGCTCTTCACTGATCCTTGAACTGCTCTTCACTAACCCTTGAACTGATTTGGGTGACCTATCAAAACCATGAAAAAGCGTTCCAGCTATCTGATACTTGATCCTGCCTAGTAACAAGCACTGGAACATCTGGTACCCTGAATGTTACAGTCTCCACAGGTGCTAGCTTATAAAGCACACATGGTCAAAAACAGAATTTTACAAACCACAAAAAAATTTAGCTAGACCAGTAAGTAAAAGTGAAAAGAAATCATTCAATGCAGAAAAGGCCCTTCGACCCATCGAGTCTGCATTGACATGCGAGAAACACCTGACCTCCCCTCAAATCCCATTTACCAGCACTTGGCCCATAGCCTTAAATGGTATGATATGCCAAGTGCTCATCCAAGGACTTTTTAAAGGATGTGAGGCAACTCACCTCCAAAACTCTCCCAGGCAGTGCATTCCAGATCACCACCACCCTCTGAGTAAAAAGGTTTTTCCTCACATCCCCCATAAACCTCCTACCCTTCATCTTGAACCTATGTCCCCTCGTGACTGACCCTTCAAATAAGAAGAACAGCTGCTCCTTATCCACTCTGCCTATGCCCCTCATAATCTTGTATACCTCAATCAGGTCACCCCTCAGTCTATTCTACTCCAATGAAAAAGACCCAAGCCTATCCAACCTCTCTTCATTGCTTAAATGTTCCACTCCAGGCAACATTCTGCTAAATCATTTCTGCACCCCCTCCAGTGAAATCACATCCTTCCTATATGTGGCAACCGGAGCTGCACACAGTATATTGGCTGTGGCCTCACCAAAGTTCTATACAACTTCAACATGACATTCCTGCTTTTGTAACCTATGCCTTGATTGATCATGGCAAGTATCCCATATGCCTTTTTCACCACCCTATTAACATGCCCTTCTGCCTTCAGGGATGTATGGAGAAACTTGCCAATGATCCGGAGAAGGGAACCGAGTGTAGGGTGTCGAAATTTGCTGATGACACCAAGATTGGGGGAACGGCAAATTGTGCGGAGGGTGTGGAGAGTCTGCAGAAGGATCTAGATAGGCTGGGCGAATGGGCCAGGAAATGGCAAATGGAATTTAATGTTGGCAAGTGTGAGGCGGTCCACTTTGGTAGGAAGAATGGTAGGAAGGACTATTACTTACGGGGCGAAAAACTGCAACAGGCGACGGTGCAGAGGGACCTCGGGGTCCTTGTGCATGAGTTGCAAAAACCCAGCTTGCAGGTGCAGCAGGTGGTCAGGAAGGCGAATGGGATGCTGGCCTTCATAGCGAGGGGGATTGAATATAAAAGTAGGGAGGTCTTGCTGCAGCTGTATAGGGCATTGGTGAGGCCGCAGCTGGAGTACTGTGTGCAGTTTTGGGCGCCGCACCTGCGCAAAGATATTTTGGCCTTGGAGGGAGTGCAGAGGAGGTTTATTAGGCTGATACCGGAGTTGAGGGGGTTGAGCTATGAGGAGAGGCTGAATAAACTAGGCTTGTACTCGTTAGAGTTTAGAAGAATGAGGGGAGATCTCATTGAGACGTATAAGATGATGAATGGGATGGATAGGATAGAGGTGGAGAGACTCTTCCCGCTCAGAAAGGACAGTAGGACTAGGGGGCACAGCCTCAAGATAAAAGGGGAGCGGTTTAGAACGGAGTTGAGGAGGAACTCCTTCACTCAAAGGGTGGTGAATCTCTGGAATTCTCTGCCCGTTGAAGTGGTGGAGGCTGCCTCGCTAAATATTTTTAAGACATGGGTTGATGGGTTTTTGATAAGAGAGGGGATTAAGGGTTATGGGGAGAAAGCGGGAAAGTGGAACTGAGCAGCGACAGATCAGCCATGATCTTATTGAATGGCAGGGCAGGCTCGAAGGGCTAGATGGCCTACTCCTACTCCTATTTCTTATGTTCTTATGTTCTTATGTCCCTTTAATCGACAGAACTTCCTTGTGTCATGCTGTTCATTGAATACTTCCTTGTCAAATTACTCTTTCCAAAGTGTATCACCTCACATTTTCCAGGGCTAAATTCCATCTGCCACTTATCTGCCCATTTGACCACCCCATCTATATCTTCTTGTAGCCCAAATCACTCACGTTCACTGTTAACCACCTGGCCAATCTTTGTGTCATCCGCAAATTTACTAATCCTACCATCCATGTAATCATCTAAGTTGTTTGGATAAATGATAATAATAGGGGACCCAGCACAGATCCCTGTGGTACGCCACTGGACACTGGCTTCCAGTCGATAAAACAGCCTTCTGTCATCACCCTCTGTTTCTTATAACTGAGCCAAATTTGAATTCACTTCATCAAATTATCCCATGCGCATTTGCCTTCTTTGTAAGTCTCCCAAACTTGTCAAAGGTTTTGCTAAAATCCATATAAACTACATCAACTGTACTACCCTCGTCTACACACCTGGTCACCTCCTCAAAAAATTCAATCAAGTTTGTTAGGCATGGCCTCTAATGAAACCATGCTGACTATCCCTGATCAAACCTTACCTCTCCAAGTGGAGATAGATTCTGTTCTTCAGAATATCTTCCAATTGTTTCTCTACCACTGACAGTGAGACTCACTGGTCTGTAGTTCCTTGGCTTGTCTCTACAACCCTTCTTAAATAGTATAAACACAATAGCTATTCTCCAATCCTCTGGCACCTCCCCAGTGGCCAGAGAGGAATTAAAAATTTGGATTAGAGCCCCTGCAATCTCCTCTTTGTGTCTCCCACAGCAGCTTGGGACACAATTCATCTGGACCTGGGGATTTGTCCAATTTTAAGCCTGCCAACACTTCCAATACATGTCCTTCCCTATGTCAATTTTCTCAAAAACCTTTGAGTTTCTCTCCCTGAATTCCATACCTTCATCTGCATTCTCTTAGGTGAAGATGGATGTGAATTATTTGTTCAACATTCTACCAATGTCCACTAGCTCCACCCACAAATTGCCCCCTTGGTCCCTAATGAGCTCGACTCTTTCCCTGGTTATCCTCTTCCCATTGATATATTTATGAAATATCTTGGGATGTTCCCTACTTTTACCAGCCAAAGCTTGCTCATATCCCCTCTCTGCTTTCCTAATTGCTTTCTTAAACTCCACCCTGCACTTTCTGTACTTCACTAATGCCCTCGCTGATTTGCTCCCATTGAACCTGCTAAAAGCATTTCTTTTTCTTCTCAGCAATCCTAATCATCATATTAATTGTAAGAAAATAAAATGTCTCGTAGTGTTCGAAAAGATAATCTGATCAGAATTAAGATCACAGTGAAGAAAGGAAAGTTAAAACCTAGCAAGTAAATTAACACTGGACAGAAAGTGCAACCAAGAAATAAGATTAATTGGCATGGCCAAAGATGCAACACAAAAAATGCACGAGATTATGATCAATTTAAAATTAGTCATGAAAACAGTGCCAAGCTGGCACCCTGGCATTGCCAACCAGGCAACCTGGTACCAGGGGGCAGGGCAGGCCGATTGGGTAGGGTGGGAGGCTCCATTGCCACTCTGCACTTGTGATTGGTGGGAGAGAGCGATTGATTTGGGCGTCGGGGGAGGGAGGGCGATATTTCCGGGTGGTGTCGGGCTTGCAATCAGTCACAGACCCCCAGGATAGCTGGTGGGGTGGGGGGAGGGGGGTGCTGAGTTGAGGCTGGCTGCAGCAGCAAAGGCTTGACAGGTCACTTTCTCAATCTCTGATGGCCACCATTGCGCATGTGCAGCCACAGAGGTCTGCACATGCTCAATAGTGCCGTCCCGTGGCGAAAAACTGCAGCAGGCGACGGTGCAGAGGGACCTCGGGGTCCTTGTGCATGAGTCGCAAAAACCCAGCTCGCAGGTGCAGCAGGTGGTCAGGAAGGCGAATGGGATGCTGGCCTTCATAGCGAGGGGGATTGAATATAAAAGTAGGGAGGTCTTGCTGCAGCTGTATAGGGCATTGGTGAGGCCGCAGCTGGAGTACTGTGTGCAGTTTTGGGCGCCGCACCTGCGCAAGGATATTTTGGCCCTGGAGGGAGTGCAGAGGAGGTTTACTAGGCTGATACCGGAGTTGAGGGGATTGAGCGATGAGGAGAGGCTGAATAAACTAGGCTTGTACTCGTTAGAGTTTAGAAGAATGAGGGGAGATCTCATTGAGACATATAAGATGATGAATGGGATGGATAGGATAGAGGTGGAGAGACTCTTCCCGCTCAAAAAAGACAGTAGGACTAGGGGGCACAGCCTCAAGATAAAGGGGAGGCGGTTTAGAACGGAGTTGAGGAGGAACTTCTTCACTCAAAGGGTGGTGAATCTCTGGAATTCTCTGCCCGTTGAAGTGGTGGAGGCTGCCTCGCTAAATATTTTTAAGAAGCGGGTTGATGGGTTCTTGATAAGAGAGGGGATTAAGGGTTACGGGGAGAGGGCGGGAAAGTGGAACTGAGCCACGACAGATCAGCCATGATCTTATTGAATGGCGGGGCAGGCTCGAAGGGCTAGATGGCCTACTCCTGCTCCTATTTCTTATGTTCTTATGTTCTTATGTCTGCTGCTACAGCAGGCTGCCTGGTTATTGGAGCCTCGCCTCCTTTCCCTACAGGCGAGGAATGGTTTAGCCCATCTTTTCGTGCACTAAGTGGGTAAAATTCTGGGTTTGAACTCACCTAAAAAAAAAGGTGAGAAGCTCTCCCATTTTCTCACCCATCCTAGACTTGGGATTTTCAGGTAAGATCATCCTCAAAAAGTGTTTAAATTTTTTTAAACAGTGGCATATGTTTAATGTTCACTCAGAATTTTTTTTCCCCAAAATTATTGCCAAGAATCTACCAACCAGAGAGTAAAATTAATTTCATACCTACACAGTACATTCCAGTTGGGGTTGGTCATCAAGAAAGATATAGTTCTAATTGTACTTGACTGTTAAAATTCTCAGCTGTTTAGTGGTTACATTCAAAATTAGTTGTAACTGGATGCTAAAAATGTTTTCACCATCAGAGGCAGTCATAACAGAAAAGACAAAGTTAAGAACACTTAAGAGTAGTAATGAAATGCATGGCAGCTGCTGTGGAAAAACAATAAAACCAAGTATTAAATGCAAATTAATTCTTGCAATCTTATCCAACTGCACAGGATACAAAATGGTAATTCATAAACACTGTGCCCAATATTCATTATGCAATAGTTTATAACGTTCTTTGACATTCACTCCTAAAAGCAAGGGATAAGGGGATTAGTGTAGAGATGGAGAAAACCAGAGAGGGCAAACGTCCTAAAAGCTCTTGCTTGAAGGAATACATATTGGTGGTTTCGGAGTGATAACTTCGCTCTTTTTCAGACATGTTTTAAACATAGTAAAGGAAATCTTAAATGCTGCTACGGTGGTTGAGTCATGTTGGCAGAATAACTGATGCTCATTTACCAAAGTAAATCTTCTATGGGGAGCTTGATTGTGGGGTGTGCTCTCATGGCAGTCAAAGGAAGTGCTACAGGAGGCTTAGAAGGCCTCACTTAGGAGTTTCGTTATTAATTTTGAATCTTGGGAGAAGTTTGCCAAGGATTACTGCACCTGTTTTGTTTTTGAATCAATCTGACTTGGGCTGATCTGGACCAATTAGTAGGGAAAAATTCAAGTTTTGACCCAATTTCAATTTAGCTGCCAGTACTTATACTGTGAAGAGCTCCATGAATTTTATGACCACGCGCACCCATGGTCTGCTATTTACAACTTTCTAATAAGACAAAAGAAGCAAATTTGAAGTATTGCAAAAGAACAGAACCTTTTTCTAAAGAGCAGTGCAGCCATGTGTAAAAGTTTCAACACAGTTTAAAAAATATGTTGAGCAAAATTTAACTCCTCTTTGCTAATTCACTTTCCTCAACTATAACTGTGTCAAGAAAATTCTCAATTCTTGAACCAGGTTATGCCTTCAAGTCTCATTTTAGGATGTGAGTACAGAAATGAAGACTGACAATCCAATATAGCACAGCTCTGATGAAGGGTCATCCTGACTCGACATGTTGGCTCTATGCTCTCTCCATAGATGCTGTCAGACCTGAGATTTTCCAGCATTTTCTGCTTTTGTTGCTGATTCCAGCATCTGAGCATTTTTTTTTTGCTTTCAATCCTTTATAGTACTGAGCGCATCTTGTGTCAGATGAGAGATTCTCTGCGCCTTCCCAGATGAACATAAACATTACCACGGCACTGTTCTGAACAGCAGCAGGGGAGTTGTCTTGGTGTTCTGCCCTTTTTTTTAATCCCTTGATCATCATCACAAAAACAGACAGATCATAGTCACACTGCTGTTTTGAGAGCTTGCTGTGCTTATAATGGCTGCTGCACTGCCCAAAGTACAACAATGGTCATACTTCAAAAGTACTTCATTGGCTGCAAAGTGCTTTGCGACATCCAGCGGTTATGAAAACCTATGTAAATTCAAGACTTTTTTTTTCCTTCTCTCTCACCTAAAACTATTTTCATTTGATTTCTAACTTAGGTCCAGGGTATTTTTTATTACGTGCGCTGTATGTGTTTTAACTTCAGGAAATACCTTTCCTTCCATGGTTCACATTTACTGAATATCATTAAATCATAGTAGTAATACTGGGAACCTCCTTCAGGGAGTAAGAATTTCCCAACACGTCGTGGAAAATGGTTTAATTCTTCAAGGAATGAATATTTCAATACCCAGCATAAGGTCTTTGTTGGCTTGGGATATGATATCATAAATTTCCAGTATTAATCATACTTAAAACGTGAAATAAAAATTGTTTCTTTTGTTTCTGGAAAATATTTTAAGTTCCTTACTAATATCTGTAATCTCAATTATCACGTGCTATTCAACTAGTAAGAATCAACTGAAAAATAGCTTGTGAGAGAAGTTTCCAATTTATTTTGGATGTCATAAAAAATAAAATCTAGTACATTTCAGCATTGCAATGAATCCCACTGCAAAACTGAACAAATTGCAATTTATTGGAAGTGCTCATCACCATAATGTTTACATGCATAACAATGTTGCAGAATCTTTCAAGTTTGGGCATATTTTCTTTTATAGCATAGTAAGCATTGGCAATCTTATTGGACAATGTATGCAATGTCATGAGCTTCAATTTTAAGTCATGTAGATTGGAATTAGACCACTGAATTGGCAATTCAACCCTTAAGTCTGCTCAATTGTTCTTCTACATCACAGTTGATCTGTACCTCACCTGTACTTAATCACCTTTGTTCAGCTTTCCTTGATACACATACCCCACAAAAATCTATTGAGCCATCTTGGAAGTTTCAAATGGCACAAATTTTAGATTTCGGAATGCAATAAAACAACCGTTTCTATATTAAAACTGATTACATTTTTTTAGTATGAAAGACTAGGGCAGCACAGGTAAAAGCATACTATCTTCACTGGTTATGGGGTCTAACAATGAGTGACCACAGATACCAAATTAAATGTAAAAAGTTTACAACAGATATCAGGAAAAGTTTTTTTTTAATAAACTCAAGCATTATAAAAATGTGGAATTCACTTCCATGATATTCCATAATAGTTCCAGTACTGTTGATGCAATACTGATTTAAGCATATTCAATTAAAAAAGGAAATTACTAGATGCTGTGGATCAACTTTTCTACAGAACAAAAATATAGTTGTTAATACATTATGTGAATGAGAAAAATTGTAGCAAATTGGATTCCATTTTGGCAAAGATGAGGTCATCCACTTTAGACCTAAATGGAATAAATTATGAAAGGTTAGAAACTATGAAGGTTCATGAAGACTTGGCGGTCCAGGTACAACAATTATTATAATGCCCTAAAGAGGTGCAAAAAATAAAAAGAGACTAATAGAATGTTGGCTATTATGTCTGGAGGATTAAAATACAAGTGATTGGAAGTTATGCTGCAGTTATACAAAACCCTGGTGAGACCACAGTTGAAGTGCCATAGGCACTTCATAGCACTAGAATTTAGGAAGAATATATTAGCTTTGGAGGAATTAGTGTAGATTTACCAATAGCTGCAAATTCAAAGGTTAAATTACAAGGAGCGAATCCACGAACTGGGGTTGTATTCCCTGGGAATTAGAATGGGTCCCTAGACTGGCTAACTCTAAGGGTCAGGGACAAGAGGGGGCTGCTGGGAAGAGGAAGGGGGGTGAGGAGCGGAGGCCTCAGCCTCTTAATCTGCAAAACAGGTTTGAGGTTCTTGCTGCCAGTCTGGAAGAGGACGAGGCAGGTGAGGTTGGTGAGCAAATTGCACATGGTACAGTGATGCAGCAGGACATAGGCAAAAAGAAGGGGAAAAGGAACGCAGTAGTAATTGGGGACAGTGGGGTGAAGGGTATTGACACTGTCCTTTGTCACAATGACAAAGTGCACAGAAGGGTGTGTTGTCTGCTTGGTGCTCGGGTACGGGATGTCGCAGCTGGGCTGCAGAGGAACCTGGAGTGGGAGGGTGAGAATCCAGTCGTTGTGGTACATGTGGGTGCCAACAACGTAGGCAAAGTGCGGACTGAGGATCTGGGGAGGGAGTATGAGAAGCTGGGAATGGAATTAAAAAGTAGAACTGACAAGGTGGTCATCTCTGGGCTACTGCCTGAACAGTGTGCAGACGGGCGTAGGGTTGACAGGATTAAGGAAGTGAATGGGTGGCTCAGAGATTGGTGTGGGAGGAATGGGTTTGAATTTATGGGGCATTGGCACCAGTATTGGGGTAGGTGGGACCTGTTCGGGCGGGATGGGGTTGGTCTGAACCGTGCTGGGACCAGAGTGCTGGCGAATCGAGTAAAGAGGACTGTAGACAGGGCTTTAAACTAATTGGGGGGGGGAGGGTGCAAGGGTAGGTGACCTTACGAGGTCTAAAGTTAAGGAGAGGGTACAGGTAAGGGAAGAGGCCGAGGATGTCCCAATAATAGAGGGAGTAGGGGGCGTGAGTACGGTTGGTGGCGTTACGGCAAATAGGGTCCAGGTGAAGGCTGGGATGAAAGCACTGTATCTGAATGCATGAAGCATTCGGAATAAAGTGGATGAGCTGGTGGCGCAGATCAACACAAATGGATATGATCTGGTGGCCATTACAGAGACGTGGCTGCAGGGTGACAGGGACTGGGAGCTGAATGTCCAAGGGTGTCAAGTGTTTAGGAAGGATAGGCAGGAGGAAAAGGGGGGGGGGGGGGGGGGGGCGGCGGCGGCGGCGGCGGCGGCGTAGCTCTGCTGATTAAGGATAGCATCAAGGTGGTAGCAAGGGATGATATTGGAGCCAAGGAGCAGAACGTGGAATCGTTGTGGGTGGAGATTAGGAACAGCAAAGGGAGGAAGACGCTGGTGGGTGTCGTCTATAGGCCCCCGAATAATGATCTGGAGGTGGGGCGGGCTGTTAACACGCAAATAAGTGCAGCGTGCAGGAATGGGACGGCTGTAGTTATGGGGGATTTCAATCTGCGTATTGATTGGTCGACCCATGTTGGACACGGTGGGCTCGAGGAGGAGTTCTTGGAATGCTGCCGGGATAATTTCCTTGAACAGTGTGGGTTGGAGCCGACGAGGGAGCGAGCTATCTTGGATCTGGTGCTATGTAATGAGGCGGGTAGAATTAGGGACCTTGCGGTGAAGGATCCTCTTGGAGAGAGTGATCATTGTATGGTGGAGTTTCTGGTGCAGATGGAGGAGGAGAAAGTGGGTTCCCAGACACGCGTCCTTTGTTTGAATAGAGGGGAGTACGGTAGGATGAGAGAAGAATTGGCGAATGTGGACTGGGGGAGCGCGTTGGAGGGAGGGTCTGCTGAGGAGCAGTGGAGGATCTTTAAGGAGATCTTTCTTGGTGCTCAGCAGAAATTTATTCCGATGGTCAAAAAGGACTGTAGGAGGAGAGGTAATAAGCCGTGGATAACGAAGGAGGTGAAGGAAAGTGTTAAATTAAAAGCGGAGGAATTTAGAGTAGCTAAGAGTAGTGGGCGAGAAGAGGATTGGGAGAGGTTTAAATGTCAACAAAGATTGACAAAGAAGTTGATAAAGGAGGGTAGGAGAAACTATGAAGCTGGGCTAGCACTTAATATAAAAAAGGATAGCAAGAGTTTTTATAAATATATAAAAAGGAAGAGGCTGGCTAGGGTGAACGTTGGTCCTTTAGAGGATGAGAAAGGGGACCTAGTGGTAGGGGATGGGGATATGGCTAAGGTATTGAATAACTTTTTTGTTTCTGTCTTCACGGAGGAGGACGTGAATAATTTGCCGGGTGTTAGCGAAGGAAAGGTGGTAGGACTGGAGGGTCTTAATGACATTACTGTTACTAGAGAGGCGGTGCTCGACAGACTGGAGGGGCTGATTGTGGACAAGTCCCCAGGACCGGATGGAATGCATCCGAGGGTTCTGAAAGAAATGGCGGAGGTTATAGCGGATGCATTGGTGGTTATTTTCCAGACATCGCTGGATTCCGGGGAAGTGCCGGAAGATTGGAAAACGGCTAATGTTACGCCGTTGTTTAAGAAGGGTGCCAGGCAAAAGGCAGGGAATTATAGGCCTGTTAGTTTAACGTCTGTGGTAGGTAAAATGTTAGAATCTGTCATTAAGGAGGAAACTGCGAGGCATCTTGAAGGGAATTGCTTGATAGAGCAGACGCAGCACGGTTTCATTAAAGGGAAGTCGTGTCTGACAAATTTACTGGAGTTCTATGAGGATGTGTCTAGGGCGGTCGATAGAGGAGAGCCAGTGGATGTGGTCTTTCTGGATTTTCAGAAGGCGTTTGACAAAGTACCTCATAAGAGGTTATTGCAGAAGGTCAGGGGACTTGGAGTTGGGGGTAGGGTGTTAGCGTGGATAGAGGATTGGTTGTCAAATAGGAGGCAGAGAGTGGGGGTCAACGGGTGCTATTCGGATTGGCGGATGGTGACTAGTGGAGTGCCCCAGGGGTCGGTGCTGGGGCCTCAGCTTTTTACCATTTATATAGATGATCTGGAGGAGGGAACCGAGTGTAGGGTGTCGAAATTTGCTGATGACACCAAGATTGGGGGAACGGCAAATTGTGCGGAGGGTGTGGAGAGTCTGCAGAAGGATTTAGATAGGCTGGGCGAATGGGCCAGGAAATGGCAAATGGAATTTAATGTTGGCAAGTGTGAGGTGGTCCACTTTGGTAGGAAGAATGGTAGGAAGGACTATTACTTACGGGGCGAAAAACTGCAGCAGGCGACGGTGCAGAGGGACCTCGGGGTCCTTGTGCATGAGTCGCAAAAACCCAGCTTGCAGGTGCAGCAGGTGGTCAGGAAGGCGAATGGGATGCTGGCCTTCATAGCGAGGGGGATTGAATATAAAAGTAGGGAGGTCTTGCTGCAGCTGTATAGGGCATTGGTGAGGCCGCAGCTGGAGTACTGTGTGCAGTTTTGGGCGCCGCACCTGCGCAAAGATATTTTGGCCTTGGAGGGAGTGCAGAGGAGGTTTACTAGGCTGATGCCGGAGTTGAGGGGGTTGAGCTATGAGGAGAGGCTGAATAAACTAGGCTTGTACTCGTTGGAGTTTAGAAGAATGAGGGGAGATCTCATTGAGACGTATAAGATGATGAATGGGATGGATAGGATAGAGGTGGAGAGACTCTTCCCGCTCAAAAAAGACAGTAGGACTAGGGGGCACAGCCTCAAGATAAAGGGGGGGGCGTTTTAGAACGGAGTTGAGGAACTTCTTCACTCAAAGGGTGGTGAATCTCTGGAATTCTCTACCCATTGAAGTGGTGGAGGCTGCCTCGCTAAATATTTTTAAGAAGCGGGTTGATGGGTTTTTGATAAGAGAGGGGATTAAGGGTTATGGGGAGAGGGCCGGAAAGTGGAACTGAGCCACGACAGATCAGCCATGATCTTATTGAATGGCGGGGCAGGCTCGAAGGGCCAGATGGCCTACTCCTGCTCCTATTTCTTATGTTCTTATGTTCTTAAAGTTTTCAGAATACTAAAGGAAACAGAAGAAGTACATAGAAAAAAATTAGTTCCGCTGTTGGAGTAGTCTAGGACTGGGGGCATTATCCAAAAGTTAGGGCAAACTTTTCAGTTGTGAATTGATGAAATAATTCTACAAGCAAAAGTCTGGAACACTCTTCCACAAACAGGAATTGATGCTGGATCAACTGTAAATTTTAAATCTCAGACTGAAGGATTTTTGTTGATCAAAGGTTTTAAGGTATATGGGACAAGGATGGGTGTATGATGCATGCTCTAATACAATGGCAGACTAGGCTCAAGTTAAATTGCCTACACCAATATCACTCTCAACCATTTCAGGACTTACCTTCACTTCATTTTGTTGTTCTGAGGTTTTGAAATCTTTGCTTGTTTCCTGAGAAAGTACAGACAGATCATGTATCCTAGTAAAGACTAAGGGGTGAATTTTACCATCCCACCTGCCACGGGAATCAGAGCAGGCAAGGGGCGGGCCATTGAAAGGTCTGTTAACCTCAGACAGAATTTTCCAGTTTTGGGGCAAGCGAGGCTGGATAATTTTAATTTGATTTATTATTGTCACATGTATTAACATAGTGATAAGTATTGTTTCTTGCGCTATACAGACAAAGCATACTGTTAATAAAAAAGGAAAGGAGAGAGTGCAGAATGTAGTGTTATAGTCATAGCTAGGGTGTAGAGAAAGATCAACTTAATGCAAGGTTGGTCCATTCAAAACTCTGAAGGCAGCAGGGAAACAGCTGTTCTTGAGTCGGTTCGTACACGACCTCAGACTTTTCTCTTTCCCCTGACGGAAGAAGGTGGGGAGAGAATGTCCAGGGTGCATGGGGTTCTTAATTATCTGTCTGCTTTTCCAAGGCAGTGAGAAATGTAGACATAGTCAATGGATGGGAGGCTGATTTGCATGATGGATTGGGCTACATTCACAACCCTTTGTAGATTATTGCAGTCTTAGGCAGAGGAGGAACCATACCAAGCTGTGATAGAACCAGAAGGAATGCTTTCTATGGTGCATCTGTAAAAGTTGGTGTGACTTGTAGCTGACATGCCGAATTTCCTTAGTCTTCTGAGAAAGTAGAGGGGTTGGTGGGCCTTCTTATAGTGTTGGCATGGGGGGACCAGGACAGGTTGTTGGTGATCTGGATACCTAAAAACTTGAAGCTCTCGTCCTTTTCTACTTCGCCCCTGTTAATGCAGACAGGGGCATGTTCTCCTCTTTGCTTCTTGAAGTCGATGACAATCTCTTTTGTTTTGTTGACATTGAGGGAGAGATTATTATCGCTGCACCAGTTCACCAGATTCTCTATCTCATTCCTGTACTCTGTCTCATCACTGCTTGAGATCCACCCCACTACAGCAGTGTCGTCAGCAAACTTGAAAATCGAGTTGGAGGGGAATTTGGCCCTACAGTTGTAGGTGTATAAGGAGTGTAGTAGGAGGCTGAGAATGTAGCCTTGTGGGGCACCGGTGCTGAAGATGATTGTGGAGGTGGTGTTGTTGCCTATCCTCTGAGAGTTAGGAAGTTCAGGAACTCGTCACAGAGGGAGGAGCTGAGCCCCAGGCACAGCTTTTGGAGATGAGTCTTGTAGGAATAATGGTGTTGAAGACTGAGCTGTAGTCAATAAATAAGTCTGACATACGTGTCTTTATTATCTAGCTATTCCAGGGTTGAGTGCAGGGCCAGGGAGATGGCGTCTGCTGTGGACCTGTTGCAGCAATAGGCGAACTGTAGTGGATCCATGCCATGACTAGCTTTTTGAAGCACTTCATAATGATGGACGTAAGAGCCACAGGACAATAGTCATTAAGGCACGCTGCTAGGCTTTTCTGGGGACCTCAGATTGTTGTAAAGAGAGGCTAAAGATGTCTGCAAATACCCCCGTCAGGTGATCCCACCTGGGCCCATTGCTTTCCATGGGTTGACCTTTGAGAAAGCTGCTCTGACATCCGCTACAGTGACCTCTGATACAGGTTCATCCAAGGCTTCCAGGGTGAAGGACGTGCTCTCGCTGACTCTTGCTCAAAATGGGCATAGAATGCATTGAGCTCATCAGAGAGTGGCACACTGGAGCCGGCAATTTTACATGCCTTCATCTCAAATCCTGCCCTAGGTTATTTTTAGCATCTCTGATGCTTTTGGAGTGAGGGAATTATGCAATAATCCTGCGCATAGTTGGCTAATCCTGGATGTCTGGCCTTGTTAGATTGATCTTCTATCTTGATTTGGCTGGACAGGTAATGCTACTGCTTACTTGACCAATGGAATGTATGGCAGGCATATTATCTGGTTGTTAGGGTTTCTCTGATGTGGCAAAGTGGGTTGAATCACATTGATGGTGGGGTCTAAATGGCACCTCTGGGGTACCTAGAGAGAGGGTTAGTTTCCTTTGATCAATCTGTAACAGTAATGAAAATATTCTTGGCTTGTTGGCCCTATAGTGTGCATTAAGCAGGTGAGAGAAGTAACAGCTGTTTGCGCTTGGGTCAAATAGCGGGTTTGTTGGAAGAAATAGGGTGCCTTCCCACAAGACATCCCCTTCTAGGGGCTTCTGGACTGCTCTCCTTTTTGAGACGTGGTTCCTTTGCGGATATGATGTTCTTTGGCTGTGGGCCTGAGTGCGAGTCAGTATCCAGTTCCTTATGAGGTTTTGCTGTTCTGTTCCTGGTATTTTTCCTGGAAGTGTATGTGAAAGATTACGTATGATGTTGCTTGAAAGCTCGTCTATCTTTGGAGCATCCTTTCTTTATCCAGGTAGGTGGGGTGTTGACTTGTTCTGGGGGTTTCTCTTGTTGGGAAGAGGAGGATCATAGCACTCCCCAGGAAGCCCTGTTGACAGGTATTTTGACAATACTTCTCCTCCTTGCTAGCAGCATTTCTTAGTGGAGTATAGTTTAAATTCTTTGGTGATGGGAGCTTAATCGGTGCCTTCGATATGGCTGGAGGTGAGGGAAGTTTGTAGTGTTTTGAGCCTAGGAATGGTGTACAAATCCTTTACTGGTTCCTGTACATGACAGCGTATGTTGACACACCACATCCTATTCTGATGACAGTGTCTTGATGTCCCCCTTTTTCTCGGTTATCCTTTAATTGCTTGGAGGCCCTGGGCTGCTGAATTAGGCCCCCGCTTGTTATATACTATGCGATAGGGGATCCCATATATTGTGCAGCTCTGTCTCTGGTGTCCTGTGGAGGAGGGTGTGCACCACAGAGCCATGTGCTCATGATTGTTTCCTTGTTATCTTGAGATCCCTCACCCTTTCTGATACCCTTTCTTTATCCACACGAGAAGACACACTGACTACAATGATTGCAGTGATTAATAATTTGTATGAATATTTGTTGGTCTTTTCTGTATGATTATGTGGAATAATGATTACTCTGTACTGTACTAGATTTTGGGAATTTGTTAACTCTTGGGGTAAATGAAAAATAGAAAAGTTTTAGTAACAAATCTTGTGAAAAAAAAGTTGCTTGAAAGCACAATTAACAACTAAAACTGATCATCTTCTTGAGTTCCAGTCCAACCTGAACAACATGAAAGATGAAGAAGGTGAGGGCTGAAGGATGAGGACCTGATATTCATCATTAAATCTAGGCTGAAGGCCAGTAAACAAAGATGAGCATTCTAACCTGCTGGCCTGGCTGTCTGCTCATCTCTCTTGGCTCTCAGAGACTGTCTCTTGAGGGCCAACTCCATCACACCCCAATCTTGCTGGAATACAAATATTTTAGGCAGGGACCTCTTATGAAAGAGACAGGTCTGTTGGGTCAGCAATGTCAACCTTACTGCCTCATCCACAAAAGTGTGCTCCATTCTGCCTGTATGCATCCTTTAAGAATTTTTAGAACCTCGATTAGGTTTCCTCCACCTTGTAAATCTTCTCTGTACCTTCTTCAGTATGCTTTTCATGACAACCAGAACTGCACACAGACTCAGCATAGTCTGAACAAGGTTCAGTACAATTTTAGTAAAACGTACTTGCTTTTCAATTCTATCCTTCTAGAAAGAAAGCCTATTGTTTGTTTTGCGTTTTATGGTCTTACTAGCCTAGCATGTGGTGCAACTTTGGTGACTGATGTATTTGCACTCCAAGATTCCCTTGTCTCTCCTAAACTTGCACTTTACAAGTAATAAGTGACTCCCCCGCCCCCACACCATTTTTCCTATCAAAATGTATCAGCTCATATTTACCCATGTTGAATTGCAAATATTTTTCCATCCTGCAATTATCCTCATTGTTAACTAGTCCACCCTCAACAACCCTTCCAAATATTGTTCTGTCCACAAATTTGGAATTGTGTTTTATTCCAAAGCCCAAATTGTTAACTTAAATTGTGAACAGCTGTTGTCCCAGCTGTTATGAAGCAATACTTTATAAAACAAAATGATGTATTTACTGGCTTAAAAATCACCAAGTTTTAAAAAGGATGAAAACAATAAGCTGGCAAGATGGCTGCTGAGCATCAGATGACTTTTATACCATCTGCAATTATCTCAAGTCTCCAGAGTGTCCTTAATTAAGTGACCCTGAGTAAGGAAGCCCTCGCTTGAAAGGACATGCTGAGACAAAACCATTTGCTCAATCCAAAACTTCATGCACTTACCCAAATCTTAAAGTCCAAGCTTTATATCTCCCACTGACAGAAGACAATGAAAGCTGCAGAGGAACCATCAGTGGGTATGAAAAACCATTGCTTATTCCCCATTGTGTAACAATGTCTTCTAATTTTGGATAATTTATGTAGAAATTGAAGCATTGATCAGACGATCATGCGACTGAAACTGACATCAAATAAAAAAATCTTAATTACTTCAAGAACCAGGGAGAAAGGAGCCAGCCTGGAAACCAACATAGAAAAATCAGGGGTCCCAAGTGGACACTCCCTCTCTCTCCACCTATTTTTATCAGTTGAAACCATGTCTGCTGTTTTTGACTATTCACATGCCACAGGTGAAAAATTGTTTAAGGAGTTCAGCCCAGTTGATGGTTGGAATGCGAGTCTTTACAGGTAATCAAGTCCTAAAAGTACATACAGTGTGAGTGGAAAGAGGATTAAGCACAGGTTAAAGAGATGTGTATTGTCTCCAGCCATGACAGGTTGTGAGATTTTGCAAATCCAGGCAAGTTGTGGGGGTTACAGATAGTGTGACATAAACCCAAGATCCTGGTTGAGGCTGTCCTCATGTGTGCGAAACTTGGCTATTAATCTCTGCTCAGCGACTCTGCGTTGTCATGTGTCATGAAGGCCACTTACCTGGAGATCAGAGGCCGTATGCCTGTGACCGCTGAAGTGTTCCCCAACAGGAAGAGAACACTCTTGCCTGGTGATTGTTCAAAAGCCTCGCATTATTTTGTAAATTGAGTTTGTGTCTTTATATGCCTTGTTTGTGAACAGAACTCCCACTTACCTGATGAAGGAGCAGCGCTCTGAAAGCTAGTGGCTTTTGCTACCAATTAAACCTGTTGGACTTTAACCTGGTGTTGTGAGACTTCTTACTGTGTTTACCAGTCCAATGCCAGCATCTCCACATCATGGTGATGAGTAAACAGGGTTTGAAAGCTTGCATGATAGGTTTGAGAGGGAGGGAGGAAGGAGGAACACCACACAGGTCTTCTCTTGCCAGCGTCTCAGCTATCTGTCCCCTTACTGCAGGCAAAGCAGAAGCTTAAACACACAAAGGGTGGGCCTGTCACATGATTATCCCCCAGTGATTCAAACATGGTCGTCACTGGAGTATTTTCCCTTAATCAGTTCACATCTGACAATCCAGCCTCTCAGCCAGCACACACTGTTCAAGTGAGTGGCTTTAAGACATTGTAGATTGGTGAATTCAAGTTTGAGAATGCCTCTCTCTGCTTACATTCCATTGTCATAGCAATTATGTTTAATAATTCAGCTCCACCAGTTGAATACCTCAGGTGATTGCCTTACTAAGAGAAACAGGATGTGTGATTCATTCATTTTTCCCTTGGTTATTGTCCATTGTGGGTCTTGGCAAACATGGTGTTGCCATCTCAATGGAATATGGAACGTATAATGAAGCAAATGTAACCATTTTTGGCTTTGAGCTCAAGTAACCATTTCTCTGATCTTAATTAGTTCAATTTGGGCTCCCAGTTGGTGTCATTATTTGACATAAAAGCACATTTTTGTGACAACTTTTAGACAGTTCAAAATTTCAAATGCAAACCGAAGAACGGGGCTGCTCTGCGGCATTTCAACTCCATATTCATAACTCATGTCACTGGACTAACTAAGGAAGGATGCAGCAAACTTTGAGGTGAAAGAAGTGAAGATTGAGATAGCTAACAAATGCATATATTACCAAAGCTTTTTCAGGTAAATTCTGAGCATGAACTAATCCCTTCTAATTCTCCTTCTGTTTTAATCAAAAGCTTCACACAGCAATAAAACAGTTTTAAGTGACATTGGGAAACTTGCTTTTTGTTTATGCATGTAAATGGACGAATTATACACAAATGTGAACATAGTTGTAGTCTGACATGTAATTGAATAAACTGACATACAATTGCCTCTTAGAAGAAATATTTGCAGTTTTTGCCACAAATCTGATAATTAAACTTACTTTAGCCTGGAAATAACCATTGCTAATATTAGCGCATGAATGCTTTCAGTGTGTACGACATTCCTTTCTGCTATTCTAAGGCAGCCAATAAACTATTTAGGAAGTTAGGAGCTTCACTCAATGTGAAGCAAACAGGTTATGCATGCATTTACTAATGTTGCGAGAGGCAATTTCTGGACAAAAATGCCTCTGACTCTGGATAATTTGAGGTACCTAGGTTTCAGCTATAGTCCTTTCATAGTTAAGTTCTTTTTAGTGCTATTTCCAATGCAGAGAAACATTGTGTTAAGAAACTGAAAAATATACATTACTTATATTTTTTCAAGTTTGGAGAAGGGAGGTATTTTTGCTTTCAAACCTTGAAAAAAGCTACTTCAGAAGCTATTTGTACTTAACGCAACCTCTGACATTAGAATTTGAAACAAAAACATGTGTTGTGCTAATACTTCTTAGTGAAGTCTTTACAAAATTTGGATTATTTTGCTCAATCATCCTTTAAGGTTTATTTCTTTCTTGTACAGATTAATATTTTGAAAACAAAGTATTATTTGATGATAGTCCTTGCTTTACAGAAGCAAAAATAAAAAATGTAGAAATCATGAGGGGTTCATCATTTACAGTAAAAAGCACAACCTCATATCATTACCTTCCCATTAAGACTGATTCTTTGCCAGACATTTATTCCACTTTCACCAACTCAAAACTACAACTTTGATTTTGTTAATGACTCTTTCAAATGCAACTTTAAACAAACCTTTCATAATGAATTAGAAAAACATTAACGAAACATACTCACATACTTAGTGAATTTATCTTCCAATCATTGTTTTTTTCAGCTTTTCTTTTAAAAACTGATTGTGTTTTCTTCCCGTCAGAAACTTATTTTATTATGCGATGCTCTTTAGACAGATACCTGCTAACTAACCAATTTTTCTGCTTCTGTTATTGCCATTCAGCAGAGGATGATACACCCACCAGTAATCTCTTCCCATCACAGGGAAACGCGCTCAACGACAAGACAGCCAAATCTGAAAGTACACCGCATGGGAAAACTTTACCCAAAACCTTTATTCTACCACCCTGGTTCACCAGTTTAGCTTCCAAAATTTAGCAGATTTACTGAATGCGTAATATTCCTCAGCTCACAGTATCCTTCCCTGCGGGGTGTGTGAGAGCAAATGAGGTTTTCGTGGAGCAAGAAATCTAACATGTATAGTTTACAAGATTTTAAATATATTGTATGATGTACTAAATTACGAAGAATGGGACCTTTTCACTTTGCTTGAGAATATTTAGCAAACTCAAAAAATGTAAGAAACATTCAAAGTAATATCAACAAAATGGATCTAAGTCAAACTATGGAATTATAAACAATCTTGAGACATGAAAAATACCATTTTAAAGAATTTAACGCTAATGTTTTGTTATATGTTTGTTATGGGGAAACCTTTATCACATAAAATGCAGCAAATGGGAGGAAACGAGGAAGGATAGAGGGAAGGAGTAGAGGGGGGAATGAGGGAAGGGAGCAGGAGAGAGACAGAGAGAAAGAGAGAGTGAAGAGGCAGGAGAGAGAGAGGCGAGAGAGAAGAGGGAGAAGGAGGCAGGAGATGGGGAGCGGGAGAGAAGTGGAGAGAGGGAGGTGGGAGTGAAAACAAAGAAGGAGCGAGGAGGGGGCGCGAGCAGAGGGTGAGCGAGGAGGAGGGCGTGAGCAAAGGAGACTGGGCAAACAAAGGTTGGAGGGAGAGAGGAGGAGGAAGAAGGAGAGAAAAGGGAATGAAGTGGGTGAGGAAGAGGGAGAGAAAGAGCAAGAGGGGGAGAGAGAGAGAGTTAGAGACACAAGCACGCAATAGGGGCAAGGAAGTTCTGACAATATTACAAACTAAAACTTTGGACATAACTTTTTTTGTAATTTGGTGACAGAAATGGAGACATGCAGGCGCCTAAGTTTACAATGCCAGTTGGAGTGCTGATCCCATGCCACAGTCCTGTCTCATTTTTCGAGATTTTTCCTTCTGCATTTAAGGGATTCAATGCGATTCTGGATCAGTTGCTGAGCACTGCCTGTCTGCATCTTGCTTGTTAGCTCGGCCACTGACAGGAGGCCATGTGGAATTAACCAGGTGGTTAATTCAGGTTGTCCATAGCACCCAAAGACCAGCAAAGGCTCGGAGATGGCCTCCCAGCAGATGACACAAGAGCCCAGAGTTTACCTTTTGGCTTCTCAGCATCGCGAGCCTGCCCATCACCCTTAACTGGGCACAAGGATGCTACTCATTAGCCAACCCTGCAAACATCACTGTTGACGTCATGTTAAGGTTGGGACCCACTTTTTATCCCAACTCGAGCCCAAATGGAAAATACTGCCCATTAATTATGTTTCTCCACAGATGTTGCTGGTTTGCCAAGTATTTCCAAAACATTATGAATTTTTTTTGCCTGATTTAATCTTGTTTTGGAAGAAGCTGCCATACACCCCTCAGGATTTTAAACACCTGACCTTTGCATTTCTAAATAGCTGCTCAGTTGAATGCTTCATGGCAGATTTTGTGACATGCAACTGGCTGATGGGGAAAATCACTTCTCAAAACCAGCACTATTTTTGCAGGTGCAATTTGCAGCCAGATTATCGTTCACACTCAAAGCAGAATCTCTATCCCTTCTCATTTTCCATATCTACCCTCTGCATTCACTCCTTTCACCAACACAATGGGGTACAACTTCTTCATAACAACTGGGGATGAACATCTCCAAATACCTCATACCATCATGTTCCCAAACCTTCTAGCTCCTCTGAACTCCATTTTTTGAATTGGTCCTTTAAATAGTTGACTTGAGATTGTGTTATGGGGAAAAATTTAGTCTCTTAATCAGCTTGAAATCAGAATTTTTAACCATTAGGTTTTCCTCAGAGTTTTCACGCAAAATGCTCCATACTCCTGCATGGAACTTGCCTTTGTCTCAGAATGCATTCTGACCCTGATATTAAGAAGAAAATTAGATAAACAGATTGCGCATTCACTGAAAAAGGTTTTCTTCGAATTAGCCCATGATACAGTGGATAAAAATCGCTAATGCCAGGGGCTCTAAGAATGCTTAAGTCTAAAACTTGCAACATTCTTTCACAGTCAAAAAATACACCCAACTTCAATTCTTTCGTTCATTATTGATGGAGGGTGGCAGATTGTGGTATATATTACTTTGTGTTGTGAAAAAAACATTTCCTTCTCAAAAAAAACTGCTGGGTGTTACTGACTGATGGCCGTTTCCCAGGGATATACAAGTAATATGCTATAGATATGAAGGAGCAGTGCTCCAAAAGTTCATGATTCCAAATAGACCTGTTGGACATTAACCTGATGTTGTGAGACTTCTTACTGTGTCCAGTCCAACACCGACTACCTTATGTTACAGGTAGCACAGGGAATCCTTGCCCTGAAGAAAAAGGATCATTAGAATGTCTTGGAGGACTGAATTATTTTGCTTAGTGTACAACCATCAGGTACCAGAAGAATCTTGGAACTCGAGATCCAAGGCAAAAGACTCTTCAGAAAATTCGAACATCCTGTGCACAGTTCATAGCCACTTTTTGCAATAAATACAATCATTGATAATTCAACACAGTAGTAATGAATGCCATAGAACATATCAAATACTCTCTTTGTTGAGGCTGATAGGAAAACAAACCATCAAAAGCGTTTGTATTTAAAAGCATAATGCATCCATTCTCTTCGGCATAAAAACCTTTCCTTTGTGCTTTTGATGTTCATGCGTTCCAGCCAAGTGTGTTCAATGACCTCGGGCTGGGGCCAGCTGTAATATCCTGTTGATTTACTTGCAAAGGGACTTCTTAAAGTTATGTACTTTTTCAACAAAAAAACCTAACACTTTATCTTCTAACCACTTATTTTGCCAATTTATTGAATATATTATGATATGGCAGAAATAAAAATGGGGAAAATTAGGAACAGCAGAGGGTTTTTGTTTTAAATATCGAAAATCATCTCAAAAGGATTTTTAAGTCAAAAACCAACAGCACTTCAAACCATTGGTCTAATAACTTACTTCCCCCAAATAAGTATAGTCATTGGGGGGGCGATTCTCCCAGCCTGCTGTGCTGCTCGAGCAGTGCAATGGGCCGGGAGACATAAGCGGAGGACGTTTAAGCGGGCTTCCCGCTGGGTGCCACAGCTTCCACACGTCTCCGGCCCCCAGATTTCCAGGCATCAGCTCCATGGTGGAAATTAGCGCAGAGCTGATTTTAATATGCTAATCGCAATTTTAATCTGACTTCAGTCCCAGGCCTGCTAGACTCTCCCACCTCCACCAGGAGTGGTTCGCTCCAGCAAGTTAACAACAGCTTCCCACTAGCAGGGAGCTGGTAGCCCGACCCAGCTGGAGTGAAGGAGGGCCAAGGAGACTCCCCAGGAGGTTGGGGGTAAAGGGGAGTTCTCCCTAGGCACTGCCAGCCTGGCCCCCTGGCACTGCCCAGTAGGCATCAGGCAGTGCCATGCAAGGGGGCCAGAGCCTACTGGGGGAGGGGGAGGCCGCGATCAGTGGGGGTTGGTGTACTGCTGCTCTGAACTTGGGATCAGTGACAGAGCGAGGGTGGATAGCAATCAGGGCTGGACATCGGGTCAGGGGGTGGGACTGTGGGGGAGGATTGGGAAATCGGGATTACTGGGGGAGGGGGAAATCAAGATGGGCCAAAGGTGGATGGGGTCGGGGCTGGCTCGGAGACATTTGTGAGGCCAACGATCAAAGTGCGGGGGTTTGCACGGCCAGCAATGTGAGGTTGCTGTGCTGGCCAGCGATAGAGCTGACCAGCGACTGGGAGGCCGGCAGTGCAGGGCTACTGTGCATGCACTGATCTCCACTCTGACAGACTGGCGCATGCACAGTGGCTCCCTCAGTGCCATGCTGCCAGCCTCTCCAGCAGGGATAGGCCCCGTCCACCGATTTTAATCGTGACTCATGCTAGCGCACTCTGCAGTGCTCAGAGTATGGGAGATTCATTTTGAAAATCCCGCTGAAAAAAAACCAGCGGGAGCTACTCCAGTTTTTACACCAATTCGGCACTTAGAATTCTTTTGGGAGAATCCTGGCCATTATGTTAGCGTTAAATGATTAAAAAGTTCTTCTGTAACATTTATTGTCATACTGTGTACAGACTCAACTTGTCTGTATCTCTTAAGTCCAAAAATGCGTGGGTTAGGTTGATTGGCCATGCTAAATTGCTCCTTAGTGTTAGCGGGTTTAGTAGGGTAAATATGTGGGGTTGGGGGACAGGGCCTGGGTGGGATTATTATTGGTGCAGACTTGACAGGCTGAATGGCCTCCTTTTGTTCTGTAGGGGTTCCATGATTCTAAGTGCTAAGGTCAGAATTTACAGCAGAATTTCCTCACGGGTAATTACTTAACCATTAAAATTGATGAGGGAATTTGCTCCAAATTGATGTGTAGAAGAAATTGGACAATGCTGGAGTTAGCTATTTAGAAGCGTTACAGCCAAAATAAAACTTCCATAAAATGATCTCCTTGTTGGGATTAACTTCAACTGGATTGCAATCCGCACCCCACATAGAGCCGAGTATGCAGTTACTTCATTATAACTGGAGTTTTCTCTTTATTAAAACCAGAAATTTATATGTTGAAAACTGAGTTCAAATCTGAGTTTAATTTTAAAATTGGTCAAAATAATAAAATTGATGAGCCATCATACTAATAAAATTTAACATCAAGGCGTTAGTCTGGATTTGGACCTCCCGGTGTGCCATTAACAGAGTCAGCATAATATCAGAAATGCCATTGCATAACTTCAGTGTTTACAAGGTAACACATGATCCTGAGTTTTGTGGTCACTATATGGTAGGAAAAGAAGTGATGGGTAAATGGGACTTTCAATTCTAACTAAGTAAGAAATTAACTTTGCAATTTTGATATCATCCCCGTACAGACTGGAACATTACAAAATATATTTGAGTTCCTGGTGGCTGATTTAATGGAATTGCATCACAAGATTTCAAGCTAAAACAAATAAAAATCAACATCGATTAACATTATTTAGCCATCAACTAACACTGTAAACTGCAAAAAAGATAACCCTCATTGATGTCTTAACGAGGCATATCAGCCAGAACTCTACCACTTCACCTGCCACAGCGCAGATGAGGGTCCCACACTGGAAATCTCCACTGGCCTCACCCGAACAAGGCTGTAAGATCCGGCCCAAAGTTAATTGTCTCTCAATTCAAGGATTACGTTTACTCAGGGTCGCGGATTTCTGCCATGGGTCTTCGTACGACTGAACAGGCCAATCATAGAGTCCATAGGATCCTGAGTGCAGGATTTCCTTCTTTTTCTTTCTTCTGTGCCTCATTGTTAAAACATTGAGACTTGATGGACAAGTTGTCGCCATTCTGAATGACTGGTAGAAACCTTCTCCTCAGCATTGTCAATGCTGCTGCACTTCAAGGAGAACTTCAGTGTTGAAGTATTTTTAACATCCTTTCCTGGAACACTGGCCATTTTGAGAGTTAAGAAAACAGGACCTGGTGGAGGACTGCACTGTCTTCTGGCACCCAAATGCTGCATACATGTGTATTGGCCTGCAACTTCCTGGCTCCCCATGGTCTTTGGGATGGGATTTGGAGGGTAGAAGTGTCAGGCATGGGAAAGGGTCGGAAAGCAGGGGGTGGGGTGGGGGCTGGGGGTATACCAAAGATGCACTGGGGAATCCCTCTTGGAGATTCCCAGCTAAGTGTTCATCTGGCAATTGTCCAGAAGCGGTAACTTCCCCTGGACAATGGCGCTGCACTGGAACCATGCAACAAAATGATTTAAACACTAACTTTGGATTGTTCTGCCAGTGTTACAGTAATAGTTACTGGGGAAGAGTTAGAAGAAATAAAAGCACTTCTAACATCAGCATAACTATTTTAAAGACCCACATTGGCCCCCAAACAGGATATCCACCACACTCCCAAAACTCAAGAGACGCTCCACCTTCCCCACCCACCAAGCCACGTGGGATTCCCCATGCCCCTGCCTCAACCTGACCGCCTGACCTGAACAGCTGGACACCCAACGTCCTCCCCACTCTCCCAACCTGACATGCGGCGGCGCGGGCTCGTTAGGCCGAAGGGCCTGTTTCCCATGCTGGGTTGTTCTTTGTTCTTTGTATCCCATGTCCTCTTAATGTCCAGCCTCCACCCCATTCCCTGCTTTCTGACCCTTTCCCATGCCTGACACTTCTACCCCCCAAATCCCATCCTCTTCCCTTAGACACTTAGCTTTTCATTGGCCTGTTATTTTCATCTTTAAAGTTTATAGCAATTGCGCTGATAAAAAGTGGGTGTGTTCTCCTTTGCTCCATTTCCTTTGGACTTTGACACTGGAGCTGGTGACACATTGGGTTACCTGAATTTCACCTGACCACTATCAGGAAGGTTGGGCAAAACAGGCATTTAAGAATTTTAGTACGGCTAAGTGGGTACAGAGTGGCAGTCCAATGTTGATTGCCACTCCAGGGATATTATGGGCTATTATATATTTATAGATAGCAGCACAATTTTTTTTAACGAAACAGTCCTAAGTTATTCCCAGCTCCCAATGTCTTCACACCTCCTGGTTTTGCTGAGTCATAACATCTAGCAACCATCAAAGGCCCTTTCTTCCTCATCCCTCAGAGAGCTCTTGAACCAAAGTTCAGGAGTAAGTCTGACTTCAGAGAATTCTTCTCTCGGCCTCACACAGGAAAACTCTAGTGTTCTTAAATCACTTCAAGGTTCCTTCACTTCAAAGTATTCCTCAGAATTCTTCTTGTAGCTAACACACAAAACAGCCTCTTTTCTCTCCAGACTGCAGCAACTGCTGCTCTATCTCTTTCTCTCTAGATCTCTGTGCTTGTTCAAAGTACCTGGGTCTGATCTATTGTTGACTCCAGACCCACAGCAATGTGATTGACTCATAAAACTGCCCTCTGAAATAGCCTAGCAATCCAGTCAGTTCAAGGGCAATTAACAATGATGTGGAGTTGCCAGTGTTGGACTGGGGTAGGCACAGTAAGTGGTCTCTCAACACCAGATTAAAGTTCAACATTATTTGGTAGTAAGAGCTTTTGGAGCGCCGCTTCTTCATCAGGTCAGTGCCAAGGGCAATTAGGAATGGGCAATAAATGCTGGCCCAGAGAGCAATGCCCACATTCCATAAATGAATATTTAAAAAAAGACAGGAAGTGCTAGCATCTGCTTCTGTCTTTGTTTTTAGGTGTTAAACCTCATATATGTATTTCAATAACACTAGTCTTGGGGTCTCAGTCTTCATGATAACCAAGCCACATAGGCTTGTCATTGAGCAGGACTTGCAGCAAACTGCATGACTCCATATCACCTTTAGTTAAAGGGATAGTTCAAAACATAATCATTTCATAAAACCTCACATTGGTAACAATTTCCATACATTCAATTCACAAAGCGTTTGAATACTTCATTTTCCTGTCAGGAGAACAGTTGTCTCCCCTGATATTACAGTTGAGAGGAAGAAGTTGATATCAAAAGCAAAGAGGATACCAGGCACATTTTAGCAACCCATAGTGCTCAACTCCCACAGCCTGATTTTTTCAAACTAAAGCAGAACGAGCGTAATGGCAAATTAAGAACCTAACCACAGCTAAGCACTCTTGAAGTCAGAGCCAAATATCATCCATTGCTGTAATTAACCACCTATTGCAACAGTGGAAGAGGTATAAGGGGTCATACTTTGAGGATTCAGGGTAGACCATTTAGGACGGAGGTGAGGAGATATTTCTTCATCCAAAGAGTGGTGAGCCTGTGGGGTTCATTACCACAGGAAGTACTTGAAGGCAAATCATTGAATATATTCAAGAGGCAACTACATATAGCACTTGGGGCAAATGGGATCAAAGGTTATGGTGAGAAAGCAGGATTAGACTATTGAGTTGGATGATCAGCCATGATCGTAACGAACGGTGGCACAGATTCAAAGGACCAAATGGCCTCGTCCTGCTCCTATTTTCTATGTTTCTATGTAAGTGCAACAGTGGAAGAGGTATAACTTGTACTGCATGCACAGCATGCATTGATCACCGAAACCTCAACAACTTTTCACAACATACCCATCATAAATAAACTTCACCTCAATGCAATGTTCTAATTGCCAATAAAATGTTTTTTGTACTCATGCTAGCCGTGGAGGTCAAGTGAAAAAACAAATAGTACGCTTAACTTCTTTGGCAATACATCAAAAGAAAATAATAGTGCGTACTTGTATCTGTTTGCAATTTTGAGATGACTCTACAAGAAAGTTCTATTTTGGGGAAAGGTTTTGAAACATAGCAAGTTGCTAAACCCAAGTCAAATATACGAAGTTGCCAAGACTTAAAGCAATAAATATGTCAAGGTTATGTATTGGATCTAGATATTGAGCATTGTGACTGCAACAAACATGCTGTCCAGATGCGTAGATTCATTTTGGTAAGCCTCATGCAACAATGGATAACGTATAGACTTTCATGAACTGAGAATAGACTATTGTTTTATCTCACACTGAATAAGACATTTGTCTTAAACTGTGCCCCAGAATGTGATGCCCTGAAAGCCTAACATTATTTCTGCGGAACATAAAATTTCTCCATTGTGATTAAAAAAGACATTTTGTTTTCAACATTTTATTAAAATGTTCAAAATATTTCAACTTTTACTTTAATCCCCTGTGTATGTCTGAATCATTCATTTAACTTTCTGTAAAATGCAATTAAAAGTTAAGGGTGATTAGTGTATTTACTTCCTGGTCTGTGAAAATACTTCCATGAAATTGACTGCTTACCCCACTTGATGATATCACTATTGCTGAATACCTGCCAGTCCCCTTGACTTGGCACCTGATTCAAACCAAAGTCGGAAAAGTGGAAATTCACACTACAAAGATCACTAGATCATGGTGAGCACCTTTCCTCGAAGTTGGTAGGCATTGTTTCATTGCCCACTGCAAAGTCCAAACCCACTCATTTTCCTATTTTGAAAAATATTTTTGTGGATTTGAACTAGGAAACGGACCTTTATAAAAAAGTTGCAAGCAAATATAAATTTCAATGAAAACTGTGGAAAGGAATTATTATGCCCCGCAAAAAGTTCAATTGATACATTTGAACAAGAGTCTTTAAATAGTAGAAAGCCATCATGATCCTCATGCTATATAGCAATTAGTGTTGAGAAACTTGATGTTGGAACTATAGATGTCTAAACCACAGAAATATTTCACTCAGCCCATGGTATCTCCATGAGTTCCTTGTCATAGCAATTCAAAGCTAATAGCACTAACCATTTTGCCTTTGTTTAACTCAAGGTTCTATGATCAATGTTAATTCCCCTCCAATTAGACTGTTTCATAGCAGACCTGAGCGAAAACTGACTTGAACTACTGGCCACAGCCCCACTCAAAAACACAAATCACACTGTCAATGTGAATATTATGCATTATTCCACCTCAGTCTTTGACAATAAGGAACACATATCCTACTTCAATGCCCCTTGTCCAACTCATTAGTAGTGCCCTTTTGTTTGTTTCTATTTTTATCCATTCAATCACAGTTAGAACATCTCCAACATCTGCCCTAAATCCTACCAAAACTGGAGTCCCTCAAGAATCTATCTTTACCCATCACCCATATTCATCCACCCACTTCCAGCTTATTTACATGGTTCTTGTTGCCAACTACATCCACAGGAAGGGAATCAATATCCATACAATATGTACTGACAATATACAGCCCCATAGCTCCATCATCTCTCAGTCCTTCCAGTGCCTCCATGTTCTCTGACATCCAGCTTGGGATACAGAAGAATGTCCTCCAATTAGAAATTGGTGGAAACAAAGCCACTATCTTCAGCCCACCCAAATTTCATACATGAAAGTGTGTGTGTGCACGTGTATGCACACGCAGGATAGACAATGTGGGCATGAACTCAGCATAGTGATTTGAAATGGCAAGCAGCAAGCAGGTCAAGGTCATACTTGTAGAGTGAGCATAAGTGCTCCACAAAGCAGTCCCCCAGTTCGGAAAACAAAGGATTTATATACATATTGGTAAATATTAGAAGTATGGTAATAGTTTTACATGGGTTTAATTCAATGTTTTTGTGCCTGGAAGTGCAAAACCAATAGTTAGATTCATATTGGACAAAGTGTCCAATTGGACAAAACAGGGGGCCACTTTCCACAGAGAAGGAATTTCCTTTGTAGTTAGCTTTAGCTGAATTTGTTGGCAATTGAAGAAGGGAGACTAGGGAGTGAAAACTTTCAACAATGCCAGGAGAAACTGGACAGGACAAGGATGCCTGCAAAGAAGCAGGCTTCCAAGGGACCAGTTACAGTCCAGATAACCAGGAAATTGGGACAGAAAGACTGACTTAAGACAACTGAAGTGAAGAGGACAAGGTGTTGTTCAAAAGAGTTTAAGGAAGAGTAAGCAATGTATTCTGAGTTAAAGGGACAACTGCTGTAACCAGATTTAACCTGAAGAAGTAGACTTCAGGAGTAAATCAAAAGTTTGATGCCATGTTAACATAGAGTCTAAGAATCAAGAGTTGAAGCAATTACAAACAGTTGTACAACTGTCAAGACAAACAGATTCTAAATAAACAGATTGCTTTGGACTGGGGTAGGCACAGTAAGAAGTCTCACAACACCAGGTTAAAGTCCAACAGGTTTATTTGATAGCACGAGCTTACGGAGCGCTGCCCCTTCATCAGGTGAGAAGAGAGTTGAGTTCACAAACAGGACATACATAGACATGGACTCAATTACAAGATAATGGTTGGAATGCAAGTCTTAACAGGTAATCAAGTCATTATAGGTGCAGACAATGTGAACAGAGAGAGGGTTAAGCACCGGTTAAAGAGGTGTGACTTGTCTCAAGCCAGGACAGTTAGGAAGATTTTGCAAGTCCAAGCAAGTCACGGGGGTTACTGGTAGTGTGACATGAAAACCAAGATCGTGGTTGAGGCTGTCCTCATGTGTGCAAAATTTGGCCATCAGTTTCTGTTCAGCACTTCTGTGCTGTTGTGCATCTTGAAGGCTGCCTTGGAGAACGCTTACCCGAAGATCAGAGGCTGAATGCCTTTGACTGCTGAAGTGTTCCCCGACAGGAAGGGAACACTCCTGCCTGGTGATTGTCCAGCGGTGTCATGGTCTCGCCAATGTACCATGCCTCGGGACATCCTTTCCTGAAACGCATCAGGTAGACAACATTGGCTGAGTTGCAAGAGTATGTACTGTGTACCTGGTGGATGGTGTTCTCACATGAGGTGATGGCATCCATGTGGATGATCCAGAGTGCCTTGCAAAGGTTGCTGATGCAGGGTTGTGTGGTGTCATGGTCACTGTTCTCCTGAAGGCTGGGTAGTTTGTTGCGAACAATGGTCTGTTTGAGGTTGCACGGTTGTTTGAAGGTAAGTAGTGGGGGTGTGGCAAGATGTTCGTCTTCATCAATGACATGTTGAAGGTTCCAAAGAAGGTGTTGCAGCTTCTCCCTCAGGGGAAGTACTGGATGACGAAGGATACTCTGTCCGTTGTGTCCCGTCTTTGTCTTCTGAGGAGGTTGGTGTGGTTTTTCACAGTGGTGCATCAGAACTGTTGATTGATGAGTCAAACGCCATATTCTGTTTTTATGAGGGCGTCTTTCAGCATCTGTAGGTGTCTGTTACATTCCTCCTCATCTGAGCAAATCCTGTGTATACGGAGGGCTTGTCTGTAGGGGATGGCTTCTTGGGCGACATGGTAGCACAGTGGTTAGCACTGCTGTTTCACAGCTCCAGGGACCTGGGTTCGATTCCTGGCTTGGGTCACTGTCTGTGTGGAGTTTGCACATTCTCCTCGTGTCTGCGTTGGTTTCCTCCGGGTGCTGCGGTTTCCTCCCACAGTCCAAAGATGTGCGGGATAGGTTGATTGGCTGTGCTAAAATTGCCCCTTAGTGTACTAGGATGCTTAGGTCAGAGGGATTAGCAGGTAAAATATGTAGGGATATGGGGGTAGGGCCTGGGTGGGCTTGTGGTCGGTGCAGACTCAATGGGCCGAAGGGCCTCTTTCTGCACTGTAGGTTCTATGATTAACATGTTTAGGATAGAAGCTGGAGAAGTGGAGCATTGTGAGGTTATCTATGGGCTTGCAGGTACAGTGAAGTGCTGAGGTGACCATCCTTGATGGAGATGTGTGTGTTTAAGAATGCAACTGACTGTGGAGAATAGTCCATGGTGAATCTGATGGTGGGATGGAACTTGTTGATGTCATCATACAGTTGACTCCACTTTTAACAGCAAATCCAGTCCAGATTTTACACTGCCCCATTTAGAATTTGCACAACTTCAGGTTAAAGTCCAACAGGCTTATTTGATAGTACAAGCTTTCGGAGTGCTGCCCCTTCAACGGGTAAGTGAACAGGCAGAGCTCCAAAAGCTCATGCTACCAAATAAACTATTGGACTTCAACCTGGTGTTGAGAGACTTCTTACTGTGTCCACCCCAGTCCAACGCCGGCATCTCCACATCATGACTGCGCATGACTAATCTTTGTCTTCAGCCTCATTGATGGAATTGTGGTGGCTTCATGACTTGTTTGTGGACGCAACTCTCCACTCATCTGATGAAGGGGCAGCGCTCCAAAAGCTCGTGCTACCAAATAAACCTGTTGGACTTTAACCAGGTGTTGTCGAGCGGTGTCCATTCATCAACACCATCTGGGACATCGCAGCTTGCTTGATCAATATTCTGTCCACTCCACTGACCAGCGACATACAACGGCCACAGAGTGTCCTGTCTACAAAATACAAGCCAAGCTTCTTTTGACCGCACCTTTTAAACCACAATCTCTACAACATAGAAGAATAACGGCACAGGGACTAAACCAGGAACTAAGTTACACTCCAAGCCACATAACAACAACTTATATTTATAAATCACTTTAAAGAAAATAAAGCATTTCACTGTTGTTGAATCGAAATCCAAATCCTGGGACACCCTCTCTAACAGCAATGTGGGTATACCTACAATGCAAGGACTGCAACAGTTTAAGAAAGCGAAACACCACAACCTTTTCAGGGGCAATTAAGGATAGACAAAACTCAATCAATGAGCAAATAAACATAAATGAATTTATGTAGACAAGACGTCCACTTACATTCTTGTCTTAGCTCATCTTAGAGCCCTATAGTGCAGAAAGAGGCCCTTCGGCCCATCGAGTCTGCACCGAACACAATCCCACCCAGGTCCAACCCCCATATCCCTACATATTATACCCACTAATCCCTCTAACCTACGCATCCGTGGACCCTAAGGGGCAATTTCTTAGCATGGCCAATCAACCTAACCTGCACACCTTTGGGCTGTGGGAGGAAACCGGAGTACCCGGAGGAAACCCACGCAGACACAAGGAGAATGCGCAAACTCCACATAAACAGTGACCCAAGCCAGGAATCAAACCCAGGACCCTGGAGCTGTGAAGCAGCAGTGCTAACCACTGTGCTACCGTGCCGCCCTACTGTGCATCTGTGCTGAAAACCTCCTCAATTTCTTCATCATCTTCAGAGTTGACCATTCCAATACCTTCCTGTTCAGTCCATTCTTCACTCCCCACTTAAATTTAATTCTTTCATAAGAAATAGGAGCAGGAGTAGGCCATCTAGCCCTTCGAGCCTGCCCCGCCATTCAACAAGACCATGGCTGATCTGAAGTGGCTCAGTTCCACTTTCCCGCTTTCTCCCCATAACCCTTAATCCCCTTGCCTACCAAAAACCCCATCTACCCGTGTCTTAACTATATTTAGCGAGGTAGCCTCAACCACTTCAACGGGCAGAGAATTCCAGAGATTCACCACCCTTTGAGTGAAGAAGTTCCTCCTCAACTCCGTTCTAAACTGGCCCCCCCCTTATCTTGAGGCTGTGCCCTCTAGTCCTGCTGTCCTTTCTGAGCGGGAAGAACCTCTCCACCTCTACCCAATCCATCCCTTTCATCATCTTATACATTGCAATGAGATCTCCCCTCACCCTTCTAAACTCCAACGAGTACAAGCCCAGTCTATTCAGCCTCTCCTCACAGCTCAACCCCCCCAACTCCGGTATCAGCCTAGTGAACCTCCTCTGCACTCCCTCCAAGGCCAAAATATCCTTGCGCAGGTGCGGCGACCAAAACTGCACACAGTACTCCAGCTGCGGCCTCACCAGTACCCTGTACAGTTGCAGCAAGACCTCCCTACTTTTATATTCAATCCCCCTCGCTATGAAGGCCAGCATCCCATTAGCTTTTCTGACCACCTGCTGCACCTGTAGGCTGAGTTTTTGCAACTCATGCACAAGGACCCCCAGGTCCCTCTGCACCGTAGCATGCTGCAGCTTTTCGCCCTGGAAGTAGTACTCCTTCCTACCATTATTCCTACCAAAGTGGATAACCGTCATATTTAGCAATCACTCCTCTCCTTGCTATCCTCTAAATGGGCTCTCAGTTTCCAAAACATCAAAGTATAATATTCTTATCTTTTTTCAGTTTAATTTATTTATAGTGTCAGAAGTAGGCTTACATTAACACTGCAATGAAGTTACTGTGAAAATCCCTTGGTCACCACACCCTGGCACCTGTTCGGGTACACTGTGGGCGGATTCATGATGGTCAACGCACCTAACCAGCATGTGTTTTGGACTGAGTGAGGAAACCAAAGCATCCGGAAGAAACCCATACAGACGCAGAGAGAATGTGCAGACTCCAACAGGGACCTAAGCTGGGATTCGAACCCGGGTCCCTGGCACTAATAGGCAGCAGTGCTAATCACTCTACCATCATGCTGCCCATCTTCATGTTTCAAGCCATTTGTCACCTTAATCTCAGTAACCAGCAAAGGGCATGGTTTACACTCCCAAAACGGGAAACTTGATTCCAGAAATTCCCCAATGTGGCAGACCCACATGGTTTTAAGGGTCCCATTACATCCAATTTTTATTCTAGGAGACAAAGATGGAATAGATTCAGGTCTGCCAACCCCAGAAGCAGACCAACAATGGAGGCGGTTAAGTGCTGTGGTAGGCTGGATAGAAGGCCTGTCTTGTTTCTCTGGAACTTGGTTCCATTTGTCTTAGAAGCTGTTAGGCCTCACTTTTCAGACCCCATGTGCCCCCCCTCATAGATCAATTCCATCTCCATACATTCCCACAGTACCTCTATTGCCATTCACCCCAGCATCTATAGGGGCAGACCTCAGGAACCAAGAGAGATGTAAAAATAAACTTCTAACAATCTATTACAGCTCTCACTTATGCATTTTGATTGAACCAGGGCAGGACTTATTCAGTTAATGGTAGGGCGCTGGGGAGAGTTACAGAACAAAGAAATCTAGGGGTACATGCTCATAGTTCCTTGAAAGCGGAGTCACAGGTGGACAGAGTGGTGATGAAAACATTCAGCATTCTCGGTTTCATCGGTCAGAACATTAAATACAGGAATTAGGATGTCTTGTTCAAGTTATACAAGACGTTGATAAGGCCACATTTGAAATAGTGTGTGCAATTCTGGTCACCTTATTATAGAAAGGATATTATTAAACTAGAAAGAGTGCAGAAAAAATTTACCAAGATGCTACCGGGACTTGATGGATTGAGTTATAAGGAGAGACTGAATAAACTGCAACTTTTTTCTCTGGAGCGTAGGAGGCTGAGGGGTGACCTTATAGAGATCTATAAAATAATGAGGGGCATCGGCTAGGTAGACAGTCAATATCTTTTCCCAAAGGTAGGAGAGTCTAAAACTAGAGGGCGTAAGTTTAAAGTGAGAGGGGAGAGATACAAAAGTGTTCAGAGGGGCAATTTTTTCAAAGGGTGGTGAGTGTCTGGAACAAACTGCCAGAGGTAGTAGAAGAGGTGGGTAAAACTTTATCTTTTAAAAAGCATTTAGAAAGTTACATGGGTACGATGGGTATAAAGTGATATGGGCCAAATGCAGACAATTGGGATTAGCTTAGGGGTTTTAAAAAAGAGGGCATGGACAAGTTGGACCAAAGGGCCTGTTTCCGTGCTGAAAACCTCTCTGACTCTATGACAGGTGGTTGTGGTTTTTTTTTCTCTCCCCTATACCAGATGGACTGTTAATCAAAACAGTTCGGTAGATTTGTTAAAAACTCACTTGCAGCTTAAGCCCGATTTCTTTTCAAATGTATAAAGCAGAGGATTTAAAAAAAAATTCAGATCATGATACTAAAATAGACCTTATCCACCGTTCTAGGATGTTTACATCTATTGCATCAATTTGTAATTCCCGTTAAGGTAATTCTCATTAATGTATTAAGGCACCTGCCACAATGGGGCTATGTGAAGTCCGCACTAAGTTCAAATAGCCCAGCTGAATTCAAGTTTCATAACTGTTTGACTAACACCCCACCCTCTCTATGTACCAACAAAAATTGGAACTGTCATGGATACGGGTGGAGGCTGGGGGAGTTCTGCACCCAAGACCTGTGTGTCATGCTTAAAGGCCCATGGAGTTTTCCCACCTCCACAAAAATCCAGACCTAACTCTACAAAAAGAAACAAAACTCTGTATTCCTCCAACGCAGGCCTCCTGTGTGTTTCACTCTCCTTCAACCTATCTTTGGCAGCTGTGCCTTTATTCACTTAGGCACTATGATCTGGAACTCTGATTCCTAAATCTCTCCCTACTTAGTTAAAACATTCCTCAAAACACCAACCTCTGTATCAAGTTTTGATCATCTAATATTACCTTCTTCGGTTCAATGTCATATTTGTCTGATGACACCTCTATGAGGCACTTTGGGTCATGTTCTACATTAGAACTGTTATATAAATAGCAACTTATCACTGTTTGGAATAAAATGTATTTTCCACTCATAATGAGGGGACAAAAATGGTTTCAGTAAAATCCATCAAAGTATTTGTAATTTAGTATTCATATTGCAATAATATTTGAAGTAGTTTGACAGCCAGTGGCTTTGATTAAATATTAAGACAAACCGCTCTTGACACTGAAAGTTCATTTTCAAGTTATTTAAAATCTGAACTTATGAATCTTCACTGAAATACAAAGAATTCTTGCAGCTAAAAAAAATGCCCCTTGTCCCTCATTTCCTGTCAACTCAACACAGACTTAGTCTCACTGACTTTTTTCACATCAGCCTGAATCTGGAATGTCACTTAAAATACAGAAATACACACTATTTCATCATTGTCCAACCTATTAAAGGGTTATGGTACACCTTCCCGTCAAAAAAAAATTCAAAGAAAGTTATAGACTTCAATAGCCTTGAGGCTTTGGCTGAGGAAATGCTTCTGCCAATGTAAACATAGGCTTACCCGAATAACAGCACGCCATCGCTGCAATCAACTGCTGCTACTTCTGCTTATCCATACCAGCTGTAATGAGAAAGTGAGGCAACATTTATTTTGAGAAAATCACAGGTTTTTAACAAAAAGCCAAAAGAGAACAGTAATCTGGACAGAGGCAATTGTGACAATCCTACAAAGAATGCTCTTGATTTTTGAAACAGAATATACATTTGGTTTGGACGTGAAAATTGCATCTCTATGATTATGTAAATTTTTTACTGTTTACACTCGTGCCAACAGTGACTATGGATTTGCACACATTACAGGTAAGTACTCGAGCAAAGCTCATTTCTTGTCAGACAACAAGATTAGATGTCTGCAGGGCCTACTGAAGTGGCAGCTGGGTGTTTTTTTTTTGGGACTCTCTCCAGCATTTTGTTCTGAAAGCGGTAGTGGCAATGGGATTCTTTACATACTCAGGCCATGAAGGAGCACCTAAAATGAATGGCACATCAACAGCACCTGCCCCACAGATGGGGCAGAAGTCAAATCCGCCACTCTGAAAGATCAAACAGAAAGAAATAAAATACTGTGCCAAACGGACCATTTGTTGAATGAGAAACAATCTGTCGAGGACCGATTGTTATTTTCTTACTGATTTGTTTTTCTTATCCCAGACACGGAATAGGGGTTCTGTCTGCTCTCAGGAAGTGCAAGTCCCATCAGGCATAGCAGAAGCAAGGCAGAACAAAAATCCTACAATAACCTGGGAACACCATTAATGTTGCTGCTGAACGTAACAGGGATGGGCAGGAACAATACACATTACTCCATTGTGCAATTTTGTCTGGGAAATCTGTAATAGAGCTTTAGATTAATAGATTATAAAGTGGAATCTGTAATTCCACTTTATAATCTGCTCTACTTCTTCTCCAAATTGCAGCTCCCAGGAAAACAGCACTTGTATTTGAACACTTCAATGATCAGAATTTCCAATGCAGTGCACCATTTTCATCATTATTAATATTATTCAGATTTTCTGATGGAATTGTAGGAGTTTGTCTAGAAGACTGACTGAGATGGGGGCAGCAATCATCTTTAGTGCGGACAGCAGCCCTAGAGAAAAGGAGGAAATGGCCAGCTACATCATCAGCCAATGAACATGTTGAAACAGTGCAGGAAGTTGAATGAGTTCAGATCAGGAAATGCAAGAGGCAATTCAAACCTTCCATTGATACACAGTACAAAGCATTAAGTAATTCCAAGATTCCAGTTGCATAAATTAAGCTTGCTCCACAATCATTCTCAACACGGTGCCCCACAAGGCTGTGTTCTCAGCCCCTTCCTATACTCTTTATACACCTATGGCTGTGTGGTCAAATTCCCCTCCAATTCAATTTTTAAGTCTGCTGACACCACCACCTTGGTGGGTCGGATCTCAAACAATGATGGGACAGAGTATAGGAATGAGTTAGAGAACCTGGTGAACTGGTGCAGCAACAATAATCTCTCCCTCGATGTCAACAAAACAAAGGAGATTGTCATCGGGGAAGGAAGTAAAAACAGTCGAGAGCTTTATGTTTTTAGGTGCCAACAACCTGTCCTTGTCCTCCCATGCCAACACTGTAATTAAAAAAACCTACCAACGTCTCTACTTTCTCAGAAGATGAAGGAAATTTGGCATGTCAGCTACAAGTCTCACCAACTTTTACAGATGCACCACAGAAAGTATTCCTTCTGGTTGTATCACAGCTTGATATGGCTCCTGCTCTGCCCAAGACGCAAGGAACTACAAAAAGGTCGTGAATGTAGCCCAATCTATCACACAAACCAGCCTCCCATCCATTGACTGTCTACACTTCCCTCTGCCTTGGAAAAGCAGCCAGCATAATTAAGGACCCCACGCACCCCAGACATTCTCTCTTGCAGCTTCTTCCGTCAGGAAAATAATACAAAAGTCTGAGATCATGTACCAACCGAGTCAAGAACAGCTTCTTCCCTGCTGATGTCAAGCTTTTGAATGGACTTCCCTTGCATTAAGTTGATCTTTCTCTACACTGTAGATATGACTGTAATACTACATTCTGCACTCTCTCGTTTCCTTCTCTGTGAGCGGTATGCTTTGTCTGTATAACGCACAAGAAACAATACTTTTCACTGTATGTTAATACATGTGACAATAATAAATCAAATCAAAATCCAGTTCCTTTATAACTGCACCACCTCTGGCACATACCTTCATCTTTACATTTTACCACGCGATACAACCTCAAGGCTCAACTTCTGGTTCATATAACAACAACTGTCCTGATAAATTTCAAACACTTGTGCACTTTCATGCATGAGATTTAGTTGTTTCCTGAAACCAAAACCTTTGCCCTTGCTGTCTGGATCAATCATAGTTTCAAGGCAGAATTTCTGTTTTGACAGTTTCTGAGAAGTCTTGCAAACGTATGCTTCCCTTTAGCCCAATGAGTGAACGTATATTTGGTACCACACTGTCATTTAACTCATACTATTCTTAAATTTTGAGTGGATTCGCAAAACTAAAATTCTGTTCGAATTCTATTCAGGAAGGGCCTAGGCAGCTAGATCATCGAATGGGTATCAGAATTTGCAGTCAGATCAGCCCCACACCTTACCATTTCATTCCTTCCTGTTTCTAACTTTTTCAGATAACCATTTTAAGAAATTCCAGTAATATTCTACAGATCTGTAAATTATCCAAATGTCTGAAGCAATCTGCCAGACCTTAAAATTAGAATGTGGAATTGCACTGATTTACTAGTACAAAGCAATCTACAAACACACAGCTATAGACAAGTTCAGCTAGATTGAAAATTTTCTTACGCTTTAATCTTTCCAATAAAGTCCCCATTTTAATTTTTACTCAATGTCACCTTGGTGCCCATTTAGTGTCTAAATCTTCTGTTTTTTTTTAATATCTATACCTTTTCCCACTTGAAAGTGTCAAGTTCACTCATAATTACATTGTTCTCAAGTTGATGCAACATTATAGAACCATAGAACCCCGACAGTGCAGAAGGAGGCCATCCAGCCCATTGAATCTGCACTCCTTCTCCGAAAGAGCATCTTAACCAGGGTCATCACCTGCCCTATCCCCATTACTCTGTGTATTTACCATGGCTAATCCACAAACCTTTGGACACTAAGTTTTTTCCATGGCCAAGCCACCTAACCTGCACATCTCTGGATTGTGGGAGAAAATTGGATCACCTGGAGAATCCATACAGACACAGGGAGAATTTGCAAACTCCTCAGTCACCCGAGACCAGAATCAAACCCAGATCCCTGATGCTGTGAGGCAACAGTGCTAATCAATGTGCCACCATATTGTCCAATGCTGAAATATAACTAGGAATACTACCCTTCAATTCACATCTTGAAGCACATTCAGGATAAAATGGCAATACTACAAACTACAATATTGTTCTATCATTGACTTTGGTTCAAATTTCTTTTTGGATAAATGATTCACAATAAAACAAATGACAATTTCCAAAACTGTTAGCATGTACTTTTCTTTCCATGAATGAAGTTGGGTGATTTTTGCTACCTTTTTCTGTATAGTTTCTGGCATTTCATTTTTCCTTCCATATTTGCCCAACTGCGTGTCGCTGGCTTAATTCTCAAAACATTATTTTTCTAATTTGCTGAACCTTTACCCAAGATTGGCAAGTATTAAAGGGAACATTTTCACTTGCACTTGTGCATCAATATAACAATTCCGTGTGAGACATATTAATTCAGTGCAAATGCCAATAAAAGTGCAGGTGTTATTAACATTCTTGCATATCAGATGTTTGGGACATTCTGCAACATTTCGGCCAATACTTTCCACGTGAATCCAGTTAAACAGTTAAAAGTGATGTCGACAAAATATCACCACAGATAAGGATTTCAATGATGCACTCATGCAGACTGAAGAGGCCAGTAGTTAACCGTTTTCAGATATGGTGCCACCAGTAAACAGTCCATACACCATATTGTTATTGATCTATTAGTATTGTTATTGATCAATTAAGGTTTAACTGGCCTATTTGAAACTACCATGCAAAAGCCATGTTGGTCTTTTAGCTAAGATGAAGCTCTGGACCAAGCCCAAGAGAGGGTGTGATGCCTTATCCTGTCAGCTAGGGTCTTGTTTTGATCAAGCCCAAGATGGGATGTATATCCTTGTCTTGACAGCCTGGATCTGGTTTGTCTCTCGTGTGGGGATTCTGATTGAACTTAATTGGCTTTTTCGATTAGGAATAAAGTACCATAAGGTACAAAAATAATTTTTGTTTCGAAAAGAATTGGACTGAATATTGCATCGAAAAGATATTTTGAAAGTGATTAAGTTCGAACAGTTACAATAGCCTTCTTAAAATATATAACAAAATAATACCGGAAACCATAGAGGAACAGAGATAGTCACTGCTTGCTGAAGTCCAGGTTTGAGGCATTCAAGTCAAGCGACACTGACCTATACAAGAAAGCCAGATATGATCTAAGGAGATCCATCAAGGATGCCAAAAGACAGTCCTGGACCAAGTTAGAGTCCCAGGCTAGACACACCAACCTCCACAGACTATGGCAAAGTCTGCAAGACTTAAAACACTACAAGATGAAGGCATGTAAAATCACCAGCACCAACGCTTCCCTACCTGATGAGTTCAATGCATTCTATGCCCGTTTTGAGTAAGAGGTCAGCGACACCATGCCCACCATTCTGGAAACCCTGGATGAACTGTATCTGGGGGTCACCATTGCAGATGTCAGAGCAGCTTTCTCAAACGTCAACCGATGGAAAGCGACTGATTTGGATGGGGTACCCGGACGAGCAATCAGATCTTGCACAGGATCAGCTGGCAGGGATATTCACAGACATCTTCAACAGTCTGAAATCCCTATCTGCTTCAAGAAGATGGCCATCATCCTGGTACCTAAGAAAAACCAAGCGGCGTGCCTTACTGACTATTGGCCAGTGGCTCTGACATCCATCATTATGAAGTGCTTCGAAGGGCTAGTCTTGGCATGAATCAATGCCAGCCTCCCAGACTACCTGGATCCACAACAGTTTGCTTATTACCGCAACATGGCTTCAGCAGACACCATCTCCCTGGCCCTGCACTCAACCCTGGAACATCTAGATAGCAAGGACACCTATGTCAGACTCCTATTTATTGACTACAGCTCAGCCTTCAACACCATTATTCCCACAAAACTCATCTCCAAACTCTGTGACTTGGGCCTTGGTATCTCACTCTGTGACTGGATCCTGAACTTCCTAACTCACAGACCACAATCAGTAAGGATAAGAAACAACACCAACTCCACGATCATCCTCAACATCAGTGCCCCACAAGGCTGTGTTCTCAGCCCCCTATCATACACCTGTGACTATGTGGGCTCAAATTCCCCTCCAATTCAATTTTCAAGTTTGCTGACGACACCGCCATAGTGGGTCAGATTTCAAACAATGAAGAACAGAGTAGAGGAATGAGGATCTGACGAACTGGTGTGGCAACAGCAATCTCTCCCTCAATGTCAACAAAATGAAGGAAGTTGTTATTGACTTCAGGAAGCGAGAAGGAAAACAAGCCCCTGTCTACATCAAAGTGGACAAAATAGAAAGAGTCGAGAGCTTCAAGCTTTTACGTGTCCAGATCACCAACAACCTGTCCTGGTCCCCCCATGCTAACGCTACAGTTAAGAAAGCCCACCAATGCCTCTGCTTTTTCAGAAGACTTAAGGAAATTTGGCATGTCAGCTACAACTCACCAACTTTTACAGATGCACCTTAGAAAGCATTCTTTCTGGGTGTATCACAGCTTTTGGTCATACCAAGCTGTTCTGCCCAAGACGCAAGGAACTACAAAAGGTTGTGAAAGTATCCCAATCCATCAAAAACGAACCTCCCATCCACTGACTCTGTCTACACTTCCCACTGCTTCGGCAAGGCAGCCAGCATAAGTAAGGACCCCACCTAACGCGGACATTCTCTCTTCCACCTTCTTCCATCGGGGAAAAAATACAAAAGTCTGAGGTCACATCCAAACGACTGAAGAACAGCTTCTTTCCTGCTGTGTCAGACTTTTGAATGGATTACTTTGCATCAGTTGATCTTTCTCTACACCCCAACTATCACTGCAACACTACATTCTGCACTCTCTCGTTTCCTTCTGTACGAATGGTATGTTTTGTCTGTAGAGCGCGCAAGAAACAATACTTTTCACTGTATGTTAAAACACGTGACAATAATAAATCAACTGTGTGTAAACACAATTCTTGATCAAATATCAAATCCTCAATGAAGTACAATCAAAATTACAATAAAAATGGTATGAGGAAGGAAATTATGGCCACAGTTTGAAAATATGCCTTCCGTTAATTTTTGAGACACATATCAAACATAGATTACAAAATGCAATTTTTATGTTTTCCAACGTCAATGTAAAATCTGCTAGCATGGTATTGCATTACAATGTAGCGACCATACTGGGGTACTAATTACTATGGATCACTCAAGCAAGTGATCCACAATAATTTCCAGCCTTCTATTCACTGGTTTTTATGGCAGTCACCTCAACTGAGTAATCTGGAGTAATGTTTAAGTGCAACAATAAACTCCCTGCACTGGTCTGATCTGCCATTACTTCATTTAAAGAAATGGCCTCCAAGATTTTGTGGCTTAAGTAACCTCAGACAATCCCATCATTGATCATGTAATACAACTAATTGCTTCCAACATCAAGTCTTTGTGTGTTTTCATCTGACTTTCAAAGGAATGCTGCTATCACCTTAAGGAAAACATTTGAAATGGTAAAACAATAGGCACGACAAAGCTCTCCCCAGCACTTCACCAGCCACAAGTTGGCCATTTAAAGCAAGTATCTCATCTGTTTGAAAGATTCCAAAAGTTATACCTTACTTTCGAGTCAGCCAATCTGAGGCAGAGATCAAGGGAATATTTGAACCTCATTCTTGAAAAACTCATCCACAGAATTTACATGAAACTTCTATGAAATAAAAAGATATACTTGCCTGCACCATCCATCAGAGAAGAGCTATTATACATTTGGAGTTAATGTGGGGCTGAATACAGTACCACCTACACAGTGATGTAAGGAAGCACATGCCTTAGGCCTATCGTCAGTGTGATGTTGGCTAGATTTGTTAAGACCTAGGATGGAGCTAGCTCCATACCTGTACCCTTTACCGCATATTTATTTGTATGGAGACAATACAGAGCCCCTGCTGGCTCTCCAACATATTGGCAAGGCCCTGTTGCCTAGAACAAATAATGTTCATTGTTGAACTGAAAACTGTTTCAGTTATAACTCTGCAAGTTTTTTCAAGTCTTTTGTTTTTCCAGTTTCAACTCAGGAGGTGCAGGACAAGAAATTTGGCTCTGTAACTGCCTGGGTTTTTATACTTTGGATCCATTTTGTGGCCAAGTACTGACACAGGCCATGCCAGATGGCATTATGTTAAAGGCCAAACTCTAGAGCGATCCTTTATCCAAATCGTTAATGTGTGAACATCAGGGCTTGCTTCCTCTCACAGCTTTGGCTGTGCCTGGGGCACAGTTCTGATTGTCTCTGGGAGAACTAACACTAAGCAACTTGAAATAAAAAAAGTAAAGTTACCATAATCACTTCAGTCCTTCTATCTCCAGTCTCACTTGCTATTCTATCTGCATGCCCTGAGAGCTACACACCTTCCTCTCACGGATCTCCCAACCAGCCAAAGACTCTTGACTCCAACATCCCCAATGTTACTGCAGATCCCACCATCATCTTCCTCACCTGCCCTCTGATTGCACTAAGACCTCACTGTTCCACAGTGAGATCCCTATCTGTTACCCAATCACTTACGTGAACACTGGTGCCCAAAGATACTGCCACTCTGTCCACGTGATAGTAAGGTCCAAACAGGATGGCCGGACATCTGATTTTGACCAGATAGTGTGGCTTTAGGACAGGTTTTATTCTGGCCACTGTCCAATAACTTCACTTCCAGTGTTTTGACCCTTAGTCCACTTATCTTGGTAAGCACTGGCACAGAGGGCTGTGCTCGCTCCTTTCCCCATCTGCAACAGCCTTATGCAACAGGATTTAAAAATCAGGTGTGTTTTCATTATTTTTCTGACATGCATCTTGTTTCTCCAACAGCATGGAATCTCTAAATGTGACAGTGTAACTTTACCCAATAATACGTGGCTCAAGGTACGAAGGTAACCTCAAGGTAACCTCCAGCACCAGCTACCCGAGGTCCAAGGCACAGAATTCAGGACTCCTTGGATCTCTGCATTTGCACATGGGCTATTAGTGCTCTGCTGATGGACTGTACAATTTTGGAAACTACTGATTTTCTAGGCAGCAGGATGTAACCTACTGCATCACAGTCTTCTCACCTATCCCCATTTTTATCATTTTACATAGTATATAAAAGACACAGCCACAGGTGGCATGGTGCCACAGTGGTTAGCACTGCTGCCTCACATTGCTCAATTCCAGCCTTGGGTCAATGTCTGTGTGGAGTTTGCATTTTCTCCCCATGTCTGCGTGGGTTTCCTCCACATGCTCCAGTTTCCTTCCATAGTCCAATGATGTGTGGGTTAGGCTGATCGACCTTTCAAGATTGCCCTTAGTGTCAGGGGGGCTAGGAGGGCAAATATGTGGGATAACAGGTCAGTGCAGACTTGATGGCCTCCTTTTGCAGTGTAGGATTCTATGATTCATTACAGGTACAAGGTAAATGAGCTTGTTGTGCACATTGAAATTGGCCTGTACGATGTTGTGGGCATCACAGAGATGTGACTGCAAGGGGATCAGGGCTGGGATCTAAATATTCAAGGATGTGTGTCCTATCGGAAGGACAGGCAGAGGGAGCGGGGTTGCATTGTTAGTAAGGGCTGAAGGTAAATCGATAGCAAGAAGTGACATAGGATCAGAAGGCACAGAATCTCTGTGGGTAGAGTTGAGGAATTGCAAAGGTAAAATACCCTGATGGAAGTTACGTACAGGCCCCCTAGCAGTGCTCAGGATATGGAGCAGAAAATAACTCATGAGATAGAAGGGGCGTATAAAAAACAAAAGCAGTATTACAATAATCATGGGGGGCTTCAATATGCAGGTTGGACTGGGAAAATCAGGTAGGGAGTTGATCCCAAGAAAAGGAATTTATGGAATGTCTGAGAGATTTTTTTTGGAGCAGCTCGTGACAGAGCCTATTAGGGAACAGGCAGTTCTGGATTTGGTGATGTGTAATGAGGCAAACTTGATTAGGGAACTTAAGATGAAGGAATTCTTAGGGAGCAGTGCCCACAATATGAAAGAATTTATCCTGCAGTTTGAGAGGAAGAAGCTAGAATCAGATGGAACGGAATTACAATTGAATAAAGGTAACTACAAGGACATGAAGGAAGGGCTGGCCAGAGTTGATTGGAAAGGGGTCCTATCAGGGAAGACAGTGGAACAGTAATGGCGGCAGCTTTTGTGGGTTATTCAGGAGGCACAACAGAAATTCATCCCAACGAGGAGTAAACATGATAAGGGGAGGACAAGGCATTCATAGCTGAAGAGAGAAGTCAAGGACAGCATAAAAGCAAAAGAAAAAGCATACAAAGTGGCAAGGACTAGTGGGAAGTCAGAGGATTGGGAAGCCTTTAAAAGCAAGCTGAGGGCAACTAAAAGAAATAAGGGGGAAGAAGATGAAATACGAGTGTAACTTAGCTAGTAATATAAAAGAAGTTAGGAAGATGTTTTTTTTTCAAATATATAAAAGGTAAAAGAGAGGCAAAAATAGCCATTCGATCACTGGAAAATGAAGCCAGAAAAGAAATAATAGGAAACAAAGAAATGGCAGAGGAACTGATTAGTTACTTTGTATCAGTCTTCATGGTGGAAGGACCAGTGGGATGCCAGAACACCAGGAGAGTTTGGGGGCCCAGATGAACGTAGTGGCCAACACTAAGGTGAAGATTCTGGGGAAACTGAAAGGTCTGAAATTGGTAAATCGCCTGGGCCGAATGGACTGCACCCCAGAGTTCTAAAAGAGATAGCTGAGGAAATTGTGGAGGCATTGGTGGTGACCTTCTAGGAATCACTGGAGGCAGGAAGGGTACCAGAAAGTAGCTAATGTAACGCCGCTGTTTAAGAAGCAAGGAAGGCAGCAGACGGGACGTTACAGGCCAGTTAGCCTGACTTCAGTCATTGGCAAGATTTTAGAATCCATTATTAAAGATGAGATCGCAGAGTACTTGGAAGTGCATGGTAAAGCAGGGCTGAGTCAGCATGGCTTTGTCAAGGGAAGCTCATGTCTGACAAATTTGTTGGAGTTCTTTGAGGAGGTAACAAGGAAGTTAGATAAAAGGAGCACAGTGATTTATTTAGATTTCCAGAAGGCCTTTAACAAAGTATCGCATAGGAGACTGTTAAATAAGTGAAGTGCCCACAGTGTTAAGGGTAAGATTGTGGCATAGATTGAGGATTGGCTGACTGGCAAAAGGCAGAGAATGGGGATAAAAGGAGTCTTTCTCAGGATGGCAGCCAGTGACTAGGGGGGTGCCTCAGGGGTCAGTGCTGGGACCACAACTTTTCACATCATACATTAACAATTTGGAAGAAGGAACTGAAGGCACTGCTACTAAGTGTGCAGATGATACAAAGATACGTAGAAGGACAGGTAGTATTGAGGAAGCAGGGGGGCTACAGAAGGACTTGTACAGGCTTGGAGAGTGGGCAAAGAAGTGGCTGATAGAATACAATGTGGAAAAGTGTGAGGTTATGCACTTTGGAAGGAGGAATGGAGGCATAGACTATTTTCTAATGGGAAAATGCTTAGGCAATCAAAAACATAATGGGACTTGGGAGTTATTGTTCAAGATTCTTTTAAAATTAATGTGCAGGTTCAGTCAGTAGTTAGGAAGGCAAATGCAATGTCAGCATTCATGTCAAGAGGGCTAGAATGCAGGAGCAGGGATGCACTTCTGAGCTGTATAAGACTCTGGTAGGACCACATTTGGAGTATTGTGAACAGTTTTGGGTCCCATATCTAAGGAAGGATTTGCTGGCTTGGAAAGAGTCGAGAAGAGGTTCACAAGAGCGATCCCTGGAATGAAGCACTTGTCGTATGAGGAACGGCTAAGGACTCTGGGTCTGTACTCGTTGGAATTTAGAAGGATGAGGGGGGGGATCTTATTGAAACTTACAGAATACTGTGAGGCCTGGATAGAGTGGCTATGGAGAAGACATTTCCACTAGTAAGAAAAACTAGAATCAGAGGACGCAACATCAGGCTAAAGGGATGATCCTTTAAAACAGATATGAGGAGGAATTTCTTCAGCCAGAGAGTGGTGGAATCTGTGGAACTCTTTGTTGCAGAAGGCTTTGGAGGCCAGGTCATTGAGTGTCTTTAAAACAGAGATTGATAGGTTCTTTATTGATAAGGGGATCAGGGGTTATGCGGAAAAGTCAGAAGAATGGGGATGAGAAAAATATCAGCCATGATTGAATGGCGGAGCAGACTCGAAGGGCCAATGGCCTAATTCTGCTGTACATCTTATGGTCTAATAAGTGCTGTCCACTCTAAGAACTGTATGGGTTTAATAATGCCCAAGTCTTCTAAACATTTAAACATTACTTGAAACTATTGAAACAATGAGTGGGACACATGACTAGCCCTATTAAATCTCAGGGTAGCTTCAGGAGCAACATGGATCCTCACATTTAAATGCTTGATCTTCCCTAACTCTTCTTGAAATATTTGTTGGTATCTTCTGAGGGCTTCACACAATCCTTACTCATTTATTTAAAAAATTTCCAACCAGATTACTTTGTTCCCCTGAAGCCGGCCACGCCTCATCAAACTTGGCCCTCGGTCCGAAATCACAATCAGCAATTGCTAAACAGACTGCTGTTTGTAGCTTATACTCACTGCTACAATTCAAACAGCATCACCAATGAATGTGGCTCACTTGGTTGCAGTGTTTCCCGACTTCGGGGATGAACACCTCCTTGGAGATGCTGGCATGCTAGTTCTCTAACGGCCAAGGCTGAGGCCCCTATGTCCACTTCCATCTTCAGCTGACAGCCATTCACCAATGAAACCACTGTAATTAGGGCTACCTTGCCTACTTTTATGTTCTTCATTGACAAAATGTTAGGGTTCATCTTCTGAATGACACTCAATATTATGTACTGGAGCTGGATTATTTCTCCTGCTTTTAGTGGGCAGGCCCTCCTTGTTTCTGCACATGTGCCTTATAAGCCCTCTTCCCCTGCAGCTGAGGCATTCTACTTCTCTGAATCAGCACTTCTCTTGGGAGTGACTTTCCTACATTGGTAGAACTCTGCATGCTCCTAGATTGCTGACTCTGCTTTCTATACTTCTTAATTTTTGTGACTTCAACGCTTCTCTCTTTACTTAAACCATTGCCCTCACTCAAACCAGGCAAGACCGGTTGGCTTGGAGTTTAAAGGATACCAAGCTGGACATGAGTCATGCCTATCAACAATTAGAGATGAATGACACATTAAGACAGTACGGCACGTTCAATGCAGTCGAGGGGCTATATCAGTTGTTAGGATATGAGATCAAATACCCCAAGATATAGTATGAAGTTAGACTAGACCCCAACTACTTGTTATTTTGGCATTAAGTGAGGATAAGATGTTTCACTCCAGGTACAATTCTATTCACACACCAGGAAGCTTTTATCAAAACAAATTTTATTTAACAATACAGTTTAACGATAACAAATGAATTAGTTTAACATTTACCAATTGAAGAACGCTTAAGCATGACAAGATGCAATTCTTAACTGCTAACTTTTCTCTATGCATTCTAATTCAAACAATATTCTTCTTACAGACTTAACGCTTTTTCAAAATCAGTTAGAAAATTCCAAGCTTGCATGCTAGTATTATCAACAATCCTATAGCCTTCTGAACATCTCTGGAGAAAGAGAGACGAGAGACAACTGTCTTCTAACTGTCCCAAACAACAGTCTCCAGAGAGAGACAGAAAGACACCTCTTGCTTCCTTCAGTATCAGGCAGAAAACCGACTGATTTAAAACAAAAAGAGAAACTGTGCATCTTCCCTGTAAGTTTAGTTCCTCCCATTAGCACATGGCTCTGTTTCTTGTCAATCAACCTAATCAAAACCCTACTCTGAAAACCCTAGGGAAACCAAAGTAACCACTAATTAACTCTGTTTAGACAAACACACCATTAACTAAAATCAGTCATTATCCTGCATTCTCAATGACCCAAGGCTAGAGTTGAACCTAGGTCCCTGGCACAGTGAGGCAGCAGTGCTAACCACTGTGCCACCATGCAATTCCCCAACTGAATTATATAATGCCCATCTGGACATGTCAAAAATGAAGATGCTAGCTAGAAGCAGTGTCTGGTGGCTTGTCATTGATGCTGACATTGAAAAGTGAAACATTGTGATCAGTGCCAATTATAACAGAAGTTGCCTGCTACAGCTGCTTTACATTCCAGGGAATGTCCAGGTCAGTCATGGGTGAGAGGGTGAGCGTTCATGTTAACTTCATAGGCCAATTTATGGGTACAATGTCCCTGTTACTAGTGGATGGCCACTTGAAATGGCTGGAGATGTGCAACGTGAAATTCACAACTTTCTTTGCAACAATTGAAAAAATGCGCTAGTTCTTTGCCACCCACAGATTATCAGAATTACTCATTTCGGACAATGGAACAGTATCCACAAGTGCCGAGTTCCAAAACTTCATGACATTGAATGGAATTAAGCAAATCTGAACAGCACCATATCACCCTTCATCGAATGAGCCACATGGAATGCGTGGCGCAAACCTTCAAAACTGGCATGAAGAAATTATCATCGGAGTCCCTTGAAGCAAAGCTAGCAAGATTCCTGCTTGCTTACAGGACCACCCTGTATATGACCACTGGAGCAGCTTCTGCTGAGCTGCTGATGGGTCTGAGTTTGAAGACCAGGTTTACCCTGATAGTTCCAAGTTTGGCGGGGAGGGTAAAGTCAAAGTAAAGTATGTGAAAAGGAACCATGATTCATCAAGAGTTGAGAGAATATTTGAGACAGATGATTCCATATTTGTGAAAAATGTTTGAAATGGACAAAGGTCCCAGGTGTTATAATGGCCAGAACCGGCCCAGCGTCCTACAAAGTGGAAGACAAAATTCTAAAGCAGCACTCTGATAATTAAAGAAGACAGCAGTCAACTCAAGGGCAAGTGTTGCAACCTACTTCAATTGTGCCTGCGAGTAGCATTGTTGTTTATCAAAGGAGTGAAGAGGCACGTTTTAAGCTAATGAAACCCAGAAAATAATGGAAAGTGATGTGCTTGGACAAGAGAGTCAGAAGCTTTTTCCAAGTGTGATGGATAGTCAAAAGCTTTTTCCCAGGGTGGAAGAGTCAATTACTAGGGGGCATAGGTTTAAGGTGCCACGGGCAAGGTTTAAAGGAGATGTATAGGCAGATTTATTTACACAGAGGGTGGTGGGTGCCTGGAACTCGCTGCCAAGGGAGGTAGTAGAAGCGGATATGGTAGTGACTTTTAAGGAGTGTCTTGATAAATACACGAATAGGATGGGAATAAAGGGATATGGTCCCCGGAAGGGGAGGGGGTTTTAGTTAAGTTTGGCAGCATGGTCGATGCAGGCTTGGAGGGCCGAAGAACCTGTTCCTGTGCTGTAATTTTCTTTGTTTTTTCTTCTTTGTTCTTCTTTGAGAGTCAGACTATCTCTGCTAGTGCATCACAACCAGTTGAACTACATTTCTCCCATCAAAAGCAAATGCTCCATGACAGACTGAGTTTCTGATGAACTGCTGTAAAAATTTAAATTATTATTAACGTGCAATTAGTTTAACTTTAAGATATTGTGTAATAAGGGACTTAATTTGGGGGGGGGGGGGGGGGGAGTGTACTAGCGAGTCCTTTTAAGGGGTGAGTACCCGGAGGGTCATGTGACCCAACTGCCCAGTTTGATTTGATTTGATTTGATTTATTATTGGCACATGTATTAGCACACAGTGAAAAGTATGGCTTCTTGCGCACTTATACAGACAAAACACACTGTTCATAGAGAAGGAAACAAGACAGTGCAGAATGTAGTCTTACAATCATAGCTAGGGTGTAGAGAAAGATCAACTTAATGCGAGGTAAGTCCATTCAAAAGTCTGACGGCAGCAGGGAAGAAGCTGTTCTTGAGTTGGCTGGTACGCGACCTCAGACTTTTGTATCATTTTCCTGGAGGAAGAAGGTGGAAGAGAGAATTTCCAGGGTGGCTGGGGTCCTTAATTATGCTGGCTGCTTTTCCAAGGCAGTGGGAAGTGTAGACAGAATCAATGAATGAGAGGCTGATTTGCATGATGGAGTGGGCTACATTTACAACCTTTTGTAGTTCCTTGTGGTCTTGGGCAGAGCAGGAGTCATATCAAGCTCTGATACAACCAGAAAGAATGCTTTCTATGGTGCATCTGTAAAAGTTGGTGAGAGTCGTAGCTGACACACCAAATGTCCTTAGTCTTCTGAGAAAGTAGAGGCGTTGGTGGGCTTTCGTAACTATAGTGTCAGCATGGGGGGACCAGGACAGGTTGTTAGTGATCTGGACACCTAATAACGTGAAGCTCTCGACCCTTTCTACTTCATCTCCTTGATGTAGACAGGGGTATGTCTGTGGCAATCTCCTTGGTTTTGTTGACATTGAGGGAGAGATTATTGTTGCTGCACCAGTTCACCAGATTCTCTCTCTCATTCCTGTACTCTGTCTCGTCATTGTTTGAGATCCGACCCGCTAATTGGATGGGAGCTTGCAAATTGTTGCAATGTCTTTTACCTTCAGTCTTAATCCTAGAACTGAATGGTGAAGACGCATATTGAAGCACTTAGTACATAGTTAGAGTTAGTTAAAATAAGTTGTTGTAACCAATCATTACAATTAGGACACAGGGGATAGGCATTGAGACATGATGCCTGAATGGAGAGCCAATGCAGTCAAGCTGGGCCGATTGGCCTCCTTCTGCGCTGTAACAATTCTATGATTAATGTCTATTAAAAACAGTAGTGGTGCTGGTAATGAACCCTGGGGAGCATTACTATATATTTCCCTATCTCATAGCCAATTTTATGTCCATGCTGTTATTCCCCTTTTTATTTCATGGGTTTCAGTTTTGCCAGCAAGTCTAATATGTAGGAATTTATTAAAAGTCTTTTGAAAACCACATATGCAAAATCAACTCAACTGCCTTCTTTCTTTTCAAACACATTCTACCCTTAACAAACCCATACTGCCTCTCCTTCATTATTCCATAATTGTCCAAGTAATTTCCACATAATCTTTGAAACTGTACATTCTAACATATTGTACATTGTGATTGCACATTTCTTGCAAAAGAAAAACATCAACACATTCAGATTCCTGCTTGTACCGGACATACTGTGGTTCTCAAGAGTTGCTGATTTAATCCGGTTGATATTTATTATGTCAGAAGTTCCTTATGGTGCCAAGTTAGATAAAGGGTTGATCTACTTGCTGCGTTCTTCACAGAGGTACAGGTTTGTTTTCAGACTGAAGGGCTTGCTCCTTTTCTCTTCATCGTTATCTATTTTGTGATTATTTAGCCTCATTTTGGGCTGATAGTAGAATCGACAAATTCTACCACCAGATGGCAATCTGAACATGCAGAATGTACATGGACAGGTCAGTAAACAGATTCCTGTTTATTAATGCATCTCAGATTTAAAATTATTCGCTATATGTATGTATTGTTAGCATTCTATTACACCATTCACATTGTATGCATAACACACAATTGTACGTGTGCATTTAGACACTTCTTGGCATTCAACTTGTACATGGTGTGCATCTGCAAATTACACATTGGATTTATCAGCATCCCAGAATTCAGTGGAAGTGGAAATAAGCCATCCTCAATCTCAAGGGACTGTTTAAGAAGTGTATGTTAATAGTCAAATGCAAAAGTCTATAACCCTCTGAAGGAGCAGTAGAACCAGCTGCACAGGATCATCTTCATAACTACCATTACTGAGTTACAGAAGAATATATAGATACTGACCGAAGAGAGAAATTTGATCTAAGAAATCATGTTCAATAAAAGTTATTTTTTAAAACAACATGTTTGCTTGATAAAGTTGAAACAAGAATTCCAAAATATCATGGGTATGTTTTCCACTATTCACTAACTGGGCCAGTAAGTGTATAAAGGAACCCCTCCCCACTTTGACATTTTACCTCACAGGAGAACATAAAACATTATATGAAAAACAGCCAACGCGGCTCAAATTTCTTCACCTGTCCATAAACACAGGGCACTCTTAGATTACAGTGATGCAGAATACATTGTAAAGTAAACCTCAAAAAATACACAACAATACCCAGATTTTCCTGTTTCCAGATCGCCAGTGGTGAGATGTAGCCCCCCAAGATAGATGTTGGGACCCAACAAAAGGTCCTGACACATGGGAATTTCCCAGGAAGATTGAGCTTCCAATGAGCAATTCTCCTGCTCTCTGGGATCCTCTGAAAAAATCTCCAACTCCTAGTCAAGAGTCGGAGACTTTGGATCGTTAACCAGGATATGCATTAGACAGAAAAATCCAAGTTTGACTCCTGGGTAACCATACAGCTGACACCCCTGGTCTGACCTGATTCAACCTCATCATCAACTCACTCTCGCGACCTCCCAATTCCTCCCTACCTATCAGCTGCCCCACTACAAATGTGCCACCCTAACACCCTTCTCACCTGCTATTCAACCTTCCTATCCACCTACCTCACCCACTTCCTCAGATACTCATAAACAGTGTGCTGGTGAACATTTACCAGAGTACTACAGCTAGCACTGCAAAAAAGGAACATGGTCCCATGATCCAGTCCCAAGAAGAAACAGTTCTATTTCATGTACACTCCACATTTCTGGAGAAGCCAGGATCAGATGTCCTGGTCAGAAATGTGAAACTCTGGTGTGGAACAAACAAGTGGTAATGGAATGGCAATCCGTTAGTGATTGCCGTTCCTTGGAAGACTCTGTCCAATACATTCGTTGTGCAAAACCAGTTTTGATAAACAGTATTCAGCAATCAAGCTACTAACAATGCAGTGCAACTTACTGAAAGCTCAGTGATATTGCTTTCTTTCAAAGCAATCAAATAATTACCAAGATCTTTGCAATATTACCAGAAGTGACTTTTTTAATAAAATAATTAATTTCCTAAAGCACTTCAGTTGTCAAAACTCACACCATCCTGACTTGGAAATATAATTATATCCCTTCATCATTACTGGTGCAAAATTCTGGAACTACTTACCTAACAGCACTGTGAGAGTGCTGTCAGCATATCAACTGCAGCAGTTCAATATGGCAGCTCACTCCCACATTTTGGGCAAAGACGTTGACCTGCCAGGATCACCCACATTCAGTGAAAGAATAAAAATATTTTCAAAAAACTGCAGAATTTACGATTTCTTTATGGACCACACAGTCATGGGTTTAATTTGCAGATGGACATTATTCTGAGGAATTCATTCTGATGTAATTTTACCTAAAAAGAAAATCCACTCATCACTTCTGAATAGATTTCAACTCGAAAATATTTGCTATCATTGCTCTTTGCTGTGACAACCTGCATTATCTCCAGTCAAGCGCAGGTGAGTGATGCCCTGCCAAACCTCCATCAATGTCATTGACAAACCAGTTTCCATTAGATAGGCTGAAACCTGGTACGATTCTGTGAATGATTTGAGTGTCAGGCCCCATTGCCATTTCCTCATTCAGATGCAAATGTGGCTCCAATAGTTCTGCTACAAGTATGCTCATTACAGGACTAAAATCCAGACACTTTAGTTGTACTCAAATCAGATTGATATGTCAGCATGTTGGAACGAGAGTATACTATTTAGCCTACCACACCTAATACTTTTTTGCCAGCCACAGCAGCTGTATCTTGTTTATGCTTTATCCCACATCTGTTTTCCATTAAAATAAACTCTCACCTTCCAAGTCTTTTAAACATCTCAAATAATTTTGCAACTATAACATTATGAGGCAACGCACTTCATTAATGTCCTTTGTGAAAGGAAATCTGCCATCCTTAGCTGGTCTGGCCTACATGTGACCCCAGAGCCACAGCAATGCGGTTGACTCTCAACTGCCTTCGGATACCTAGAGATGGGCAATAAATGCTGTCCAGCCAGCAATGCCGATGTCCCATGAATGTATAAAACATTTTCCTTTTGTGTTAAGAATTACTTTTTCTCACTGGAGTCATTTTTAACTACTTAGTTTGAATGGAGCTTTTTCCAGATTCCTTTGTTGGAAGGAAAAATGATTCTCCACTGTCCTGTCAAATTCTTTTATTCTGAACCACCTTAATCAGTCCAGGAAAAACCATCAAGTTTAGTCTCTCCTCATGGCAAAGTCCACTGTACCTTAAGCCATCAATTTCCTGAACAAGATAGTGCATCCGCAGCCCACATAATTTTCTGCTATATCTGCTAGAATAACGATGTAAGTAACTTTCATTTCTTACCACTTGACCTGAAGTCGCAAACAATGGAACAATCAGTATGGGAAACAAAGGGCCATTTGTTGAACGCCATTAGATTTTACACTTTTAGTAACAAAACACATCTGTAAGTTATACAACTCTCTTGAATGTTAGAAATATAATTTTACTGACTTCATGGTTTTTTTTATGCACATAAAACCCCTTGAAAGGTGTTCTTTAATTTGATACTGCAATGAAACTCTGAAATCTTGCCAAGTTCCCAAAATGAGTCAAAATTCAATTGAACTGGCCTGCAATTTAAGCATGGATCTTTACAGAATAAAAGCAACATTCCACTATGTTTATAGTATTTTAAAATAACTCAATTGTTTTCAGGTGACACACCTATTAATTAAAGCTACAGAGGCCTGAGTCACATTAAGCTAATAAATAATCATGATCATAATTCATCCAGGTAAAGTTTATCCATCAGAGATTATGGAATTTGGAAAGTGTTCACTGTTTATTGCTTCACCAAATTTTCACAGCGATTTTCACAATGTGACAATATTAAAATTGGTGCACAAGCATTTTTAAAATTTCTTTCATAGGATATGGGTCATAGAGTCATAGGGGTTTACAGCATGGAAACAAGTCCTTTGGTTCAACATGTCCATGCCGCTCTTATTTTTTTTAAGCTCCTAAACTAATCTCAATTGCCTGCATTTGGCCCATATCCCTCTATACCCATCGTACACATGTAACTATCGAAATACTTTTTAAAAAGATAAAATTGTACCCACCTCTACTACTACCTCTGGCACCTTATTCCAGACTCTCCCCACCCTCTGTGTGAAAAAATTGCCCCTCTGGACACTTTTGTATCTCTCCCCTCTCACCTTAAACCTATGCCCTCTAGTTTTAGACTCCCCTACCTTTGGGAAAAGATACTGACTATTCACCTTGTCTATGTCCCTCATTATTTTATAGACCTCTATGAGGTCACCCCTCAGGTCCTACACTCCAGAGAAAAAAGTCCCAGTCTGTTCAGCCTCTCCTTATAACTCAATCCATCAAGTCCTGGTAGCATCCTAGTAAATCTTTTCTGCACTCTTTCTAGTTTAATAATATCCTTTCCATAATAGGGTGACCAGAATTGCACACAGGTGTCAATGGAAAGGCCAGCATTTATTGACCTTGAACTGAACATTTCAGAGGGTAGTTAGGAGTCAACTATGTTGCTGCCTGGTGTCACATGTAGGTAAGAATTGTAGATATCTTTCCTTAAAGAACATTAGTGACTGGAACATTAGTGACTGGATGGGTTTTTTAAATGATAACTGACGACAGTTGTCATGGTCAAATAGCTTTCAATTCCAGATTAATTCATTTAATTTAAATTTCACCAGCTGCCATGGTACGATTTGAACTTATTTTCCCATTAGCTTGGGTCATTGGATTACTATTCCTGTAATGTTACAACAGTGTCATCGACTCCTCCAAAAAGTCCCTGTATTTTTGGCTAATCATATCTCTTGCTGAAGACATGCCACCACAGTTTTGATTTTCAACACATCATGGTTCAATAGCTAAAAAATAAAACACAAATGTACCAATAAAAGGAAAACAGGGCATGAAGCAATCAAATGCTTTTGACGATAAGCTACTTTATTGCCAACACGGAGGCAGAATTTACCGACGAAATGGAAGCTAGACCAAGCCACTCAACAATATTTTTTTGAACTCACTATCACAAAGTTGTAGTTATGACTCGTCGCATTACATTTAAGGGAAACCATATGAGAATGAAAAAAAATTCGGAATATGTTGATAGATTAATGCATGGGAAACAATTACAAGTTAAAAAGGAAAATCTGATTATGAAGTTTAAATAGTAAGTAATCTAAGGTTACTGTTACATAACTTGTTATAGCTAACAATTCTTCCCCCATCAGCTTCCCTTCAGAAAGGTCTGCTAGTCAAAATATTATACAACTGCTTAATTTCTCAATGTATACCTCTTTGTGAAACACAACATTCAGAGAGAATGAATAATTGTTACTTTTGTTGATACTTTTGTCAATTATTTGTCTTTTTTTTTTACAAGTCATGAGATTCTTCATTGTTTGAGATTACAAACAGAACATGTTGAAGATAGCAGAGAGACTAAATCAGGAACTTCAGCACTAGGATCCTGAGAAGCAGAGGAGGCAGAGGAAAAGGAAAAAGGTTACAAGTTGGGATGATTTAGTAAACTGAACCATTAAAAGTGTTGAACAAAAATGTACATTTATGGGGGAACCCAATAAAAATGTTTTTTTTTAAAGTGACAATGATAGATTTGAGAATGATAGATTTAAAAATGCAAGTAAGTGCAGTAAGTTAAAAAAAAACTTGTTTCTGGAATACAAGTTCCTTTTCGGCCTGTGTTGATAGAATAAGTGTTCTCTTCTCCGCTGGCTCAATGTGCCCTAACTAAAACGCTTTGGTGGTTTTGAGCCAGTTCTTGCTGAGCTGGAGGAACCCACAACACGTACTGTGCATTAATCAATATGAGCTGCTACCTTTTCCTCGAGCCAGTGAATAATTATTGTAAGAAATGGAAAAACTACACTGGTGTGTTTGGAAGGAAAATATATCTATTGCACCTTAATCCATTTTAACCCATGCCATATCAGAATGGAATGAGCCAAGTCCTGATATTACTGACATCTCCTATCTAGTTCAGCATAACATTGCCCTAAATATCATTTTGGGGCTGAACGTACATGGCGTAGCAATCAGATTTGGATTGCCACGCCATTCCTACTTTCTTAACTGAACTTTTTTCCACCCAACCTTTTGGCTCAGATCTTGCGAGATCCGGGCAGTACAGTGAGTCCTCAGGGTTCAGCATCAAGTGTAGCTCAGTCAGATGTAAAGAGACCACGTTCCCTTTTTACAGCATTACGGGAGGAGGTGTCGCATCAGACCTCGGGCAGTAGGGGGTCAGGTTGGGTTTTTATGGCACTATGGGAGGAGGCGTCGCATCAGACCTCAGGCAATAGGGGTCAGGTTGGGGTTCGGGGGGAGGGATATCAGCTCAGATCTTGGAATTGAGAGGTAGTGTCAGGTCTACGGGAGGTGCGAGGCAGGAGAGCGGGAGGATGTCAGGTCGAGGCCAGCTTCAGGGTGGTAGATTAGGTCTAGCCCCAGTGGGATGGGCATTGAAAGTCAGGAATGGAGCCTGGGGGAGGAGGGGAATCCATTTCAGCAGGGGAATTCTGAGAGTGGAAAAATCCTTGGGGCGGGGGGTGGTAATCCCATGTGGGTAATCCCAAGTGAGTAGGGAATCCCCTTAGGGAGCAGGTAGTGTGGGGGGTATCCCATTGGGAGGTGGGCGTGGGTCTATACAATAGTTACTCAGAAGTGACTTTCATTCTTTTAAGCTTTTCTGGGTAACTATTTAAGTCAGAACCATTCAAAGTTTGCCAACTAAATTGCACTTTTTATGGTTATCCGTGAAGTGCAATTAGCCAAGGGAAGTCTATATTTCTCAGGCAATTGCCGTGCAAACATCCAGGAAGGGAATTCCTTGGCACATCTCTGGGGTAACCCCACCGAATACACTGACCTAGAGCTCAGAGGTTACAGCCCATTGAAAATGATAGTAACATAATTCAATCTTCATGAAATAACTTGAAATTTCAACTTGTTTAAACAATGTTTCTGTAATTTCCCAGGAGTTCCATTTTCTAATATTTGCGACATATACAAAAATGTCAAGTTCATATTTAATCTTTCACAATGAGATTTACAGCAAGTAAATAATGAACTTTTTACAAGCAGTATTATAGAGACATCACAATATTTTAGAAATATCTGCTTTCGTTCCAGTGAAAGGAGGTAAATCCTGAGAAAATATAAATTAAAAATCAAAAAACCTTATGCACGATTATTAAATCAAACTTATTTTGCACTCAGTCAAGTACATGTGCAATTCCATCACATCTTCACAAGACGAGTTATGTCAATCCAAAAAACAAATTTAATTTCCTCATTCAAACATTTAAATACACTTGAATGCCTGAAGAATTTCTTTTCAGTACACAATCCTAAAGTCTACCCAAGTGTTCCTTACTCTTTGTGCAAGGTAATTCTTCCTGGCATCAGTCATCACTTATCTTTCACCAAATTGAACTTTTGCCTATTCATACAATGTAGCATTTTGTTAAACTGCTGACCAGATTTACTTTTTCTACACCTTTTGCAATTCATTCATACTTACAGGGACATAGAAAATTGGAGCAAGAGTTAGCCCCTTGAGGTCTGCACCACCATTCAGCTAGGTCATGGCTGATCTTCTACCTCAGCATCATTTTCCCATGCTATCTCCATTTGCCTTGATATCTTTAATATTTAAGATTTTATTAATCTTTGTCTTGTATATGCTTAATCACTGACCTTCCACAGCACCTAGGATAGAAAATACCAATGATTCACCACCGCCTCCTCGTTTTCACTGTCCTAAGTGGCTTACCTCTTCTCTGAGGTGTCCCTTGGTTCTAGATCCCTGAGCCAAAGGAAACATCCTTCCTGCGTCTATCCTGTTGAGGTCTGTAAGAATTTTAGTATACGTCAATGAGATCACTTCTCTTCTAAACTCTGGAGAATACAGGCCCAAACTCTCAATTTCTGCTTATAGGACAACCCTTCACCACAGATCAATGTGGACCTCCACTGCACTTCTTCTATGGCAAGTATATTCTTCCTTAGGTAAGGAGATCAAACCTGCATGTAACACTCCTGATGCAGTCTCACTGACATCCTACACAATTGCAGGAGGATATCTTTATTCCTGCACTCAAATTTTCTTGCAATAAAGCCTAAAGTCATTTGCTTTCCCAGTTGCTTGCTGCACCTGCATGCTAGCTTTCAGTCATTTACGAACAAGGATTTCCAGAGGGACCTGGACATCGACACTTCCCATTCTCACCATTTTGGAACTACACTGCATTTCTGTTTTGCCTATCTATGTAGATAACTTCAGATTTTTCCACCTGATATTTCATTTGCAATGTTCTAGCCCACTCACTAAGCCTGTCTAAATCTCCTTGAAATCTATTTGTATTTTCCTCAACTCTCATTCCCACCTAGTTTTCGGTCATCAGCAAACTTAGAAATATTACATTTGGTTCCCACATCCTAATCATTAATAGACTGTTAATAGCTGGGACACTGATCCTTGCAGTATCCCACAAGTCACAGCCTGCCAACTTGAAAATGACCCATTTATTCATACCTTGTTTTCTGTCCATTAACCAATTCTCAATTCATGTCAGTCTATTACCCCAATTCTACATGCTCTAATTTTGCTGACTGACTGCCTGTGTGGCACTTTATTGCAAGCTTTCTGAAAATCCAAATGTGTAAGTCCCACTGGTTCCCCTTATCTATTCTGCTGGTCCCTCTTCTTTCAGATACCATGCCCTAAGAAGGTGTTGGCAATAATGGATTTCCATTGGATTGGTTCACAGTTATGTTTGGCAAAGTACTGCAGTGGTTTGTGATTGCCTTATGCAGTACGGCTGGCCAGGAAATTCTTCCACTCTTACCTAGCATCTGGCATAGTGGAATGATTTATAGACTGATAATCAACCTGTCTAACCATGCTATAAAAGCACTTTGTGTGGCCATCAAGTCTTGAAGTGGGCACTATCACTACACCAAAAATACCTCCCCATTCTGCTAGTTACATCCTAAGATAACTTTATAACAGGTTTGTCAAACATAATTTCCCTTTCATTACTCCACATTGGCTCAAAATGTCCAGCTATCACATCTTGTCTAATAAATCCCAGCATTTTCCCTTTTTTCTCTTCCTCCTTTCTTAAAATAATGGATTATATTTTGTACCTTCCAAACTGCAGAAACCATTCCAGAATCTTGAAAGGTAAGCATTAAGACATCCACTACCTCTACATTCATCTCTTATAACACTCTGGGATGGGGATCATCAGATCCAGAACATTTACCAATGTTCAGTCCTATTCATTTCTCCAATACCACATTTTTATTGATGTACAAATTTCTCAGTTCCTCATTTTTGCTAATCTCTTAGTTCTCTGGCATTCATGGGAGTTTTTTTTGTACTTTCCACTACGAAGGCAGTTATGAAGTTTATGCTTAAAGAGATTCTCAGTTACTTTCTTATCCCACGTGGACTCACTTCTTTCTATGCTAATTTTTTCCTTTTTACATACCAAGAGAAGCTTTTATTGTCCATTATTATAGTCCTTGCTGGTTTGTGTTTATATTCTATTTGTTCTTCATCAGTTTCTTGATCGTCCTTTGCTGAATTCTAAAATGCAGTCTGTGTGTAGACTGAGTTCCCCATGATTGCTGTATTCCCCTTGTTAGATGCACATCCTGCTTTATGCTATGCCCTACATTGCCACTAATTATTTGGTGGCCTGTAGACAACAACTATTAAAATTTGCTGCCATTTACTGTTTCTTAGCTCCATCCAAACTGATTCTGCATCTTGAACTTCCGATCGACTTCTGATCACTAATGTACTGATCTCACACTTTATTATCAGCATTACCCACTTTCTTTACTTTTTTGCCTATCCTTCATAATGTAAAACATCCCTGAACATTCAGTTCTAAGCCTTGGTCACAATGTAGCCTCTGTAATGGCAATTGTATTTTACACATTTACTTCCATTTGTGCTGTCAATCCATGTATGCACACTCGTGGTGTCAGCTGCACTGTGCACCATTTTAGGTACATCATTTGAGCTAGCATAGGGGCCTGTTAAGTGTACCAGCATACAATACTAATTGGATACCAACTGTCACTTTGGAGCTCAATGCTCCAGCTTAACTTTGCTCAGCTGAACAACCCACCAGCTTAAAGGCATCCTCAACTACTTTCAGATTAGTTGCTGATAGTTTTCTCCTGGCTCTTGCTGAGTTTGTAGAAGTTGTTTGGTGGTTTGTACCAAAAGTTACTGAAGTCTTTAGGGGGTGATGTGACACATACTGGAAGGCTTTGTCCTAACTTCAAGGATTTTGCATAGGCTGCCTTGTTCTAATCATCTAGTTCACGTATCTTAGAGGTGTAATTTTTATTTGTAGGAGTAGAATTTCTATTCTGATAGATGGAAACACTTGGTTGAAGAACTGAAAAAACAGATCTAGGGTAACTACAGTTCAAAGTATTTATTCAATGAGCTCGGAACTAAGGGTGAAAACCATAAAAACAGCAGGTGGCTTTCATTTAGCTGGGGAACTGCAGACAATAAGTCTGAGGAGAATTGCCCTGAATTCATTAACGATGTAAATATGCAGACCTCAGGGTCAAGAGCCAACAAGTTAATCAATCTGGAAAAAACTATCACAGCTCAACTAACCTCTGCTGGGATTAGTAATTCATGGTGGAGCCCTTGGTTAGAATTTTGGGAAGTTGTCTGTGGGATTCTTCCAGACGTTCTTTCAAGTTGGAGCTAAAAGCACCCAACGTTGATGGAGTTAAGCCCTGGCTTCAGCAGCCAGAGAAAGAAAGATTCTGCTAAGAACTGCAAATAGCTATACACCAAAATCAAAAGGACAGTCAGAAATAAGGGACAGCATTTTACATAATTTCCAACCCGAGGTCAACACGGATTTCAGTTGTTGAACCCTCGCTGTTTCCATAGTGGGCAAGGTGGTAAAGTTCCAGCCATGGTGTTCATAAATTGGAGGCACCAAGCCACTAGGCAGTGAAATCCAGGCTCAAGCTGAGAAATGTTGGAGGGTCACTTAACCAAAAGCTAATGGAAGGATACTGGTGAAATGTCGCACATCCTGAAATAATTGGAGCACTGAGGAGAAATCAAAGTGAATTCTTGAGAGCTGTGGCACTTTGCTTTGTTCCTAGAATGTGAAGGAACCTTCAAAAGCATGATAAGTCACCAAAGATTTCCTGTGAGGGGAGTCAAAGAAAAAAGGGAAGTTACATAGAATCGTAAAATCTCTAAAAGTGCCAATCGAGTCAGCACCAATTTTCTGAAAGAGCATCTCACCCAGGCCCATCCCACCCTCGTCCTATTCCCGTAATCTCACACATTTCTCATGGCTAATCCACCTAAGCTATTCACCTTTAGGCTGTGGGAAGAAGTCAGCACACCCGGAAGAAACCACACTGACACGGAGAAAACGTGCAAATTCCGCAAAGACAGTCATTCAAGATTGGAATCAAACCCTGATCCCTGACAGCGTGAGGCAGCAGTGCTAACCACTGCATCATCAGGTTGAAAAATTTTAATCTAAATTATTTTGTTTTATGTTTTTTGATGTAAAATATTCACCCAAGGCTATATTTATTTAGTAATGCTAGCTTTATTTATTTCTTGTGGACATTCAGTGGTGGTTGAGATGGCTGTCACAGGTTCAGTGACATCTGCAATTTCTGCATGGACTACAACAACTCTCCAGAAAGTTGCTAACTGACAACCATGGATGCGGCGTACCCTTGAATGAACGTATCAAGATGAAAACGCTTATGGAATTCACGCTTTGGATTAACTGTGGCCTTGCCCAAACTCAAGCCTAAAATTGCTAAGAGGGCAGCATTATGGCACAGTGGTTAGCACTGCGGTCTCACAGCACCAGGGACCTGGATTCAATTCCTGGTTTGGGTCGCTGTCTGTGTGAAGTTTGCACATTCTCCCCGTGTCTGTGTGAGTTCCTCCAGGTTCTCCAGTTTGTTCCCGCAATCTAAAGGTATGCAGGTTAGGTAGATTGGCCATGCTAAATTGTCCACTAGCATCAGAGGGGCTAGCAGGGTCAATATATGGGGTTACAAGGATAGGGCCCGAGTGGGATTGTTGTCACTTCAGATTTGATGGGCCAAATGGCCTCCTTCTGCACTGTAGGAATTCTATAGACTCATGTTCCCAAATCTGAAACTTCACCAAAGAAATGAATGATGCGCAAAGATAGAAGGATCACGTTTCACACAACCAGTGTCATACCCACAGACAGTCATGATATGTGCATACTGTGAGATGTTGGGTTTGAGATTTGCAACAGTGCTAAGTGTGTATGGTTGAGGTGAAGCTAGGATTGGTAGGTACGAGTCCTGACTGATATTGTTTGTTGGTAGATGAGGGATGGGTGTATGTGAATTGAGGGGTCATTGAGGCTAGTGGTTCAGCTGGTAGACAATGGCATTTGAAGGTGTATTAACTAATTGCGAAGATGCATTCACAAGCACAATGAAGGACCACACGCACCCTAGACATACTTTCTCCCATCTTCTTCCATCAGGAAAAAGATACAGAAGTTTGAGGACACATTACAACCGTCTCAAGAACACCTTCTTCCCTGCTGCCATCAGACATCTGATTGGGCCTATCATGTATTAAAGCTGATCTTTCGCTATACCCTGTCTGCAACACATTCTGCACCCTTTCTTCATGCCATATGAATGGCATGTTTTGTCTGTATAATGCAAGGAAAATAGTTTTCACAGTATCCCAATACATGTGACATGAATTGTCTTTGCGGAGATTGCATGTTTTTTCCACGTCGGTGTGGGTATCTTCCAGGTGCTCCAGCTTCCTCCCACAGTCTAAAAATGACTAGATTAGGTGGATTAGCCATGGTAAAGGAGGCAGAGAGTGGGGGTTAATGGGTGCTATTCAGATTGGCGGTTGGTGACTAGTGGAGTGCCCCAGGGGTCGGTGCTGGGGCCTCAGCTATTTACCATTTACATAGATGATCTGGAGGAGGGAACCGAGTGTATGGTGTCAAAATTTGCTGATGACACCAAGATTAGTGGAATGGCAAATTGCGCGGAGGGTGTGGAGAGTCTGCAGAAGGATCTAGATAGGCTGGGTGAATGGGCCAGGAAATGGCAAATGGAATTTAATGTTGGCAAGTGCGAGGTGGTCCACTTTGGTAGGAATAATGGTAGGAAGGACTATTACTTACGGGGCGAAAAACTGCAGCAGGCGACGGTGCAGAGGGACCTCGGGGTCCTTGTGCATGAGTCGCAAAAACCCAGCCTGCAGGTGCAGCAGGTGGTCAGGAAGGCGAATGGGATGCTGGCCTTCATAGTGAAGGGGATTGAATATAAAAGTAGGGAGGTCTTGCTGCAGCTGTATAGGGTATTGGTGAGGCCGCAGCTGGAGTACTGTGTGCAGTTTTGGTCGCCGTACTTACGCAAGGATATTTTGGCCTTGGAGGGAGTGCAGAGGAGGTTTACTAGGCTGATACCAGAGTTGAGGGGGTTGAGCTATGAGGAGAGGCTGGATAAACTAGGCTTGTACTCGTTAGAGTTTAGAAGAATGAGGGGAGATCTCATTGAGACGTATATGATGATGAATGGGATGGATAGGATAGAGGTGGAGAGGCTCTTCCCGCTCAGAAAGGACAGTAGGACTAGGGGGCACAGCCTCAAGATAAAGGGGGGATGGTTTAGAACGGAGTTGAGGAGGAACTTCTTCACTCAAAGGGTGGTGAATCTCTGGAATTCTCTGCCCGTTGAGGTGGTGGAGGCTGCCTCGCTAAATATTTTTAAGACGCAGGTTGATGGGTTTTTGATAAGAGAGGGGATTAAGGGTTATGGGGAGAGGGCGGGAATGTGGAACTGAGCCACGACAGATCAGCCATGATCTTACTGAATGGTGGGGCAGGCTCGAAGGACTGGATGGCCTACTCCTGCTCCTATTTCTTATGTTATGTTCTTATGTTCTTAAACATGTGAGATTACGGGGATAGGGCAAGGGTGGGGTGGGCCTGGGTGAGATGCTTTTTCGGAAAATTGGTGCTGACTCAATAGGCGCTTTTAGGGATTTTATGATTCTACGTAACTCCCCTTTTTTCTTTACTCCCCTCGCAATAAATCTTTGGTTACTTATCATGCTTTTGACGGTCCCTTCAATAAATCAAGTTAAAATTCACGTGAGATCACTGAAGGTCTTGTGGCATTGCATCCAGGTTCTCCGGTTAGACTGCTTGCATTAATCACAATGGCCATCTAGTTTCTATCCCACCCCAAACACACCCCCAACCACCCCTCTCTTCCCTCTCCCGCCCCCGCCACCCCCACCCCTACCCCCACCCCCATCCCATGGCTTCTTCTTTTAGCCTCCTGCACCAGGACTTCCAGTGCAGTGCCTGAGAATCATGAAGCATGTGCTCTCTTCCTGTTTGCACCACTGTCACTCTACTTACAGGGAAGATACCGAGCCACTTCCAGCACCTGCTCCAGCCAAAATGCACATCCCAAATTGGACTGCAGGCTGTCTTTGAGCACTGCATCCCTCAGGCAAATGTGGGTCCTCTCCTGTGGCATTCAAATCCTCAACAATGTTTAATACTGGGCTGCATGCTGCAATCACATTCATTGTGCGGAGATGCTGGCGTTGGACTGGGATAAACAAAGTAAGAAGTCTCACAACACTAGGTTAAAGTCCAACAGGTTTATTTGGTAATACAAGCTTTTGCAGTGTCGCTCCTTCTTCAGGTAAGTGAAGAGTTGTGTTCACAAACAGGACATACATAGACACAGACTCAATTTACAAGAAAATGGTTGGAATGCGAGTCTTTACAGGTACAGACAATGTGAGTGGAGAGAGGGTTAAGCACGAGTTAAAGAAGTGTAAATTGTCTCCAGCTAGGACAGTTAGTGAGATTTTGCAAACTCAGGCAACTCATGGGGGCTACGAATAGTGTGACATGAACCCAAGATCCCAGTTGAGGCTGTCCTCATGTGTGGGGAACTGGGCTATCAGTTTTTGCTCAGTGATTCTACATTGTCAAGTGTCATGAAGGCCGTCTTGGAGAATGCTTACCTGAAGATCAAAGACTGAATGCTGAAGTGTTCCTGAGAAAGAGAACACTTCTGCCTGGTGATTATCATGTGGTGTTCATTCATCTGTTGTTGTAGCTTCTGCATGGTCTCACATGTACCATGCCTCGGGTCATCCTTTCCTGTAGCGTATCAGGTCAACAACATTGGCCAAATTGCAAAACCACGTACCATGTACCTGGTGGATAGTGTTCCCATGTGAGATGATAGCATTCATGTTGATGATCCGGCACATCTTGCAGAGGTTGCTGTGATAGGATTGTGTGGTGTTGTGGTCACGGTTCTCCTGAGGGCTGGGTAGTTTGCTGCGGATGTTTGAGGTTGTGCAGTTGTTTGAAGGCAAGAATTGGGGTGGGGGGGTGGCCTTGGTGAGATGTTCGTCTTCATCAATGACATTTTGAAGGCTCCAGAGGAGATGTCATAGCTTCTCCACTCCAGGAAAGTACTGGATGATGAAGGGTACTCTGTCTGCCTTGTCCCATGTTTGTCTTCTGAGGAGGTCAGTGCGGTTTTTCGCTGTGGTGCGTCGGAACTATCATTCGATGAGTCGAGTGCCATATCCTGTTCTTATGAGGTTGTCTTTCAGCATCTGTAGGTATCTGTTGTGATCCTCCTCATTTGAGCAGATCCTGCGTATATGGAGGGCTTGTCCATAGGGGATGGCTTCTTTAATGTGTTTAGGGTTTAGCCACGGGCATTCAGCCTCTGATCTTCGGGTAAGCACTCTCCAAAACGGCCTTCACAACACATGACAATGCAGAATCGCTGAGCAAAAACGGATAATCAAGTTCCACACAAGAGGACAGCCTTAACCAGGATCTTGGATTCATGTCACACTATCCCTAACCCTCATAATTTGTCTGGGTTTGCAAAATCTCACTAACTGTCCTGGCTGGAGACAATTCACATCTCTTTAACCTTCTCTCCACTCACATTGTCTGTACCTGTAGAGACTTGATTATCTGTAAGGACTCGCATTCCAACCATTATCTTGTAAATTGAGTCTGCGTCTATTTTCACCCTTTGTGAACACAACTCTTCACTTACCTGAAGAAGGAGCGACACTCCAAAAGCTTGTGCTTTTGGACTTTAACCTGGTGTTATGAGACTTCTTACATGACATTCATTAGTAGGCAGCGCAAGGAGGGTGTACTGCTGTACTGGAGGTGATGGATTTCGGTTAATTGTGCATTGTAATCCCCGTGCTTGTTTTCAGGGACTATCCAATTTTGCACCCCAAATATGTAAAATGCTTGCATGATTGCACTAGCGATTTTGTAAGGAAGTAATTAGGAATACAAAAGAACATAGGGACTCAACAACTATGTTTCTTAAAATACTATTCAGCTTAAGATCTCATACCAAATTTCCATTAGATAATTTTAATGCATATGTTGCTGAATTTATTCAAAAGTAATGCTCACAGGAATTTGGTGCAAACAATATTTTAATATAAATGGGTTAAACATAATTTAAAGTAACTTGGAATAATTTGGTGTGAGCTCCTTTGGAACATTTCTCTTAATTAAACACATATGGGTCCCAAACCCTTCCAAGTGCTATTTTAACACTTTTACTTATAAGCTGCCAGTCATGCGCTGGAAGTAATCTTTTAAAATTGTTTACAATCCAATTTACTATACAACAAAAAAAACCAACAAGATATTATCCTTGGGGTCAAATGTCATTTTCTTTGTATTTAATCTCCATTATTTGGCAGTCATGCATGAAATTATTCCATTAGCACAGATTTAAGAATAAAAATAGAGAAACAAACAAATTTCTTAGACTGTTACTCTTCCCCATTTAAAAAAAAACACTGAATTCAATGGAGAAGTCTTGTCATAGTGTGCCTCTCAGGTTTAAATGCGGCAGGGACCCAGATTCAATTCCCAACTTGGGTCACTGCCTGTGTGGAGTTTGCACGTTCTCCTGTGTTTGCGTGGGTTTCCTCTGGGTACTCCGGTTCCCTCCCACAGTCTGAAGGATGTGGTTAGGTGCATTGGGCATGCTAAATTCTCCCTCAGTGTACCCGAACAGGTGCCAGTATGTGGTGACTCGAGGATTTTCACAGTAACTTCATTGCAATGTTAATGTAAGCCTACTTGTGACACCAATAAACAAACGTTAAACTTTTAGAAGAATAACAGTGCAGGAACAATGAAGTTCCTTCAATGAGGTGAAGCTAAATACAGTGGATCAACGTGTGTCTATACAAAGCAAGGTATCAGCAAGGTACCATACTGTTCAGTTAAACAGGGCAACTTATCAAGAAAGAAAACAGCATTTAAAACCATAGAGGGAAAATGGTGGAAAATTCAAGATAAATTGAATGCCAAAAGGCATACTGGATTTACAACAAAAGCATTCGAATGGCAAAGAACCATTTTAACATGAGCATGACAAAAGAATTGGAGGATTAAAAAGTATTCTTGTTACATGACATCAGAGGGGTTCTCTGAACCAGGATCTAGTGAAGATATGCAAATATTATAATAAGGATTGCAGACACGTGAAATAAGTGTTTTGCTTCAGCTTTTATGAAGGAGACAAAGAGGAGACAAGTTACTTATTTAGTCAGGAAAGAAAACTTGAGAAATTTACGGGGGTTAAGTTGTGACACTATTCACAATAGTACCAACATGGTTGCAGAAGGTTGTGGAACAGCTGTGCACAGTTAAGGTAAATAAATCTCAAGAGCCAGATAAGATGCTTTCAAGAGCCTCAAGGAACTAAGGGAGGAAATTGTAGGAATTCTGGCACAAATCTTCCTGATGTCACTAGATACTGGAGAAAGACAGATGTTACTATTGTTTCTAGAAAGGGTAACACAAATGAACTAAGAACCTACGAACAAGTTAGACATCCATTCTGGATAACGTTATGGAGACCAACTTAATGGTAAGAACTCTTAGCAACAGTCTCAAAATACTAAATAAAATCACAAAATACAGTTAATATGAGTTGATGAAAAGGTTTTAGCAACTAAATTTCACTGCTTTCCTTTGAAGGTGTGATAAAGGGGCTTGCTTGATAAGGGATAAGATCATAAGAAATAAAAGCACGTGTAGACTATTTTTTTTTCATATAGAATTCCTAGCGCAGAAAGAAGCCATCCAGCCCATTGAGTCTGCACCGACTCTCTGAAAGGGCATCCTGCCAACGCCCTCCCCTCCACCCTATCCCCGTGACCCCAGACAATCCAGCCTGTTCTGTCATTCAGTAAGATCAAGATTAGAACCATAACTCCATTTTCCTGCTTGTCCCTTGTAACTGTTCACTACCTTATTGATCAAAAATCTGTCTAACTCATCCAAGAAGATATTCAATGGCCCAGCCTCCACTGGTCTCTGTGAAAGAGAATTCTAAAGACGAGGCTAGTATGTAAAGATTATTTTAATTACACTAGTTTGGTCATCATGGGCACAGAGGTCTTGTGGTGCCAAAAGCTCTGGGTTCAAGCCCCACTCCAGGGCTTGATAGCCAAGGAAGGTGTGTCCATAGTGCAGCCAGCCAGGTGAAGTATTCACCTGCAAACCTTCCAGTACAGTTGTGACTGGTAGTCAGAATTGGAGGGGGCAAAGATTGGCGCACAGTGGCCCGCTCGGCGCTATGCTGCTGGTTTCTTCCACGGAGATAGGCCCCATTCACTGGATTTTGTCGGGATTTATGCTGAAGCACTCTGCAGTGCACAGAGTGTGAGGGATTCTTTTTTCAAACTCCCACTGAATAAAAAAAAAGTGATTTACTCCAGATTTTCTGCGAATTCAACTCAGAATTTTTTTTTGGGAGAAACATCCCCATCATATTTGAAAAGAGGCCAGATTAAAATTTCACAATAAGGCGCTTCATCAAATTGAATCCAGAGTTTGTACATCTGACTATCTATTTCCAAAGTTGTTACTGTGACACATTGTCAGACTTCAAATGACCCAAAAGGACGGTAAACAACTCTACCATTGAATTGTTTGCTGAAGGACTTTCACGAGCCAATCCTTTGTGAATTATGAATCTAAAAGCTCAAGTAAAATATAATATTTAATGTGCATCTGTTAATGAAAAAGTTGAATGGATGCATTTACTATTGTTGAAGCATCAGCCAAGTGGCTCTCCAGTAACAACCTTAACTGAATATTTTTGGCCATTGCTTCTGACAATTTTTCCCTTTCAAATAGGAGACTCTGTCATAAAGATGGAAGATCTAAAAGCGGGTACATTAACATTAAAATTTCAGTAGATAAGCAAACCTCAACAAAATACTCTCTCTTTTATTAATCAATATGTTTGAACAATTTTATTCAGCAAGATGTGGCTAACTTTAAAGTGCACCAGCAGGGGCGTCTGAAATGTTTCTGAAAGCAACTCATTCTGAAAAGTGTACACTTCATTTTATTCAAAATCAAGTTACAGACTCCTAATTGTGCCTCCAAGACACAAATATTTTTGTTGGAACTTACCTTGCCAAATTAAACATACTGAGAGCCTGACAGTGTAATTTAAGTAGCTTCCAAAGATATAATGTTATATTATTGTAGTGTTTTGAGTGTTGTTTGTCTCATCTTTCCAATAGTGCTCCATTGTAAATTAGCTATTGCAGTTAAATAATGCAGGTACTAAAATTAAAATAAAATTGGCATTTGGCTCCAATTTCACAATGTTTATGGACATAAAATTTAATATAATTTATTTTCATGAAAAGGTACTTGTATGAAAAGTAAAAACAGACTCGAAACGAGCGGATATAACAAAGTCATGCAAGTGACAACTTGTGACAACAATTTACTAGTATTTTGTAACATATTACTTTTACAAATCATTTTACCTTAACCATTTACAGCTGCACTGTGAAATTTGTTTCATGTTTCTAAATTGCGACCCCCAACCCTGGCCCCGACAACATAATCCAGTAGACTTTGCTGTTGGTATTGCAGACCCCATATTCATGTCATGGTTAATGCACCCTATTTCCACCTCCATAACATCACTCAACTTTACCTCACACAGAAAATGCTGGAAAATCTCAGCAGGTCTAACAGCATGCGTCGAGGGAGAGTAGAGCCAACGTTTCAAATCTGGATGACCTTTTTGCCAGAGCTAACAGCAAAGAAAATCAGGAGATATTTATGCTGGGAGGGTGGTGGTGGGCAGCGATGGCTACAGCTACAGCTGTATATTGCTGAATAATACAAAAACATGAGCATTAGTCCATGTCCAGGGTGACACTAGGATTGATTTGAAATTATTGTTGCACAACTTTGTTGTCATCTGGTAGAGGAACTCATAATCAATCTATTCAGCAATATACAGCTGTAGCCATCATTGCCCCCAGCCCCACCACCTTCATTGCATAAATATCTCCTGATTTTCTTTGCTCTCAGCTCTGACAAAGGGTCATCCAGACTTGAAACGTTGGCTCTACTCTCCCTCGACGCATGCGGTTAGACCTGCTGAGATTTTCCAGCATTTTCTGTGCGAGATAAAGTTGAGCGATGTTATGGAGATGGAAATAGGGTGCATTAACCATGACATGGATATGGGGTCAGCAATACAAAAAAAAACCCAAAAGCCTGATATCCTTCAATGTTGAGTTATGATGAAAGACCACGTAAAAGATTTTGCCTTTCACAGTGATTTTTCATGGGAATGATTTTAAGGTAGCATGAAATTCGCAAAGTAAACCCTAGAAACTTATACTTCGTGACTTGTATAGTGGTTGACAGTCATAAAAGGCAAATTTGGGAGTATCAGAAAGTTTTTCATCATAAAATGCTCAACTTATGTATAGAGCAGTGATGAGGGAAATATTAGAATAAAGTTAAAAAAAACAATAAGATTATAAGAGAGAGGAGCAGAATTAGGCCACTTAGCCCATCAAGTCTACTCCACCATACAATCATGGCTGGTATTTTTCTCATCCCTATTCTCCTGCCTTCTCCCCATAACTTCTGATCCCCTTATTAATCAAGAACCTATCTATCTCTGTCTTAAAGACACTCAATGACCTAGCGTCCACAGCCTCCTGCAGCAAAGAGTTCCATAGATTCACCACTCTCTGGCTGAAAAAATTCCTCCTCATATCTGTTTTAAAAGATCGTCCCTTTAGCCTGAGATTGTGCCCTCCGGTTCTAGTTTTTTCTACTAGTGGAAACATCTTCTCCACGTCCACTCTATTCAGGCCTTGCAGTATCCTGCAAGTTTCAATAAGATCGCCCCCATCACCCTTCTAACCTCTAATAAGTACAGACCCATAAGTACAGACCCCGAGTCTTCAACTGTTCCTCATACGGCACCCTTCATGGTCTGGTTTTGTAAATTAGGACCAGCCAAATGGCCTTCCTCATCTAAAACTATCGCTTGATCTATGCTTCACAGCCACAGAGGTAGGCTCTGACCAGGAAGAAAAGACATTAGAATAAACTTTGACAAAAGCAAATGGTGACAGAATGAAGGTTCTCCCCTTAGAACAGCATTAAAATGCAAATTATGCACTTTCACTTTGACAATGCTTCCTTGCACTTTACATTTTGTTCTCAATTGCTCCAGCAAGGTTCTTTCAGAAGTGCTACAAAAACTTTCCAATTTGTTCAAGTTGAAACTTTTTCAGTTTGAAGCTAAATTTATATTATTCAGCCTATTGGTTCTTTACATGTTTTTCAGGCAGCTGGTGGTGAAAACTCTGTACCCATATTTTTCAAAGATTTCTGAATCTGGATAAAGTTCACGCTGGCAAGGAGTACAGACTGTGTAATAGAATGTGCCTGGAGATGCATAATAATTAGAATTGATTCTGACTCTTGTTATACAATATACCCAATGTATCATATTCTCAGAGTTAACAGAGCTGAATATTTGGATATGAAGTGGGGTGCAGCATCTAACTGGCGACCAGTATGATACTGCCTGCTTTGTGTCTACATCCTGTCCAATTTCAGAACCACAGAATTGGGAGATCCATGGTGCACGTGACCAAAACACATTAGAGCTACTGGCATTGAAAAGCATATGATACATCCAATAATATGTGATCTCCACACAGGCATGCTGGAGACATACAAGAGAGTTGAGCTGAGACATATACAAAGAGACAGTCAAAAATAGAGAAAAAATATGGACATGATAGTAAATTGGCACAAAGGAATGAGAAAGAAAGTATTAGAAGACAGAGCGACATGAATACAACTACAAAATGGAAAAAAAGCATATTTTCTTTAACAGCAATGTTACAGGAAATTAAGTCTGTGTGATATAACATCATTAAATATATTCTACAACTTAGAGCCAACCACAAGCTGTGCCACAAAAGATCTAAAAGGTATTTGATTGAATTAACATGTTAGCCAGATTGTAATAAGATTGCTTAATAAAGTAAAGTGCATGTGTTCCGGTTAAATGTTTCCTGAAACTTGATCAACTTTTCTACCACAAACTACAACAGTGAACTGCAGATTTATTTCATTTACCAGGTTAATGTTCCTCTCACTGCAAAACTGGCAAAAGAAAAGGCTCATACACCTCTGAACAGAGATGGACTTCAAAGTTCTCTTCAACAGAAAAGAGGACTGGGTATGGTGTAAAACGATCTGTATTTCTGCAAATCACAACATTGTTTCAAGAGTTCAACAAAAACCCCAGAAAATTTCCAACACAAAAGGAGATCACTTAGCTCATCATGTCTGTGCCTACTAAAAAGAAACAATCCAGTCTGATCACATTTTCCAGCTCTCAATCCATAATGTTGTTACAGCACATGGAGTATGGTTTACATGCCATGAGGGTTTCTGCATCTGCCACCCTTTCAGGCAATGAGTTCAAGATCCCTACTAAAATCTGGGTGAAAATATTTCTCCAACTCTCCTCTAATCCTTCTGCTAAATACTTTGAATCTATGACCCCTGGTTATTGACCTCTGATGTGGAGATGCTGGCATTAGACTGGGGTAAACACAGTAAGAAGTCTCACAACACCAGGTTAAAGTCCAACAGGTTTATTTGGTAGTAAACGTCACTGGCTTTCGGAACGCTGTTCCTTTGTCAGGTGAGTGGAGAGTTCTGATCTCAAGTGTGATCAGAACTCCCCACTCACCTGATGAGGGAACAGTGTTCCGAAAGCTAGCGATTTTTACTACCAAATAAACCTGTTGGACTTTAACCTGGTGTTGAGACTGCTTACTGTATTGACCTCTTTGCCAAGAGATGTCTGACACACTAAGCCAGTACTGACAGATGATCATCCATTTCAATTTTTATTTATCAGAAAAAATGAAGGTCTTAAGTAATTGCTGGGAGAAGCCTGCAGTTATTACAGAATACAAGCATGGATTTTGGAAACTGAATTCCTGTTTTACTCACCTAATTGAATTTGTTGAGGAAGAACCGTATTAATGAATGACAGCAGCCTAGATGGTGTACACTTTTATTTACAGGAAGCCTTTTTTTTAAAGGCTGTAGAGATGGTTGTTGGCAGAAGAATCAAAGGGATCTCCATAGGGCACGTTATAACTGTAGTTCTGCAGGATTCTGTGCTGGGAGCACAGTTGTTCAGAGTCAATATTAATCACAGAATCCCTCCATGCAGAAAGAGCCCAGCTGGCCCATTGAGACTGCGCCAACAACAATCCCACCCAAGCCCCATCTCTGCAAGCCCACGTATTATCCTGCTAACCTCCCTGACATGAAGGGGCAATTTAACATGGCCAATCAACCTAACCTGCATATCTTTGGACTGTGGGAAGAAACCAGAGCACCCTGTGGAAACCCACACAGACACAGGGAAAATGTCCAAACTCTACACAGTGACCCATGGCCAGAATTGAACCCCGGTCTCTAGTGCTGAGAGGCAGCAGTTTTAATTACTGCACCACCATGACACAGATGAAGAGACTGATGGAGCTACTCAAGTCTGCAGATGACACAAACATGTGCCTGGATGTTTGGACTGAGGAGCAAACATACATATTGCAAGATGGGTTTAGATGCATTAGGGGAATGGGCTTTTGGTCATCTAATCTAATATCTCTTTGCAGAGTGCGGGAGATGGTGGAATACACATACACACATGTAGAACCAAAGAAAGAGGCTAAAGAGCAGTGTGGTGTTACCAGTTAGTGTGGTGTGGCCAATTAGGTTAGAAATTCCAACTCATATCAGACCAACAACTTTCAACTAGCATCTTTGGGAAATCTGACCCCAGTCTGCAAAAAGGTCCGGTAATTTCAGCAAGGTCAGCGATCCCTGCAACCATTAGGACTGCATTGCAAGGAATTTCTCAATCAAGCCCAAAGCTCAGGACCTTTGAGGCAGCTAAAGCCTTAAAGTAAAAAAGTATTGCCAGATAACTCAGTACTTAAAGTTATCCATATCATTCTGAAATATATGTTTTTCTGTGTTTCTTATTCTGGGCATTGCAAGGATGTGATTGGTCTCTATCACCAGACTTGTAGTGAGTCTGCAGCTGAGGTTCATAGAACAATAATTCAAATTCTTTTTTGGAGTTTCACAATGTTGCGATTCTTTTGTCTGATACAAAAAAATCTTGCGAATTATTTCCAAGAAAATGGAAAATAGCAACTGGTGCGTTGGGAATTTGGTTGTTGCCAATTCACTAACAAGCCCATTTCATGGCTCTGCTGTAGACCAATTTCAACCTCCACAAATTTCATTTACTCAGGACAAAATTGTGGATTCCTTTTTATCCTGAAAGTATTTTAAGTGATGTGTGGAGGGGAAAAGTATAACACACCGCCACCTAGTGGCACTACACATAACGTTCTGTCATTTTGCATTGGAATTCCTATTAAAGCAACATTGAATGGCAGCACTAAGTGCTGGCATACTTGCATTGAAATTCTAGCTAGCAAGGTCTGTATGACATATTTCAACAGGATGGGCATCCAACTTGAGAAAAATAATGCATAGTAGTCTTCCAAAAATAAAGTGGGGCTTTGAATTTTGGCAATACGCCTTGAAGCCTACATTCTTGTCCTTTTTGTCATGTTTGCCAAACATCATTCTGTCCTCAACATGCTCACATCCAAACACTGCTCAGCAGGAGTTAGTGATTAGGAATAGGTGCTATTTTTAGTCAGTCAAAATAAATGATTGTGAAATACATAAATTGCATACCAACCTATACTATAGATTTAACCTATATAAAAAAAACTATGTTTTTTAATGAATTTCAGTTTTTCTAATTTCCATCACATGTCCGATAATGTAGGGTAGGTTGGCAGTAATGCTTATGTGAAGCAAAGATGCAAACATTACAGAAGGAAATAAGTGAAATCAGTTCAGCTCTTGAGAACTTGGAAGCCGACAGAAAAAAAACACTATGGTGACAACTGAGTGATGAAGATTTTATTGATTACCAAGAGTTGAAAAGTTTCAAAAGGAAAGAAATAAGGTCTTTCAGAGAATTCTGTGCTGGTGAACACATTATTGGCTGGTTGTCTTAAGTAGCAAAGAAGAAATTAGGGGCTACAGCATTGAATGACCATTGAACAGAAGAGTTGTGACATCAGGTTTTAAAAAGCAAAATACTGCAGATCCTGGAAGTTCCGCAAAGCTGTACCCATGCAAGGCCAAAGACTTGGAACATTAATTCTTTTCCCCCCTCCACAGATGCTGTTAGACCTGCTCAGTATTTCTAACATTTGCTGTTTTGCATAAAATTATATATGAACATGAGAATGCTGGGAAGATCTGTCTTGTGAAGCTTTTTTTAAATGTCAAGTGTTCAACTAAAAATTGTTTAAGAAAGTTAATTTTAAAATGACAGATTCATTTCATTGAAAGAGTTAATAATTTACAGTTCTATTCATGTTTCTCCACCTTCTTAACCAAATCAAACAACTTCCACGCTCATGAGCAGTTAGTTTCCTTTGACTTATCTGAACATATGAAACTCAAAAAAAATTGATTCACGCATGAACAAGTTGGGACTACTTCGTACATAAAGTTTAAACTATGGAGCAAATATTGGATCAGAACTGGGATGACACACTTCATTTTACACAAAAGTTATTTTTATAAAAGTCACAAGTGTTGGAACTTTTACATTTTTTAATAACATTAATCTGTTCTCCATTAGTGTTGTACACAATGAAGCATGTTTGAATGCCACTAAGTATATTAAAACCTTCAATGAAACAATGACACAGTAATAAGGTTAAACATAGTTACAAATCCAGCTCTTTCTTTCTTCTCCATCCCCATCCATTTCAATCTGCCTTTACATACCAATAATGTTTGGCACTTTCAACTTAAATTTGGATTCACTGTACAAGCCGAAGTGGAAACATAACTGTTCATGTACGGCATTTGTTTGTGGAGATGTTCATCATCTTCCTATTCTCTTAACAGGTCATATTTGCAAAACATATTCCAACTGCACAGGGAAAAGATATCCTGCCTCTAACCACGTAACACATCAGTCAATATCCCATTGGTACTGCACAGAGGAAGTCCAGGCCAAGTAGGTTAGGAAGCAGAAATGGATCAAGGAGGATGGGGAGATGGTTGGGGAATGAGACAATACAGGGGGAGGGGAAAACAAAAGGCAATGAAGGGATCTATTGTACTCAGCCAGACCTTACTTCTTCACAGCTGGTGAGAAAGCATGAGGAGAGGAAAGCAGAGGAGATAAGAGGAAGAGGAGGAGGATAGTGTCAGGGCACAGGAGCTGGGAACAAAGAATTGAGGTAGCGACATTACAGAGGGTAGGTTTTTGGCTTGAGGTAGATATTGATCCTGAATTGTTTGTGCTGGGAGGCAGGAAGTGGCACAAACTTTGCCTCCCCAGCTGTTTGAGTAATCACTCTGCTGACTTCACTACCTTTCCATTCTGTACTGCATTTCTAATTAGAAGCTATTTTGTAAAATTTCTCCATGCTCAATAGGGAACAATCACAGAACTTCAGGCATTATCCCATCTCTGAGTCATGGAACAGCACATTCATAACACAGCCTACAAACGTGGTACTTTAGAATCCTGACAGCAGGTGCTATTTTCAATTGGTGGAGACAGCCTTCCACTTGCAAAAGACCCATCAACCAATATGTTTTGCTTCCTGCCTTTGAGTCAATTTTGGATGCAACAGTCTGGTTGTTAGATTCAGGCTTGGTGGGACAAAATAGGCAGTGGCAGACTGACCACTCTTGTGAACACAACTCAGTTTTCCTTTCTCTTGCCTTTCATGTAAAAGAAATTGGGCAGAGTGTATAACAGGCAGCCAATTCACTACCAGCCAACTTGCATCTCATGGAGGACATACCCCTTGGAAGCTAAACTTGCTGCTGGCCATGATGGATTTTGAGAGGCTGGACAGAACGTCTTTACTTTGGTTAATTCATTCTACAGAGTTCAACAGGAAGTTCAGTGGGTGAATGATCCTACCATGGAAAATTGTACATTCAATAAAGCTGGCATCTTCTACCCCAGCACTTGTCAGATGTGGCTCAGTTGGAGCACTCTCAACTTTAAGTTAGATGGTTATAGGTTTATACCCCCCCTCCAAAACGTGAGTACAACGATCTGGGCTGACATTCTAGTGCAGGATCATTATACCAGAAGTATGCCTTTCATGAGATTAAACCAGTGTGTGGAGATTAGAGGACATTGATATGGCGCTTAAAAACCTTGAATTGGTTTTCATAAAAGAGAAGGACGCTATAGACATTGCAATCAGGAGGAGCTGAAATATTCACTGAAATTGGCAATAATGAGAAAGGATAAAGTCCAGGCCAGATGAAGTATGTGCATACCTACTAAAGAAGCTAGTGAAGGAACAGCAGAGGTTCTGACCATCATTTTCCAATCCATTCTTGCTACAGATGTGGTGTCAGGATAGAAAACACTGTACCATGGTTAAAAAGAGAAAAGGGGACAGGCCAAGTAATTCCGGATCAAGTAATTCCAGGCCAGTGAGCTCAACCTCTATGGTGGATAAATTATCGGAGAAAGCTCCAAGGAACAGGATAAATCTCCAGTTCAGAAAGACAATTTGATCAAGGACAGTCAGCACAGATGTGTTAAGGGAAGGTCATGTTAAAGTAGCATGATTGAACTTTTTGAGAAAGCAACAAGAAGGTATTGAGGCATTGCAATTGATGTAGCCTATGTCATTTTCAGCAAGAACTGAAGCTCCCAAATGGTAGACTGGTCATGAAAATAAAATTCTATGGGTCCAGGAAAAGTGGCAAGTTGCACCCAAAATGGACTCAAAGACAGGAAGCAAAGCATATTCGATGGAGCATATATGACTGGAAGGCTGTCTCCAGTGCAGTTCTGCAGAACATCCCTCCCATTTTGTGGTACACATTAATGATTTCAACTGGTATATAAAAAGGTATGATTAACAAATGTATAAATGATACAAAAATTGACTGAGAAATTGACAATGAAGAAAGAAGCTGTAGACTGAAAGTACTTATCAAGTTGGTGGAACAAAGGCAAATGGGGTTCAATCCAAAGTGAGGTGATGCATTTAGGGAACACGAACAAGGCAAGGAAATATATAATAAAATGATAGGATACTGAATTGTGCACAGGAGCCTCAAAGTGCACGTCCACAAGTCCTGAAGGGGGTAGGACAGCTAAATAAGGGTGGTGAAGAGAAGGTATGTGGGATATTTGCCTTTATTAGCTGAAACGTAGAATATAAGAGGAAGCATAGAATGTAAGGGCTGGGAAGTTGTGCTAGAACTATATAAAACACCAGTTAGACCACAGCTGGAGTATCGCCTACAGCTCTGGTCACCGCACGAAAACAAAAATACAAGAACACCACGGAGGGTAGACGGCAGATTTATGAGCCGACTGACTGAACTGGAAATTCTTAGTTATGAGGAAAGTTTGGATAGCGTGTGTTTTTTTTTTGGAAGAGAACAGGCTGAAGGGAATCCTAATTAGATAGAGTGGATTAAAAGGCTCTAGTTCCCACAGTTGATGTGTCCATAACCAGGGGACACAGATTTCAGCGAAGAGCTAAGAAATTCAGAGGGAAATGTTGGAAATGTCTGATCCTGTGATTTCTATGAAAATTACCAGGAACATTGATAAATTGTTATTAAAAACACAAATGTTTCACTTATTTCTTTTAAGGATGGGAATCTGTCACAACATGTAGTTTGGCTTCTGGTCCAATACTGTGTAGTTGATGCTTCATATCTCCACTTCCACCTGTGATACCCTTGTTTCCATTGCAACCATCACACTCTCACTTATACTAGTAAATCCCCCCACTGTGGCTCTCATGCCTACTGTCTTTGGCCCAAGGGGGCTACACTTGAATATATGTAGTTCAGCCATTTATTGCCAGATCTGGCTGCACCATCACCAGATCCTATTCTCCACTGCCAAAACTGTTTACTGTTCCATAATCAAGTCCACCAATGCCTCTACTTTCTCAGGAGGCTAAGGAAATAGAACATAGAACACAGAACACTACAGCACAAATAAGGCCTTCGGCCCACAAGTTGCACCAATCACATCTATACCTACCAAGCCACAGAACTATCTGTAACTTCCAATGCCATTAGATCCCATATACTCATCCAGAAGTCTTTTAAAAGACACCAGTGAGTTCGCCTCTACCACCACCGACGGCAGCCGATTCCACTCACTCATCACCCTCTGAGTGAAAAACTTTCCCCTAACATCTCCTCTGTACTTGCTTCCCAGCACCTTAAACCTGTGTCCTCTCGTAGCGACCATTTCAGCCCTGGGAAATAGCCTCCGAGAATCCACCCTATCTATTCCTCTCAACATTTTATAAACCTCTATCAGGTTGCCTCTCAACCTTCATCTCTCCAGGGAGAAGAGACCTAGCCCCCTCAACCTATCTTCATAAAGTATGCCTCTCAATCCAGGCAACATCCTTGTAAAGCTCCTCTGCACCCTCTCAATAGCTTCCACATCCTTCCTGTAGTGAGGCGACCAGAACTGCGCACAGTACTCCAAGTGGGGTCTGACAAGGGTCCTATAAAGTTGCAGCATTACCTCCCGACTCCTAAGCTCAATCCCTCGATTAATGAAGGCCAGTACACCATACACCTTCTTGACCACATCCTCCACCTGCGAGGCCGATTTAAGAGTCATATGCACCCGGACCCCAAGATCCTTCTGCTCTTCAATCCAGCTAAGACTCCTGCCCTTGATATTGTACTCCTGCATCCTGTTGGTCCTGCCAAAATGGACCACTACACATTTATCTGCATTGAAGTCCATCTGCCACTTCTCCGCCCAGTCTTGCATCCTATCTATGTGACGCTGCAACTTCTGACATCCCTCCAGACTATCCACAACACCATCAACCTTTGTATCATTGGCGAACTCACTAACCCATCCCTCCACTTCCTCATCCAGGTAATTTATGAAAATGACAAACAACAAGGGTCCTAGAACAGATCCCTGGGGCACTCCGCTGGTGACCGACCTCCATGCAGAAAAAGACCCACCCACAACCATTCTCTGCCTTCTGCAGGCAAGATGTGGGTATGCTGGCGTTGGACTGGCGTAAACACAGTAAAAAGTCTGACAACACCAGGTTTTAGTCCAACCTATTTATTTGATAATATACTCACAAGCTTTCGGGGTTAGCCCCTTCGTCAGGTGAATGGAGAGTTCTGGCCTCAGACAGAGCATATAAAGCACAGACAGTTTAGAGATTACTGATTAGAATGCGAATCCTTACACCTAACCTGCTGTTCAAGACCTGAAGTGGCTGATAATGTGAGTGGAAGGAGCACTGATCACAGTTTAAAGAGATGTGTATTGTCTCCACACAGTATAGTGAGTGAGGTTTTGCAAACCCAGGCAAGTCACGGGGGTTACAGATAGTGCGACATGAACCCAAGATCCCTGTTGAGACCGTCCTTATGTGTGCGGAACTTGGCTATCAGTCTCTGTTCAGCGACTCTGCGCTGTCGTGTGTCGTGAAGGCCGCCTTGGAGAATGCTTACCCGAAGGTCAGAGGCTGAATGCCCATGACCACTGAAGTGTTCGCCAACAGGAAGGGAACAGTCTTGCCTGGTGACTGTCGAGCGATGTTCATTCAACCGTTGTCGTAGTGTCTGCATGGTCTCCCCAATGTACCATGCTTCGGGACATCCTTTCTTGCAACGTATCAGGTAGACAATGTTGGCCGAGTTGCAAGAGTATTTACCATGTACCTGGTGGATGGTATTCTCACGTGTGATGATGGTGTCCATGTCGATGATCCGGCATGTCTTGCAGAGGTTGCTGTGACAGGGTTGTGTGGTATTGTGGTCACTGTTCTCCTGAAGGCTGGGTAGTTTGCTGCGAACAATGGTCTGTTTGAGGTTGTGTGGTTGTCTGAAAGCAAGAAGTGGGGGTGTGGGGATAGCCCTGGCGAGATGTTCGTCTTCATCAATGATATGTTGAAGACTCCGGAGAAGATGTCGTAGCTTCTCCGCTCCGGGGAAGTACTGGACGACGAAGGGTACTCTGTCCACTGTGTCCTGTGTTTGCCTTCTGAGGAGATCGGTGCGGTTTTTCGCTGTGGCGCATCGGAACTGCAGGCAAGCCAGATCTGGATTGACAAGGCCAAAGCCCCTTGGATCCCATGCCCTCTCACCTTCTCAAGAAGTCTTGTAGGGGGGACCATTTATATAAATGACTTGGAAGAGGGAGTAAGTGGTGTGATCAGCAAATTTGCTGATGACACTAAGATGGCTGGACTGGCGGGCAGTGAGCAGCAGTGTCTGGCAATACAGCGGGATATTGATAGGCTGGTTGATTGGGCAGATACATGGCAAATGGAGTTTAATCCGGATAAATGTGAGGTGATGCATTTTGGCCGGAATAATGTAGGGGGGAATTATATGATAAAGGGAAAGCCCATAAGGAGTATAGAAACGCAGTGAGACCTGGGGGTGCAAGTGCACAAGTCTTTGAAGGTGGCAGTACAAGTGGAGAAGGTTGTGAAGAAAGCCTATGGTATGTTAGCCTTTGTAGGAAGGGGTATAGAATATAAGAGCTGGAGTCTAATGTTGTAGTTGTATAGAACATTGGTTAGGCCGCATTTGGAGTACTGCGTCCAGTTCTGGTCGCCTTACTACCGGAAAGACGTAGAGACCCTGGAGAGAGTGCAGAGGAGGTTTACCAGGATGTTGCCTGGTATGGAAGGACTGGGCTATGAGGAAAAATGGAGCAAATTGGGGCTGTTTTCCCTTGAAAGACGGCGACTGAGGGGGGATCTAATAGAGGTATATGAGATTATGAAGGATATAGATAGAGTAAACAGAGGTAAGCTATTTCCTATGTTAGAGACACACAGTACGAGGGGCCACGGGCTTAAGGTGAGGGGGGAGAGGTATAACACAGATATTAAAGGGAGGTTTTTCACACAGAGGGTAGTGGGGGTATGGAATGCTCTGCCAAGTAAGGTGGTGGAGGCAGGCACGCTAGATTTGTTTAAGAGTAACTTAGACAGGCACACGAGTGGGTTGGAGATGGGAGGATATAGGAGATTGTTTTAAATAAAGTTCATAAACAGTGGGACGACCCTGGTAATGGAAAAGGATATGGGATGATAATAATGTTTTTTTCTCTTTTTAATTCACAGGTTTTAAGTCGGTCCACCTTGTTGTCCAACGAGGGGCATACACGCAATGGGTCTTGTCTCTCAGAATCCTCTCCAACAACTTACCAACCACTGAGGTCAGACTCACTGGTCAGTAATTTCCCAGGGTGTCCATGTTCCCTTTCTTGAAAATAGGAAGCACATCCGCAATCCTCCGGAACTCTCCCGTCTCCATCAACAATGCAAAGATCATCGCCAGAGGCTCTGCAATCACTTCCCTCACCTCCCACAGTAACCTGGGTACATCCCATCCGGTCCCGGCAACTTATCTATCTTGATAGAATTTAAAAGTTCCAACACATCCTCTTTCTTAATATCCACATACTCAATCTTTTCAGTCTGCCACAAACCTGTAATACAACCTTCCAGATCACTTTCCACCGTGAATACCGAGGCAAAGTACTCATTAAGCACCTCTGCCATTTCTTCCGGTTCCACACAGACTTTTCCCCCTTCACCTTTTATAGGTCCTATCCCTTCTTTTCTCATCCTTTTACTTTTCACATATTTGTAGAATGCTTTGGGATTCTCCTTAATTTTACCCACCAAGGCCTTCTCATGTTCCCTTCTGGCTCTCCTAATTCCCTTTTTAAGCTCTTTTCTACAAGCCTTATACTCCTCTAGGTCCTTAACATCTCTTAGCTCTCTGAACCTTTCTTTTCTTCCTGACTAGGTTCACCACAACCTTCATGCACCACGGCTCCCGCAACCTACCAAAACCTCCTTGTCTCATCGGAACGTTGTCGTACAGAGCTCCAGTCAAACATTCCTTGAAAATCCATCACCTTCCTTCAGTACTTTTCCCCAAGAACACCTCCTTCCAGTTTACTCATCCATTTGTCTGCCTGATGTCATCACATTTCTCCTTACTTCAGACAAACACCTTCCTAGCCTGCCTGATCCTCTCTCTTTCCAATGCTATCGTGAAGGAGGTAGAATATGATCTCCATCCCCCAGATGCTCTCCCACCGAGAGATCCGTCACCTGTCCTGGTTCATTAGCCAGCACCAGGTCAAGTACAGCCTCTCCTCTCGTAGGCTTATCCACGTGCTGTGTCAGGAAACCCTCCTGAACACACCTAACAAACTCCTCCCCATCCAAACCCCTTACCCTAGGGATATTCCAGTCGATGTTTGGGAAATTAAAGTCTTCCATCACAATAATTCTGTTATTACTACATCTCTCCAGGATCTGTTTCCCTGTCTGCACCTCAACTTCCCTGTCACTATTGGGCGGCCTATAGAAAACACCCAGCAAAGTTATCGACCCTTTGCTGTTCCTAACTTCCACCCAAAGAGGCTCCGTAGACAGTCCCTCCACGGCATCCACCTTCTCTGCAGCCATGACACTGTCCCTGATCAACAGTGCCACTCCGCCACCTCTTTTGCCCCCCTCCCTGTCCTTCCTGAAGCATCTGAATCCCGGCACCTGAAGTACCCAGTCCTGTCCCCGAGACGTCCAAGTCTCTGTAATGGCCACCACATCACATTCCCAAGCAGCAATCCACGCCCTAAGCTCATCTACTTTGTTCACTACACTCCTTGCGTTAAAATAGACACACCTCAGACCCTCGGTCTGGGCACTTCCCTTTCCATTACCCGTCTAACCTCCCTCTCATACTGTCTACAGTCCTTCTCCACCTGGGAGCTAACCTCCTCGCTCTCAGTCTCCTCATCTCTATTCCCTCCCCCCAGCCTTTCTAGTTTAAAGCCCCCCCAGTAGCCCTAGCCAATCTTCCCGCCAAGATATTGGTCCCCCTGGGATTCAAGTGCCACCCGTCTTTCCTGAACAGGTCACACCAGCCCCTAAAGAGATCCCAATGATCCAGGAACCGGAATCCCTGCCCCCTGCTCCAGTCCCTCAGCCACGCATTCACCCCCCACCTCATTCCATTTCTGCTCTCACTCTCCCGCGGCGCAGGCAGCAATCCTGAGATTACTACCTTCGCATTCCTCTTTCTCAGCTGTCTACCTAATTCCCTATAATCCCTTTTCATGACCCCTTCCCTCTTCCTGCCTACATCAGCGGTACCTTTATGAACCACAACCTCCAGCTCCTCACCCTCCCCTTTCAGGATGTCTGGGATGCATCCAGAGACATCCCGGATCCCAGCTCCAGGGAGGCAAACCACCATCCGCGACTCCCGTTTGCGTCCGCAAAAACGCCTGTCTGATCCCCTCACTATGGAGTCCCCTATTAACACTGCCTTGCTGCTCTTTTTCTTTTTTGAAATATTGGGTCAGGCTCAGGTCCAGAGACCTGGCCACCGCTTCCTCCCCCAGGTGAGCTGTCCCTGCCAGCAGTACTCAGACAGGAGTACTTAGTTTGAAGGGGGACATCCACCGGCGTGCTCTCCATCACGTGAGCTTTCCCCTTCCTAACCGTTACCCACGTGCCTTCTTCCCGTTGCCCCGGTGTGACCACTTGCCGGTAGCTCCTGTCAATTACCTCCTCATTCTCTCTAATGAGACAAAGGTCCTCGAGCTGCAGTTCCAGTTCCTTAACTTGGTCCCTTAGGGACTGCAGCTCCACACACCGAGCACAGATATGGATGTCTGGGAGACCAGGAGCCTCCAGGACCTCCCACATATTGCACTGGCAACAACATACTGGCCTCACACTCATACTTGCCCTTTTTAGAAGTACAGAGAAAAAAGTAATAAAAACTTATAAACTTACCTGGCCTCACCCTTTTCGCTTAGGCATGTCAGCTACAACTCTCAGCAACTTTTACAGATGCACTGTAAGAAGCATTTCTTCTGGTTGTATTACAGCTTGGTATGGCTCCTGCTCTGCCCAAGACCACAAGAAACTACAAAGGGTCGTGAATGTAGCCCAATCCATCACGTAAACCAGCCTTCCATCCATTGACACAGTCTACACTTCCCGCTGCCTCGGCAAAGCAGCCAGCATAATTAAAGGCCCCATACATCCCGGACATTCTCTCTTCCACCTTCTTCCATTGAGAAAAAGATACAAGGTCTGAGGTCACGTACCAACCGATTGAAGAACAGCTTCTTCTCTTCTGCCATCAGACTTTTGAATGGACCTGCTTCATATTAAGTTGATCTTTCTCTACACCCTAGCTATGACTGTAATAGTACATTCTGCATCTTCTCCTTTCCTTCTCTATGTACGGTATGCTTTGTCTGTATAGTGTGCAAGAAATAATACTTTTCAATGTATACTAATACATGTGACAATAATAAATCAAAATGATCAGCCTGAAATAACAAAGATAAGCCTGGGCTTCTTTTCTCCTCTACAAACCATCTTCTTAAGCTTCCTTTTCCCTGTCTCCTCTACTCAATAGCAAGCGTGAAAAGCTCATGGACTTTTTTGTCAAGTAGGATTGAGACCATCTGCATAGCTGCCTCTGCTGCTTTTCTCTTATTCCTTAACAACTAGGCCAAACCTCTAAGGCTCCCCCCTTACCTAGCCTTAAACCCACATCTTACTCATGTTTCTCTCTGATCTCCCCTCATGTCCTCCGAGTTTAACCTTAATCTGATTCCCATCATATTGCTGACCACCCAGCTTCCCTTCCTGGCCCCTACGTGAGTCAGTATTATTAAACATTCTTTTCCTCAGCTATCAGTTTCCTCTGTAACCCCACTCTAAATTTATCACACATATCCTCAAAAGTCCTGCCCCAAATCCTCCATCCCCAAAATCTACCACACCATTTCTATCTTCTCTCTTCGCTCCTAAATCTACATGCATCTTTCCTGTAACTCTATTTGACCTGTTCCAGTCAGATTGACATCCCTGCCCCAGCACTGAAGCAAGCCTCATCAAAGTCACAAATGACATCCTATGTGACTGTGATCACAGGTAACAAGCCGTTCTTATCCTTCTCAACATTTGACATGATGCAAAGATGTCTCTCTTCCATTATCCAGCTGAGTGGGACTTCCACATCTGGTTGTCTACGCAGTCAAAGCCAGAAAATCAACTTCAGAGGCTTCTTACCATGCACCTACAGTTCTGGAGTGTCCAAAGAGTCTATTTTTGGTTCCCTCCTTTTTTTTTAAACCTACATGCAGCCCTTCAGGGGACCATCATCTGAAAATACACTAATGATCTGACTGAATGGCAGAGCAGGCTTGAAGGGCTGAATTTACCGACTTCTGCTTATAATTCCTGTGTACCTATGTTCCTACATATTAAGGTTCCACAGGTTTGTTGACAACAATCAACTCCACATCATGACCATCTCTCTCAATCCCTAACAATGTCTCTGATTTGTCTTGCTGTTTGACCTCTTTATTTTCTCTACTTTGTTCAACATCCAGTGTCAGATGAGCAGAAATTTCCTCTAAGTAAATACTGGCAAGATGGAAGCCACTTTCTTCAGTCCCTACCACAAACTACTCCTGATTTCATCACTCAGTACTGCCGCACCAACCATTCACAACCTTGGCACCTAAACTATCCTAGGGTGAACGTCCAAATCCATACCTACTCCTTCATCAAAACCAGCTATTTATATCTCCACAGCTGCCGAAACCCCGTACCTTTGTTACCTGTAGGCTTGACAATATTAATGCTGAAATGGCCATTCCCCCTTCCATCCTCCCCATAAAGAGTTGAATGAATTCAAGTTTCAAACACGCGTATTCTAACTTGTAACAAGCCACAATCACACACCACTCCTGCGCTCACTGATCTACTGATGTCTGCCAACATTTGCAAGGCCATGGATGGATTTCAAAACAGGGGTGGGAATTTTAAAATCCATCCATGGCCTTGCAAATCCCTACCACTGTAATCTCTTGACACCCTTTGAGATATATGTGCTCCACCAATTCAGGTATATTTATGCATTACTGATTTTCACAACTCCACCACTGATAGTCTTCAGCTACCTAGAATTCCCTCCAAGCCTCCAGCTCTCACTTTCTTCTTTTAAGATGCTCCTTAGAACCCTAGCTTTTTGACCATGCTGTTATCACCTGTGCACCTTTTTAATTTTTGTTTGATAACATTCCTGTGAAGTGCCTCAGGGATAGTTACAATTTTAAGAGTGCTTTTTAATTGCAATTGTTTTTAAAGGGCAGGTAATGGAAGGGTAAAGTTTTAAAGTTTATTTATGAGTGTCACAAATATGCTTACATCAACACTGCAATGAAGCTACTGTAAAAATCCCCTAGTCGTCACACTCCGGCACTAGTTCAGGAACACGGAGAGAGAATTTAGCATGGCCAATGCACCTAACCAGTACATCTTTCGGACTGTGGAAGGAAACTGGAGCACCCAGAGGAAACCCACACAGACATGGAGAGGATGTGCAAACTCTGCATAGACAGTGACCCAAGCAGAGAATCGAACCCGGTCCCCAGCGCTGTGAAGCAGCAGTGCTAACCACTGTGCCTCCCTGGTAATAAATATTGCTGAGCTGACAGCCTGCCGATTGCAAGAATTAGAAATTCCTGTGTACTTTAGTGCATTTTTCAAACCCAAATTCTCAATACCTCTATTGCTACATTAAGCCACAGTTATACTATAGATTCTGACTTGCCATGACCAGTGTTAAGTCAGCAGAATAACAACACTGTTAGTTGCCAGTTTTTGGATCTGAATGTTCTTTGAAGTGGCACACTACATTTTCCCAGACAAGCTGATGAATTACTTACAGTTGTGTACTTTATCTGCCAGCTCATAAAAATTTGTCCAAAGTCAGCACTTCCCCTCCCCCTCATCTCAAGAAGCCAGAAGACCTTTCACCAGATGTTTTATCTGCAGGGCAGATTACTATAATCAAAAGAAACAGCTTTGTCAAGATATCATCCAGCTTTTTAATCATGCTATATGACTGCTGCAATCAGCTGTTTCCAAGTAGCGTCTTTGAGTTTTTGATCCAAGTTCATTTCATAATTGGCATTGCCATCCTAAACATTTAATTTATCTTGCATATTTAAGTGGTAAAGCATTCTGAAGTTTGCTGTTACTCACCGAGTTAAAAAAGATTGCAAGGGAAATGGAAGGGGAAAAGAAATGATGGAGAGCAGTGCTCTCCTTGCAAGAGGCAACAGTCAAATTGCTTTTCACTGATCTGGACCTGATCTTCTGGTCATTTGGGACAGAAGGTGCTGCTATTGTTGGGGCCAGGGGTGGAAGGAGGATATTATCCATGGTCAGATTATGTACTCAATTGGATGAGGCAGACGAATCAATAATATTTCTTTCATTATGACTTGTTCTTTATTTTTGAGGAGGGAGGCAATGTTGAGGGTTTCTTAGGCTCCAGGGTTTTGCTAAGTGGGACTGATTGGTTTAACGATATGCTATAGGACTCCAAATCATCAATCCTCTATCTGACCATCAACAGTTCAACGTGTGATGATGATGACGATGATGATGATGATGATGATGATGATGATGGAGTGTGGAGTGCTGGTAGTGGAAACAAAGTTGAAGGAGAACATTTCACTCAATAACTGTCATTTTCTGGTTAATAGGTGGGGAAGCGTTGCACATTAGGATTGAGAATTTCTTAATTATTGGTGAATTGTACTGCATTGTGCAGTTGAGGGGGTGATTTTGTACTAACACTTGGAGCATGGTGGAGATGGGAACAAAGAGGACCATTATCTGTGCTGTATTGAATTGCGGAGAAGGATTGGTTGCAGATTAGGAAATTTTCAGTGCATCCTAGGCATGCTTTTCAACAACAAAGGACAATACAGTACAGGAACAGGCCCTTCGGCCCTCCAAGCCTACGCCAATCATGGTGCCCTAACTAAACTAAAAGCCTACTGCCCTTACTCGGTCTGTATCCCTCTATTCCCTCCCTACTCATGTGCCCATCCAGATGCCTCTTAATGTTGCTCATGTGCCTGCTTCTGCTACCTCCTCTGGCAATGCGTTCCAGGCAGCCACCAAATCTCTGCATGAAAAACTCCCCTCGTACGTATCTCTTAAACTTTTCTTGTCTTACCTTGAACGTGCGCTCCCTTGTAATGACACTTCCACCCTTGGAAAAAGCCAATGACTATTCACTCTGTCTATGCCTCTCAATTTTGTAGACGTCTATCACATCTCCCCTCAGCCTCCATTTTTCCAGTGAAAATAATCCTAGTTTATTCAACTTTTCCTCATAGTTAACACCCTCAAGACCAAGCAACTTCCTGGAGAACCTTCTTTGCACTCTTTCCAAAGCTTCCACATCCTTCTAGTAGAGTGGTGACCAGAACTACACACAGTACTCCAAATGCAGCCTATTCAAGGTTTTATATAGCTGTAGCATGATTTCCAAACTCTTGTACTTAATGCCCTGGCTGATGAAGGCAAGCAAGCCATATGCCTGCTTAATCACCTTGACCACCTGTGTTGCCATTTTTTGGGAACTGTGGACCTACATGGTCAGATCCCTCTGAATGTTATTGTTCCTAAGGGTTCTGCCATTTACAGTATAATTCACACTTAAATTTGATCCTCCAAAGTGCATCACCTTGCATTTGTCCGGATTAAGCTTCATCTGCCATTTCTGTGCTCAAGTCTCCAATCTAACTATATCCTGTTGTATTCCCTGACAATCCCTGGCACTAACAGCAACCCCGCCAATCTTCATGTCATCCACAAACTTATTAATCAAACCACTCACATTTTCTTCCAAATCATTTATATATATTACAAACAGAGGTCCCAGCACTGATCTCTGCAGAGCACCACTAGCTACTCCATTCTGAAGAACACCCATCCATCACAACTCTGTCTTCTATAACCAAGCCAGTTCTGAATCCATCTAGGCAGCCCATCTTTTAGTTTTTGTACCCCAGTCTGCCATGTGGGACCTTGTCATACATCTTCCCTGCTGCCATCAGAATTTGAATGGACCTACCTCGCACTAAGTTGATCTTATGCTACCCCCTAGCTATGACTATATTCTGCACCCTCTCCTCCTTTTATGTGAACGATATGCTCTGTATGTATAGCTTGCAAGAAACAATACTTTTCACCGTATACTAATAGATGTGACAATAAATCAAATCAAATCAAATCCATATAAACTACATCCACAGCCCTGCCCTCATCAATTATCTTTGTCAACTCTTATCAAGTTAACATGGCCTTCCACGTAAAAAACCATGCTACCTGTCACTAACTAGTCTATTTCCTTCCAAATGCGCATATATCCTGTTCCTCATTTTCTTCTCCAAAAGCTTCCCCACCACTGACGTCAGGCTTACCGGCCTATAATTTGCTGGATTATCCCTGCTTCCTTTCTCAAACAAAGGAACAACATTGGCTATTCTCCAGACTTCTGCAACCTCACCTATGGTCAAAGAGGATTTGAAGATATCTGTTAAAGCTCATTCAAACTCTTAGGTCAACATAGGATTAGCACACATAACTGATGTGCATTTCAGAGAAAAGGCAGCTCAAAATGTTCTTTGACAGTTCATTTTTGGATTTGGTATGAAGAATGGCTTTCTGTATAGGTTTGCTTCTGATCCTGCTCAAGATGATGACATCCCTTCAGCAATGATTATTAATGGTTTATCTTCAATGACATAATGGAGAATGTTTTTTCTTAATACAGTCACCCTCCCCTGCAGAGCCAAATTAAAGTCAGTCTGCAATTGCACGGACATCTGTATTTTTTTAAAAAAAGGTTTGTGCACCATAGCCAGCCGAGAAATTTCACTCTCAAAAACTGTCAATCCCACACCTTCAATGCATAATTACAGCTGATGCTCCAAAGCCCCTCAGAGAGTGTCTTCATTGTCAGAAAAGCCATTCTTAAAAAAAGAAATTAAACTAAGGCCTGCCTGTCAGATGAATGCTCAATAACTGTAATGAGGAGGTAGAGGGATTAGTATTCTGAAAGACTATAATCACACGGGAAGGAGCATATCATTTATGTTCAAACGTATTTTTCAAACTGCTCACATTCCTCAAGTTTGAAGAAATCTGGAAATATATGTTTAAATAGGGACATGTCTTTCCATGGCCTGCTTTTTTTTTTAAATTAGAAACAACCTAAAGAGGATTACCTGAACTTGGTTTAAGCTTCAAATTTTACTTTGCACATTGTAATTACTGAAAGTAATGTGCAGCAGTGGCTGTGAAACCAACTTTGCTGACAACAGCAAACTAATTTCTCAGGAGTGTGCAACATTATAATGCACGTTCACTAATACGATACAAAACACTTTATCCCACCAAAAGCAAACACACAGGATAACCAGGGAATAAAGGTATTGCTTGGCATCTTTTGGGGCACATCTCATAACCAAACACTCCTTTGGTTAAATTAGATGAACACTTTACAAACTGATTAAGACTCTGAAGGGATTTATGGCAAAGTACTAAACAAAGAACAAAGAGAACAAAGAACAACCCAGCCGGGGAAACAGGCCCTTCGGCCCAACGAGCCTGCGCCGCCCCTTCAACAAAGCATTTTTCTAGACCTACCCTGCCGTGTGTGTGTGTGTGTGTGTGTGTGTGTGTGTGTGAATGAAACCCCTAATGTAGCCAGATTCAGGGGAGAATAGTGTAGGGTCAATTCGGTACACCAATCAGCCTAAGCGCACATCTTTGGGGTGTGGGAGGAAACCGGAGCACCTGGAGGAAACCCATGCTCACTCAGATGCATCAGAGTATTAGAATGCAAAAGAGCAGAGGTCAAGATAGTATTCACTGTAGAGTTAAACAATCTGAAATCAACTGCTTAAGAAAAGCTGAAAATAATTAACATTTCCATGATACAATAATTGGTTTTGAACGTGGTTAAGTCAAACTCAGTTACAAGATTGTTACTGTAACTGAACTTAGACCATAATCAGAAATTATATTCAGATGTCAGAACAGTTTTTGTTTGCTTGGTGATATTATTGTGGGCTTTTAGTCAAACAATTATGTCACTGTTTGTAACTGTGTGTTTATTTGTCAAAGCAAATGCTAATTTGATTGACATCCTTTAGCCCACCCAGACTGCAGAGTCCTTTATCATTCGCCAGAAAATTTCAGGTACTGACTAGATTTTCAATTTTTAAAAATCTTTAGCTGTTTGTCTGGCTCATGTTCTACAGATTAGCAAACACTGTACCAGTTTGTTCTTTCCACCATGAAAAACTTGCTGCAAGAATTAGTTCAGATCAGCTTCAGAAGAAATTTGATAACTGTAACTTTCTACAAAGGATAGCCAAGCTCTGAGAACATCATATACTCCCGAATGCATTTTCATCTAAAATATTAAGAACTCAGCAGTCAGAAAAATGCTTCTTGCCTGAGAGAATAATATTTGCATGGGCACAATATCCCACTGTCAGTGAATTAAACACTGTTGTGAACAGCTTCCACTAACTAATCAAACAAATGAGTTCACCGCTCACAAACAAGTATGAAAAAAAATCCATGAAACCATGCCACCCCCATGGTGTTGACAGGTTAGTACTGATGATTTCCAGAAGAAAACGCAAAGCGAACAAGTGCAAGGCTGGGTGACTATGAACTACCTTTCAGTGTGCTATTATACCATGATAACCTTGATTCTTTGCACTTACCTTTTGATATTTACCAATTGTGTTTTGCAAAATCTACTTCCTCAAATTATATTCCACCAACGTTTTACCAAAATAAATTGTGCAAGAAATAGTTGCCTCGACTTTCTTCACCTAGCTCTATACCACCCCTAAAGAAACAAAACTCAAATCTGCTCCTCTTTCACACGCAGAACTCACCCTATATGACAGGAATATCTTAAGCTGTGGGTATGCTCCTTATGGTGCTTTGTGATGGCTATTCTACAAAAGCAGAGATGTACTGTTTAAGCTTTGTAAGGCTCTGGTCAGACCACATTTGGAGTACTGTGAGCAATTTTGGGCTCCATATCTAAGGATGTGCCAGCCCTGGAGCGAATGCAGAGGGGGTTCACCAGAATGATCCCAGGAATAAAAAGCTTGACGTATGCAGAATGTTTGAAGATTCTGGGTCTGTACCCGAAGGAGTTTAGAAAGATGAGGGGGGGGAATCTTATTGAAACTTACAGAATACTTAAAGGCCTGGATAAAGCAAATGTGGGAAAGACGTTTCCATTAGTAGGAAAGACTAGAATCCAAGGGCACAGCCTCAGTGCAAAGGGATGACCCTTTAGAACTGAGGTGAGGAGTAATTTCTTCAGACAGAAGGTGGTGAATCTGTGGAATTCATTGCCACAGAAGGCTGTGGAGGCTAAGTCATTGAGTGTATTTAAGACAGAGATAAATAGGTTCTTGATTGGTAAGGGATTCAAAAGGTTACAGGGAAAAGACAGGAGAATGGGTTGAGAAGCCTATCAGGCATGATTGAATGGTGGAGCAGACTCAATAGGCCAAATGGCCTAATTCTGCTCCTATATGATGGTGTGGTATTTTTCTTATTGCTTTAACCTTGCTTTAAGTAGTATGAAGCCCAAACTTGTCTACGCTGTGACCCAAATAGTCTACAAAGTTTTGAAACATTTCTCATTTGAGTGCTTTCACCTCAGCTCCATGCATTTCCAAACGTTGGAGCACTTCTTTCAGTCTGTCTTCGCAGGTCTGCTTGTTTAGAGCCAAAATAAAGTGTGCCATCCAAATAGCACCCTCTCAATCAATTCCTTGCAAAATTTGGTCCATCACTCCAGGGACAGAAGTAACACCAAATGACAACCTGTAAAACTGTAATAAAACCGTAAGATGATATGAAATAGGAACAGGAGTAGGCCATTCAGCCCTTTGAGCCTGCTCTACCATTTAATAAGATCACGGCTGATCTAACAGTCACCAACTCCATTTTCCTGCCTTCCCTCTGTAACCCTTAATTCCCCTCCTAATTAAAAACCTACTGATCTCAGACTTGAAAATGTTCAAAGACTTGGTCTCCACAGCTTCCATGGTAAGGAATTCCAAAGATTCATGACTCAGAATAAATTCTTCCTCAAATTCATCTTAAATGAGCACCAACACCACCACCCCCGCCCCCCCCAATTATTTTGTGACTATGCCCTCTGGCCTACATTATCCCATGAGGGGAAACATCCTCCCAACATTTACCCTGTCAAATCCCCTAGACCCTTGTGTGTATTGATAGTCAAGTATGACTTAGACTTACTATCTAACTCATAATGCAGATAGGTATTTATCACATCAACTTTGAAAAATACGTGACCGCCTATCAACATTGTGAACAGATCATCCATATTTGTCGAAGTGTTGGGTGAATCACATTCTAGCATTTGCCTTATAAATATCACGTACTCTTAAATTATGATCTGACTTTGGTACTACAATGATGGATGTAGCACAGTTGCTCAGTTCAACCGTAGAGAACTGTTGCTTGTCTTCTAAGTTCTTGCTCTACCTTCTCTGAAAGCATAAAGTGCAGAATGCAACCTGCAACAAGCTGGTCTTGCATTCCTCTTAACTCATACGTTAGTCTTGTATCCATGAATTGGTTTGCCGTTTCATAAGAACATAACATAAGAAATAGGAGCAGGAGTAGGCCATCTAGCCCTTCGAGCCTGCCCCGCCATTCAATAAGATCATGGCTGATCTGTCGCTGCTCAGTTCCACTTTCCCACTTTCTCCCCATAACCCTTAATCCCCTCTCTTATCAAAAACCCATCAACCTGCGTCTTAAAAATATTTAGCGAGGCAGCCTCCACCACTTCAACGGGCAGAGAATTCCAGAGATTCACCACCCTTTGAGTGAAGAAGTTCCTCCTCAACTCCGTTCTAAACCGCCCCCCTTTTATCTTGAGGCTGTGCCCCCTAGTCCTACTGTCTTTTTTGAGCGGGAAGAGTCTCTCCACCTCTATCCTATCCATCCCATTCATCATCTTATACGTCTCAATGAGATCTCCCCTCATTCTTCTAAACTCTAACGAGTACAAGCCCAGTTTATTCAGCCTCTCCTCATAGCTCAACCCCCTCAACTCCGGTATCAGCCTAGTAAACCTCCTCTGCACTCCCTCCAAGGCCAAAATATCTTTGCGCAGGTGCGGCGCCCAAAATTGCACACAGTACTCCAGCTGCGGCCTCACCAATGCCCTATACAGCTGCAGCAAGACCTCCCTACTTTTATATTCAATCCCCCTCGCTATGAAGGCCAGCATCCCATTCGCCTTCCTGACCACCTGCTGCACCTGCAAGCTGGGTTTTTGCGACTCATGCACAAGGACCCCGAGGTCCCTCTGCACCGTCGCCTCACTGAACATCTTAGGGCACTTGTCAACTACATTGTCATACCTGTGAATTTTGCTTCAAAATGGAAAGTTTGTTCAACTTAACTTTAATTGAAGTTAACTTTAACTTACTTTCTTCCAAACAAGGCTGGCTTTACCTCTTTCACAACAATAATGGAAAATTTTGGCACCTTATTCATTGTACATGAATGGAACCAACACTTTCAATTATAGGAATTTTCTATTCTTCGTGATGGTGACATTCCACAGCTGATGTTGACTCAACTTTTCGTGATAGGGAAACTCAGAAATAATGCTAATTAATGCAATTGTGTCGATCTCCAGATTTACAGGACCTCCATCCAATGCTAAGGCCATTATGCCCTAACAAATTTCCACTGGACATCCTTGTGTTTCTGATTGTACGGATCTCAAATGACCCCTCAGCAACCTGCTGCTGTTCAGCCTACTCCTTTTCCCAAGTCCTTTCTTGGCAATCACAGGCAGTAATTAAAATGTTCTTATCCCAGCAATCTCTCAGTTGACCTTACAGAAATGTCTTGGCAAGATGACCTATTTTCTTGCAGCTGTAGCAATCTGCATTATAAATGGACCATTCTGTGCCCAATGTTGGCCTAAGCAGTGATAACACAACTTTGTTGCACCATTGCTCCTACCCAGTTGGCCTCCTTCCAGCCTTACTAGTAACATCCACATGACCATCACCAGCTGCCATCACTGGGGCCTTCATTACTTACCTTTACTTCAACAGACAACTAATGGTCATTAACTCCAACTTCTTGCAAGTGACACAGCTTGTCATGGATAATACTGTTTGACAACCTGTGTCAATAGCCAACTCTGGCAACGTTAGCAACTGACTGCTAATGCACTCACTTTTTAAGCTGCAAATAAATCTGAAATGCAACATTCTCTCTTGAAATTTTGCAAAATTTTAATGAGCTTTTTCAAGGCCACAATAAATGCCTCAATGTTCTCATTGTGTGGCTGGTTCTTTCTTCCAAAGCAATTGCTTTAGTGCAATTTCCTAAGGTTTGGGATTGTGGTGCTGCATGATCTTCATCAATGGATTGTCCTTTGGTTTTCTGGAGCAAACAGATTCTTGAGTGTCTTGGCCTGCTTCAGTCAAAAATACTGCCCTCTCCCTTTTCCATGCTGGTTGACAGCTGGTTTGTTAGTGGTGAAAAACATCTCCAGCTGCTTCAGAGGGTCTCGGTTGCTCCTCCAGTTGTCCAATAATTGCCATTGGCACAGCCATCCTGGAGGGTCAGTACACCCATGTGTTCAACAAAATTTTAGACTAGGTGCAAGTCTTATTCTCAAATAAAAAACACAGAATCACAGAATTATGGTGCAGGAGGCCATTTGACCTATTGCGTCTGCAATGGCTCTCCAAGCAAGCATTATAGCTTCAGGCCACATCCCCTATCTTTTCCCTGTGATCCTGCATTTTTTTCTATTTAAGTAGTCACCTAATGCCCTCTTGAATGCCTTGATTAAACATGTCTTCACCACACTTCCAGGCAGTATGTTCCAGATCCAAATCACTCTGTGAAAAAAAATTCTCACATCACATTTGCTTTCTTTGCAAATCACTTTAAAGCTGTGGCTTCTCATTTTGATCCTTTTACAAGGGGGAGCAGTTTCTCCCTATCTACTCTGTCCAGCCCTCTCATGATTTTAACAACTTCATTAAATCTCCTCTCAACCTTCTCTGCTCCAATCTATTCTCTTCAATGAAGTTTCTCATCCCTGGAACCAATCTTGTAAATATCTTCTGCACTCTCTCCAAAGCGTTCATGTCCTTTTAATAGTGTGGTGCACAGAACTCCGTATAATGCCTAAGCTGAAGTCTAACTAATGTCTTGTATAAGTTCAGCATAACCTCCTTGCTCTTGTACTCTATGCCCCAATTAATAAAGCTTAGAATACTGTAACATTCACAGGTGCCTGAGTTGGTTAGCTGGAAACTCCTCCAATCCTGAAACTATTCAGCTAGGGAAATCTGCGATCCCACTCATCACCGAACTCGATCATACCTTTCCTGACAATCTCACTCGTGCGTGCAGAGTCAAGAAAAGAGACTGGTTGAATCCATTTTCTTTCTTAGACATATGAATGATCGCAAGGCAGCGCTATTACAGGCGGCAGACAATATACAGTGAACAGGCTCAACTTTCATTACTTCAGACATGATCCCTTAAGAATAAAAGGTACTCTTTTGTCCAAGTCTACTTTAACAGCACCTTCCTTCCTGGGACATGGAAAGCCATAGAGGCTCTTCCCCTTCAATTAGCATTCCCTCCTTCCCCTCTTTCCAAACTGTTATCCTAAAAAAGCCTTTATTTCTCTTTTAAGTTCAATTTTTTTTGAACAAGGATCAAATTAATATGAGGAAAACACACTGCATGCCTTTCTCTCTGTTTTCATCTGCTTGCCTGTTTCACATTAGAAATTAGATACAGGCAATTAGCATTGATATTTACACGAAAATAAAATGCTACGGGTGCTGGAAATTTAAAATAAAACAGAAAATGCTGAAAATCCTGAAACAGTATCTGTGAACAGACAAACAGAATGTGCATTGGATAGCTACTGTGACATTTGGAGAAAGCCTGATTGCACAAACTGTAAAAACATTTGGAGAAGAGAAAATTAATATTTCCTTCCTCCTTTGAGGATAACAACCTCGATCCAATTTTGGGTAAATGTTTTTGTTTCAGGAAATAAATTTTGAGTCGGCATCATCTGAATATAAAGAACAAAGAACAACCCAGCACGGGAAACAGGCCCTTCGGCCCAACGAGCCCACGCCGCCGCATCACCCTACACCTATTCTACCCTGCATGTCTACGAATGGAACCCTACTCAGTCAGATTCAGGGAAGAAATAGTGTCGGCCCAGTTCCGGAAACCAACAAAATAGAACCGTGGTCCTATTCCATTATTCCTAGCTGCAGTATTCAAACAACCGGCCTGCTTTGAACACTCTAATTTTTTCAAAGTAAACGCTTCGGGCCCCCAAGACACTCAGCCAAGAGCATCAGGGGAGCATCAAGAGGTAGGGCTGGGACAGGCGGTAGCTCGCCTCGCGGCAGACCGCCAGCTCGTTCCCAAGAATATCTGAGGGAAAAGGAGGTAGCAATTTACTGCTCTCAAATAGGGAGACACAGCAATTCACAGTCAATCCTGCAGCCCACAATCTTTTTAATCGCTTACTTATTCTACCAGAAAAGTAATTTTACCATTAAATGCAAAGCTTATAAAGATTTAAATTATCCACAGCACAATCAAGGTCTATGTACTTTTGGATTTATACAGTCTATAGTACAGGTATTTTTTATGCTCCTAGTTGGTGTTATTATCAGATGGAAAGATCCTGGAATTGAACCCTGGCTCCAAAAGATCATAACGTTTTATTATTGAGAGAACGAGGAGAAACGCAATCACAAGACTGTCAATTAGTTTTTTTTAAACCACGAAAAAATTTATTAAACGTGAAAAGTTGGATTATTATACAACACTTCTTCACTCCCCCTGATCTTGACAAATGTACACAGATTTCAAAGGTAATATCCCATTCTGAAATCAAATGGCCAATGCCACTCAATCTTCTATGGATTTCTCCTCAAATTCCCCCAGATGATCACAAGTGTTTCCAAACACCACTCTCAAAAAATACACTTTAAAATCTCCTTTCAAAGAAGGCTTTCCAAAAGTTGTTTCTATCAAGATCCACCTCTAGGTTTTCCAACTATCCTTTCAAACAAAGCTACCCTCCATTGTTTTAACAATGATCCGCTTCCAGGTTTTCCAATTCTGGTTTCAGGATTGAATGCTTTTACACAAATTCCGAGCTCCAGCCACCAATTTCTCCATAATTATTTCAATTAACGTCTCACAAACTATAGTAAGAGATCACAAATCTTAGAACCATGTTAAGATATCTCTCTGGTTTCTGAACAGCCAACTCATTTTCAGCCACCTGTCCTCACTGAACAGATTTCTGCTCTAATCCTGATTTCCCTCAAGCATGCTGGAAACTCCTCTTCATTTCTCTAGTTTTCTTTAACTAGCTGTCCTTCAGATTTCTGGCACTAGCTTTCTTAATTATTGTGTGGCTTTTCTTATGGCAAAGTTGAGAGAGACGTTCCCTCTCTATCTGCCCATCAAGAAAATTGGATATGGGGGAAAGGCAGGACCAAGCTGTTGAATTAGGTGTTCAGCCATGAGCATAATGAATGGTGGAGCAAGTTCAAAGAACCAAATGGTTACTCCTGCTCTTATTTTCTATGTTTCTATCATCAACAGTTATGAATTCAGTTAAACACAATCACAAAAAGATTTCCTACCCTAAAGCTGTCCCTGGCTGCTAAACAGCCATTCTTTCCTTCTCCAAGCTTTTATTTACTTCTCAGACAGTAAACCTTTTTCAGCATAATATGAGCACAAACCAACCGAAGCCTCCACATATGCAAACACCTTTGACCAACATGAATCTAACTGGAGATTTACTCATCTTACACAGGATCACTAAATTAAACCCACTTAAAACTATACTTTATCTCTAATATTTAACAGTACAAATAAAGATCAGTTAAAACTACGAATGTTTTCCTGGCATATTCGTCATACTAAATGCAAGAACAAAATTGTTCAAGGTCTCCTAGTTCAGGCAACACCATACATATTCAACACAACAGAAATTGATCAGGAGTAGTGGACTGCCTCTCACCTGCTTGTGTTAGTTATATTTATGAATAGTTTCTGTGCTTTGAGAATTCCTTTGGATTTGCAAGTTCACAATGCTTTCAGATCTAAAGATGCAAATAATGGTTACCCCAGATGATAAAGTCACCTCTCCATCAATGTTACAAAGCTAAGTTTGGCTAAATCATATTCCAATCATGGCCAACAATTAAACTGACCTTGCCCCACAAAGGAACAATTTTAAACAGTTTTCAATAACTTGTTCACTACGAGGAATACATTGAAGGATGTTGCCTTATTTCCTTCTTTCTCTGCCATTATTTTAATCTGACTGTAGGTGCATAATTTTTAGTCACATCTTTAGAAGTGCCAATATTCACATACAAAAGTTAAAATAAGCAGGAAGTTTCAAAATAGAAATAGAAGTCACAAGTGGTTGTTTCATTTCATGCCCAAGTCATCCAATCATTTCTTCCATAACTCTTAATAGATTATTATAGATCATTTGTGTGTTGGAAGTTATTTTGAAAATATTGTTTCCAACAGGATAATAACTGTTATTGAATGCTTACATTAAGACTATTGTTGCATAAATGTTGATTGTTACCAAGTAGAAAATGCAGTAACCTGAATCAAATATTCTTTACTTTGCAATCAGGAAGTTTTGCAGAAAATTGAAAATTTGTTTTCAATTACTAATTTTATTGCTTGTTTTCTTTACATTCAAGCATTTTTTAAAAAATACCGTAATATAAAATATTTAATGGATTTTCAGCTGCTGCAGCACAGTTCTCCTAGAATGCTGTCTGGAATGCCAGCAAAAGAGCCTTAAATTCAGCTGGGTCTCAAGCCCACACCTTCCTCTAGAGTTTCTAGTTGGCCTTGTGGATACAAACATGCAGCTAAACTGCAATTCAAGAGCAAAAAGGGCTCCTTTCTTTAGTGGGCCCACAACAATTCTCCTACAGTGAATCAGGCACGTGAACTATGAACTATTCTTTTGTTTTCAACTTGTAAAAGTTCACTGTGCTATTTAATTATTTTTTCCCATGTGTGAGTGCTGAGTGATTGACCTGTAACAGAGAGTAACATGTGGGAAACCAGCCAGGAATGCAATGGAAGAGGTAAATCTAATGGTAGCAAAGACATGAAAGAGGGTTTCAACAGCAGATAAGCTGAGGCACAAGCGAAGTCAGGCAATTTTACAGAGGTGGAAACAGGCATTTACTGATAGGACAGCTATGTGGTCAGAAGTTTATTGCATGGCCAAACACAGAGTTGCAAACAGATTAGTTTGGCATCAGACAATTACCAACTAAAAGGGTGCAGTTGGCAGCTATGATGAGGCCAGAACTATCAGTAGGGACCAACCACAATTAGAATTTTCCAGGCCGGCCAGATCTTCTGGTTCTGCTTCGTTTCCCAGACCAGAAGATCCCACCACCAGCCAACAGCAGGCCACCTCCACCACTGCGAAACAAGCAGCAGGTTGCATGGAACATCTTGCCCAATGACTTTGAATTTTCCAATATTTAATTGAAGGAAATCTCTGTTCATCCTGTACAGGAGATCAAACAAGCAGCATGATAATCTAGCAACATGTCGGGATTCGAATGAAAGTAGTGAGATAGAGCTGGGTGTCTTCAGTATGGATGTCAAAACTATTGTCCTTTCAGACAATGGGCACAATAAGAAGTCTCACAACACCAGGTTAAAGTCCAACAGGTTTATTCGGTAGCACGAGCTTTCGGAGCACTGCTTCTTCATCAGATGACTCACCTGTGCCCATCTCAGTCCAACGCCAGCATCTCCTTATCACGGCTTTCAGATTATGTTACCGAGAGGCAACATATGGAAGAACAATAGGAGGGAGATCAAGGAGCGATCCTCTGGGGACATCAGAGGTAATGATTTGGAAGTAGGAAGCGAAGACTTTCCAAATAATACTCTGCTACAACTAAACAGGAAAGAATGGCATCAGGCGAGTACAGCTTCACCCAGCTTAATAATGATGGGGAGGTTTTGGAAAAGGATGTGGTCAAATGTGTCAAAAACTGCAAAGAAATCAAGGAGGATAAGAAGGAATAATTTATATTTTCTCACAGTCATATCAGATGTTATTTCAAAAAGTAGATTGAACGTAAACAACTTGGGTCAACCAAAGCACAAAGCCATATTTTATTTTCAAATCCCTCTTTATGCATGAATATTAAGGTTTGAAGTCACAAACCATCATCTATGCACATTAAATGCAGCATGTTTCGGACAATAAAGATGTTTAGACTCATAGAACCCTACAGTACAGAAAGAGGCCCTTTGGCCCAATGAGTCTGCACCGAACACAATCCCACCCAGTTCCTACCCCCATATCCCTACATATTATACCCACTAATCCCTCTAACCTACGCATCCCTGGACACTAAGGGGCAATTTCTTAGCATGGCCACTCACCTAACCCACACATCTTTGGACTGTGGGGAGAAACCAGAGCACCCGGAGGAAACCCACACAGACACGAGGAGAAAGTGCAAACTCCACACAGACAGTGACCCGAGCTGGGAATCGAACCCAGGACTCTTGAGCTGTGAAGCAGCAGCGCTAACCCTGTGCTACCATGCTGCCCAAGTGCTTTTGTAATTTTTAGTAAAAATATTTGGCTGCCATAATGATGCACTCAAAGATGTAGAAAATTGTGGTAGGGTGGCCCCTTTACATAGCATTCCCCAAGGGCCATGTAGTCGGACTAGATCCTATGGAGTAGAGAACTGGAAAGCTGAGCCAATTGAGTGCGAGGACGTGTATCCTAGGTCGGGGGTGGATCTGCAATTGGAATCAGGGAGGAGTACAGTACAGTGGTATTGTTATTCTGTCTGAGCCTGTTGTAATTATAGTTATTTGTCCGTTGACAATAAAGCCTTTTTTCTTTTGCCTCATTAAGTTCCCCTCAATTTATTACACTGATGAGGAAAAACCTTCTAAGCCCTTGGGGATCACAGTGCACAGCTGAAAGGGGAAGAGACTGGAACATTGAAAAGAAGCAGCAGCAAGGTACAGGTGCATGTTAAAATGCTTTTAATAAGGAAATTCAAACAATCTGACCCCAAAGTAGAAAACTGGGGGCAGTGTAGGTTATTCTGCTCACAGTTTGTAGCCCACACCACAGACTTACAGTTTAATCAGAAGTTTAACATCGCCTGATACTCCATCCAGACACCTAGTCTGTTGACCAGATAGTTAAGCTGGCCAAAAATAATTTCAACACCTGACCCTCAGTCTTTATGTTGAGGTAGAAATTTCACTCAGTCTCAGATTTTGTGGCCAGATTGAGAGGATTAGCAGAGCATTGAGAATTTGGCCCAGCTTTAGGGGAAATTTTAGGTGAACATTTGGTCTGTGACATTAACAGTCTAATTATACAAAATAAGTTATTGGCAGGGACCAAAATCTCTCTAGAAAAAGTTGTGGAGTTGGCCCACGCACCCAAATATGCAGAACAAGGGTAAGTGAGTTGCAAGGTGAGTAAAACAAGGTAAACAAGCTTGTGGTGGGAAATGGTTGTTATGAAAGGCAAGCCAAAGGTGGTACTGAAGAGTCCAATAAAAGGGATACAACATCGCGGGCATGGGCTTGTTTTCAGGGTGGGGAGAACACTCCCAAGAAGCCAAATTTTGGAATTGTGTGTGTTTCAGCTGCAGCAAAAAAGGGTAATTTACAAGCATGGTACAGAGCGAAGCTGTCAGGACAGAATGTTCAAAGAAAAAACTACAGCCAATTTAACTCCTTTGAAGAAACTAGATGAGGATCCCAACAAGGGACCCAAATCATTTACCCTTAAATAGATCCAACTGAGTAAATTGCTCCCTATAGTGTCGCTCAGTGGATGCGGCTACAGTCATAGGAGAGCAGGCATTTAGTTAACTTCTGACCATAGAGATTAAATGAATCAGGAGCTATGTTATCTACCAATACAGAGAAACATTGCAGACTTCAGGGGTAGCAACAGTCAGTGTCCTACAAGAATCAGATGGCGCAGTTACCTGTCTTGGTAGTTAAGGGATATCGACCTTGTTTAATAGGATGTAATTGGCTCACAGATTCAACTGAATTAGAGATATTAAATCTGTGTGATGGAGGTTTTCAGGAACTGTTCTGTAAATATTTTGAGGTCTTTCAAAATGAACTAGGACATATAAAGGGGAGCTAAAGCTAAAATATGATGTCCTGTTATCAACTTGGCTGGTGTGATCCCTGTGGTCACTGTGACGCTGTGTTGTATGACAATAACAAGCTGCAATACATGAAGTCTATTGTTTCTTCATTGAAGCACTGAAAGTTTGCACAGTATATTTCATTAACCCATTCGAGGCTGGGTGTTAAGGTGCTGATATGTTTCTCTGAGACTGGTAAAGTCTCTTATCATATGCAGTGCCGGCACTATTTCTTGCAGATCTGGCAATGATGCCACCATCTATGGCGGGGGCAACCTGTTGAGCACATCCAAATTTAATACGTGTCCCTGGCTGATGCTGAAAATTATAATTGTACGCAGCTAATAAGAGAGTCCGCTGCTGCACTCTTGCTGAAGTATTGGTGTCACTGGTTTATATACTATATGGATATATTTCTAATAAATAAAATTGAAAGAATATGGGGAATAGGTGGGGAGGTGAATTTGAGACCAGGGAGAGATCAGCCATGATCTGATTGAATCATGCAGGTTCGAAGGGTTGAATTTGCCTACTTCTGGTCCTAATGGCAATGTTCCTATGTTGTCTGAATACACCCAGCAAAGGCTGTGGCCCAAAACTAATGTAAATGCCGATGAAACTTTTTGACTGCATATACGCTTTGTTTTTACTCCTCCTACAAAAATGGGCAATTTCACATTTTCCCACATCGTACTCCATTTGCCAGATCTTTGCCCACTCATCTATATTTCTTTGCGGCCTCCTCTTGTCCTCTTCACAACTTACTTTCCAACCTGTCTTTGTATCACCAGCAAATTTAACAATTCACCTAAACCACTTATATAAATTGTAAAAAAAAAAGTGGCCCCAGCACTGATCCCTGTTGCACACCACATATTACATCTTGCCAACCAGAAAATGATCATGACTTTACTGAATGGCAAAAGACACTAAAGGGACCAAATTTACTACTCCTGCTCCTATTTTTAATGTCCTTAAATTGGCATTATCAATGTTTTGTTTCAACATAGATTCAGGAATAAATATATTTGGGAAACTTTATAATAATGTTTTAATGAGCTAAAACAAGTTAATTAATCCTCAAGTAATTATGAAATAGTCAACTTTTAAGGACAGCATTGTTCTAAACAATGCCATGGACAAAATACATGTGCTGTTTTATTGCCCATAATCAATATGCTTTGTATGGAAAAGATGTGTGCCTTTTAAGCTTTCTGTGTGTTTTTAAATTATATAATTCAGCAGCAAGCTTTCTTTAGTTTAAACTAAAGGAGGTTATTTTTATCTCACATGTACCTTAAATTATCACAATGTCTCACACTCGGTCTCATACATGCACACGTACTGGCAAAAATTGGATTCAGATAAAGGTAGCTCACATTTATAGATTGTAGCAACTTCAGCCTCTGCCTTATAATCTCCAGTCTCCCACGTGGCAATCCTATGGATTCTTGAATGGATTTTATGATTTAAATTTGAAATGAGGCTCCTGTAAAGGGAAACATTCAGAGCAGGTTATGAGGTTTCTTGTATAGAATATCTGGGAGGTTGGTTCTCAAGTGAACTTTAAAACTGGAACAGCTCAAGTACTTTGGCTGCTTAATGACTTGCAACTAGTTTCAAAGCCTAGTTCTCAGACTAGCTGACTACACATGGGTCTGATGAATCTGCTGGATCATGGGGTAGTAAGGATACAGTCTTGGAAACTAGCTTCAGTCAAGTGACTGCTGGGCTAACAATTCTGAGGACCACCCTATCTAGTTTAAGTAGAGGAGGCCATTGTGATATAATGGGAAGTTAAAGGTCATTGTTGAATTTTGATCTTTTGTACCCAGTAGGAAACATAGAAACAGGCAATCTGGAAACTGTTCAGTCTTCAGGTGTTGGCCCATCCCTAAACAATGGGCCTGATTTTACCATTGCGTCGTGCCCATTTTCGGGCACGAAAACTTGGTAAAGTCAGGAGTGAAGCGCTTAGCGCGATCAGCACCCGCGCAGATGCCCACTTCACAAAGGCCCGAAAGTGGCCGAACTGAACCGCGCCCAAAACAGGTGCAACGGCGATTTAAATGCATCTGCATGCATTTAAATCAAATTAATACTTTACCAGCATTTCCCGTTTACCATCGCGTTTGCCAGTCCAGATTCGGCACGAAACATTCATACTCAGCAAAGATCTGTTACAGGCGCTCCAACTTCTGACAAGGTAAATTCAAAGCTTTCAACGGTTGTCTGACTCAAATCGGTGATTGGGGGGGTGGGGAAAGAGATGATGGAGGGAGGTGGGCCAGATCATTCCCTGATTGGGTATGGGCAATCATTCTCTGGTGAGGGGGAGGGAGGAGTGAGGAGGGAGGTGGGAGGTGGGTCAGAAGTATCTCGGGGGGGGCGGGGGGGGCAGAAGATCGCAATCGGTCTGGGTAGCGGAGAGGGTGGGTGGATAATGGGGACAGTTATGTTGTGGGGATGGGGGTGATGTCTGTGGGGGCCATCGCTCCTGGGCCACTTTATCTGCTTTTTGCGGCCTGGGAGCAATGTGACAGGGACGTGTTTTTTCAATGTTTTTTTTCACAGCGCATGCACAGTTTAAAGCTCCGACTGGAGCTGCAGCATTTCAGGCACCTCTCCTCAGGCTTGGGTGTGTATGGTGACGCCTGAGAACAGATTTCCAAGTCGGATCTGAATTGCGCCCAGATTCAGCATTTAGAATCAAAATGGTAAAATCAGGCCCAATGTGTGTGAATTTCACAAATAGCTGTGAGGTACTTCACCCATATCCATATTTAATTAGGTATTCACTGGAAACTTGGCATTGTCTGTATTCCAATGCCAAAATACACAGGGGTTGCTGCAGCCATCTTAACAACTTGTTTGTGCCCAAGTTTTAAGAAGGTTCGTAAAGGTTGATAAAAGCATATGCCTGTACAGGGCATGAGACACCTCCACCACATGTGGATAAAAAATGAATTTTGATTATTTTAATGACATTACTTTCCTGGGAATGAAAGAAAAATAGGTTCAGGCATTCTGCCCTCATTCTACCATCCACACATTAATCTTATATTACAATTGTCCGTAATAGTTTTCTTTTCAAGCTTGGGTTTCTCATCATCTCCCTCGTAATAAGGCTAAAATGTAATTGAATTGTCTTTGGGTGTTGAGGTCTGGTTCATTGAAGGCTTGTATTCCGGGCTCCTGGACACACTATCCTCTTTTCCATTTACCTTGGAATGGATTTTTCTTTTCAATCTACCTTGGAATGGATTTTTCTTTTCAATCTATCCCTCCAAGATACCACTGCCCTCAAGTCCAGCTTCCAGTGATCCAGCTTCTATTTCACTCCCATATTTCAGTTAGGTGGAGTCTTTTCCGTCACTCTGTCTGCCTGCTTGGGAACTCCCTTTGTCCTCATTTAAATCCTAGAAGGAAGCTTCTGCTATCCACACTTGCTTGAGAGTATTTTCTTCAACACTTGGTACTTTAATCCCAGCATTTTTGATTTTGGCCCTACTCCAGCCTCCGTAAATTTGACTGCTTTAAATTCCTCAGACTCTAACCTGCCGTTGTAAATTCTGTAGTCTTTTCTTTAGTCCTTACCGGCTCAGTCACCGCCCTGCAGGATTTTATGGGTTTTCTCAGCCATTCTCCAGCTGAGTAATATTTTGCTTATTCCTATCAATTTTGCCAGTCTCTGTGGACTGCTTTGGACCATCTATACTGCATTTCCACCTAAGTCACTGCCTAGCGATAGAAGCACACTCTGCACTGGTAAACTCAGTATTACTCTGAACAGTATAATTCCACTACCGAACAGACTCTGTTGGCATATTTTAACTGAGGAACTTTCAAATATTTGTCAGTAAACCTTTTACTAACATTGTGCTGCTTTATTTTTGCTTACAGGTGTTATCACTGAAATCACCAATGTTCCTAAGTATGGTTATCTCTTTCCTCAAACCTGAGATACAAGAAACATAATTTCCTGTGTTGAAAATTCTTTTTGAGATATCCCAATTCTCCCCAGTTACAGCTGAGCTCAGATTCATTACCCTCATGCTCCTAGTTCCTGTGTTCAAAATTTAATAGCTATTATCTGGAGATCTGGTACTGACTATTGTCCAAATGCCAAAAGTCACCTTATTTTCAGCAATAATGTGTCTGTGTCCAATTTTTAAAGGTGTTGATTAAAAGTTCAAGTGTGACAACATCCTCAAAATTATCCATTATACTCCAATCAAGCATTTACTTCCATTTTTCAGGAGATCAGTGAGATCTTCAGACAGGGAAATTGGCAATGGTTAGGTTGTCACCTTGGGAGGGCAACAGCAAAGGGGATACCAGCCAGGAAGAATGGCAGTGCCTTCCAGAGGTGCGGTGAACGTATCGCCATGAACAAATGGGAAAGCAGGAACTGCAGAAGAATCACCACTTGGCGTACAGATGAAAGAACTTGCACTGAAACAAATACATCGAGAGGATGTATATTTAGCTTTTTGTTTAACACGTGTGATGGCAAAAGGTTAATGAAAAACATAGACTAAAATACATATCCAGTGGAAAGTAAATTCTGGAGACAGGATCATGAAGTGAGTCAATACCCAGAATAATATCCTTGCTCATTTTAATCTAAAAGCAACAGCATTTTCCTCAAAAGGTTAAAATTAGGAAAGGTAAGCACTCATTTTTTTTTACTATTTGTGTAGTGATTTTATTTTCAGGAAAACTTGTTTGTTTTCTCTCCTCCAAATAAATGTATCCCAATGGTTCAGTCCTGATATTTTTATATGTCAGTATTTCATATGCTTCCAGGCTAAAATAACAGAACAACATTTTGATACTTTTTGCAGGCTAGATATGGGAAGAATGCTCCCGATGTTGGAAAAGTGCAGAACTAGGGAAGAACATAGTCTAAGAATAAGGGGTAAGCCATTCAGGACTGAGATGAGGAAGAAGTTCTTCATTCAGAGAGTTGTGAACCTGTGGAATTCTCTACTACGGAAAGCTGTTGGGGCCAGTTCTTTAAGTATGTTCAAGAGGAAGTTGACATGGCCCTTCTGGCTAAAGGGGTCAAGGAATTATGGACAGGAAGCAGGAGGTGGGACACTGAAAGTGTATGATCAACTATGATCATATTGAATAGTGGTGCAGGCTCGAAAGGCCAAATGGCCTACTCCTGCATCTATTTTCTTTGTTTCCATGGGTGACATTTTGTGCAAGATATAATAATCTTGACATGATCTTGAGTGTCAATATTTTAAATAGTAATGAATCTGAAGGTCATGAAAATGGTATATTTTTCCCATGTGTTGATATCTAAGAGACAATCAGTTTGTACTGGACACGTGGAAGATGCCTGAAAATTTAATTTTCAGCTTATCACGTTGTGTTTCATTAATTTTAACAGTAATAAAACATTGAAAAGAACTGGGGAGCAGCAGACAAGCTTTGACAATAACACTAAAAAATGGTTCAGCATCTTTAATGTGGCCACATGTATGTGCTTAAGAGAAACTGAATAGAGAAGCCAGAAGACAGACTATGGTGAAAAATGAAAATTCCAAGAAAACTTCGACCCAAGATACATAAAAGACTGAACAAGACCTGATCGAATTATATTCACGAATACAATTCTAGTCATTGCAAAGCAATTTCTGTTATATACTCTCTGGATATTTAACAGCAATTTTAAAACAAACAGCTTTGATAGATAACCTTCTTTCTTACACAGAACCCTGCTGTGGAAACACAAGCTTTCATAAATAAAAATTAACTCAAAACGCTCAAACAATTTTCAAATCTGCATACCAAAAAAAAACATTAAACCCAAACTGGATTGTGTGGGGGGAAAAGACCATATGAGCTGAATTTAGACCCAAAGTGAAGGGGAGAGAGCCTTCGACATAGATGACAGTCAACCAGGAAGACAATTCAAATTAATCTCCCAACTAATTTTTCCAACTGATTTAAAATTAAGTGGAATTGTATTTGATTCATCATTGAGTAAAACATATGTTAGTAATAAACAATCCTTGTTTAGCTTGCCAAATTTAAAAAAAGGATACAATTGCCCTATTAGTCACAGGTGGATCAACAATCCCAGAGGTTCTTAATTAAAGCAAAATGTCAAAGCCAGCTTTGAAATTGAATTCAATGAATCCAATCATTTGTGGGCTGGCACCGGGGAAAAGTGACAATGTAAGCTGCTGGATTGTTCTAAAACTAAAACTAATTCATAAAACACACTTCCAGGAAGGCAAACTAATACACTTCCACCATCTGGTATACTACATGCCTGCCTCCTCATGCCCTCTGAAGTAGCCTAGAAAGCCTACAGAAATAAGAACCATAAGCAGTGCAGTGCAGTGGTTCAATTAGTCAACCCTACCTTACAGGGTAACCACAGATGTATAGCAGTGGTAGCACTTTCCAGTGCTGCCGATGTCACAGGAACACAACAGGACATGGGGAGATTTAAATCTCCCTTTCTCAAAATGGACAGATATTGTTGACAACCATTCTGGAGCAGTCAAGAGTATAGTTTCGATTTAGTTTGAGTTCTTTCAAGGGAAAATTACAATGAACACACCGAGTGGGCACAAAGACATTAAATAAATAAATTTCATTACTATTTCAAAATTCATCATGTTTTGGTCTTTTTGTTTTGTTCAAAACCTTATAGTGAATTGCAAGAATTTCAATTATTGAGAAAAGACAAATAGTGAAAAATCATTTCATGGACTTCTCCTGAATTATTATTCAGGACCAGTGCTTTTTCATAGGACCGGATGTTTTCTAATATGTTTTCATCTCAACAGATCTGATTTGTTGAAATACAGTGAACTAATAAATGAGGTATGATAGGAATGGATTATTGATAATATAAATCTAACATGAGCTATTGTTTGTCAAACCACTGTATACTTTGGTGACCATTTAATCAATAGTTATAGAGAGGTTTTAACTGGGGGCGGACTATGCAAGATAAATGAAAACCAGCAACATTGACAAACCATTTTTTACCCAGATGTTGAACAGCATATACATAATTCAGATCTAAAACGTCATTTTAACAAGACTGTTTTGCAAAGCAAATTGCCATGTTAAACCAGTTATTTCAGCTGCATGTCATAAGCAACTGCCCTGCTGCAGCAATATAATTGAACAACTCATTCCCTCATCTGTCATAACACAGCATGTTATCAATTAATGTAGATTCTGACGGAACTTTACACTTCACCTTAGCTCTTGCCACAAAAGCCATATTATTTTCCCCATTTCCTCTCAAATTGCTTCCATTTTGACTTTCTAAAAATACAGCTATTGACTATCAAATGAGTTGGAAAACTCTTATTCATAAACAGCTTGCAACCACTGTGTTCTATAAATTATACCTGCCAACCTGAAACTAATGCTTCAGTGACAGCTCAGCAGTCATCCAGTGTGTCTTGAATAGGTCAATTTATTCAGCTGATGTGAAGATTGATCTTGCTGTATGAGTGAAATTCAGTACAACACAATTCTCATGTAAAACAGTAGATTTCACCTCATTCATTTGGTAATGCAGATTGGTTGAAAGCAGTCATTAAGGAATGAGGTAATGTAATATTTTCCAAAATTAGAATGAAATAATTTGTTTCAAATTCATTGAAGATTTCCAGAACAAACTCCCAACCCCACAGAATCCCTACATTGTAGGAGGAGGCCAATCGACCCAATGTCTGCACAAACTCTCCAAAAGAACATCTTATTCAGGCCAAATTCACTGTCCTATCCTCATAATTCCATGCATTTATCATGGCTAATCCATCTAACCTATACACCCTGCTCCAAGGTAACAATTATTGCTTCAGTCTAGGCTGATTTTCACTTCCAAAAACCAGTTGAAGCAATCCATGTCCAAATTCAACCAAACGTGGACAATATCCAGGCTGGGACTGACAAGTTGAAAGTAACATCTGCACTGGGCGAGTGCCGGGCAATGGCATTTCCAGTGAGAGAATCTAGCCACCACCTCTTGACATTCACTTGCATTAACATTGTTGAATCCCCCACGATCAATATTCTGAGAATTAACATTGACGAGAAACTCAACTGGACCAGCCATATAAATACTATGGCTACAACAGCAAGGTCAGAGCCTCTGGATTCTGAGGATAGTAACTCAACTTCTAACTCGCCATAGCTTGTCCACCATTTACTGCGCATAAATCAGGAGTGTGATGAAATACACTCTGCATACCTGCATAAGCACAGTAAGAAGTCTTACAACACCAGGTTAAAGTCCAACAGGCTTATTTGATAGCAAAAGCCACTAGCTTTTGGAGCACTGCTCCTTCGTCAGGTGAGTGTGAGTTCTGTTCACAAAGAGGACAAAAAAGACACAAACTCAATTTACAAAATAATGGTTGGAATGCGAGTCTTTACAGGTAATCAAGTCTTAAAGGTACAGACAATTTGTGTGGAGAGAGGGTTAAGAGAGAGGGCCTCTGATCTTCAGGTAAGCATTCTCCAAGGCGACCTTCAAGACACACGACAACGCAGAGTCGCTGAGCAGAGACTGATAGCCAAGTTCCGCACACGAGATTGGCCTCAACCAGGATCTTGGGTTCATGTCACATTATCTGTAACTCCCCACGACTTGCCTGGGCTTGCAAAAATCTCTAACTGTCCTGGCTGGAGACAATACACATCTCTTTAACCTGTGCTTAACACTCTCTCCACTCACATTGTCTGTGCCTTTGAGAGTTGATTAACTGTAAAGACTTGCATTCCAACCATTATTTTGTAAATTGAGTTTGTGTCTTTATATGTCCTGTTTGTGAACAGAACTCTCACTTACGTGACCAAGGAGCAGCGCTTCAAAAGCTATTGGCTTTTGCTACTAAATAAACCTGTTGGACTTTAGCCTGGTGCTGAGAGACTTCTTCCTGTGTTTACCCCAGTCCAACACCAGCATTTCCACCTCATACCTGGATAAGTGCAACACCAAAAACAACAAGAAACCCAACACTATCCAGGATAAAGTAACCTGTTTAAATGGCACCCCCTCAAATACTTACACTATTCACTCCCCCATCATGCATGCACAGTGGCAGCAGTAGGTACCATATACAAGATGCAGTGCAGCAATTCATCAAGGTTCCTTTGACAGCAACTTCCAAACACAAGAGCTCAACCACCTAAAAAGGGGCAAGGCCAGCGCAGGCAAGGGAACACCACCATTTAAAAGATCTCCTCCAAGACACACAGCTTTTTGATTGAAACTATATTGCCAGCCTTTTACTGACACTGAGACAAAATCCTAGAACTCCCTTCCACTACAACACCACCATTTGGACAGCAGTGGTTCGAGAAGGTTCACTGACACCTTAGCCAGCAATGTCACATCCATCTTATGAAGGAAAGTAACAAGAAATTGCAGTAGATTACTCAGAGAAAGAAAACTGTTCAAGGAATCACCTTCACACCTTAACTACAGAATCACCTCCTTTAATGTTCCTGCCCAGGGATCTTTTTGGGGACATACATATACTTTAGATTACAAAAACAAAAAATGAAAACATTGAATTTTCAAAAAGTTGTTTACTCGTTTGCAGAACTCTAGAATCTGTAAGTGCCCGCCATAGGGGCTGCACTCTTTGTATCAGATAAGAAATATAATTGGGGCTTGACACGTGTCCCTGAAATAGACTGACATTAAGGTAAATGTCACAATTTGTACCACAGACACTGTCAGCTTATACTTAACTTCCTTGATGCCAGATTAGTGTCAGAGACAAGACTGGCTATGTTCTCATTCAGCTGAGTTATACTGCATTTCAGAAAGAGAAGTGGGAAAATTTAACAATATTTAAAGAAAAGGGTAAACTTGTGAAATGTGCCAATTATCAGAGCAAGCTACAATAACATTGAAACTCTTGAGCTATTACTGCCCTGGTAAATATTCTTAACTGACAATGAGCTGAGGAAGTATAGACAATTGAAGGATGGCATATGTAGAATACATATTTTAAAAAAAAACAAAAATTCATTATCTGAAAACCAAAATTTCATGACTTTAACCTGTGGTGAGGAAATCAATGGGAAACATATCACTGGAAATGCAAAGATCAGCTGAACAGACGGGATTCATAGCGGTTGTCAATACAAGTTCAGAGAAAATGTTTGACAAGCCTGAATCAATATTTTGAAGTCACAAATATGATAAATCAGGTATGTCACCTCTTTGGATTTTCAGAAAGCTTGTGATAAAATGCCAGATAATGGGCGCATACAGCTAAAATTAAGTCAAATGATGTCAAGAGTGATATTGCAACGTGAATGGCAAATTGACTCAATTCCTTAGATTTACACAGCTCCTTTCACAGCAAAATATCTCAAGGAACCTAAAGGTTCATCATCAGGCAAAGTTTGAGTCACTTCAAGATGTTCGAACATGTGCCCAAAGATTTGATCGAAGAAGTAGGTTTTATGCAGTAAACTAAAGAGGAGAGGTTTTGGGTAGGTATTCCAGAACTTATGCACTGGCAGCTGAAGGCAAGGCCACTAATACCGGAGCAAATGAAATTGAGGATGCACAAGAGGCTAGAAGTGAAGGAGTGCGGAAATCTTGGAGGCACTAGGACTGGAGAAGGTTATGGTTATAGGAAGGAGAGAGGCCTCAATGGGTATGAACACAAGGATGAAAATTTCAAAATCAAGCTATGGTGGACTTGGAGCTAATGTAGGTGAGCAAACCCATGGCTTTTGGGCAAGTAGGACTTGGTAAATGTTAGGAAGTGGGCAGCAGAGTTTTGGATAAGCTCAAGTTTACAGGAGGTTTTGGATGGACAAGGGGCAAAAGATAGCTTTTCATGGAGCGATTTCTAAATATTCCTGTTACTAGTCTCCTCCTATTTACTGGTGTCTGAAAAGATCAAAGATCATAATTATTAAATCTGCAGATGATAATCTGAGCAGTAAAGTCAGAACCTGAAAAAGGGAGAAATTGACTAGACCAGCATTTATATAAACAACTGGGCTCAAGGTTGCCAGAAGTCCTTCAATATAACTAGTCAGGCAGTTGAGAGAGGGTTCAAGCTGATCTGAAGAGACGGTAACTTGCCAGTAATCATTTACTGCTTTGCAAAAAGATCCAAGCGTGCTTGTCAGTGTCAAATGCAGTGCCAGAGCAAACAGATCCTGGACTGTACTGACAGACCATAATAAAGGGTGTCACAAAGTTTGGGTGAAGGCACATCCAGAATAGGTTCCACCTTTTTAATGTCCCCTTGCCACATTAAGGACATTTGGGCTCTCGAAAAGGTACAGATGGCAATAAAAGAATTATCTTGGCATATGCATTAAGCTCTGGAGATGAATTCATGCTTCAAGTATGGATCTCCTGGAGACTTAGAAGGGTTCTATTTCAGGACTTGAAATTTAGTAAATGCATTTGTAACTGCTAAGAGCACAGTAAATGCCAACCTGTTCAAATCCCAGAAGGGAAACGTGAAACAGCTACCCTCGACTGTATTTCGCAATTTGTGTATTAGGAGGACAATGCAATTCTGAGAATGATGTCCTTGACTCCTTATGATTTTAATAAAGAAAGTGTTTATTAAGGAACAAAGGAAGCAATAAAGCAAACTAGAAGTACACTTAACTAAGACAATGGCTTTATACAGTATCACTACTTTAAACATTTTCAAACGAACAGTCATAACTACCTTCTGAGCTAACTTTCCCCAAACTGCTCCACAATACCTTATAAGTTTTAAGATCTATGGCAATCCAGTAATTGTTACCACATAATGCAGTTAGGTCTCTTTGGATTTGTTTTGGAGATGAACCAACAGCTCGCTTTTCAAATCAGGCATCCTTCACACACACACTGCTTGCTGGGAGTTAAGTAAAACTTCTATAAATTTAATCTCTGAATATTTAATTTAAGGCTATTCCTGCTGTGAGCTGAAATCTAAATACAGCTACCTGCAAAGGTTTCAGTATCTCCTTAAACACTTTTTCCTCTATGATCTTTCCCTTATTTAACCTAGCTTCTTTAGAACTACATTCTCTTAGATTTACTTACCTTCAACTTCTTCTTTAATTTTTTAAAAGTTTAAATGCAAAGTAAATTCACATTATGTACCTTCCCTATGGCACCATTCCTCTTTTTTTGAACCTTAACAACTTTTTCAAATCCATTCATGTTCTATCCCCATTCTTATCAAATTGCCTTAAGTAAACATCATTTTGCAGTGTTTGTAGACTTATTAACATATCAGATGCACCACTTCCATTCACACAGTCACTCTGTCCCTGCCTTAATTACCTTACAGTTTGGAATATACAGCCAGAATATTGCAAGGAGAAAATATTCCAATTTCTCAGATTTCCCTGATACTTTCATGAGATTACATAAAGTAAAATACATCCTCTGATTTGATGGGACTAGAAAGTGGCCATCCCTTAAATTGAATATTCAGAGATAATATTTATGAAAGTTTTATTTTTCTCAGAGTAATGTGGAATTGAATTTCTATTAACTTCCTCTCACCATGCAACAAGTGCAAAGGGTTCCCCGCAGGCAAAGGTTCTAACTTGTCCACAAAAACGAGGAGACTTCAACGTTATTGCAAAGTCTTCTTGATAATTTCTTTTGACCTCCAAACTGGAACGTGCCACATCAATGTGGCTGAGATTAGAATTTTTGTATACAGGAAGCCCAGATGAGCAATTTATCACTTCATGGATGTGCACAATTGTATTCTAATACAAGAAGTCATTGCAACATGCCAATTCAAGTATGTATTTAACAATTTAAAATTTTGAAGTTTCTCAGTCATTTGGAGGCATGTAGATAGATCTTAAGATTCATTCTACAAATGGCTTCAATGAGAATAATCTCTATCATCCACACAAAATTGAAAGTTTTATCTGCAACTCGAAAATATTGGCTGGCACGTTGTTTTCAAAGGCTTGAGATAGTTTGAGTTAACATACAAAATTCAAGAAGTGTTTGATGTAAATCACATTCAACAATCCACAATTTTAATGTTTAAAAGAAACATAACATAGGTGTTAGGAACAAGAGTAGGTAATTCAGCCCTTTGAGCCCACTCTGCCATTCTATATGATCATGACTGATCTCCATTTCATGCTAACTCCGTTTCACTGCCTTTTCCCATAGTCCTTTATCCCACTTTTGATCAAATATTTATCTATCTCTTTCTTAAATCCATTGATTGATTCTGCATCCACTGCACTCTGGGGCAGTGAGTTCCATAAATTCCATACCTCTACAAGAAGTACTTCTTATCTCTATCTTGAACTTCCCCACAGTTACTCTACAGATATGACCTCTTATCTGAGGCTGTTCTAAAAGGGGGAACATTTGGTTAACATTTACTTTATCAATCCCAGTGAGTATTTTTTCTTCTGTACTCCAGCAAGGACAAGCCCAAGCTACTCAACTGCTCCTCGTACGACAGCCCCTTCAATACTGGAATCAATATAGTGAGCCTCTTCTGAAACACCTCCAGTGCCACCAAAGCCTTCTCAATTGACACAAATCTCCAGCAAGTGCATAAAATAGGCTACTTGGGGATATTTGTGCAAAGATTAACTAACCTGGGCAAATTTACCCTTGGTGTGAATGCTGGAATACAATGCTCACGGTATGCACAAGTGGGAATCAGTATCAGATCTGCTTCCCACATGGCTGATCAACCAGTCAAATGGATTGCCTGGTTAGGGGTCAGAGGGAAAACCAGTGGCTGGAAGTCACAGCCAATGATCCTAGGGCTGGTTTCAGACAATTGGGAGCACAGTGATACCTTGATTAGGAGGGTTGGGAAGCTGCAGGTAGGACTGGGAGATGCCAAAGGCTTTCTTGAGGGGGTAGGCAACGCACTTTTTTCTGGCTTACAAAGGTGCTATAAACAACACTTAATTGATGGAGCTAGCAGCTCACGCTTCCCTATCACCAGAAGGATCCTGGGAAACACTTAAATCAACAGTCAATTCTGCTCCCATTTGAAATGTGGAAAACAAATTCAACGATGTTAATTAAGGGTCCTGCCATTCCACACAAGATAATCAGGCTCTTTAATATCTGCCACCATATAAAAAGGCAGTAGGGACACATGTGCAGCATGAGATAAACATTTTTCATGTATTTAACTCTTTAAAAGATTCCCCCTAAAAATCATCTCCTGACCCAACGTAGGAGGGGATTTCATATTAAGGTCCACATTTTGTGCTGATAATCTTTCATCAGAACAGGCAGTTATATCACTTTCTCAAGCTGCAGTTATACCACAAATGGAAATAAATAAAAACTATCCAAGTAGATGAAATCAGTTGATTTGGTTTAAGGAACTGTCCTGCAATTGCACAGCATCTTCCGAGGAACAACCAATTTAGTGCCCAAAAAATGGATTTAAAATACACATAGTTCTCTCTCTATCCACCACTTCATCATTTTCTGAAAGTTTAGACTCCAGGGGTATAGTTTCTCAAGTATTAGCAGACCTTACACATCACTCAAACAACAATCTTTCATGCCCAAGACTAAGCAAGGGATATCATACATCTCATGCAGAAATAAAATTTGATTCTTAGATTCCCAAGAGGTTCAGGGAAACTCCCAGCTAAATGGACCAAATTATTTGTAAGTAATGTTCTAATTGTATAAAGATACAAACTCCTCCACTAGAATAATATTCATCCTAAACATTTGTAATATAATTTTGTTGTATAACTGCACTTTTCTGCTCCTTTCTAGTGTGATGGTACATGCACTTGTGGGAAAACCAAATCTATATTTTATCTTGGAGTGATGGCATCTTTAAGAACTAGTTGTCTCTAGGATCCAATTTATGGTAGAACACTTGGCTTTCAGTGAATGATCTTGTTGCTTGGAAGACAAACAATAGGCAAAATGAGTTAATTCTGGAGTGAGTAGTTCTATGTTTAAGGAGTTTAGTTTATAGGGCTTCAGCAGAGAAAACACATCTCTCTCAGAGTTTAGTTGAAATTTTGGGTGTTGATTAAAAGAGTTTAAAGCTCTTGTTGACTGATGAAGCCCTAAAAGTGAGTTAGGAGTCAAGTTGAGAGAGAGCGCAAGAGAGTGAGTGTGCGCGAGTCCGAGATTGAGCGAGACAGAGCGCATGTGAATAAGCAAAAGCATGTCTTAGAGACAAAACTGCAGAATCAAACAGTGTTTGAGCTAAGAGTGCTCCGACCCAAAGAGACTACTCTTAAGATGCCAGAGAAGCATAAATTGGACCACAGGACTGTTGGAGGGGATCGAAACAGACTTCCTTCCCACAACAGAAGACCAATATCTCCATGTATGAAGCTCTAAAACAATAACCAGACCAAGCAATTAATTTGCCAATTTTTTTGGCCATACTCGCCTCAAAACAGGAAATTCCTGCCCGAGGTCAATGGACCTTTGCATGGTCCGCCTCCACCCTCTACAATTCCTGTGGCAGGCAGGACGGGAAGATTCCATCCAATGACACCGAACAAACTTCACAACAGTACTTGGCAAATAAAATGAAATTTACATTACTAGAAGTTACATTACTAAAAATTATATAAATCAAACTCCATTCTTCACAACAAATGTTCAGAACAATCAGCTTGATAGAGAAAAATACAGGCTTTTCCAAATATTACATAATATTAATATGCACTTTGTGATTTGTTTACTCCCACTAAAAGATATTAAATTCCCACAACTTTGTTCTCCTTTTTTGTCTTTCTATCCTATTCTCTTTTGATCCCAACTGTTGTGGTGCAATTCCCTCTAAATGCCGTTAATACCATTCCATAATCTGCCACTTATTTTTTTCCAAGTTCATGTGTATTGCAGAAATTCTCCAAATGACTGAACAGCTGAAGTTAAGCAAGAGAAACATGGAGAACTATAACCTACCAGTAATCCCTTCCAAATGCTTAATATTTCCACATGGTCCAACACCTCCATCCTTTGATTATAAATGATTTTATTAACTGGCAAGACTTGGAAATTAGTTTAGCACAATGAGTCCACACTATTTGACGCAAAGCCAACAGACACAGAAAGCATCTAGCTGATAAGAGATAATTCTGTAGGGCTTCGGAGTTGCTGTCTGGGGCACGCTCTTTCATATAAAACACTGTTGGCTTTAAACATACAGCAACAGGCTTGAACTTAAAATGACATCTATTTTCAAATTGTGTGTGTTTTTCAATCATAAATTCCCAACTGCAAGCATTAATTGTTACAAAGCAACATTGTCAACGAGCTTTTAGGATCAACTTTTCTCCATGACCAAGTTTCATTCAGAATGTAAATGTACTCAAATCTCAATAATCTCAAACCCCAAAGAGCTACATCTTGAATTTCTGAGTTCATACTGTCAAATATTTGAACAAAATCATAGAATCCCTACAGTACAGAAGGAGGCTATGCGTGCTAATAAGTGAAACATTTTTAAAAGTTTATTTATTAGTGTCACAAGTAGCTTTACACAACACTGCAATGAAGCTACTGTGAAAGGCCCCTAATTGCCACACTCTGGCATCTGTTCAGGTATATTGAAGGAGAATTTAGCATGGCAATGGACCGAACCAGCACATCTTTCAGGCGGCTGGAGGAAACTGGAGCACCCAGAGGAAACCCACACAACACTGGGAGAATGTGCAGATTCTGCATAGGCAATGACCCAAGCCAGGATGAAACCCAGGTCCCTGGTACGGTGAAGCAGCAGTGTAACTCACTGTGCCATTGTGCCACCCACCATGATTTAGGTTATGATGAGCCAAAGGATACCCTGTTTTGAAGTGTGCTATATAAGTTCTGAGTGTATCTATGAATTCAGTCATAAATAGTGACCCGAAACTTGAGCCAGTGCAAAGAAGCATCCATGGCTTACACTATTTATAATTGTGCAAAACACCAGGAAACCTTTGCATAAATAGCCAATGCCATTGTTTACTTCACTCCATAATTTCCTGCAACTTTTGGGTGGTCCACCCATAAGCCTCTACAAAATACCAAACTCACTTCAAGGTTATGTAACACCAGGGGCACAGGAAGGAAATGTGCACAAGATTCTAACTGTCAAAAAATACAGTATTACATCCATTGCTCTTATAAAATATGAATTTAATCCACAAAATCCACTACTATTCAAAAGGCTTGACAACAGGATTTTTTAAAATTCTTTCATGGAATGTGGCTGAGCATCACTGGTTAGCCCAAGTTTATTGCCCATCTCTAATTTCCTTCAAGAAGGTCGTAGCAAGCTGCCTTCTTGAACCTCAGAAGATCATGTGGTGTAGGAACAACCACATGCTGTTAGGAAGGGAATTCCAGGATTTTGACCCAGTGAAGGAACAGAAATATATTTCCAAGTCAGAACGGTGAGTGACTTGTAGGAGAGCTTCCAGGTGATGTTCCCATGTGTCAACAGCCTTTGTTCTCCTAGACGGTAGTGGTCATAGGTATGGAAGGAGTTGCCTAAGGAGACTTGGTGAGTAACTATACTGCATCTTGTAGATCATACACACTGCTGTCATTTTGCATCAATAGTGGAGGGAATAAACGTTCGTGTATGGGGTACTAATCAAGTAGGCTGCTTTGCCCGAGACGGTATCCAGTTTCTTGAGTGTTGTTGGAGTGGCACTCATCCAGGCAAGTAGAGAGTATTCCATCATACTCCTTCCTTTTGCCTTGAAGATGATGGACAGGCTTTGCGGAGTCAGGTGGTGAGATACTTGGCGCAGGATCCCTGGCCTCTGACCTGCTCTTGTAGCCACATTATGCTTGACTATCAATGCAATATGTACATTTTGGCATTTTCAGTTAATCAATTTCAGGTTGTTGTTTCATAACCAACTGGAAATTCAATCTGTGTAATCTGATCACTTTAATATGCATCTTTTAACAGACAACACAATACTCTGCAGATTTTATTAAGTATTTGTTGCATAAATAGGAACAACAGTACAGTTTCAAATCAATGTGACCCTTGTACTAAATATTACTCATAATTACAATATACTTTTCATTACCAATGCACCAGAACTGAATTGGGTGACAAACACCTTACACTTTTGAAAATGTTTGATAGGAGTTTTTATAAAATCAATATTGTCATAATGCATAAATGCTGTCAGTATATTGCAGATATTATAAAGCAGAGGTTGATTCCCTCCTCTGAGAACTAACACCAAAACACCCAAAGAAGAGTACCTCACTTTATAATCTGTAAAACATGTGTGAGAAGTGGTGTGACCTGCTCATCAGCAACTTCTAATAGTTAAATACAAAATAAATCCCTGACATTCACACTAAAATAAATTTATTTATCTAACTAACGGCGAACGAATTAACTAAACTATTAGCAAAGCAAATAAATCCCTTTGAACTATTAACTATTCCTGAATAAAACAAGATTTTAATGGTATGCTGTTCAAAAAAAAATACAATTTCTGCTCATTAACAAAATAGAATTTAGTCACCCTCTAAATTACAACCAGGGTTTGTCTCTTCTGGAATATTCCAGGACTTACTTGTTGATTCTTCTGTCTGGAACTTCCTTCTTCTTTGCTATCTAGATGGTGCTTTCTATAAGACATAGATGAAGCTATGAGAGCTAGCTCAAGAGAGGAGAGAGAGAGAGAGAAAAAGACAGCAAGAGAGGGGACAGCTATTAGCTAAGGCAGATGGCAGTTGCTCTACCCTCTTTTTATCCCACTGTCCTTTCTTTTATATCTGTGATGACATATCAATTATTTACCACAATAGGACTGGTCCAAGGTTGTCAATACCATCAGATTTAAATTTAATAGGTTTTTGGTATCTAAATGCCTGATTCAAATTGATTGGCTAAATACTGCCTGGCCTTTCTATACTAATGTTTCAGTTTGGACTCTCTATGTACTTGCATTTTAAATTCCTTAGCACAGAAAAAACACCACATTTAATGGGACCATGCAATGCTTTCCTCTCTAGCATTTTACAATTTTACAAACACCAAATTCTAACTTCCCATCTCCCAATCTACAATTGCACTACCCAACTTTGCAACATAGAACACAATGCTGAATGCAACAGATTTAATAATAATGCAAGCAATTTTCAGGTACAAGGGGCAGGATTCTGTCAGACCAAAGTGAGTCTTGCCCAATGGTCAGAGAACTAGTGGGGGGACACTACTCGGTTCCATGGGGAGAGGGCGGGAAGGTGGAACTGAGCCACGACAGATCAGCCATGATCTTATTGAATGGCGGGGCAGGCTCGAAGGGCTAGATGGCCTACTCCTGCTCCTATTTCTTATGCTCTTATGGGTCAGGCCCAATAGAGTCAAATGTCCTTTAGTCACTTCGATGGCATCACTGGGCCTTCTCCACAATTGAGGTTCTTTGTGGTGGAAATGTCATCGCTGACTTTGTTGATCTATAAAAATTTCCCAATCTTCCAGCCTGCCATTGACCTTTGCAACTCACTGGAGACTCATCTCCAGTATGATATAGGTTGATCTTGTGTGGACAGCTCATGGGCGAAAAAAAAATCCATCCTCCAGTTCTTGAGTGCTTCTCATCTTCCATTATCAAATTCACAGAAAAAGTAGAAATCTACAAAGAGAGTTGGATAAGAAGCAGACTGAAAGTACATGAGACTTGGAGTTGAAGAGAATTTGGCTACAGAAGGTGAAATAACTTGTTCTAAAGCTCCAACAATCAGACTGATGTAGGATATTGAAAAGACAATGTGACACTAGAAACAAACTACATGGTAAAATTCAATCTTAAAATATATAAGAATTTCCTGGAAACTTTTAACAAACAATCTTGGATACATTTCTGGTGATGAGCATAGAAGAATTCATCATGAAAGATGAATCAATAACTAGCAAACTGGTGTGGAAATAACCAAGTTATATTTTTCAGTAACTGCAAAATGTGAGAGACAGGGTGATTGGGAAGCAGATTGGAACAAGAGTTGAAAGGGGATTGGGGAGTTATGGAGGAGAGATGGAAGTCGATGTGAAGCAGTGGAAAGAGACAGGGATTGGGACAAGAGGGGGCAGAATTAAGGAGTGAACATCTTTCTGTCTGGGTTGGGGCAGGTTGCTTGGTTTGCAAGAATTAAATTTTTGCTTCAGCAAGGAAGAACATAGATACCATCAGTATATAAGCCCATACATGCTGTTCTGATTTCTTTGGCTGTTGAACGTTCCGGCCAGCTTCAGTAGCTTTCTGGCCATCTGTCAATAATATTGCATTTAACAAAACACTTACTGGTGCTGTACCTTTGGAAACTTGAAACCATTCAATTTTTGCTTGATGACTCAGAGTCATCCTCAGGTGTTCCTCAGGGATCAGGGTGGTTTTCCTCAGGGATCAGTGCTGGGGCCTTTGCTGTTTGTAATATATATTTAAATGATTTGAGGAAAATGTAACTGGATTGATTAGTAGGTCTGCGGACAACACAAAGGTTGGTGGATTTGCGGATAGCGATGAGGACCGTCAGAGGATACAGCAGGGTGTAGATCAGTTGGAGACTTGGGCGGAGAGATGGCAGATGGAGTTTAATCTGGACAAATGTGAGGTAATGTATTTTGAAAGGTCTAATACAGATAGGAAATATACAGTAAAATGGCAGAACCCTTAAGAGTATTGATAGGCAAAGGGATCTGGGTATACAACTGCACAGGTCACCGAAAGTGGCAACACTGGTGGAGAAGGTAGTGAAGAAGGCATATGGCATACTTGCCTTCATCAGTCGGGGCATTAAATTTAAAAATTGGAAAGTCATGTTGCAGCTTGATAGAACCTTAGTTAGGCCATACTTGGAGTATAGTGTTCAATTCTGGTAGCCACACTACCAGAAGTATGTGGAGGCTTTGGAGAGGATACATAAAAGATTTACCAGGAAGTTGCCTGGTATGGAGGGCATTAGATATGAGCAGAGGTTGGAGAAACTTGGTTTGTTCTCACAGGAGCAACAGAGGTTGAGGGAGACCTGATAGAAATCTACAAGATTATGAGAAGCATGGACAGAGTAGATAGTCAGAAGCTTTTTCCCACTTTCGAAGAGTCAGTTACTAGGGGGCTTAAGGTTAAGATGCGAGGGGCAAGGTTTAAAGGGAGATGTACAAGGCAGATTTTTTACAGAGAGTGTTGGGGTAAAGGGTGCCTGGAACTCATTGCCAGGGGCAGTAGTGGAAGCAGATATGGTGGTGACTTAAGGGGCATCTTGACAAGTACATGAATAAGATTGGAAGAGGGATATGGTCCCCAGAAGGGTGGGGGAATTAGTTAAGTAAGGCAGCATGGTCAGTGCAGGCTTGGAGGGTCAAAGGGCCTGTTCTGTGCTGTAATTTTCTTTGTTCTTTTGACTCAAAGATTGAGCCCATCGAGATGTCATATCTGACATTTCACAATGCAACAAACATGTTTCCACAACTTACAAAGTAGTACAAGGTAAAAGGTATTCATTTTGATTGTTATTTTTGAGCCAAAATCTGAGAATGGTTCAACATGAGGATGGTGTGAACTTTATTCTTTTGGTGTTGTAAGGATCATCATTTGTATTACCAAACAAGAAGTTGATCGAATAAAAATTGCCAATAGGAACTCATATTTACCCTCAGATTTCCTAATACCTTAAGTGGTTATCCAGATCATTTAAATTGGTAACACAGCATTAAATAATAAATAATATTGTTGTAGCTACAGAGACAAAACAGGAGAAGAATTTTCCCAGAGGCATTTGTCATATTTACACACCATGAACTATCATTGGAATTTAACTTTTCCTTCACAAGAGGAGTTCCAAGATTTGAAAGAGATAAATCTGTGACAAGTACAACAAGGTGAACATAAATATGAAAAGGTTAAAGTGTACAATTGAGAAAAAACTGAAGAGAGAAAACATGCTTGGCTCTAATCCTGCCAGTAATGTATATGCAATCTGTCAATTCAACCCCCTTTTTTTCATTACCTAATGGTAAATTGTTCAAGGTTTCTCCCTGTCCTTCTCCCCTCCCCATCCTCAATAAGAGTTGGAGAAAGCTCCACAGAATCTGTCCATGCTGAAATTTTCATCCTCAGACTGACAAGTTGCTTTCAACAAGCAGCTTTTCTAGCAGCACAGAAATCATAATACATTGCATGTTAAATCACATCAGTCTACACTTAAGTCTACACACATTCATCTGCCATTTCAACAAGACATTTATCCAGTTCTGTTTCAAAATCGTTTATGCAGCATTGATCGCTTTTGCTTTAAACCTGTCCACACATTTGCACCTAAAGAAGAAAACCTTTTTCTGCTTTAGCACCTCAACAAAAAAAATAGTTTGCATCAGTATTACCTATTAAATTTCAGAGAACCAGATCATATCCATTCTCAGTCTTTTCGGATGAAAAAATGTTCTACTCAGGTGAATCTCTCATATTGTGCATGAGTTTCCTTCAAGTACTCCAGTTTCCTCCCACAGTCCAAAGATGTATGGGTTAGGTTGATTGGCCACGCTAAATTTACTCCAGTGTCAGGGGATTAGCAGGATAAATATGTGGGGTTATGGGAATAAGGTCTGGGTGGGATTGTGGTCAGTGCAGATTCGATGGGCCAAATGGCCTCCTTCTGCACAATAGGGATTCCATGAATTTCTCCATTCATCAGAATACTTTTCATTGTCGAAATTGCCACCACCATTATTAACAATTGTAAAGGATAGAATGCAATATTGATCTCTGCCTGTGTATGATGGAACATTCTGCCCCTTTCTATGTTCAAGGAAAAATAGAAGGAACTAGTAAACAGTATTTGGCATGATCCATAATATCCCTTGCACAAAATCACATTCCAATTGAGCTAAATTCAACTATGCGCAGGTAAATACAGTAAAGTGCAGAAATGCAATGGTGTGTTACGTCCCTGATATCAGACTCAAAACTACAAAGACTTCATTAAGATCTAGACCTATATTAGAACTGTATCCAACACCCTTCAGAAGGATGTTGTGGTTTCCTTCCACAGTGCAAAGATTTGCAGTTTAGGTAGATTGTCTATGCTTAGTGTCCGAAGATGTGTAGGTGAGATAGATTAGAAGAACTCAGAGGTCTATTTAGTCTCACAGACCACAAATCAGTCAGGAAAGGCAACAACACCTCCTCCATGATCATCCTCAACATTGGTGCCCCACAAGGCTGTGTTCTCAGCCCCCTACTATATTCCTTATACACCTATGACTGTGTGGCCAAATTCCCCTCTAATTTGATTTTCAAATTTGCTGATGACACCACCGTAGTGGGTCGGATCTCAAACAATGAGACACAGTACAGGAATGAGATAGAGAATCTGCTGAACTGGTGTGGCAACAATAATCTGTCCCACAATGTCAACAAAACAAAGGAGACTGTCATCGACTTCAGGAAGCGTAAAGGAGAACATGCCCCTGTCTACATCAACGAGGATGAAGTAGAAAGGGTCGAAAGCTTCAAGTTTTTAGGTGTTCAGATCACCAGCAACCTGTTCTGATTCTCCCATGCTGACACTATAGTTAAGAAAGCCCACCGACCCCTCTACTTTCTCAGAAGATGACGGAAATTTGGCATGTCAGCTACAAGTCTCACCAACTTTTACAGATGCACCATAGAAAGCATTCTTTCTGGCTTTATATGGCTCCTGCTCTGCCCGAGATCGCAAGAAACTACAGAAGGTTGTCAATAATAGCCCAATCTATCACACAAACCAACCTCCCATCCATTGACTCTGTCCACACTTCCCGCTATCTGGGCAGAGCAGCCAGCATAAATAAGGACCCCAAGCACCCCAAACATTCCCTCTTCCTCCTTCTTCCATCGGGAAAAAATTACAAAAGTCTGAGGTCACATACCAACCGATTCAAGAACCGCTTCTTCCCTGCTGTTGTCAGACTTTTGAATGAACTTACTTTGCATTAAGTTAATCTTTCTCTACATCCTAGCTATGACTGTAGCACTACATTCTGCACTCTCTAGTTTCCTGCTCTGTGAACAGTATGTTTTGTCTGTATAACATGCAAGGAAGAATACTTTTTACTGTAAGTTAATATGTGTAACAATAATAAATCAAATAGGTTTATAGTTTGAGGGAGCTAGGTCTCTTCTCCCTGGAGAGACGTAGGTTGAGAGGCAACCTGATAGAGGTTTATAAGATGTTGAGAGGTATAGATAGGGTGGATTCTCAGAGGCTATTTCCCAGGGCTGAAATGGTCGCTACGAGAGGACACAGGTTTAAGGTGCTGGGGAGTAGGTACAGAGGAGATGTCAGGAGTAAGTTTTTCACTCAGAGGGTGGTGAGTGAGTGGAATCGGCTGCTGTTGGTGGTGGTGGAGGTGATCTCGCTGGAGTCTTTTAAGAGACTTCTGGATGAGTACACGGGATTTAATAGGATTGAGGGTTATAGATAGGCCTGGTAGGTAGGGATATGATCGGCGCAACTTGTGAGCCGAAGGGCCTGTTTGTGCTGTAGTGTTCCATGTTCTAAATCAAATCAAAATAGGATAAAAATAGAAAAGGAGAAAAGGAATCTTTCTAGGTTCAGATTCACAAATCATTAACAGAAGCAATACAAAACCACAAAAAGTACAAATAAAGCATGGGCATTAATTCTGAGGAACAGCAGAGAGATTGTGCCAATATTTTTAAAGCCTTGATGAGATCACAATTACAAGTACTGGGAACAATCTAGGACTCCTTCGTACAGAAAGAATATGGAAGCCCTCAAGAAAAGGCAAAATGATCTACAAGAATGATACCAGAACCAAGGGGGTGTACCTATCTGTAAAGGCCAAACAGGTTGGAGATGCTTTCTTTAGAGAAGCATGTGACCTGATAGAGATCTCCAAAAATATGATGTGGGGATGCTGACATTGGACTGGGGTGGTCAGAGTAAGAAATCTCACAACACCAGGTTAAAGTCCAATAGGTTTATTTGGAATCACAAGCTTTTGGGGTACTGCTCCTTCATTAGGTGAGTGGATTTCTCAAGTTTCCTGTTCTTGGTGTGCATGCAGGTGGCATAGTTCCATTGTCTTACAGCCAGTCTGCTGTGACCTGAGCACAAGTTGAGAATATAGATTCTATCTTGGTTTCCAGGTTGCGGCATCTGCTGTAGAGCTGGGTATGACATGGCTGAGGAGTGTGAGAGAGGTGCGACAACTGAGTCTTTCAGCGTAGTCTGTGTTGTAGTTTGATCTGATCGGGTTCGTGATCTGTGGTCCTCTTGGGATCTTGTCTGCTTTCTTGCATCTTTGTACTCACCTGGTGAAGGAGCAGCACTCCGAAAGCTCGTGATTCCAAATAAGCCTGTTGGACTTCAACCTGGTGTTGTGAAACTTCTTATCGTTCAAAAATATGAAGTGATTGGACATGGCAAATATGGAGAAGATGTTTACTCGTCAAAAAGAGTACTCATTAATAAATCTACTATCGAATTCAGGGGGAAGTTCCTTACACAGGGAATGGTGAGAAAGTGGAACTTGCTACCACGTGGAGTGTTTGATTTGAATATCATAGCTATGTTTTAAAGGAAGATAGACAAATCTATGAGAAGGAAAGAATAGGGGAAATGTTGAAATGAATGAAGAAAGAGGAGAGAAGAATGTCTGGAACACAAACTCCAGCAACAATCTGTTTAGACAAATGGTCCATTTCTGCGCTATAAAATTATATGCTCATGGAAAAAATAAAAACCTTTCATCTCTTCAATTTCCAAATCAGTGTACGAAACATATGCCAAGTAAAATATTATTTAAACGAACAGAAAACACGTAGCATCAAAAGACCGTTGTGGCTGAACTACGTAAATCACTGGTCCTCACGTCCAAATTATAGGATTGCCCATGATAAAAATATAAATCAGTCTTTCACTGTTGCAAATGAATTTTATAGATAATAAAACATTAGTGCAGAGGCAGTTTTTAAAACAACAAATAAATGTTGCATTCACAGAGTTAAGAATTCAGCAACAAAAGGAAAATAGCACCAGCCATTTAATCGAACAAATTAAAGTTTCTCAGTTTCTGACTAAAGCAATATGGTTTACAAGTGAATACTTTCAATCAAGCAGTAAGAACATACAAATGGTTTGGTGGACAAGTCCCAACTTTCCTTTCATCTGCAAGTAGTGGTCATATTTTCCGCTTTTTTTTCCCTGATCTGTACCAAATGAGGTATAGCAAGACACCAGTGGAGACTGTGCCAGCTATGGCTTAAGATGATTTTTGAAACCTTTGTACAAAATCAAATAGCCTTCTGTTGACCATAGCACTGGGGGAGGGGGCAGTCTTTAGTAAAAGATTTCAATTTTTTATCGAAATTTTTTAGGTTTTTTTTAAACAACACTGCTCCTGTGTAGATGAAGATGGTGTTGTGGTGGTATTGTAGCTGGACTGGTAATCTAGCGACCCACAGTAATGTTCAGAGGGCCTGGGTTCAAATCCCACCATGGCAGATGCAAAAATCTAATGATGACCAGGAAAAACCTATCTGGTCGACTAATGTGTTTTAGGGAAGGAAATTCACTGTTCTTATCTGGTCCAGACACACAGCAATGCAGTTGACTCCGAAAATGCCCTTTGAAATGGTTAGCAAGCCAGTCAGTTGCAATCCAACTGCTAAGAAGTCTCAAAGGAATGGATCCAGAAGGACCATGCAGCATTAAAATAACCTGTGCACTGGAAACAAAAATGGCAAATCCAGGTCTGTTGATCCTGCAAAGTCCTCATTACTAAAATTGGCACAGACTAGCCAAGCAACAGCCAGACATAATCATATTCCCAGAATCATAAGTCACAGATAATGTCGCAGACACCGTCATCACCATCCCTTTCCCATGGGCAGGGCTGACCCAGTAGAAGTTTACATGCAGTCTTCCAGAAAACTGGGTTTGTCATTTTTGCCAACTTTTTGGTGAGATACTAATATAATTTCCAACTGTTAAGTGTGTTTTTCCTTTAAAAAGGGTGGCACCACAGTCAGGATGGAGTTGTTCTGGAAGTCCTCATTGTTAACTCTGAACCCATGGAACATAAGAACATAAGAAATAGGAGCAGGAGTAGGCCATCTAGCCCTTCGAGCCTGCCCCGCCATTCAATAAGATCATGGCTGATCTGTCGTGGCTCAGTTCCACCTTCCCGCCCTCTCCCCATAACCCTTAATCCCCTCTCTTATCAAAAACCCATCAACCTGCGTCTTAAAAATATTTAGCGAGGCAGCCTCCACCACTTCAACGGGCAGAGAATTCCAGAGATTCACCACCCTTTGAGTGAAGAAGTTCCTCCTCAACTCCGTTCTAAACCGCCCCCCCTTTATCTTGAGGCTGTGCCCCCTAGTCCTACTGTTTCATGGCATCGCAGAAGAGGAAACAGCTTTCTCATTCCCACATAATCATACCATCCTCCCCCCTTCCGCCTCTGCCCTTAAAAAGTTACGCTTTGACAAAGGGTCGTCTAGACTCAAAATGTCAACTCTTTTCTCTTCTTAAAGATGCTACCAGACCTGCTGAGATTTTCCAGCATTTTCTTTTTTTGTTTCAGATGCCAGCATCCACAGTAGTCTGTGTATATTCAGTGTATTGGGCAAGTTGTCCCCACAACAGATGCTAGCTTGTCAAGATTAACTTGCAGTTAATCATCAAGCATAGCGCTGGTGAGGACAGATTCTTGGTTTGATGAGCGGGGTGAGCCGGTCAGATTGCAAGAGAGCCAAGAAATCAGTGCCCAATTTCTCACTTCTCACAAGCTTACCGGCACCGGATGTCTGGCGCGATAAGCCTCACACCCAATTCCAGCACGAGGCTAATAAATTATTTAAATTTAATTTAAATATCATTTCCATCTGATTAGCAAGTCTAGGATGCAATCATCCAGGTGCACTTGCCGCTGTGACCTCACTCAGGAAGGATCACTCCAGCGAAAATCACAGCTGGTCTTCATCAACAGGGACCAGGCATGGTGGTGCTGCCAGTGGACCCAGAGGCCACTGAGGCCTCCCCCAGGAGATCAGGGGAAAGGACTGGGTGGTGCCATTTGGCACGGGGGCTGCGATAATCCACAAGTCACTGCGATATCGGAGGGGGTGGGGGGGGGGGCTGCTTTAAGCCATGGAGGCCAGCAAAAAGCAACAGAGGCTTTGCGAGATCTCTCTGCTGCTCGGAGCGGAGACCTGCACGTGCGCAAAGTTTTAAAGTTTATTCATCAGTGTGACATGTAGGCTTACATTAACACAATGAAGTTACTGTGAAAATCTCCGATTGCACCCTCTGCTGCTATCAGCTAGCTTTCTGGCAATTTAAGCCCACCCACGCCCCTCCCTCTACAAGTGAGAAACGGTTTCCAGCATTTTTTTTATGCACTAAGTGCAGACGATTTGAGATTTGGGCTCGCTGAAAAATATGGACACGAAACTCTTGTCTTACGCTTGTTCTGGGCTTCAAATTTTTTTCATAAGATTTCCCCCAAGTTTTGTGAAGATTTAAAGACCAAAGAGTCACCAAAGGCTGCTTTACTACTTGAAGTTCATTGGATTATGCTCAGATTGAGTAAAGTGGAAGATTAACTTTAGTGCGGTGGGGAAAGCGGCCCTACTGAAGCTGGGAGGAGTTTGGGACTTCAAACACAAGCCTACCTTTCTACTGAGAGTGCAACGTAAATTAAGTGACATGGAGTTTTCAGTTGTCTTAAAAGGTTAACAGGAATACCTTTTTGGTGGTTCAGTATAATTGATGCCTACGTTGTATTGTATAATTTGTTTAAGTAATGTTTGGTGTATTTGTTTCAGTAAAAGTCTTAAAATGTGAAATCTTGTCATGTGATTGTGTGTTGGGCAGCAGATAATTCATAATCCAAGTTCATGGTCTCTGCAGGGATTTGAACATCAATATAATTGTGTGTGTTCAGGTGCTATCACCAAATGCCACTGTATAAGTGAGGCAGCATTGAGAAGCAAGGATAAATAAGAACATAAGAAATAGGAGCAGGAGTAGGCCATCTAGCCCCTCGAGCCTGCCCTGCCATTCAATAAGATCATGGCTGATCTGAAGTGGCTCAGTTCCACTTTCCCACTTTCTCCCCATAACCCTTAATCCCCTTGCCTACTAAAAACCTATCTACCCATGTCTTAAATATATTTAGCGAGGTAGCCTCCACCACTTCAACGGGCAGAGAATTCCAGAGATTCACCACCCTTTGAGTGAAGAAGTTCCTCCTCAACTCCATTCTAAACTGCCCCCTCCTTATCCTGAGGCTGTGCCCTCTAGTCCTGCTGTCCTTTCTGAGCGGGAAGAACCTCTCCACCTCTACCCTATCCATCCCCTTCATCATCTTATACGTCTCAATAAGACCCCCCCTCATCCTTCTAAACTCCAACGAGTACAAGCCCAGTCTAGTCAGCCTCTCTTCATAGTTCAACCCCCTCAACTCCGGTATCAGCCTAGTGAACCTCCTCTGCACTCCCTCCAAGGCCAAAAGATCCTTGGATGACTCTAGAACTAATGGATGAGGGATAAGAAAGGAAGGATTACTGAATATATCCATGACTAGATTGATGAATTGAAAAGTGAGGATAGCCCTGGTGAGCTTGAGAGCAGCCAAGAAGTATAAAGAAAGAATGACATGGTTGACCACATTAAAGGCCACAAAAAGGTCGGAAAGCATGCCAAGATCATTCACAGAGGATGTGTTTGTGTTTTCTGAATATGCTTATTTATTAGTGTTACAAATAGGTTTGCATTAACACTGCAATCACTGTGAAAATCCCCTAGTTACCACACTCTGACACCTGTACAGTACACTGAGGGAGAATTGAGCATGGCCAATGTACCTAACCAGTGCATCTTTTGGACTGTGGGAGGGAACCGGAACACCTGGAGGAAACACATGCAGATACAGAGAGAACATACAGACTCCACACAGTAATTCAAGCCGGGAATCGATCACAAATTCCTGGCGTTGAGAGGCAGCAATGTTAACCACGTAAATTATGATGTGATCAGGGCTATTTCAATGCTGTGGCACGAAAACCTAAATTGATGAATTTAAACAGCAAGTTGTGAGAACAATGGGAACAGGCTTGGGAGGCAATACAGTCCAGGTCTTGAGAGGAAAGGAAGGTGGCAATGGGATGGTAGTTCGCAAATACAGAAAGTTCAATGCAATTTATTTTTGAGATGAAGAGTGATGATGATTATTTTAAAAGGAAGGAGAACAATATCCAAGGAGAGAGTGTAATTTATAATATTACCCATCATATGGCATAGTAGCACAGTGGTTAGCACTGCTGCTTCACAGCGCCAGGGACCTGGGTTCAATTCCGGCTCCAGGTCACTATCTGTCTGGAGTTTGCAAGTTCTCCCCGTGTCTGCATGGGTTTCCTCTGGATACTCTGGTCTCCTCCCACACACCAAAGATGTGCAGATTAGGTTGACTGGCTATGCTAAATTGCCCCTTAGTGTCAGCGGGGCTAGCAGGGTCAATACGTGGGGTTGCGGGGATAGGGCCTGGGTGGGATTGTTGTCAGTGGAAGACTCAAATGGGCCTAATGGCCTCCTTCTGCACAGTAGGGATTCCATAATAATTCTTTATGGGCATAATAATTCCTTATGGTGTTTCATGGGAATGGAATCAAGTGAAAAGGAAATGAGCCTCATAGGCAAAATGAGGCCAGAGGGAGCATGTAATACTCTTAGTACATAAAAAGGTGGAGGTGAGGGTGTGATTGCATTACATCAACATCAACATCGTGGAAAATGGGAAGTCAAAGGCTAGGTTGCTTGAAAGTGACGTAAGTGACATAGAAGAGCTGTTTTTCCAGTGGTGAACACAGATAGAAAGGGATTGGTGAGGGGAGGGAATCTGTGTAAAGGAGGGAGCGGTTTAGAGGAAGACATGAGGGCAGTAACAGCACAAAAGGGAGGACAAATGTGTTAAGATAGGATGAAAGGTAACTGAGTTCAAAGGCTGAAGGAGAATATATTGGGGAGAAATGAATGAGGAAAAATCAGTGCTATAGTAAATATGTTAGGACAACTAGGAGGATCACAAAACCAGGATAAATTCTGCAGAAATGAATCATGGAGGACAGACGGAAGAAGAGTTTTGGGTAATGCCATATGGAATGCAATGGAGACGTCCTGACGGACAATGAGAGAAAACATGCCTGGTTACTATCACAAATCATGTCACTGGTCCCTAGGAACAAATGCAACTTTGCTGCTATGGATAGGGCAAATGGCAAGCATAGAAATACATTCAAATTACAACATGAGAACAGACCACTTGACTCAACCATTCCACATAGTCTTTCATCCTCCATTCAAACAAATAGTTTTAATCACAATTACCCACCCTCTTTCCATCCTATTCCTTCATTCATCAATAAAAATCAATAAAATACAATTAAGAAATTCAAATGGACAATTGTGATAAATGAGTACAGATAATAATAACGATTTCAAGACAGTACAGGGAGAAAGGGGCATTCAATACAACACGGTAGGAATAAAGAAGATGAAGAGCTTTAGTGAGAGCCCTTTAGAGTTTGACAGTGGCAGCAGTTTAGAATGAATGTGTAAAACACTAGTGCAAGGTGAGGTTGTTAACAATACCCATACACAATGGGACATAAAATAATCGTATGGGCAAGAACTATCCTGGTTAAAGCAAAAAAAGTGAGTTATTAAGGAGATAGAGAAAAACTTTATAATGATCTAAAGAGGTTAAATAGAGCTAAACCTATGTGAGGATGATATATGGGTCAGGGAGTAGGAAGAAAAGCTGAAAAGTGATTATAGCGCTCGACAGCAAACTAGAAAAATGACAATTATAAAAAGAGCCTATAGAGATTGATACAGAAGGAAAAGGAGGATTAAATGAAGGTGGAAGGGAAAGAAGTTACAATGATGAGGATAGAAAAGAAAATAAGATACATAGGACATGGTATGGGAGATAAGGAAAAGCTGTAAAGAAGGAGGATTTAACAAAATTAAATGATGGTTGTAAAGATAAGAAATAAAGGTTAGAAATGTGGAAGAGGAAAGGAGTCATGCAAAGAGGGAAGGAGAGAGTAGGTGCGAGAAATCCAAAAAAATCCAGTAAGCAGAAAAGGAGGAGAAACAGCGAAAGTGGGTTCTGCGGGCGCAACCATATCTGGCAGCATTCAGCCCAATCATGCATCTGGTGTCATCCTCACAATAGAAGATTTAGCTATGAAAATAGTATCAAGGAAAGCATGGGGATGGGGCTGATGGCACCAAAGACAGATGCAAAAGCTTTGCTCAATAGTTTAATACAGTGTTAATGGAGGAGAAAGTTGGGTAGTTGGAATTGGAAGTTACAGAATGTGCTCCAACACAACGTGAGGCAGCTGGAAAGGAATCATTATAAGCATCTGTATTTCCAGAATTTGTACGTAATCCCAATGTAAAAAGGGAGGGACACATTCTCCTATATTTATTTTGCAGCGTGACTCCAGAAGACAGGAAAGGTGGAAACAAAGAAAATAACCCTGGTAAAACATTAGGAATAAAATCAGCTAGCCACTCTTTGAAAAATATCTTAATAGAATTCAGAACAATCCATCATATGAATGAACATTCTGAAAAACTCATGACCTCACTCTTTGTCATTACGTAGCTTTGCTAAGTAAATTAAGTATGTAAACAATAACCTAACATTAGTTCTTTAACTTCAGGCAAGGGCTCAAACCATCCGTGAAAACTTAGATCCAATTCGGTAGATAAAGGATTGATTGATCAGGGGTATTAAAATCCAGTGATATATCTGCTCAAAGAACAACTCAACTTTGTAAATTCAGAAACAAGTATAAGCAAATAGCCAGAAAATTTTAAGAACAACAAAACAAAATCAACTACACATCTGAATCAAGGCTTACAGCAAAATGATTGCAGATTTATAGCATTAGCTGCAAAAGTAAAATTTAATAGGAAAGTGACTTGCTGGAAAGATAAGAAACCATTGCATCTGCATCAGAGCAAATTATACTGTTACATCAGTGCAATAAGATAATATATACAAACAAGATGACCAATGCTGTATAGCCACAGCTGAACTAATGTCATTTGGATATGTTGCAGCGGGTGTGAGGCCACCTGGAAAGCGAATCTTGTAGCAATTCAACTTCAAACTTTTTTTTTGTTTTTATTCCAATTCAATCCAATCAAGTCCCATTCAGAGTCCCAACAAGTTGAGACATTCCCAATCCAAGCTGACAAGACAGGGCTCTCACCTCCTGTCTTGGGCTTGATCTACATGATCCAAGCTGATTGGAGTAGGCAGAGCTCCTCCTCCAAGGCTTGATCTCATTTGCATCTTAGCCAAAAGGCCGAGATGCCACTTTAAAAAATTGCTTCAAATGAAGCTGAAATGTAACCTAATGACTTCAACCAAGTGCAACATTTAGATACTACCCTTGATCTTAGCCAAAAGGCAGAGGCATCTGCTTTTAAAGCTGCTGCACATCATTAAAACCTGGAAAATTTAAGAGCTGAACAGCAGCCTCATTCACCAGCAGTGCAGACTAAGGCCGCGATTCTCCCATTGTGGTCTGCAACTTTCCTGGCAGGTCGCGGTGGCCTTGAACAAGGATTTGCGCAAGCGCCGGCAATGCATGTGTATCTCCCAGAGCCGGTGAACTGTCGCCGGTCAGTCCACGCTGAAAACCAGCAGGAAGGCAGGTCAGTCATTTAAATCTTTTCTGCATGTACTTTAAATATGTATATTTGTTCATTATCGGGACCTCTCCAGCCCCAATTGAATCTCCCACCCTGCCAGGAATATTTCATTCCGGCAGGGTTCAGACTAGCTCCCCATGTTCAGGCAACTAGTGGGAGACCCCGCTGGAATGAAGGAGGGGGGTGGTGCCCCCTCCACATGGGCATCCTGGTAGTGCCAACCTGTGCCCCCAGCACTACCCAATGGGCAAAGTGCCTATGCCTTGGGGGGCACCTTGGCACTGCCCATCAAGCATCGGGCACTGCCAAGAGGGTGGGCCTATTGTGGGCGGGACCTAGGTACGATTGGTGGGGGTGAGGATTCCTGGCTGCCACTCTGCATTGGGATCAGTCTGGGATGGCAGTGATTGAGGCAGGCGGGTGAGGGGGAAATCGCCACTGCTAGAGGGTGGGGTGGGGCCAATACGAACATGCAGAGCTCCAGAACTGTCAAACTCCAGCACGAATCAGCTCTGCCCCCCTCCCCGCCGACCCCCAGGTTTTTAATGATTGTCACGACTGGGACCTCTTCAGTGGATACAGTGCAGAGATTCAGGTGAGAAGCTGAACTGAGAGTCAGGATTTAGAACAGTTTTCTTGCCAATTCAACATTTTTGGAAGAATCGCCCCCTAAAATTCAGGATTAGGTGTACAGCCATTAACTAAAATGGCCATATAGGTATTGCTACAAAAGCAGGTCATACCACGAGTATTCCACAGTCATTAATTAACGTCCTGACTCCCCAACGCCTTCCAACCATTTACGAGGAACAAGTTAGTATGTTCTGAAACATTCGTCACTTGCCTCAATGACTGCAGCGCCACAACACTCGAGAAGTTCAGCAGCCAATTTGATTCACTCCATCCAACACTGGTGCACTGCAGCTACATCTAAAACACGTGCTACAACAACTCACCAAGGGTTCTTTGGTAGCACTTTCCAAATCCATGACCTCTATACAGGCAAATGCAGCAGGCACACTGGGAAAACTATCAGCTGCAAGTCCCCTCCAAGTCATGCAAGATCCTAACTTGAAAAGATATCACTGTTCCTTCATCATCCCTGAATAAAATCCTGGAACTCCTTCCCTAACAGAACTTTAGGAGTACCTTTACCACACAGACTACAGTGGTTCGAGAAGATGACTCACCACGAGCCCAAGAGCAAATTACGGATAGCCAATTAATGCTGGTCTGGCCAGGGATATTCACATCCAGTGAATACATGTTTTTAAAAGCCAGCAATATTAGAAAAGATACCCAAGCATCTTCATACAATAATTGCCCTTGAAATTGTTTACTACGAGAAACAGTTACCTAAAAGAGTTACATTTTCTGTCATATTCAAAAACTTACATGAATGCTTAATTACAAGACACTGCAGAACCAAAAATGCAACTCAACTACACTGAACTGACATGAAATAAAACCAAAGAGATGCCCTTGTAATTTCCATCCAAGTTTGTTTGATCTCCTACCACAACCTCAACAGAAATAGCTTAGACAGCCATTTTTATTGGGGAGAAAACAGGATGAGACTATTGAGTTGGACAATCAACCATGATTATGATGAATGGCGGAGCAGGTTTGAAGGGCCTAATGGCCTCCTCCTATTCCTATCTTCTACGTTTCTAATCTATTAATGCCATTTCTCTGGGATTTCTGCCAAATTTGTGTCTCAGATTTTTTGCAAGCAGCTGTAGTTTTATTCCAAATACAATTTATTTACTTAATTATTCAACTCTTTCTTAGGTTTTGTGTTAACATCATATTTTTCAAAAAAAAAATTCTTTATCCAAGATGACAGAATCTTGGGGAAAACCAGGAGGAAGTTTTATCCTCTAGTTTGTTTAACATGTGAAATGCCAAAAACAGGAATCATTTCTATGCTGCCTTATTTTAAGGTACTTACGCTTCAGGAAGCCAATTCAATTGACAGAAAAGCAAAATTTGAAATAGAAACAGAAAATGTTGGAAACGTTCATAACTTTCTGGTGAAAGGTCATCAACCTGAAATATGAGCACTATTTTTCTCTCCACGGTTGCTGCCAGGTCTGCTGAGTTTTTCCAGCTTTTCTGTTTTAATTTTTTTAATTCATTTCTGAGACATGGGGGTCACTGGCTGGCCAGCATTTAATGCTCATCCCCAGATGCCCTTGAGAAGGTGGTGGTGAGCTGCCTTCTTGAATTGCTGCAGTCCACATGCTATGGGTTGACCCACAATGCCATTAGGGAGGGAATTCTAGGACTTTGATCCAGTGACTGTGAAGGAATAGTGATATATTTCCAAATCAGGATGGTGAGTGGCTTGGAGGGGAACATGGTGTTCCCATCTTTCTGCTGCCCTTGTCCTTCTAGATGGAAGTAGTCATGGGTTTGAAAGGTGCTGTCTAATGATCTTTGATGAATTGTTGCAATGCATCTTGTAGATAGTACACACTGCTACTGCAGAGTGTTGGTGGTGAAAGGAGTGGATGTTTGTGAATGTGGTGCTAATCAAGCAGGCTACTTTGTCCTAGATGATGTCAAGTTTCTAGAGGTGTTGTTGGAGCTGCGCCCATCCAGACAAGCAGGGAGTATTGTATCACACTCCTGAGTTGTGTCTTGTAGATGGTGAACAGGCTGTAGATCCACTTTCATCTTGTGAAAATTCAGACTAATGTTTCATGTAGAAATTTGTCTCCACTGCACTAGTAATTCATACTGCTTTAGCAATCAGAGGTTTATAATATACATTCCTATTATATGGTGACTGCAACTAGCACAAAAATAATCTGTCTTCTTCTGAACATAAAGTGAAGAAATAGGAGCACAGACAACATTTTTTAAAACTAAGAAGTGCACAAGTGCTGTGCTAGCTGCAACTGCACTCCAGCCAACTCAAAGAAAACTAAATCCTCTGAGCTATTCTCACTGAAAGATAAATACATACACAGACACACACACACAAGCTTGTGCTTTCATGACATGCAAAAATGTACTTTTGGGACCGGCATGAATGAAAATCTAGTACAATATAACAGGCATGTTATACAAGTTGCTATAAAACTGAACAGAAGTTGCGGTAAAGATGATTAAGAATCAGTTTTGCGGTATTCATCATCATGAATTGTTATCTAAAGCCTATATCTGTAATGTGAAAAAATCTTCATGGATGCTCCTCTTAATTCAGTTATCAATAAATACACAGAAAGCTGGAGTAACTATGCCTTCAACTTCCTCTCCATCTTCCCAGGAATGTGGCAAATCGCCATGTCACCTTAAACTGAATATTTTTACACTGTTTTTGGGGTTGTACTCTTTTTTGATATTGTAGGCACGTCTTCAATGACAGAGCAGAATAGCAGAATTAATATTTTAAAGATCAAAATGTGGAAATATAACAGACTTTACAACAGTAACAGGGTGATATAATACCTCAACTTACTATGTTTATTCGACTCAAAGCTGTTCCATGTTCCGCAATTCCAAAAGCATTGTGTATCCAGAGTCTGACTCAAGCTTGATGAATAGCATCTTTCCTTTCCATTTTGCACTTGGCAGCTCTCTGGCCTTGAACTGACACAAGTAACTTCAAACTTTAACATTGGTTATTTTGCTTGTTTCTATTTCACATCTACATAACCCTATTCTCTTGTTTCAACTTCTCACAGTGTTTCTTAAACGATTTTAATTTCATGCATTCTGGCTCTGCCCATCATTTCACATTATTACTTCAGTAACTTCTCCCATTTTCCATTTAAGTGCTCGATAATTCATTCGATTTCCTTCTACTCACACAGTGAAGATTTCCCCCCATCTTTCCTCGCAGTCATTTTTTTTAAACAATGCTGTCCATCTGTATTTTTTTTTCTTGTTCTGATGAAGGGTTTCATCTACCTGCAAATGTTGACTTTCTGGTCTCTACCGAATGTCTCCAGAGTTTTCAGTTTCATTTCAGATTTGCAACCTTTCACCTGGCTGTTTCAGCTGACCAGTTACCCTTTTCTAATTCCCAGTGGTGATGACCAGAGGTTCACAATCACAAAAACCCTTTACATGTTTATTATAATATGTTAATTTCTTGTCATAAATAAAACTTATTTCCCTGTTTAATCAGGCGTGATTCTGTGTATTCCAATATTGTCATTCTTTAGGGATAAACTGAAAAGATATAAATATCTGGGAACATGCCTCCAAAGCATAGTATGTTCAAGTGCTCTCAAAGAGTCTAAAAAAATTGTTTAATATTTCAAGTTATCATTTCAGTATCAAGTACACAGACTGTTCATCCCCAAAGCCTAAGACATTTGTATTATTTCATATAACCTTCCAGACGCTTTGACATATTTCATATTTGGGTAATCTATTACATAACCTCTTTCACTATGTGGAGACAAAACTGGGTGTGCAGTAAATGGAATAAAAGCCATCTTCATCTGCTATACCATGGCAGTTTATAGAAGGAAAACAATATATCACTTATCTGTCATTGTGAAACATCTAACAATACACTCATCACAAAAGGAGTACTTTGCACATTTCTAGTGACTTCAGGAATCTTATGGCAGCAACTAACAATCACGGCTCTTCTAAAGCTGTACAAAATTGCCCAAAATAGTAGCAAATTCATCAATCAAACCGTCAGTTGGCACTCAGAAGTGAAAGCAAAAAGAAAATGACCTTTCCAAAATGTTTGCTTTATTTCATCTTTTTGCACCAAAAAGACCATACCACAGAAATCAAAGAAATCTGTTTAATGTGGGATGGAAATATAGTACAAGCTTCTTGCACTATAACCTCTTCGACAATAAAGTAACTCTCACATAAATTCAGATGGAAGCTTATTCAGTGGATGAGATGTCTTTAAAAAGTGATCACTATCAATTGCTTATTTTTGCTCCAAAAGGAATAGGACAGGAAAAAAAAATCTTAGAGTGAAATGCAGCCAGAAAATAGATGAAGGTAGAAATAACGTTCACCACATGAAGAATAAACATGACAGTCATAATTATTTATTATAGTACGAAACATTTTGGGACTGTATTCCACTGTCAAGAATCTAATTCTGCAGAAACATGCACATTAGTAAGATTTCAATAATACCTTTAACATGAGAAAAATCTCAAGACGTCAGTGGTATAAACAGAACAAAATAAACACTACCAAGCCAAAAATAAATATTTGCTTGGTCAGTGGTTCTTTTAAAGCTGTGACTTACGGAGGAATCGGATGTGGAGAGCACAGCTGAAGCCATGGCTACTAATGATCAGGTAAAGGAAACCGGGTGTGTACAAGAGGCTAGAATTGAAGCACAGCATGATTCTGAGAGGGCTGAGAATCTCAAACAAGATAGGGAGCTTGATAAGGAGGAAATTTAAACACATGGGAAAGAGTTGGCTGCATCTACAGTAATGAGGAGAGTTTTGAGGGAGTGGAAGTGGGGAAGCCAATGTGGGGCAAAACAGAGAAGTCCCAGTCAGAAGAGGTTTTCTTAAGAGATAAGGGCAGGGAGCACTCCTGTTGCTCCAGTCACACAAGGAGTTCTCTTTAGGCTGCAGCTGACAGCTCCTGCCTCCAATTCACTGCTTGATTTCCTGACCCTTAGGAAACTTAAATCAGTTTCTACTACACAGTGGGAGCTTGATTTCAACCTTGGCAGGCAGGGTGCCAACACCACAAAGCCCACCTATGCCTCAAATCTCACCACCAGGAAAACAACATGGGATGCGTGTGTTGGGGACACATTCCCTGCATTTCTAACCCCCTCCCCGGGTCACATGTCTTGGGAGAATTGCCAGTTTATATGTTGCATTTCTATATAATTCCATGTAAAAGTGCATGCTTGCACATGTCACAAACCAGTTAGCTTCAGTAAATTGAGAGTACAAAGACTTTGATGAGTTTTTCATTTTTTCTCTAATATCACTATTTGATTTTGAATTTTTTTTTAAAGCCTAGCAGCATCCAAGAAATTGCCTTGAAAGTACCACATTCATCATGGATAGAATCCAAAACAATGGAAAACTTCACAAATGAAATGAAGCAAACCTGACAAACTTTTCCCTTCCATATCTAACTCCACCAAATTAAACACCACTTTGCAAAAATCTAATGCAAGAAACCAAATGCAGATGTAAAAATATGCTGACGTTAGAATCCATTAAACCAAGAGGAATAAATTTTAGAGAGGATTACCGTTTTCCTTTACTGGGTCAGACAACAGGCAGGGAGACTGGTCTTTTGAAATATAACCAGTGCTATAAATTCTCCAACTTCCCACAAACATAACCCATAAAGAAAAAAAATTAGCAGAATGGTGACTTGATACAATTTCTGTTAAAAAAATGAAAGAAAGTAAACAATCATCATCATTAGTGAGCCAAAACCATCAGTATTAAAGATGAAGAGGTGCCGTTGCTGGCAGTGAAACAGCCAGACATCATGATATTAAATTAATATACTGGATTTGGCATGATGAAAGAATGCCGTGTGACTAAGGATCAGTCTAGCAGCAAAAATGCTTCCCAGTGGAAAAAAACAGGATACAAGTCACTTTTTCTTTCTCAAAGCGTCCAATTTTTTTTATCATCTCCATTCTTGTGGAATATATCTGACATATCAGAAAAATGCTTTGTAAGAATTTTGAAAGAAAAGAGCATGGCAAATATACTCACTTAAAATTACAAAAATTAATAAATCTTAAAACATTGGTTTAAAAACGTCCGCAATTTAAAATGCAGCATTTCAGAAAAAAGCAATTTTCACCCTAATTCAGTGTCAAACTAATGTACTAAAGATGCAGTCCCAACACACAAACATCACAACACTGAAGCCATCATGCAGAGAAAGTAAAATGTGCGATTGGCCATTGGAAATGTTATTTTGTGGTTTTCCAAATTAAAATTATTTTTTGACCAATTTTCTCTGACTGTACTTAATGTTTTTGGTGTCCATTTTTTCCACCCAGGTTTTGAGCTTTGAAAAGGATCGGAGGTTTCAAAATTGAGTGAATCAATCAAAGAAATACTTCTGATCTGATACTTACACCAGCTAATCCAGACTACAAATGTCCCCAACATAGATGTGCGCGCTCAGATCAATTGCTTATTCCCTGGGACTGATGTTGATTTCTGGCTTACTAAGATAATTAAGAGTAATTGTAATAAAATGGGAATTGCTTGGAAGGTTTTGATCCAAACAATTCTTTTGAATGAAGGATTCTCTTGACCAAGGGATTAATGTGAGATATGGAGTGGGAGCGGAGGTAAGCACAATAGCTAAGGGGTTCGCTTTTTCCAGCCTCCCATTTCTATAGTCAAGGGTATCAAGTTCAAACTATACTCACGTCACATGGACTGCAATCAGGTCAAGTGATTTCTTTGCTTATCCATTCTGATTGTAAACAATGGAGGAAACCACAGGAATCTCTTACATGTTGTCTTGCATTATTTAACATTACAGCAAGTGTCTTTCAAGAATATTTGTGAGACCAATGTGAGAACTTGTTGATCTGTGTAGTTTTAAAGAGCACAGCATCTGGGGTTGCAATTATCTCAGCAGTCATTTCCTTCACAGTTTGTTTTGTATGCTTTTCTCATAACTATAATGCCAAAACTAAACTACATCAGATAGTTTTCAACATCCATATTGGTTATGATTTCTCCAGGCTCACTGCAAGACACAACAATGTAAATAGTCAAACGGCTGAACACATTGCTGAGGACCACTAAGCTATCAGGACTTTTCCTGTGTGTTGACGCTTTTCACTTTGTAAATTAACTCTTAAGATTGCAGGATCTATTAGTTCACTTTCGATAAGGTTAGTAAATGGCTGATACCAAGGGCAGAATCTAAGGGCAGAGTCTTGCCATCAGAGGGAAGTTTGGCAGGCATGGTAACTTTTGACAAGAGGCCAAAAGTCAGTTCCCCAACGGTGGGATAAACTTTTAGATTAAGTTCTTGAGACTTTGAAGGTGTATTAGGTGCCCCAACAAACAACGTTAGTGTTACAGTGACCACAAAGGACATGGGGGAACCATTAACGCATCTCCCCATGGGCTTTGTGGAATACATGTTTCCCTACTGAACAAGTGGGAGCTTGTCCAATGAGAACGTGGAGCTTAAAATCCACATTCTCAGCCGGACCGAGATATTGTAGACCTGGAGCACTGTTTTGAGTTATTGCAAGCCACAGATGCGGCCCTTCACTTTATTTCAATAAAGCACCACGGTACTGCTATCAGAAGATTCCAGTCTCTTTGTCTTTCAGAGAAAACCTTTTTGCAAACAATAATTTTGCCATGTTTCAAAGTCCTGAGATTGGTAAAAGACTTCTGAAACAAATAGAAAACAGTGACATTAAGAAATATAAACTGAAATCACAGCTTGCTGAGTGTAGCCAGAATCTCCTTTCACCCAATCTGCTTCCAATCTATTAGGATACTGTGACGATACTTTGTCTTTAAGAAATGTATTTGTGTCATGTTTCTTGTGAGGGAGCTGTTTTATACTTCAGCTCTGACTATGGGGCTGATTCTACAACCGGCAACCCATCTGCTGAGCACACAGAAGAATAATTGCTTCTAAGCCCTGGGGAGTGTGCAGAGGTGGTTTACCAGGATGCTGCCCGGTATGGAAGGGCTGGGTTATGAGGAACGATTGGGTAAATTGGGGCTGTTTTCCTTAGAAAGACGGAGATTGAGGGGGGATCTAATAGAGGTGTATAAGATAATGAAGGGTATAGCTAGAGTAAACAGTGGCAGGCTTTTTCCTAGATTGGAGACAAATATCATGAGGGGCCACGGGCTTAACGTGAGGGGGAAGAGGTATAATTTGGATGCTAGAGGGAGGTTTTTCACACAGAGGGTCGTGGGGATATGGAATGCACTGCCAAGTAAGGTGGTGGAGGCAGGCACGCTGGACTTGTTTAAGGTTTACTTAAATAGACACGAGTGAAATAGGGATGGAGGGTTATAGGAGACTGTTTTAAATAAGGATCAGAGCCTCGGGACGTTCCTGGAAATCAACTGTTACACGTGTTGATGTTTTTCTCTTTTACTCCGCAGGTGCGTCAGTCCACCTTGTTGTCTAACGAGGGGCATACACACAATGGGTCGTGCGTGGGCTGCTCTTGGATGTTTCGAGAGTAGCCTAGTACTTTGCGTCGTTTGTGTATGCTTAAAACTGGACCAGCAGATGGGCACCACGACAGGTCAATGACTATCACTGTTTGCTGTGCAGATACATGGATTTGGGCTAGTGTCTGTGGGAGTTTGCGCATTCTCCCTGTGGTTGCGTGGGTTTCCTCCCACACCCCAAAGATGTGCTCTTAGGCTGATTGGTGTAACAAATTGTCCCTAAATTATTCTCCCCTTAATCTGGTTTCCAATGTGGGTGCCATAAGCATAGACATGGGTCAAGGGTGGAGGAGGAAAAACACATTGTTAAGATGGAGGCACGGGCTCGTTGGGCCGAAGAGCCTGTTTCCTGTGCTGTGTTGTTCTTTGTAATTATTGAGGTGTTTGTTTTAATCTGAGTTCATGGGTTTTTGTTAGCCTTAGGGATGTCTCCTGGGCAAGGCAGGGTGAGGGGGGGGGCGGGGGGGGGGGTGTTGGTTTGCTGGTTACTGGTGGTGAGGTATGGGGGTTGGGCATGGCTGGTGGAGGAGACCCAATGCAGGCCAAGAATTGGACCTCTTGCATACAGCATTTAAATTCACGTTTAAAAATGATGAATCAGAAAAAAATAGAGAAGATGAAAAATGGAACCTGCAGAAACATCTGCTTCCTGACTGTTTTATTTAACACTTACTTTGATTAATTATTTGCACAAAACATTGGAACAAAACAGTAAGGTAATGCTAAATGAGATTTTTGAGTACTAAGATGCTATGCACCAAAGTAAGTCTTCAACAACAGTGGAACAAGACAGCCATTCAAAATATACTAATTCCCCACTCTCATAACTAAAATAAATTGTAGTCCCCAGCTATTAAGCAAAAGGGATTTCTTAACCATCAAACAGTTAGGCACGTTCCAAATCTAATGATTCATACAAAATGCAACACAGTCTTATCAACATGTCATAGTAAAAACCCTAAGTGCCAGTACTGCAGAGCAGATTTCCTTTCATGGCACATTGTAAATACTGGGAACCAAAAAATTTGATTACTACGTATGTAATTCCTCATTAAAACACAGTGATGTGGTGACATTCTCTCTATTTTGGCTAAAATAAAACTTGCATTTCAAAACAAAGCCAACAGTAACATCTAGGTTACTGAAAATCTGAAAAATCATTTAAATATATAGCAGACTTTCCCAAGTAGCAGGCTACTGATCAACAATTAGCAGCATGATAAGTAACCACAGTACACGTCCTAACAAACAATGCTAGAAGTTAATATAACACGCTCTTCATATACATACAATGAGTAATATTTCCACATGTACAGAAAATCAATGGCTACATTGAAGCTCACAAAAGCACCTGTAATATTAGCTACCCCAAATTCGAAACAATTTTCTCAGAATCTACCTGATTTAATGTGCCACTTGCATACAATTACACCCTCAAAGTTATGGATCGGGTAATACTGATGTTTTTATTATTTTGCATACATCTCAAGCTATGGATAGCAACAGATCCATGTGCTCTGATCTAGGATTCTTCCACAATGTGAACAGCTACTTTAAAATGCCCAGACCCACAAAACCCAAAACGAATAAGAAAAAACAATTGCAAATAAAATTGTCTGGCTTGGAGTGCTGAATTGCTAGGGCTTTGGGGCTGAGTATAAAAGGTCATCTTGTCTTTTCCAAAGTACTCAAACAAAATCAATTTTTCCATGCCCAAACGCTTGGTAGAAGTCAAATGAAGCTGCACTTTTTTTTTAACATTTAAACCACACACAATATTTCAAACAATTTACAGCACAGAAATAGGTCTTTCGGACCTACAGATCCATTTCTGTTAACGGGGTGCAAGGTTGTATAGGATGGTTATGTTCTGGTAAAATATAGTAGTAGAGATATATGTCATCTCCAACTAGTTCTGTCCAATGTTAGGCCGATGTGACCCGGCTGCCATGGGGACTGGCCCAAGTCGAATTCTATTGAAATTCAATTGCCAGCTTTCACAAAATATATATATAGAAAACAGAGTGTACAGGGCACACAGATGACAGACAGAGGTGTCATCATACACCAGTCACTGAAGGTAAACATGCAGGTGCAGCAGGTAGTAAAAAAGGCAAATGGTGTGTTGGCCTCCACACCAAGAGGATTCAAGTACAGGAGCAAGATGTCTTGTTGCAATTACAGGGCCTTGGTGAGACTACATCTGGAATATTGTGTGCAGTCTTGGTCTCCTTATCTTTGGAAGGATGTTTGTGCTCTAAAAGAAGCGCAGAGAAGGGTTACCAGACTGATTCCTGGGGTTGGCAGGACTGATGTATGAAGAGAGATTGAGTCAGTTAGGATTGTATTGGCTGGAGTTCAGTCGAATGAGGGGGGAAAACTCAGTCACCTTTCAAATTCTAAGAGGACTAGATGGTGGATTCAAAAAGTGTCCCCCAAATGGTGGGGGTGTCCAGAACCAGGGGTCATAGTCTGAGGATACAGGGATGACCGTCTAGGACAAGAAACAAGGAGAAATCTTTCCGCCCACAGAGTAATCAACCTGTGGAATAGTTGAGGGCAAAATATTGAACGTTTTCAAGCAGTTAGATATAGCACTTGAGGTGAAGGGAATCAAAGGTTATGGGGGGGGGGGGGGGGGGGGCGGTGGTGGAGTGGAGTGGGAGAAGGCAGGATCAAGCAATTGAGTTGAATGATCAGCCATGATCATCGTGAATGGCAGAGCAGGTTTGAAGGGCTGAATGGCCTCCTCATGCTCCTATTTTCTAAGTTTCTTTGATATCTTGCTGTCACATGTCCACCTGTGTCCTCAATTCATTGGCTTTATTTATTATGCTCCTTGCAATTACAGATAAACCTTTTAATACTAACAAATTTCTTTGCTGTATGATTTTTAATCTTGCTGCATCTGTCTTTCAGAATCACTCACTAATTCTCCATCTCCTGTTTTCTGCTCTGAAATTATCCTGACGTTCCCATCCCCTTGCCAGTTTAATTTAACCCTCGCCCCCCACTCAACACCGCCTCCCCCCCCCGACCCTCCCACCAACAGCACTAGCAAATCTCCCTGCGAGGCTATCTGTCCCAGTCCTGTTCAGGTGTGGACCATCCAGATTGTAAAGGTCTATCCCAATACCTCGGAAATCTGATGCCCTCCCTCCTACAACAGCTTTCCAGGCATGTATTTAAACACACAATTCCCCTGTTTCTATATTCACTTGCACATGTGACCAGGAGTCATCCTGAGATTACTGCTTCAGAGGTCCTGTTTTTCAATCTCCTTACTAGCTCCCTAACGTCTGCTTTCAAGACCTCATCCCCTTTCCTACCTAAGGCCATTATGAACCCCTGACTGATCACTCTTACCCAAAAGTGTGTCCTATAGCTGCTCCATGACATCTTTTACCCTGGCACCAGGGAGGCAACATACCATCCTAGAGTCACAGCTACTGCCACAGCAGTGTCTGTCCGTTCCCATAGCAAATCTCCTACGACTACTGCTTCTCCCCTCTTCTTTCTTCCCTCGCGTACAGCAGAGCCGCCTGTGGTGCACAAACCTAGCCGTCATTGTACTCCTTCAAGGAGCCAACTAGTATCGAAAACGGAAAACCAATTGGTGAGCAGCATCACTTTTTAATCTAATTCCATCAAAATATTCTGATGCACAGATGCTTGTCTAACTTAATTTTAAATGTGTCCATTCTATTCACTTCAACAGCCCCTTGTGGTAACCAGTTTCAAATTTTAATTACTCTAATTTCACATCTATAACAAAAGTTGACTCCATAAATGTGTTAACACAGATCTATGCTGCCAGTCTGCAAATCAACGGTAAGCAAATCCCTCAAGATTTGGTTGAAACATCAGTGAATTTCAACTTCATTTCTTCGCTAACATAATAGTCCACATATTAAAATGCATTAAAAACTATTCCAAGGAATGGCCACAATGTCAATTCACAGCCAATAGCACTTTGTATTTACAGCTTGGCTGCATCAGGCTCTTGCACGCATGGAGAGCTTCATTTCTAGACATTAACTTTTAAATGTCGTATGAGATATCTCGTAAGGCAAGAGTTTTCTAAAAATATTTATACAAGTTTATCGAAGTGCCCAAATCATCCATCACGTGCTGAGTATGTCTGCTCAAATTCTTCAGCTAGCCTGATAATGGCCTGGATTTTGTGGTCAGTAGCCAACAATTGGCTGTAATGTACTTAGGCTTGCCCACAGAATCTTTTGTCAACCTTTGGACTGGAAGTTGTAATTATTAGAAATCTAAAACAGTACATGCTATAGTGGATCTGGGACCTGGATGAGCTGGGGTGAACAATGAAACGTTACCTTGAACAAATCTGATTAAAGAATCCTTTAATGAGACATGCAGAGTCCAAATCAGCAAGTACAAGTTAGAGCATTTAATTCAGTACAAAATGATGTAAATAAAATGAAATAAGCAGAAAAACAAAAAAAAGGTTAGAGACAAAAGGCAGAAGGAAAATAAAAATAAAAGTTTTACATTAACTTTTAAATCTCCAACAATCATGCTAGCTTCTGTGTTTAACTTAGCAGCATATGCCAGAGGCGGCACATGCAGTCAGGGAGCTGTTAGCTTATTCAACAATATTCATTATTGCAATGTAACAAAGAAGTCACCATGTCAGAATTTGAAACCACTTAGCTGGAATCATACTTTTGATTTGTATGTAAGCTAGAATATCAGCACTGCAAAATAGGGAGATTAAACATGAAATGCCACTAAAAGCATCATCTGTATTTAGTTAAAGATAGAGGACTTGAAAAACTTTGAAAGTTTTATATTTGGTGAATCCACACTCCTGATGAGAAAGGGAAAATATACTGAGCCTACCCCCATCAGTAAGAGCACAATTTGCATTTGACTTGTCCATCCACACAACTAAAGTTCCAGACTGACTACTGAATGCATGTACATAGCTATAAAATATAAATACTGCTTCTCCTGAAATCTAGGAACCAAATCAACAGTTTAAAGTCCATTTCCCCAAACTGCATGCAAATTCAAAATAAGGTTTTAGACATCTTTTATGAAGGTTGCATTCATGCATCACATTGCTGGAAGAAAACTATTCCCTTTGCCCCCACACAGCATGATCCGCAGTGGAAGTGTTCCAATTTCATGATAGGTTTTAAAATACAACTTGTTGAAGAGGATGCACATGTTTGTGCCGCCACATGAAGTGCTTTCCAAATTTATGATAATACGTTTGCAAATGTCAATTTCAAAGCTGTTGAGAAAGCAAGTCAGATTATTTCCTTCAGCATTTATAACTGTTGGGCATTTTTAGCAAAAAAGGCAAAACCCTGTTTGCAATCAGAAACTCAGCAGGCAGACACAGATGTTAGCTTTACAACTTGATTAAGAAATTGCCTATGCCACATTAAGTTATTTTATTTAGTGGTTCTTAACTGCAAAATTAGTGACCTCCAAGAACAAAGCATTATGTGCAGCTTACAGGACAACCTATGTTTATAAGGTAACGTGCAGCCAGTTAGATTAGAATAATAATCAACGTCTACATAATTCGCAATAAAGTCAAGGTTAATACGCTACAGCAAGAGACAAAGCTTACATTACTGCCATGTGAAAACACTTTAAATGGAACTATGATCTTAGCACAAAACAAACAGAGAATGTTGATATGCTGCAGCGACAAAGTATGCCACCCTGCCACAGGAAAACAATTAATATTGAATTACAATCTTACCAGAGAGACAAATAGGAGAACAAACAAGTACCATCACATGACCAGTGCAGTTTATCATCACCAATATAGTGAAAAATATTCTTCAGAATGGATGTAATATGCATACTCAAAAAAGTCTATGTCAATTCACCGCTTCGTTTTAAAAAAAAGAATGTTCCAATATAATAAACTCAGAAAAAACTATTCAGTTCTTCAAGTCCACTCACTGAACAAACCTTGCAGTTCACCATAGGATGGAGTTTACGCCAACTATTTAACCTCCTAAGGGAACTAAAGGAAATACCTCAATGGAAAGTAAACCTTGGAAAATTTCTCCCTAACCTCAAGATTAGATTTCAAACTTCCGGTTTCACTCTCCACTTGAGGAGAATTTTAGGGTACCTTAAACTTTCATAAAAACAACCATTGTGATACAAAAATACATAAATAGAAAGACAAGCGAAATTTTAAATCACATTTTGTGCAGCATACTTGACATTCCCCTCCATCAAAACAAAATCATGACACTAGAACTGAATGCCTGTCACAACACTTCACACCATTGAAACTATAGTTGAAGATGCCCCAAGATTGTTGGCCTACTGCCCCACAAGATCTCCAACATCAGACAGGATCAGCTGGTGACACAGCAAATTACCCCAAGCAACTATTATACCATACAACTATAAGCCCACTAACTCCCACAACCACCTTGATTATACTTCTTCCTGTCCATATTCCATTCACCAAGTTTTTACATTACCATCTCTTCTGTTCTAACAATGCAACTCCCATACCAGCACTTCCAATAGGTATTTTTTTTTACCTTAACCAATCTGAGAATCACAATAAGATTCCCCTTGTTCTGACCTTCACCACCACCATTCTCTACAATCAATCTTCTGTTAATTCTGCTACCACCTGCAGAATGTTCCATTAAACACTTTTCCTTCTCACCTCCCAACATGCCAAAGGGACATCCCACTCACTACACCCAGCTACATCCTTCAATCATTCTCAACATTCCCTCCTTTTCTGACAAAGATTCAGGGGATGCAAAACCTGTCTTTCATTTTCTCACTTCTCACTGTCCAGAGCCCCAAACAGAACTTCTAGGTGAAAGCAATTTACTGGTACATATTTCAAATGCAGTACACTATATTCCCTGCTCACAATGTTGTCTCCTTTATATTGGGAAGACCAAATGCAGATTGGGTGACAGCTTTGCAGGATATCTCCATTTAAACTGTGAGCTTGACTCTGAACTTCCAGTCCCATGCCAATTTAACTCTCTGCACGTTTTGAGTGCGCAGTAGGGCAAACCCAGGGAGCGTGGGCTGCAGCACGAGAGGAATGAATTGAAAGCAACCACAGTCACTGCATGATAAATTACAAATAACTACATCTCAGATGGCACTAACACACAGTAATGATAAGAGAATTCATATCGCTTATTAAGGCTCCAAAGAGTCTAGAGGAGCCATCGTACCTCTGAAAAGATAATCAACTATCAGGGAGATGGGATAATTAACACACCATCGAAATCAGTTTGACAAACACAATGCTTTGATATTGTAAATAGGTAGGCAGGGTATGTCCAAAAACTGATTAAAGTTAAAGTACACAGAACAATGTATCCATAACAATGTGATCAAAAAAGGAACTGTAACCAATTCAAAGTAACAATCTGATGACCTAATCAAATTGTAGCACTTTGTAATGTAAAAGGATATATAAGGTCACCTTACTACCGGAAGGACGTGGAGACTCTGGAGAGGGTGCAGAGGTGGTTTACCAGGATGTTGCCTGGCATGGAAGGTCTGAGTTACGAGGTAAGGTTGGAGAAACTGGGACTTTTCTCCTTGGAAAGACAGAGATTAAGGGGAGACATGATAGAGGTATATAAGATACTGAAGGGAATAGATAGAGTCAATAGTGATAGGCTGCTCCCTAGATTGGGTACAATTACGAGAGGTCATGATCTAAGGGTGAGGGGGGAGAAGTATAATTTGGATATGAGAGGAAGGTTCTTCACGCAGAGGGTCATGGGGGTATGGGACGCACTACCGAGTAGGGTGGTGGAGGCAGGCACGTTGGACTTGTTTAAGGTTTACTTAGATAGACACATGAGCGAAACAAGGATGGAGGGTTATATAAGGGGGTATTAAATAGGGTCAGAGCCTCGGGAGACACCGGAAATGCAGACTTACATGTTAACGTTTTTGTCTTTTTATTCCACAGGTGGAGGTCCACCTTCTTGTCAAACAAGGGGCATGCACACGGGGGGTCGTGCGTGGGCTGCTCTTGGAGGTTCCGGGAGCGGCCTAGTACTTCGTGTCGGTGTGTGTGCTTGATCCTGGACTGGTAGACGGGCGCCACGACAGCTCAGTGACTAGCACTGCTAGCTGTGCAGATACATGGATTTGGGCAATTCTCCCTGTGGTTGCGTGGGTTTCCTCCGGGCGCTCCGGTTTCCTCCCACACCCCAAAGATGTGCTCTTAGGCTGATTGGTATACCAAATTGACACTATTCTCCCCTGAATCTGGCTAAGTTAGGGGTTCCACTCGCATACACGCAGGGCAGGGTAGGTGTAGGAGGATGCGGCGGCGCGGGCTTGTTGGGCCGAAGGGCCTGTTTCCCATGCTGGGTTGTTCTTTGTTCTCTTTGTTCTTTGTTCTAAGAATAAGTGAGACCCAATGATTAGTAGAGTAGCTCAGAAGTAAGCTGGAGTTACAGCCACAAGTTCTGCTCTCCCTCACGCATGTTGAATAAAGCCTTTTCGTTGGGGTTTTATAAGGTCTCTGAAGACTCAGTTTGTTCATTCCTTCTAACACAAAGCATTGGTCATCCTGGATTTGTTCCACCTTTTCTGGTCAGGATGTGGAGATGCCAGCATTGGACTGGAGTAAGCACAGAAGTCTCACAATAAGAAGCCAAATAAACCTGTTGGACTTTAATCTAGTGTTGAAAGACTCCTTACCACCCTCTTTGTGGTCAGGACATACCTGGACAATATTCCATTTTGTCAGGTATATGATGGTATTGCGGCTGTACTGGAACAGCCTGGCTAGAGTCACAACTAAATCTGAAGCATAAGTCAACACCTGAAATGGTGTCAGAGCCCATATAGAATTCGTTGCATTCAATTTTGATATCACATGGAGTGAAGTGAATTGATTAAAGACTGGTACGTGCGACACTTGGGCCGTCAGAAGACTGCTGAGATAGATCATTCAATTGGTATTTTTGGTTGACGGTGGTTCTAAATGCTTCAACCTTGTCCTCTGCACTCACTCTGAGAATGGGGATTCTCATGAAATCAAATTTTTTACCTAGTTATTTAATTGTCTACCACCATTCACAACTGAATGCGGCTGGACTGCAGAGTTTAATGTGATCTCTTGGTTGTGGAATCTGTTTAGAATTATAGCATACAGCACAGAAGGATATGTCTGCGATGGCAGGAAAGAAACTCATCTAGTGGCACTCCCCTGCCTTTAAACCATAGCGCTGCATTTATTTCCTTCAGAGATAATGATCCAATTCCCCTCAGAGTGCCATGATTGAATCTTCCTCCACCACACGCTCAGGCAGCGCACTGTCCTAACCACTCTACATAAAAAAGATTTTGCTCATGTTGACATTCTTTTTTTTGCTAATTAGTTTAATTATGTGTCCTCTGGTTCTTGATCGTTGCATCAATGGGAACAGTTTCTCCATATTTATTCTGCACAGACACCTCAGAATTTTGAATAATTCTATCAAATCGCCTACCGATTCTTTCTGCTCTAGGCAGAACAGTTCCATCTCCTCCAATCTACTCACATAAACAAATTTCCTTATCATTGAGTATTGCGAATTTTTTTTTTTACAGTCTCCTTATTCACTTCAGGTCCTTTCTAAAGTGCAATATCCAGAACTGGATACAATATTCCAGCTGAGGGTGAACCAGCAATTCATACACATTTATCATAACTTATTTGCTTTTGTACTCTAAGCCCAGGATCCAGTAGTAGTACTGAGGACTTGTGCTTCAGATCTACTTGCACCCTTGACCAAGCTGTTCCAGTACAATTACAACACTGGCATCTACTCAGTAATGTGGAAAATTGCCGAAGTATGTCAAAAAAACTGGACAAATCCAAACCAGTCAGTTACCACCCCATCAGTCTACTCAGTGGCGTAGCCAGGTTCGAAGGTTAGGGAGAGAGAGCACGTAAAAAAGATGCCACGAAATAAAAATGACTGCCCTCTCATTACTATTCCCCCAATCCCCGCCTGCCCTGTCTAGGTCATGCTCCACAGTGACGTCAATACAGCCTGGTGTCATCACGTTGCATGCAAAACAACTGTTCTTTTCTCAGTAATTTATTTTCTTACCTCTAAAAAAAAATTATTTTTGAAAAGGCGCCACTTCTGAAAAACGGCGACTGCTGAATCCTGATGTTCATCCATAGACCGGACCATCCCACTGACAGAGCGGGGCTGAGGAGCTGTGTTCAGATTGGCAGAGCTTGTGGACACGCCGTGCTATGATTGGTGAACTCAGCTCTCAGTCAGCACTAAGTGAGGTCCCATGTACCGGTTTGGCGGAGCAGAGGGTGACGTATAGTCCTAGGATTGGCTTATCGAGCTGTCAGTCGGAGGGGGGTTGGGTGTAGGCGGGAGTTAGTGAGTGAGGAGCCGTGCTCCAGATTGGTTTATCGAGCTGTTAGTCAGGGAGTTGAGTGTCGGTCTTCACCATAAGCCACTATATATAAGCACAAAATATACAATTAAAGAAAAAAATCAATAATCACAGGTAGGCTGTAATTAATGCCCATCCGTGCACAAAGTTCAAAAGGCGTTCAAAATCCCCTCGTGTGGACACTTGCAGACAATAGGAAGGGCGATGAACATTTCGCTCTGACACTATAATCTCAGGAATGTTACAAGATAGTTAATTTCAACAGAGAAATGGGACATTTCAACGTCATAACTTCTGGCTCAACTTTGTGACAGAATTAAAAGAAACAGTGTAATTAACAAACAAGTACTGATGTGTTTATCCACTCACCTCACTGCACTTTACATGAGTATTTCTGCCAGCTTCTAGGTTACGTACATATTCCCAATACAGGTTCCAGCCTCCCCATAAACTTGTCAGTCAGTGGGTGAGAAGCCGTGCTCCCAATTGGTTTATCGAGATGTCAGTCAGGAGGTTGTGCATGGACGGGAGGTAGTGGGTGAGGAGCCATGCTCCCAATTAGTTTATCAAGATGTCAATCGGGGGTTGTGTGTGGCCAGGAGTTAGAGAGTATAAAGGGTGCCGCTTCTGAAAAATGTGCTCGGGGGGAGCTCCTTCCTCAAACAATTAGAAATGGGGGTGCAGGGGAGCGGTCGCTCCCCCTGCACCCTCCCTAGCTACGCCACTGAGTCTACTATCAAAAACAAGCCAAGTTATCAACAGCAGTTAAATCAGAATCAACCTGCTCACAGACGCTCAGTTTGGGTTGTTGTACCAGTAGTATTCACCTCTTGACCTCATTACAGTCTTATTCCAAACATGAAAAAAAGTGCTGATTTCAAGAAGTGATAAAGTGACTGCCCTTTACATCAAGTTTGCATTTGACTGAGTAGGACATCAAGGGGACACAGCAAAACTGAAGTGAACAGGAATCAGGGGAAAATTCTTCACTGATTAAAGTCATACTTATCACAAAGGAAGATGGTTGTAATTGTTTTGGCTAAGATCAAGCGTAGTATCGACATGCTGCAGTTGGTTGAAGTCATTAGGTTACATTTCAGCTTCATTTGAAGCAATTTTTTTAAAACGGCATCTCGGCCTTTTGGCTAAGATGCAAATAAGATCAAGCCTTCGAGGAGGAGCTATACCTACTCCAATCAGCTTGGATCATGTAGATTAAACTCGAGACAGGTGGTGAGAGCCCTGTCTTGTCAGTTTGGATTGGGAATGTCCCAATTTGTTGGGACTCTGAATTGGATTTAATTTGATTGGATTGGATTGGAATAAAGTTTTAAAAAAAAATTTTTTTTAAATGGTTGTGATTGTTGGAGATCAATTGTCTCAGTTCCAAGACATCACTGCAGGGGTTCCGCAGGGTAATATCCAAGGTCCAACCATCTTCAGCGACTTCATTAATTACTTTCCCTCCAGCAAGAGTTCAAAGGGAGGGATGTTCACTGATGACTGCATAATGTTTAGCGCCATTTGAAACTCCCCAGGTACTAAAGCAACCAGCGCCCTTTGCAGAAAGGCCTAAACAACATTTAGGCTTCTGCTGATAAGTAACATTTGTGCCACATGAGCACCAGGCAAAAATGATCTCCAATAAGAGAGAATCCAACCGTCTCTCCTGGACATTTAATGACATTATCATTACTGAATCCCTCATTGCCAACAGCTCAGGGACTACTATTGGCTAGAAACTGAACTGCGCCAGCTAGTTAAACACTTTTAATTCCAAGAGGAGGTCAGAGACTGGAGATTCTACATAGACTAACTCATTTCCTGACTCCCCAAGCCTGTCCACCATTTACAAGTGTTATGGAATATTCTCCACTCACCTGGATGATGAGTGCAACTCCAACAACTGAAAAAGCTCTATACAATCCACGTTAAAATAGCCTCATTTGATTGGCACATCCATTCACCCACCCTGAACATTCATTCTCTGCACCAGTGATACACAGTGGCAACAGTGTGCACGATCTACAACATGTACTGCAACAATAGGTTCCTTGAGCAGCATTTTCCAAAACCGGCAACCTCCACCACACAGAAGGACAAGGACAGCAGATGCATGGAAATTCCACCACCTGCATCTACTCACTATTCTGATTTAAAACTATATTGCCATTCCTTCACTATTGCTGGGACAAAATATTGGTACTCCAGCACTAGCAGCACCATATGGATTGTAAGGGTTCAAGAAGGTGATTCACCAGCTCATTCTCAAGCAACTAGAAATGGGAATTATAAATGCTGACCTAGCCAGTGAGACCAACATCTCAGGAAAGAATTTTAAAAAATGCTTTATTATGCAGTCTGTCTCAATCACCTTTAGTGATCTGCTTACATATACCCCAGGTCTACTCCTGCAAACTCTTTAAAATTGTACTCTTATGTTTGAATGCCTTTCCAAACTCTTCCTCACAAAATAATCACCTCACACTTTTTTGCATTAAATTTTGTCTGCCACTTGTCCACCCATTCCACCATTTGGTGGAATCTTGCATTCTTTTGAAGCTTAACATAAGCCTCCTCAAAGTTCACAACACTTCCAAGCTGCACGTTTTGGAAGTATCTGTAAACACCAAAATGTGTATAGCGTGCTGCTTCTGCTATTTAACGCGCACGTACTCCTGTGTTGTAGCTCCACAAGATTAACACCTCATTTTTGGTTGTGTTTGATGTTGATTCCGGTACGCCTTCCGTCAATCCTCTCTGAAGCAGAATGGATCCTCTAGTTTAATGATAATAGTATAGACGAAGGATATGACGGATCATGAGATTAGAGATTGTGGTGGAATATAATTGGGCAAGGAGAACAGATCTCCTTCTCCAAAGGATGCTCATGAACCAAACAACATCCAGAATGCAACTACTAGCTCCAGACGACTGCAGCTCCGACAACAAGAAGCCTGACCATTTCCATGTTAAAACAGTCCAGTTAACCATCCACTAGCTTAAAAATCTTCTCCATCCAATGTCTGTGACAAGTGGCTGCAGTATATACTAACTACAGAATGTACTGCAGTAGACTGCCACAGCTTCTTCAGTGGTACTTCTTAAACTCTTGGCCTTCAAGATCACACATCAAGTTGACATAGACATATATCCACATTCCTTCATGATCACTGGGTCAAATCTCTCTTACTCCTGATCAAACAGTATTGTGGGAAAATCTTCACCACACAGATTAGTGATTCAGGAAGGCAGCCCAGCACCACCAAGGGATGCTTATAATGGACTAAAGTGCAGCTTTGTCAGCGATGTCAAAATCCTGATACTTCATTTCTTTAGCAAAATCCTATACAGTTATGTATGAAAGATCCTTTCCATTCTGAAAATGAATCTTCCCAAGCAACAAATGTGTGCTTGTGGATGTTCAGTAAATGAATATATTCCAGACTAAAATCAATAGACTTTGGGATACAATGGGAGTCAAGCGATATAAGAATAGGGTGGAAAGTAAAGTTGATGCAGACATTCAGTAATGACCTTCTTGAATGGCAGAGCAGACTTGAGGGTTCTGCTCTTATTTCCTATGTGTCATTCCTTTCAAAGTTAAAGTGTGCCAAATAATTTTTTTCCGAGCAATGTTGAGCTATCAACAGCTGGGAAATGTTACAATTGAGATTAATGATTTAAAAAAAAAAGCCAGACTGATTGCAAAATCATTTCAACATATGAAGTTGTGTTTATTTTACAGAGCAAGATTTATCAAAATACTTTTTGACCTAAAACAGTAATTCACAATAAGTACACTTGACAGAACAAACAGTACTATAAGACTGGTACCAATTAAAGAACGTTGGACAGTTTTGTGGCAGTAAGCACACAAGGTTGTTGCCAAATCAATCATACTTCCTTTTGGCTTTATTGAATTTAACTTGCTCCCAGCATAGTCACACAATTAATTGAGACCTGTAATTATCATACTTAAGCCTTTCAAAGAGTAGAAAAGGGGGTCCTTCATCCACGTAAATGGTTTTCTCAATCCGGTCCTTATCCATGTTACTAAGCAGTAAAATGATTGTTCACCAACTCAGGTCAGAAAATGGCACAACTTACTATTTTAATGAATTTTAAAAGTTTACTTTTCAAGATAGGAAATAAAACTGATAGAGACCAAAACACTTGAAATCTGAATTAACAGCAGAAACTGATGGCAAACTGCATTTGTGGATGGAGAAAGTAACTGTAGCGGAGACAACAGGTGAGCATAATTACAGCACATGGGTAAGTCTAGCTAAATTCTTGAAGATGGCAAGAGCCAAGTGATAGAATAGAAAGTGCACTGCTGCAGGAATTAATCAAAATGGAGAGTTTCATAATGTGCAACATATGAAAAATGCTTGTCAGGCATAACATTAGAAAAGGGACTAAAGGCCGATCAAAAACTAATTAGAAAAACCATTAACATTTAGTGAAGCATACTAACACTTTCTTACAATTGATAGTACAAAAATAAAGCAGAAGTCAGCAACCTTTTGAGCCTGCTCTGCCATTCAATACAACTTTACACCTTCTGCTTCAACTCCAATTCCCCACCCATCCCCCATGAGCTTTGATTCCCTGAGATGCCAAAAGTCTGTCTACTTTTGCCTATTTCCATATCCTCTGGGTTCAAGAGTTCCATAAATTCACAACTCTTTAAATTTCTCATTGCGTCAGTTCTAAATGACCAGTCCCCTTCTTGAGGCTGTGCTCCATGTTCAACACTTCCCAACTATGGGAAGCAGCCTCTCAGAATCTACCTCAGCAGGCCCTTTTTCTGTTCACCGCTCATTGTTCTAAACTCCAGAGACCATTTTTTCTCCTTATTCTTTAATGGGATATGGGTGCCATTGGCAAGGCCGCATTGGTTCCTCATTCTAAATTTCCCTTGAACTGCCTTGTTAGGGGAGTTAAGAGTCAAGCATATTGTTGTGTGTCTGGAGTCACAGGTAAGGACAGCAGATTTCCTTCCCTAAAGGACGCAGTGAACCAGATGGGTTTTTCAACAATGATTTTATGGTCACTATTACTGTCACTAGAATTTTAATTCCAGATTTATACTGAATTCAATTTCTAGCAGCTGTTGCTCATTCATCCCATGAATGAATAAAAATAATTAAATAAAAAATAGGTACTATAATAAAACCTTTCAAAAATGCAATCACATGCCACTTTGCAGACAGCAAGTAAAAGGCTGACTACAGCCAATGGATAAAATGAAGGGTTTCAGGTAATGTGGGGATAAGTGCTGTGTGAAAAAGAAATTGGATCAAGGTAGACAAATAATTACCTTCACATTTCCATTGCAAATTACACATTAAGGGTTTGTGTGTGTGTGTGTGTGTGTGTGTTGGTCGTTGCCAGGCAAAATGTTTACATTAGCAAACAGCTTTCATATTAAATCTAAACACTGGAATTTATACAGGAATAAAAATTGACCAGAAATACATAATTCAAATGTTTAATATTTTGTACACAGAGCAAAAACTTCAGTTAGAGAACAAAGAAAGTTCCAGAAACTAATCAACCAAAGGCTCACAATCAGCATGCAAGATTAGCAAAACTGTATCCATTGGATAGTTAGACAAATTGAAGACCATGGGGTAAGAGGAGAAATTGGCAAAGGGAATGGAGAACAGAAGTGTGGGGAATAGTGACTTTTTGGACTGGAAGGGAGGTGCATATCGCAGTCTCCACAGGCTCAAAACTATAGGACCACTGATGTTTTTGACACGATTACTTTCAAAATACTGGCATACAATAATGTGACAAAAATGATCAAAATTCTTGAAGAACTTAATTTCACTCTTCAACAACCTCATAAAAACAGTGGGAGAGAGGCAGACAGAGCCTGAGAACAGTGCCAAATTTTCCTTTTTAAAACCAAATTCCCATAAATTTACCTCAAAACTTACAATGAAAATTCTGGACTTATGCAGCAAATGTTTATGACATTCATGACACCTCATAAAAAAATAAACTTAACTGAATCATATCGCACTGCAATCATCTAAATGGGATTGCTATCAAAATTATTGCCAGGCGCTACTTCAAAACAAGAAAATAAATAGCAACAGTCAGGAAAGCAAAATAATGTGGATGCTGGAAATCTGAAATAGAAAAAGATGCTGAAAATACTCAGCAGGTCAGACAGAATCTGTGCAATGAGACAAGAGTTAACCTTGCAGGTCAAAGTGACCTTTCATCAGAACTGAAGATGGACAAAAATGTACGAGTTTTTGAGTCAGAGGAACCACGAAGAAAAATGGGAAGCTGTTCTGTGATAGGGTGGAGACCAGGAGAGATGAAATATTATAAGATTTTACGATGCAACAGCCAAAGAGAGTGGTAAAGGGTATAGCAGAGGAACAAACGTTGTGTGGAAATGAGGCATTAATGGCTACCATCTGAATACAGCATGACAGAAAGGAAGAAACAAAACCAAGTCAGCAAAAAAATACAAAAAAAATGAAAAACACAGAGCAAGATAAAGGCAGAGGTTAAGATCAAAAGATGTTGAATTTGATGTTACATTCAAAAGGCTATAAAAGTGACAAGTCAAAACTTGAGCTGCTACTTCTCAAGTTTGCATTGAGCTTCATTGGAATGCTGCAACCATGGATAGAAAGATCAGCATGGGAACCAAGTGGAAAACTAAAACGACAAGCACCCAGAAGTTCAGGGTCATGCTTGCAGACTGTACGGGGAGTTTCTGCAAAGCAATCACAAGTCTGCGTTTGGTCTCTGCAATACAGTGTGAACAGTAAGTTCAGCTTATTAAATTGAAAACAGGTCAAATAAATCACTGCTTCATTTGAAACAGCCTTGTACCATGAGAAGGGAGGTGGAGAAAGAACAAATATTGCATCTCCTGTGCTTAAATGGAAAGCTATTGAAGGAAAGTGGTGTTAGGAGTGACTGAGGAGTGGGTCAGAGTTTACTGGGGGGCATGGTCCCTTTGGAATGCTGAAAGGGAAGGGCGGGGTAAGATATATTTAATGGTTGCATTGTGCAGGAGCTGGCAGAAATGGCAGAGGATGACCCATTGAGTACAGAGGCTGGTGACATGAAACATTAACTCTTTCAGGTGACATGGTGACACAGTAGTTAGCACTGCTGCCTCATGGCGCCAGGGACCAAGTTCGATACCCAGCTTGGGTCACTGTCTGTGTGGAGTTTGCACTTTCTCCCTATGTCTGCGTGGGTTTCTCCAGGTGCTCCGGTTTTCTCCCACAGTCCAAAGATATGGGGACTGGCTATTAAATTGACCCTTAGTGTCAGAGAGACTACCAGCTAGGGTAACTGCAGACTTGATGGCCAAATGGCCTCTTTCTGCACTCCTATGATTCTGTCCACAGATTCTGCACAACCTAATACGTATTTCCAGCATTTTTTGGGTTTATTTTAGGAACAGTTGGGAATTCACTTCTACTTCTTAGCTAATCTTGATAACAGTTATTACATTCCAGGACAGCAAATATGACAACCAGTCACAAGACTCCACATTACCCTATATCTTGTCAGTCTCCTTGAGACATATCCCTGTCGTTTTTCAGGGTTATCAGTTACAACCTCTCAGGAAAATAATGTGATCAGAGTATATGTTTTAACTGCCTTCTAATAAGCTTTACTAATTGCACTGAAGTTAATTCTTGCATGTCACATACACATTGGTGTCCATCTTTAATGAAAGCTAGAGTGTAAATGAAACATCGCAAAGAGAATATTTCTCTGATGTGTACAACATTATCTCTATCTCTAGAATAACAGAATCTTACAATGCAGAAGGTTGTCATTCGGCTCATCGACCACAATCTGCACCAACCACAATCCCACCTTGGCCCTATCCCCTAAACCCCATACATTTAGAACATAAGAAACAGGAGCAGGAATAGGCCATCTAGCCCCTCGAGCCTGCCCCAGCATTCAACAATATCATGGCTGATCTGAAGTGGCTCAGTTCCACCTTCCCACTTTCTCCCCATAACCCTTAATTCCCTTGTCTATCAGAAACCTATCTACCCGTGACTTAAACATGTTCAGCGCGGTAGCCTCCACCACTTCAATGAGCAGATAATTCCAGAGACTCACCACCTTTTGAGTGAAGAAGTTCCTCCTCAACTCCGTTCTAAACTGCCCCCCTCCCTTATTTTGAGGCTGTGCCCTCTATTTCTGCTATCCTTTCTAAGCGAGAAGAATCTCTCTACCTCTACCCTTTCTAGCCCCTCATTATCTTGTAAGTCTCTATAAGATTTCCCCCCCCCCACTCAGCCTTCTAAACTCCATCAAGTACAGACCCAGTCTATTCAATCTCTCCTCACAGGCTAACCCCCTCACCTCCAGTATCAGCCTGGTGAACCTCCTTTGCATTCTCTCCAAGGCTAATATATCCCTTCGCAAATGCGGCGACCAAAACTGCACACAGAACTCCAGCTGCGGCCTCACCAGTACCCTGTACAGTTACAGCAAGACCTCCTTGCTTTTATATTCTATCCCCCTCGCTATAAAGGCCAACATTCCATTCGCCTTCTTGATCACCTGCTGCACCTGCAAACTGGGTTTTTGCGATTCATGCACAAGGACCCCCAGGTCCCTCTGCACCGCAGCATGCTGCAGCTTTTCGCCTTTTAAATAATAATCCCTACTATTATTTCTACCAAAGTGGATAACCTCACATTTGCTAACATTATACTCCATCTGTCAGGTCCTCACCCACTCACTCAGCCTATCCAGATCTCTCTGCAGACTTTCCGCGCCTTCCACGCAATTTGCTTTTCCACTCATCTTCGTGTCGTCAGCAAATTTCGTTACCCTACGCTCAGCCCCCTCCTCCAGATCGTCTATGTAAATGGTAAACAGTTGAGGCCCCAGCACCAATCCCTGTGACACTCCACTAGTCACCAACTGCCAACCAGAATAGCACCCATTGATTCCAACTCTCTGCTTCCTACTGGACAACCAATCCTCTATCCACGCTAACACCTCACCCCCAACTCCATGCAGCCTAACCTTTTGTGAGGCACCTTATCAAATGCCTTCTGGCAATCTAAAAACACCACATCCACCGGTTCCCCCTCTGTTATCATAGCTAATCCCCCTGACACCAAGGAGCAATTTGGCATGGCCAATTCACCTAACTCGCACATCTTTGGGCAGTGGAAGGAAACTGGAGCACCTGGATGAAACCCATGCAGATATGGGGGGAATGTACAAACTCTGCACAGACAGTGACCCAAGCTGGAAATCAAACCCAGGTGCCTGGTGCTGCAAAACTAACCACTGTGCCACCCCAGTTCTAACAAAGGAGAAAACAATCTTAAAGTCCTTTACTCCGACATCCAGCTGAGGTCAATTTTAAACTCAACCCCTAAAATCTCTCCAGTACTGAAAACAATACTCATAAGTATCAATGATATAAAACCTCCAAAGTGAAACCATGATTGACTTGTACTTCTTTCAGTTTAGTATATAGTATTCGTCACTCATTGTACCAGTCTTCTTGACAAAAAAACCAAAACACATGATTGAGCAATTGCTTCGAGAAACATCCCCCTTTCAGTCCACAAGAATGACAGAGCTTTTTAATTCTCTGCCCCACTCACTCTGGCCTCACTAACATTTGCTGCTTGTGTTGATTCAACACAGCTCAACCAAAGCTCAAGGCATATTTTGATTAGGAACTTCGCCTTTTGAAATTATTCCCATTTTTTCAGGCAGTTGACCATAGATCACAGAATCCCTTCAGTGCAGAAGGAGGCCATTTGGCCCATCAAGTCTACACCGACCACAATGAGGTTAAGGCTACACCTAGGCCTTAACCTCATAACCACATCTACTTACTCTGCTAATCCCCCTGACTAAGGGGCAATTTAGCATGGCCAATCCACCTAATTCACACATCTTTGGACTGTGAGAGGAAACCAAAGCACCCAGAGGGAACCCACGCAGACAGGGGGAGAGTGTGCAAACTCCACACAGTCACCTAAACTGGGAATCAAACCAGGGTCTCTAGCACTGTGAGGCCGTAGTACTAACCACTGTGCCGTCGTGCCGCCCTAGTTGTTGGTAACGATTCTAATATTGCCACTTACAGCTCTTCTAGATTAATAAGTTGTTTGTTTCGTGATTTCATTATCACCCCTTTCAGCATAACAGCATCATTTCATTGGTCATTTCATCTCACCTGCTTCCCATCCTATCACAGACATTTCATTTTATAATTTCCTGTCCTTCCTCTATCCTTGCCTGTAACCTATTACATTGCTAATGTTTTCCAGTTCAGATATCATCAACCCAAAATGATGACACTGTTTCTTTTGCCACAATTGCTGTTTGACCTGTTGCATATTTCTAGCATTAATATGACTCTAATATGACTAATATGACTTCTAATATGACTCAGATTTGGAGTAAAACACACAATTTCCAAATATGCAGTTGACAGAAAACCATGGTAGAGAGTGAGGACGATAGTAATAGACTCTAAGAGGTCATAGAATGGTGGAATGGGTGGAGACATGGCAGATAAAATTGTATTGTACAAGAATAAACAATAAAAGCCCTAGGGAACAATTTCAACTGGAAAGAAAAATCTTGGAGGTGTTTGTGGACAGAATCTTTGTAAGTGGCAGGACTGTTAAAAAGCATGTTGAATCCTGGGCAATTACCCTGGCAGATCTGTGTCTCCACATAAGCATATAAAAATGTCAATTCCAGATATTTTGTTTGTTCCCTTGTTAAAATGTAGACGCTGTCTTCCAGTGGTTGCGGCCCCATTGCATGGCTTCTATTTGTTTTTACTTGCAATGCAAGGGAATGAACAACGATATGGCAGGATGTTAGGAACTCCAGAGGACCAGAAGGAATCTGGGCTGCATGTCCATTAGTCCCTGAAGACAGAAGGACAGGTTGTTAGGTGTTTAAGAAGGCATATGGGACACTTGCCTTTATTAGCTGAGGCACAGAATATGAAGAACAGATAACGAAAGAGCTGTATGAAAAGCCCATTGGCCACAGTTGGAGTACTGGTTGATTTTGATTTGATTTATTACTGTCACATGTATTCATATACAATGAAAAGTATTGTTTCTCGCATGCTATACAGACAAAGCATACCATACATAGAGAAAGACAAGAGAGGGTGCAGAAAAGTCTGATGGCAGCAGGGAAAAAGCTGTTCTTGAGTCAGGTGGTATGTGACTTGGACTTTTGTATCTTTTTCCCAATGGAAAAAGGTGGAAGACACAATGTCCGGGGTGTGAGGGGTCTTTGTTTATGCTGGCTGCTTTGCTAAGGCAGTGGGAAGTGTAGACAGAGTCAATGGATGGGAGGCTGGTTTACGTGATGGGCTGGGCTTCATTCATGAACCTTTGTAGTTTTGTGCAGTCTTTGATAGAGCAGGAGCCATACCAAGCTGCAATACAACCCGAAAGAATGTCTTCTACGTGCATCTTTAAAAGTTGGTGAGAGTCATAACAGACATGCAAAATTTCCTTAGTCTTCCGAGTAGAGGCATTGGTAGGCTTTCTTAATTGTAGCGTGGAGGGACAGATTGTTGGTGACCTGGACACCTAGAATCATGATGCTCTTGGCCATTTCCACTTCATTCCCACGATGCTTCCTGAAATCAATGACAATCTCTTTCATTTTGTTGACATTGAGGGAGAGATTATTGTTGTTTCACCGGATTCTCTCTTTCCTATACTCCGTCTCATCCTTGTTTGAGATCCAATCCATTATGGTGGTGTCATCAACAAACTTGAAAATTGAATTGGAGGGGAACTTGGCCACACAATCATAGGTATATAAGGAGTATAGCAAGGGATTGAGGACACAGCCTTGTGGGGCACCGGTGTTGAGGATGACTGTGGAAGTGGTGTTGTTGCCTATACTTATTGATTGCGGTCTGCGGGCTAGGAAGTCGAGGATCCAGTTGCAGAGAGAGGCGCAAAGCCCCAGGCCACAAAGTTTGGTGGTGAGTTTTGTCGGAATAATGGTGTTGAAGGCTGAGCTGTAGTCAACAAATTGGAGTCTGACGCAACTGTCTTTGTTATCCAGGTGTTCCAGCTATTCCACTACAGGAAGGATTTGATTACACTAGAAAGGGTGCAGAGGAGATTCACCAGGATATTACCTGGGCTAGAATGTTTCAGCTATAAAGTGAGGCTAGTTAGGCTGGGGTTGTTTTCCTTAGAGCAAAGAAGGCTGCACGGTGACCTGATTGCAGTGTACAAAATTATGAGGGACATTGAGAGGGTAGATAGAAAATAACTTTAACTTTTCCCTTAGTAGAGAGGTCAATGAACAGGCGAATAGATTTAAGGTTAGGGATAGGACATTTAGAGTGGATTTGAAGAATAATTTTTTCATCAAGAGAATGGGGGGAAATCAGAAATTCACTGTCTGAAAAGATAAAAGAAGCGGGCACCCTCACAACACTTCAGAAGCATTTAAATGAGCACTTGAAATGCTATAGCATACTGGCTTCAACTGCTGGTAAATGGGATTAGAATAAGTAGGCGATTGATGGCCAACATAGACACAATGGACTAAAGAGCCTTTCACTTGCTGTAAAACTCTATGGCTTCCACCCTTCATGCTCAAGCAGCCCTCATCCACGGAAACAGGTGAAGTTTACTAAGGAGACAACAGTGCAGGAAGTCCCACCACACTGCTACTCTGCCCAAAAATGTAAATCCCACACACATTGAAATGGGGAGAAATTTTCACCAGATTGCTGACCTCTGCACAATTAATCAAATGAGTGAAATCAGTAAACCACTTAAGTACTAAAGAGGGTTGAACTGATTCACAGACTTGCTCCTGCAAATGGAAGATAAACAGAAATAATGAAAGTTGCCAAACTACAAATTCTGGGAACCCACAATGAGTCAGCCATTTGAAAGCTTAATTCCTTGTTGCAGAACTGGCCAATTGTGAATTCCAATACGGTTATGACAAGAATTTCATTTGATCAAGTACAAGATCCTTCTGAATAACAGTTTAGCCATGATAATGATGAGGTGGGGGATAACAGCAGAGAAAAAGTTTGTTCATATCTCCACTAAGTATTTAAAAGACATTACCTGGAATATACAGTACAAAAACAATCAATGTAGTCCATCCAGTCTGAGATAATACCTCTTGTACTAATGCATGATTACAGGACGAAGGTCATTTTGCTATTCATGATTAAGCAGCAAAATCTTGCTGTTTAGTCCAGTATAATCCTTAGAATTTTAACCTACCCCTCAAACAAAACCACTTTAATGGGATCACATTTTTACCATGGCAGCAAAAAAAAACTTCCAATTCTATGGACTTTATATCGTAAAATGTACAAAATCTGGAGTTAAGGTTCTCCAGCTTTTACATTTATCAAGATTCCCAGTTATAATCTTAATCCCACGTAGAGGGTTTTAAAAAGCAGTCATGCAGCTTCTTTTGAAAATAAGCTTCAGCAGGTCAACTACTGCAAGTAAATTATAGTAAAAATTGAGGGAAATGCAGAAAATACTAACTACAGACCAAGTGTCACATGATGATGTAGCTAAAGTGCCACATGGTCAAAGCACAGGAGTTCTTCCCAGAACATAGGCGGAGTAGAAGAATGTAACAGCTGCTCAGAATAATAAATAAACTATTGTTGTTATAAGTTCCTGGAAACTAGCATTTCTACAATTTCCACTATCTCTGTGGACATAAAAAAAAGACTGACTAGATATATTTGTTAACTCTGTTGATTAATTATTGTAATTAATCTACTTCGAACCATTTGCAGCAAACTCTACCCTTGTTTCAAAAACTATCAAGTTTTCAAGCATAGACAATGAACCCTTTTGGGAAAGAGCCTGGATGGTTCAAGGAATCTGTAGCCCGAGCATAACCCAGTTTTGCAACCTATTGTGCAGGGACCAATTCTGATTATGTGTAGTGGAATCTAGAGAACAGTAAGTATTCCATATTTGAAGCAGATAATTACAATTATTTAAGCCTTGTTTCATTTTGTTGAAAAAATTAAATCTGCCCAGTTTATTCTTAATCTGCATCCCAAAAGGCAGTGACCAGTTTCAGTTTGAATTCCAAAACAAGATGGAAATAATTTGTACAGGAGACCATTACTGACTATTGAGCAGAGAAAACTAGCCATCATTCTGACTGAGAAGGGAATTAATCTACTGTTTGCAACTGGCCCATCCCTATATATTGCATTGTTAAAAACACACAAATATAGATCAGATTCAAAATAGCTGACAATTTAAAAAGAGGGCCAAACACAAGTCAAACTCATGCTCAACACACAACTACACAAAGTGTGTCCAGCCAAATTTCCGTTGCATGCGGAGGTCTTACTCTACTTCACTGCAAATAAATTCTAGACTGTGAAAAATGCTTGGTATTAAGTAATGGCTTCAATCAGGCCAGAGGTTGACCTATTGGAGTATGAACTCCCTGATTAAGGATCCAATTGATAGGCCAGAGAGTTTTGCCTTGTACTTAACCAGGAGTGTCAGTTCCTCTGACACCCCCAAGGTAGACTGCTAATTGATAGCACTCTGTGTACTGCTGTTAGAGTTGTTAATAAAGAGATTTTGGTAAAGGGACTTTTGTCTCCGCAGTCTTATTATATACTGGCACAAATTAAGGCTAATGGGTACGATCATATGGCCATTACAGAGATGTGGTTGAAGGACATTGAAACCGAGAACCAAGTACTCAGGTGTGAAATTTTTCATAAGGGCAGGCGGGAAGGCAAGGATGGAGTGATAAGCTTTATTAGTATGAGATGGAATAAGTATGATAGAAAGAAATGATCTTAGAACAGAAGATGCAGAATCCATATGGGTAGAGGTAATAAATATCAAGGGGAAGAAGACGACACTGGTGGGAATAGTCTATAGGGCCCCTAACAGTAGCTGTAGGGTGGATAATAAATCAGGAGATAATAGGGGCATGCTTTAAAAAAAAAAGCAGTACTTTAATCATGTGTGATTTCAATCTTCTTGTAGATTAGGAAAATTAAATTGCCAGAGATAGCAATGCGGAAGAATTCAGAAAGTGTATTCGGAACAGTTTCCATGAACAATATTCGTTGACCCATCAAGGAAATCAAGCTATTTTGAATCTGGCATGTGGACTGAAGCAGGTTTACTAACAATCTCAGAATACAAGATCCCTGAAACAGTGAACATAGTAGAAATTAGCATTAAATTTGAAAGTGAAAAAGTTGGATCAGAAACAAACTTAAATAAGGGTAATTAAATTTACTTGGGTCAGAAATAACTGTGCTAAACTTAAATAAGGGTAATTACAAAGGAATAAGGCAGATTTGCCTGGAGTGGATGGGGAAAGGAGTTTAGCAGGAAAGATGGCTGATCAGCAATGGCAGACATTTATGAAAATAGCTCATGACTCACAACAAAGATAGATTCCAGAGAGGAAGAGGATCCTAGAAAGGGAATAAATCAATCATGGTGAGCCAAGGAAGTTAAGGATAGTATTAAACTGAAAAAAAAACATACAATGTGGCAAAGATTAGTCATAAGCCAGAGGATTTGGAAATTTTAAAAACCAAAGAAAAACCAGAATGATAATGAGGATATATATTCAGAGTATTAAGGTCAGCAATGCACTACCTGAAAGGATGGCGGAAACAGATTTGGAGAAAATTGCAAAACGCAATTGCACATAACTGAAGTGGACTAATTTGCAGAATTACGGGGAAGAGTGTGTAAGGGACTAAACTAGACAACACCTTCAAAAGAGCCAGTATGCACACAGCTGTTTGAATGGTCTTGCTTTGCACTGTAAGATTCTATGGCAGTATTGGTAGACGTGATCACCACACAATCATTGAGTAAAGCTCCATCTTCACAAGGCAAACACTCCATAATGTTCTGCGGCACTACTGCCAAACTAAATGGGATGGACTTAGAACTGATCTCTCCACTCAAAGTTGGTCATTAGTAGCAGCAGAATTGTATTCAACTAATGTGAATGATCCATCTCAGTCTTCTCCCGAGATCCTCATCATCACAGATTTCTGTCTTCAGCCAACTGGATTCACTTCATATAACATCAAGAAACTGCCAAAGGCATTGCATGTTGTAAAGGTTACAAACCTTGACAGCACTCCTGCTGTAGTGCTGAAGATCGTGCTTCAAAAATAGCTGTGCTTCTAGCCAACCTGTTCCAGTACAATTGCAACACTGTCATCAACTGACATTGTAGAGAATTGCCCATGTATGCTCTACCCACAGAGATGAATACAAACCCAATCTGACCAAATATGCCCCCATCAGTCTACTTTCACTTATCAGCAAAGTATTGGAAGATGTCAATAATACTGTTATCAAAATGTAGTTATCCAGCAACAATCTGCTCACAAATGCTCAATTTAGATTTATCACACATGGTTCTTGACTTCTTTGCAGCATTGGTCCACATATGGATCAAGAGCTGAATTCCAGAGGTAAACTGAACATGACTACCCTTGCAGCATTTGACCAGGTGTATTATCAAGAAGCCCTCGCAAAATTGGAGTCAGTGGGATTCAAGAAGAAAATTCTCCATGGGGTGGAGTGATACCTAGCAGAAAGGAAGAAGGTTGTGGTTGTTGGAGGACAATCATTTCAGCCGCAGGACATAATTACAGGCTTGTGTCCTAGGCCCAACCAGCTTCAGCTGCTTCATCTATGACCTTCACTCCTTCACAATGTTCAGTACCATTCACTCCTCAAATACTTAAGTAATCCATGCCAGCCTGCAGCAAGACCTGGACAAATTCAGATTTGGTGATATGTGCCAAAAAACGATCTTCTCTAACAAAAGCGAGAACCTAACAAACAAAAATTGAAATGGAATGCCATTATAAGCCATTGTCCTGCAAAGAAAATGTAATATCATAGATATCACAGGAACCCCACAGTACAGAAACAGGCTATTCAGCCCATCAAGTCTGCACCGACCACAATCCCACCAAGGCCCTACCCCCATATCCACACACACTTTACCCACTGATCCTCTAACCAATGCATCTATGGTCAATTTAGCATGGCCAATCAACCTAACCTGCACATCTTTGGACTGTGGGAGGAAACCGGAGCACCCGGAGGAAACCCACGCAGACACAAGCAGAATGTGCAAACTCCACAGTGACCCAAGCTGGGAGTCGAACCCAGGTCTCTGGAGCTATGAAGCAGCACTGCTAACCAGTGTGCTACCGGGCTGCCCTTTAGATTTATAAGTGTGTGGTTGTTTGAGCAGGGGTGTCAGCCTCTTCTAAACTGACTGGCATCTCATTTAAAAATGGAAAGAACTGGGGTGGAAATTTCCGAGAAAAATTCGAAGTGTCCAACTAGCATGAAAATGGGAGAGTTGCAGATTTGTTTCTCAGTGTGTTTTTACTCCTAATTTTGTGCACATCGTGCTTGAGAAAAGTGGGCTAGACGGTTTCCAACTACTAGAGGCATTGGACGGGGCTCAATTCATCTGCCAGCAGCAGAGGGAACTATTGCACAATTCCAAAAGCCGAGGCCTGACAGAGAAACAGAGCTGTCAGCCAGCCTGAACCCACACCATCCAAAAACGTAGCCCCTGACATCTGCCCCACCACCCAGACTGATCACTCCCCCAGCAACTGCAACTGCAGACGGCCTCCCTCACTAATTGCAATACAGAGTGTGCAGCAGGCCTACCCCTCCCACTCTGATCAGAATGCCCCAGCCTGGCCCTGTCCGTCCTGGCCCACACAGGTCCTGCCCATATGCCCTGCCCTCTCAGCCCAACCCTCTCCAGGCCCCCCCTTCGGGCTCCAGGCATTGCCAGTGTGCCAAGCTGGCAGCACCAAGGTGCCAGGCTGGCACTGCCCAAGGGGCACTCCCCCTTGCCCTCAGCCTCCCCGGGGGACCTCAATGGTCTTTGGTTCCACCAGTGAGGGCAACATGACTGTTCCCCATTCATGGGGAGCAGGTGTTTTCCTCGCCAGAGGGAATCGGCGACTAAGCCCAGACGATTGAGCACCGGGCTCACGAAACAGATGCAAATTCACATTTAAATAGATTAAATAAATTATTCAGCCTCTCACTGGAAATGGGCTGACCTTGTCAGAAATCCATTTCTGGTAAGGTACTGAGAGCCAAGAAATCGGATGTGATCCTGATTTCTTGGTTCTCGTGCAATTTTACCGGTTCACCACGCCCAATCAATAAAATTCTGCCCTTGAATTTAGCCTGGCTACAGATTAAGCAAATTAAGCATGAGACATCAAACTATTATGTCCTGTCATAACAGATAAATATCAAAGTCCTGCTTTGAGTCAAAAAACAATGTGCTGCAACATCATCCATAAAAGCTCAGAAAAGTTAGATAGGAAGGAGCAACAAATCCGCAAAGAAGCACATTTCCCTAGGAAATTGTAACTAGTATAAAAAGACTCTCTCATCACCTGACACATCCAATTCCAGGAGCACCTTCATAATCCAAATTTTTTTTGGCTCCAAAGACATGTTTTTAAATCAGATTCAAGCCTCACATTATCTGTCATGGGAAGCTTGAAGTTACACCTCTGCAAAAGGTAGCATCATATTTGTTTTAGGATCTGATGAAAATCCATGTCAATACAATAATAGATTATAGCATTCCCCAACACACTAGACAAGGAATTTATCATTAAGCTTCTACCGTATCTTCTAATGATTACTTAAGCAGGCTTATAGTAGACAGGACTGACTTCCCCCAAAGTTTTTCTGAACAAGTTCACTGAAGAGAGCAAATTCGAGAGAAAACAGTTGGAGATCCACAGTTAAAAAGTGGTGGCAGGGCCAGCACATTCAAAAGGGAAAACATTCAGCGCAACATCAGAAGATAAAAATGCAAATAACTGGTTTATATTTCTCCAAACTCAGGAATTATGTTTAAACTAGTTTCTGGAAAATTAAATATTTCTATCAGTGTTAAGTATAACAGTAAGCGAATTAATATGATTTATGGGGAGCCTTTGGGTTGTTTGCTACTCTCAAACCAGACATAGCGCTGAAGAACAGTGAGCTTGCGCACACCATTGGGGAAGAAATGCCAGTGGGAGAGAGTCTGCAGCCAGGGTGAGACTCAGCCAGAGTGAGGGTATCAGAAACGTGGAGCTGAAGGGGAAAGAGGTGCTCGTTTTCAGAAGTGGAGAGGAGGACCTGCAAGGGAGACATGAGGGCAAGTGAGAGGTAGATAGAAATCGAACCATGACATCACAGCCAGCAGCTGAGTGATTGACTGGTGACTGGTAAGTAGCTTTTCTTTTTTCTCTTGGCATTGTAGTTGTCGTTGTAAGTTAACTTAAGGGTTAAGTCGTGGCAGGAGATCCCAGACCCGTGTCATGCTCCTCTTGTGCGATGTAGGAATTCAGGGACCATTCCAGTGTCCCTGGCCTCCTTCACGTGCAAGAAGTGTGTCCAAATGTAGCTCCTGTTAGACTGCTTGATGGCTATAGAGCTGCAGGTGGATTCACTTTGGAGCATTCACAATGCTGAGGAAGCTGTGGATAGCACGTTCAGTGAGTTAGTCACATTGCAGATAAAAATTACTGAGGGAGATATAGCGTATGTGTGACGACAAGGCAGAGGAAGAGTAGGAAGGCAGCACAGGGGTCCCCTGAGGTCACCTCCCTCCAAAATAGAACTGTTTTGGATACTGTTTTGGCTCACCAGGGGAATGTGGCAGAAGGCAGGTTCATGGCACCATGGCTGGCTCTGCTGCACAGGAGAGCAGGAAAAAGAGTAGCACAGCTATATTGGTTGGGGATTCAATTGTAAAGGGAATAAGTATTTCTGTGGAGGCAAACAAGACTCCAGGATGGTATGTTGCCTCCCTGGTGCAAGGGTCAAGGATGCTTCAGAGCAGCTGCCGGGCATGCTGGAGGAGGAAGGTGAACAGCAAGCTGTAATATTGCATATAGGCACCAAACATATAGGTAAAAAACGGGATAAGGTCCTACAATTGAACTTAGGGAGTTAGGAGTTAAACTAAAAACTAGGACTTCAAAGGTAGTAATCTCAGATTTACTACCAGTGCCATGTGCTAGTCACAGCAGGAATGTCAAGATAGTTAAGATGAACGCGTGGCTTGAGGAATGGTGCAAGAGGGAGAGATTCAAATTCCCAGGACATTGGAACGGGTTCTGGGGGAAATGGGGCCAGTACAAATCAGATGGTCTGCACCTGCAGGACTGGAACCAATGTCCTAGGTGGAGTGTTTGCAAGTGCTGTTGGGGAGGGTTTAAACTAATGTGGCAGGGGCATGAGAACTGATACAGGAAGTCAGAGGGAAGTAAGGTAGGGACAGACAGAAAGGGCAGTAAGGGAAAAAGTGGAAAGCAGAGAATCCAAAATGCCCACAGTACAGAGTACCAAGATTGTGGAGAACTCAGTGAACGGGTCCAGTAAGGCTAAGAGAAATAAAACGCGGACAGTGTACAAATCATGACAAGGTAAAGAGCATGACAGGCAAAGCAGATGAACTTAAAAGTGTGGATCACTACATGGAACAATGATGTAGTGGCAATTATAGAGTTAGATGAAAGATGGGCAGGACTGGTAACTTGATATTCCAGGATTTAGACGCTTCAAATGATATGCAGAGGGTGATAAAAGAGGCAGGTGTGTTGCTTTACTGATTAGGGAGAATGTCACAGCTAAACAAAGGGAGGGCATCTCAAGAACATAAGAACATAAGAAATAGGAGCAGGAGTAGGCCATCTAGCCCTTCGAGCCTGCCCCGCCATTCAATAAGATCATGGCTGATCTGTCGCTGCTCAGTTCCACTTTCCCGCCCTCTCCCCATAACCCTTAATCCCCTCTCTTATAAAAAACCCATCAACCCGCGTCTTAAAAATATTTAGCGAGGCAGCCTCCACCACTTCAACGGGCAGAGAATTCCAGAGATTCACCACCCTTTGAGTGAAGAAGTTCCTCCTCAACTCCGTTCTAAACCGCCCCCCTTTTATCTTGAGGCTGTGCCCCCTAGTCCTACTGTCTTTTTTGAGTGGGAAGAGTCTTTCCACCTCTATCCTATCCATCCCATTCATCATCTTATACGTCTCAATGAGATCTCCCCTCATTCTTCTAAACTCTAACGAGTACAAGCCTAGTTTATTCAGCCTCTCCTCATAGCTCAACCCCCTCAACTCCGGTATCAGCCTAGTAAACCTCCTCTGCACTCCCTCCAAGGCCAAAATATCTTTGCGCAGGTGCGGCGCCCAAAAATGCACACAGTACTCCAGCTGCGGCCTCACCAATGCCCTATACAGCCGCAGCAAGACCTCCCTATCATGATCTTGATGGGATCATGCAGTGAGAACATTTGGGTAGAACTCAAGAACAGGAGCATTGCAATCACACTGTTGGGGGTTCTACTACAGATCTCCTAACAGCCAGCATGAAGTGGAGGAACTGATATGTCGGCCAATTATGGGAAGAGATAGAAACAGCAGGATTGTTGTGATGGGCAATTTTAACTTCCTCAACATAGACTGGGATTCCTTTAGTGCCAGGGGCTTGGACCAAGCCAGTCCAAGACTGCTTCTTGAGGCAATATGTATATAGCCCCTTCCTGAGTTGGACAATCTTAGACCTGGTTCCGGGAAACGAGCCTGGACTGGTGATTGATGTCTCAGTGGGGGACCATTTTGGGAACAATCTTTACAACTCTGTAAGCTTCAAGAAACTTGTAGAGAAGAATAGAAATAGTCCCAGAGCGAAAGTACTGAACTGGGAGAAGGCTAACTACGACAGTACTAAGCAGGAGCTAGGGAATACAGACAGGGGTGGCTGTTTGAGGGTAAATCCACATCTGATATTTGTGAGTCTTTTAAAAGTCAATTGTTAACAATTCAGGATAAATATGACCCTGTAAAAATGAAGGATAAAGATGACAAGATTTTGGAACACTGAATGGCATGAGATATTGCGAGCTTAGTGAAAGAGGAGGAGGTGGCATACATAAATTTCAGGAAATTGAAAATGGATAAGGCTCTTGAGGAATACAAAGATAGCAGGAAAGAGCTTAAACAGGAAATTGGGGGGGTTGCAAAAAGGGGCCATGAAATACCCTTGACTGGCAGGATTAAGAAGAATCTCAAGCCTTTTTACAATTTACATAGATGATTTGGAGTTGGGGACCAAGCATAGTGTGTCAAAATTTGCAGGTGACACTAAGATGGAACTTTAAGACTAGCTGGCACAATGGTTTGCCAAGGTTCAATTCCCAGCTTGGGTCACTGTCTGTGTGGAGTCTGCACGTTCTCCCTGCGTCTGTGTGGGTTTCCTCTGGGTGCTCCGGTTTCCTCCCACAGTCCAAAAGGCATGCTGATTAGATGCATTGGCCATGCTAAATTCTCCCTCAGTGTACCCAAACAGGCAGACTGTGGCGATGAGGGGATTTTCACAGTAACTTCATTGCAGCGTTAATGTAAGCCTACTTGTGACACTAATAAATAAACTTTAAACTTTAGTAAGCCGTGCTGCACAGAAATCAGTACATATTTAACTGAATTAATGTTCCAACAGCAATCCGCAATAACAATTCACCTCAAATTTGTTAAGGAACTCACCTTTATATTGTGTTCGCCACAAGAAGTGCCTAGACAACAAGCCTTCTTAGGTCTTAAGAAATAGAAGACATTATATCAGCATACTTACTTATGCAAAATATTCCACTCAACTATGACCTTCATTTATTTTGTTTTGTACTCCATTTCCATTATTCTTAAACTTAGCTTTGACATTTTTTTTGGAAATGCAACTCAATTTCTAAATAATAAGCTCTGTTTCCACGCCAATTACTCTGACTACAGTGAAAACATTCCCCTGTTTCTGCAGTCCAGTTGTTTATATTTGGTGTGAGAGGAGATAAACCACACCCATGAAATATGCCTCCTGAATCCGTTACATCCAATTCAACAAACCATATTTTTTTCAAATCAGTGAAGACTCAGAACAATAAATTCTGACCTGGACTTATCAATGACTCAAATGTTGCAGCATTTTTAAGAATACAAATCTTGACATTAACAGCATGCTAGGTGTTGGCTAACATTGTGGGTAAGCTTCCAACATCCGTAGACTGTTCTGCAGCTTGGAGGGAAACACTGAAAAAAAAACTGCACAAACAGCATATCAATATATCAATCCAAAGACAATGTATAATTTTCATATCATAGATCCTTCCTCACAAGTCCATGAACACATTGTTATGTCACTCCCTATTCATTGCACCTTTCCCACAATTCTACGGTTGAATCCTGCTTAACCAGGTTTCCATCCCTACTGATGTATTGAAATAACCCTGATCAAAGTGTCAAATAAGATCCTGTGTGACAAAGGTAAACCATCCCTTCTGATTCTTCTTGACCTGCTTGCCACCTTTGATATGATTGACCTAACATCCTCCTCTGTCATCTAGATTTGGAGGGATTGACCTCACCTGGTTCCATTCTTACCCATGTGACCGTAGCCAGAAAATCACCTGCAGTTGTTTCTCTTCCTACTCCCCACTGTTACTTCTAAAATCTTCCAACATTCTATCAATAGTTCCCTCCTATTTTCTACATGCTAACTCTTGGCAACATCATCTAAAAATGCATCAGCTTCCATATATATGTGCTGACAATACTTTACCATCACCTCTTGATCAATCCTGTGTCTCTAATTTGTAACATTACTTTCTCGGCATCCAGTCACGGATGAGCAGAAATTTTTGTCAACTGAACATTGGGAAGTTCAAAATCACTGACTTCTGAAACTACCACAAACATTTGTTCCCTTGCCATTAATTCCATCTCATTCCCAGCTGCCAACTGTCTGACATTAAACTAAATCATTCGCAACCTCAATGCCATAACTGACTCTGGGATGAGCTTCCAAACAAATCTGCTTTGTTATATCCCAAAAGTCAGTGGGTGAAGAATAGAACTGAAGGCAATCTTTAACACTTTATTAGCATCTGTTAACAATGACACAGTTGGAAAAAGTAGGCTGAAATTTTCTGGCCATTCACATTGGCAGAATCTTCTGGTCTAGCTGACAGCTCACCCCTGCCACGGGTTTCCCAGCAGTGAGGGGTGCATTCAACAGAAAATCCCATTGATAACAGCAGGACCAGAAGATCTCACCGCTGGCCAATGGCAGACACCTCCACTGCCGGAAATACATGGTGTGCTGTGCGGAAAATCCCAACCATGAAGTTAAGATTACATTTTGGACTCTAAATTAGAGAAAAATGGAGGAATGAAAGTGGGCACATGACCTGTTCTGAAATCTGCCCAATAACAAGCTTGAGTGGTGTGCTTATTGGTGGTTATTGAGCTGAGGTTATCTTGTTGGGTAGAAGGTTATTCACATCTGAAAACAATGACCAGGATAGGTGTACTGACAGTGGATGGATTGGTAATCTCCATGCCACAAGATAATGTCAGGAACATCAGGTTTTGTAAAGTTATTCTTTAACTTGTTTTTAATTTCAAGATAGAATGGAGTTGGGGGTCTAAACAAGAACTAATGTGCATGTTTATTTGTATTCAAGGCCCATGTGGTTCATGTTGCCATGGAGATGGGCTTTGAGAGGGGAACAGGCCAGAGAAAACAATCGTACTAGCTGCTTACAGGGTTTTCTTTTCAAAAGGATAGCCCTAAATCTCACGGACAAGTCAATCTCCAAGAATCAGAGAGAACAAAAGGATACAGACAGCCAGTCTCCACTGTTCATCCCATAAAATGCAGGTCAAAGCTCACGTTCAGTGTGAAGAGGTAACGTTTGTGAGGATTTAAATGAGGCTGGAAGATTTTCCTAACTTTGGCTAGAGGGAGGGATCTCCATAGTAATCTTCACCATTAAAGTTAGTTGGGGATAAGTTACCAGGCAGGAAAACGAGAAAGGAGGCAAGCCATTAGAAACTGAGAAAAGGTTTGGATGGCTCTTGGAGAATGAAGCGTCCCCACTAAAGGGGTCAGAATTACATAGAAAATAGGAGCTGGAGTAGGCCATTTGCCCCTTAGAGCCTGCTCCGCCATTTATCATGGTCATGGCTGATCATCCAACTCAGTAACCTGTTACCGCTTTCCCCACTATCCTTCGATCCCTTTAGCCCCAAGAGTTAAATCCAACTCCTCCTTGAAAACAAATGATGTTTTTGTCTCAAATGCTTTCTGTAGTAGAAAACTGCACAGGCTCACCACTCTCTGGGTGAAGAAATTTCTCCCTGCAGTCCTAAATGATCTACCCCATTTCCTTTGACTATGACTCCTGGTTCTGGACTCTCCCACCATTGGAAATGTCCTTCTTGCTTCTACCCTGTCTAGTCCTGTTAGAATTTTAGAGGGCTCTATGAGATCTCCCTCATTTTTCTAAATTCCAGCAAATATAATCCTAACCAACTCAAATCACTCCTCATACATCAGACCCACCATCTCAGAAATCAGTCTGGTAAAGCTTTGCTGCACTTTCTCCATAGCAAGAACATCCTTCCTCAGATAAGGAGACAAAAACTGGACATAATATTCCAGGTGTGGTCTTATCAATGCCTTCTTGCGGAAGACATCCCTGCTCCTGTACTTGAATCCTCCTGCTGTGAAGGCCAACATACCATTTTTGCCTTCTTCACCACCTGCATTTGGTTCCCTCAACTAAATCATTAATATGCATTGTGAGTAGTTGGATTCCTATCACTGCTTACTGAGGTACTCCACTCGGCATGGCCTGCCACTTGGAAAAAGGCCCTTTTATTTTTACTCTTTTGTTTCCTAGGTCTGCCAATCAGTTTTCTATCCCTCTCATTATACTACCCTCAATCTCATCAGCTTTAATTTTACACACTAATCTCTAATGTGGGACCTTATCGAAAGTCTTCTGAAAGTCCAAACAAACCTCATTCACTGGTGTTCTCTCATCAACTCCACTGGTTACATCTGCAAAGAAGTCCAGTAAATTTGTCAAGCATGATTATCATTTCATAAATCCATGCTGACTCTGTCCGACCCTGCCACTGTTTTCCCAAGTGCTCCGCTAAATCTTTTATAATGGATTCTAGCACTTTCCCACCAACTGATATCAGGGTGACTGGTCTATAATTCCCTTTTTTCTCACTACCTCCTTTTTTTTTAAAGATAGTGGGGTTACAGTAGCTACCCACCAATACACAAGAACTGTTTCAGAGTCTATTGAATCTTGGGAGATGATCACCACTGCATCCACTATTTCCGGGCCACTTTCTCAAGTGCTCTGGGATGTTGATTATCAGGTCCTGGAGATTAATCAGCTTTCAATCCTGTCAATTTTCTCAACATTTCCCTACAAATGCTGATCGCCTTCAGTTCCTTCCTATCACTCAACCCCATCTTCTCCAATATTTCTGCCATGTTATTTGCGTCCTCCTTTGTGAGGACAGAGCCAAAGTATGTATTTGGCTGGTCAACTATTTCTTCCTTCCCCATTGTAAATTTCCTTCTTTCTGGCTGTAAGGGGCCTACATTTGCCTTCGCCAATTTTCTTCTCTTCACACATCTAAAGAAACTTTTATAGTCAGTTTTTATGTTCGCCGGTAGTTTACTCTTGTACCCTTACTTTCTCTTCCTTAACCAATCTCTTTGTCCTCCTTTGCTGAATTCTAAATTGCTCCCAATCCTCAGGTCTGCTGTTTTTTTCTGGCTAATTTGGAAATTTCTTCCTTCAGTTTAATTATCCCTAATTTTCCTTGTAAACCATGGTTTTGTCACCAGTTTTATTTTAGTGCCAGACAGAAATGAATAATTATTGCAGTTCACCTATGTGCTCTTTCAAATGTTTGTCACTGCCTATCCATGCCTCTCTTTAAGTAATGTTCCCCAATCCATTCATAGTTTATTTAGATAACTTCATTTAGATTCAAGACCCTAGTCTTAGAATCAATTATGTCACTCTCCAACTTGCTGAAGAATTCTATCATCTTTTGGTTGCTGATCCCCAAGGGGCCTTGCACAACTAGACTGCTAATTATTCCTTTCTCATTACACAATACCCAGTCTAGGATGGCCTGCTCTCTAGTTGGTTCCTCAGCATTTTATCATAGAAAACCATCCTGTACACACTCCAGGAATTTCTCCTCTGTGGTATTGTTACTAATTTGATCACCTCAGTGCACATGCAGATTAAAGTCACTCATAATTACAGATGTTTCTTTAGCACATGAATCTCCAACTTCCAGGTTAATGCCATCCCCAATGCCACCACTGCAGTTTGGCATTCATATACAGCCCCACTTAACTTTTTTGTCCCTTGCTGTTTCTCAACCCCACCCACATAGATTCCACACTGTCAGAGTTAATATCCTTCCTCACTATTGTGTAACTGTGCAGGGGATTTCAGTTAACTAAAATTAAATGGAGAATCTTACCTACTAAAATATTGTTTATCCATGTTGCATTTACTTTGTGCAGTAAAAGTCTGAACACTTAATTTTATTTGTAACCTTTTTAGCTTGTCGTTGGAATTCAAATCTCTTTTTAAGAGATATTGATCTCCATGGGGTTCAGAACAATATGAAATATTGTACTTCCGAAATATGTACTTCCTGACCCAACACCCACAGCTTCAATCTGCTTCTAATTATAAGATCCCAAGTGTATCCCCACTAACTGTATACATTTAAACATAATTAATAAATAATTAATTAATATGCTCCATTACCAATACTACCTATTTCCTGCCTCAGTAGCATTGCCCAAATCTTTCTCTGCCTCAACTCATCAGCTATTAAACTTCAGCGATTAGAATTTCATTTCTAGACTTGGCAATTTTAATACTCTTCTAGGCTGTCTCTCATTTTCTATCATACATAAACTTAAGCTCAAACAGTAACCTGGTAATCATATCCTAATGCATGCCAAGTCCCCTTCACCCATCACCCCGTTTGCTGATCTACACTGGCTCCCAGTCAGCCAACAATCTTAAAATTCTCATGACATATTCCCTGGGAATATGTCATCGATACCTAATATCCTTATAACCTCCCAATTCCATTCCAAATTACTTACTCATCTGCCTTTGTTCAACTGCATTTGTTGAATCTTGAGAAAAGATTCTTGTAAACAAATATATTAGAAGATTTTTTGACTTGAATCCTTCAGTACTATACTGAGGACGTCTTATAAAGTCTTGATCTTTACAAAAGCCAGATAAATTCACATTCCCCTTAGCTCTGAGAAACTTCTACATAGAGACTTGGCCAAGCACAAGGCTGCTGTCAGCTTTGATAGATAATTTTGATAATGAGAGAATACACATCATGTAAATATTCATGAGAGTGGCCAACTTTGAGGATATTCATATTATCTTGTTCCGACAAAGGGTCCATGACTCAAAATGTTAGCTGCATTTCTCTACTGATAGATGCTGGCAGACCTACTTAGTTTTTCAAGCTTCCTCTAATCTTGTTTCAGATTCCAACATCTGCAATATTTTGCTTATTAAAGTTATTTGTGTTTTGACAGAAGAGATCAATCTCAATAATAGACATTTTAAGTATATTACGTCTTCATCCAGAACATTACACAATATATCAAATCATTGTTCAGAAATAAGTTGCCATTTTCATATTATCCAGAATGGGTTGAGGTTGATATGCCCCTTCAATATATTGTTTAATCTTCTCCTTGCAGCATAAACTGAATGGTAGCCTGGCTGTTATAGTATTTGGACTCAAGGTTGCAAATTCAAATTCCTACCCCACTGCATAACCTAGCAGAAATGTGACTACATGTGATTGGCCCTTAATGTCCCCCAACACAGACGGTTTACAACTACAACCTTGTCAACTTTGTCCAAAATATCAGGACACAAAGTACATACACTACCCATGTTTGAAAAGATGGGTAAGCTCACAGGACTTTGTCAATGTTACCCTGAAGCTGGCCACAGGCCGGTCTGCACAAGAGGTAATTTTTTCTCCCTGTATATTTTCCTTCATCCATCCACTGCAACATGATTGAAAATCATGGCTCAGCATATCAAGAATTAGAGGCTTCAGCTGTATCCCATCACGGAATACAATGAAGTAATTCCCTAAAACACTGCTCCCTTCAAAGATGGTTAACAGAATTGCCCCTCCAATCCACGCCTTGAAGAGTTTTGCAATACACATACATACATATTGTAAGCTATTGCTACGGTAATATTATTAAAAAGGATGGAGTAAAAGCATAGCATGAACTGAGTTTTTACTGGTTCACTTACATAATTATGCTAGTGACAACTTAAAGCCTATGGGAACAATTAACTTAATTTTTCCGCAGGGAAAACAGATCACTTTGTACTGTGCTGGATTAAAAGTTTGAGAAAATTATTTGCACTTGATGAAAGGGTTTTAAAAATGTGTACTTCCAATTAGCTACTTCAAAATGTATTTATTTAAAACCACAAGATTTAAGTAGTAAAGTTTGGGTAATTGCACTTCTGCACAGGATAAAGGTCATGGAAAATTATTTTAAGGGAGAAAGAATGTTCTCTCTTTGCCACCCTTCCCATTGATTATGTACCAGAGCTAAGAAAACAAAGTCATAAAATTCACTAACTGAAATATGGTGGTCATGCCCAAAGGTGTGCTCCAGAAATGACCCTAGTAGAGTTTAAGGGATCAATGAGAGGGCACCTTGCTTATGCAGGCCAGATAGGTACCATGATTATAATCCTGGTACAGACAAGTAAGTTCTTCTTGAAAAATAAAAAATCTGAAATCCCAATTATGTACTAAAAGAAGTACATGATTCCACGGTTTAAAACAAATTTTCCGAAAACAAGAGTTAAGCAAAGGAAAAATTAAACGTTATTTTCACTGACCACATGTACGCCAGCACCCAGAGTTAACCATGAATTAACAAGTGAATTGTGGCAATAATAAACTATAAATTATGCACTGAATGGCAAAAACAACTAAAGCTGATATTACAAATTGGTTCAGCAGTCTACTCAGCATAAAGGTTATCAAATTCAGTCACGAAGTCCTTCAAACCTTTTATCTTCCTTACGAAGAATCACGGCTCCACTCCTTCTAGAAGGCAGCTTGATCCCCAGCCAACAGCAATGCACAACTAACCCAAATTCCTCATATCTGGTCTTCATCAAAAATGGCACACATTTGCAGTTTGGTGTATGGTGTAGGTCCATCAATGTTACCTTAAAGTAATGAACATAGCTGCATCAACTATGTATTAGTTTGTGCTCAGCTTCTGAGTCCTGGCTCTGTCTTCAGTTTGCCTGCACTGCACCACTGGACTCATCAACTTCAACTACTAAATACCATTAGTAGTTTTTTTTTGAGTGGGGGAGGGGTGAGGCACTTGAAAGAAACCACCTGCTTTTTTTTCCATAAGTTTAAGGTGTGAGGGGAGAAATACAAAAGGATCCAGAGGGGCAATGTTTTCACACAAAGGTGGTGAGCATCTGGAACAAGCTGCCAAAGGTAGTAGTAGAGGCACGTACAATTTTGTTTTCTCAAAAAAGCGTTTAGACACTTACATGGGTAAGATGGCTATCAAGGGATATGGGCCAAATGCAGGCAACTGGGGCTAGCTTAGTCGTTAAAAAAAAGCGACATGAACAAGTTGGGCTGAAGGGCCTGTTTCCATGCTATAAACCTCTATGACTCCTGCGCTGGTGGCCTGATCCAGTATAAGACGTTCAGGTTGGGTCGATTGAATTCCCTGAACTGTTCACTCCAATTTATGTGCAGCAATGAGGAAGTCAGTGCATGTCTCCTCACATGCAGACATAGACTAAAATGCCAGAACTCTGTTCAGCCTAAGCAGTGGGACATCAAGTTTTAGAGAGAGTTCCTATCCCATGATCTTTGCTTTGAACCATAAACATCTTCAGAAGGCCTACCTACTGTGGCTTAATTCATAGCCTGCTGGCAACTAAGTGTTAGAGATGTCTACATCTGGTTTTTGTTCCTTCCTGTTGAAAGGATGCTCATTTTCTGAACTTGGATCAATTGAGACTGTAAAATCATGCCCATAATTTTAAATTGGTTTTCAGTATAAGCTGTTAGTTTACCTTACAAGCTGTCCTGATGAGACCATGATAAAAAGCTTTGATATCATTTTTTTCAGCAATACTCAAATTCTGTATTATCAAATGACTATTAGTGGAGCAGAAGGCAACTTTAGCAATGTGGAAAGACCTACACAGGACACAGCATGTAATGCCAACTATCTGAAAATTAGGCCTGGAGTTTCCTGGAATTGGTATCAATCTCCCAGCGGCTTTTAAAAAGGAATCTGGGAGATTTTATGAAGCATACTGAAATCATGGGTTAATGATTTGGGGTAACTGTTCATCAGAACTGGATGATTGGAAATGGAAATGTCTGTTTATAAGACTGAAAAAATGAAAAGGGAAAAAGAAAAGTATCAATGTCGAAAGAAATTGACAGAACTCCTAACAAGTGGGTATGTCAAGAACAGGTCAGACACATCAAAACAGATAGTTACTTTTGATTTTTAAACACAATATTCTTTAATTCTAAAACTTAAACACAATTACAGGTATCTCCAGGACATACAACGCTCCTCGGATTGCTGTTCTCACTGATCCTGAGATCCATGCTCAGTGCCATGCGCCATCATATGCACACTCTTGAATTCTCTCTCCAGCAGCACTGACTCACTGTCTCAAAGCTGTCCTGGCCCCCAGTTTCACTTCATTCTTCGTCTCATCTGACGCATTAACAAGAAACTTTTTCTCTTCATTTTAGGTGTTAAGACTTGCAATCTCCAACAACTCATCGATACCAACACCCAACCATGACTCTCCACCTCCTCCCATCCCTTGTCATTTATTCACCATACCCTCTGATCTTGCCCTCTCTGTGGCTGAGCATGCTGTCCTCAGCAAAGGACCTGGCTTTGTACCCTTATGTCCTCACCTCAATGAATTTTGGGCTCGCCATGATGCTGAACTCTTCTTCTGCCACCTTTGTCTCTATGCTCACTTCTCTGGGCAAGAGTCCTCTCCCCATTCAACAGCTCATTTCACCCACCTCCAGCATTCCCCCTCCACCTGGACCCCTCCTTCAGTGTCTTACCTGCTCTGGATCTTTACATCAAGAACTGTCAGCGTGACATTGGCTGTCTCAACTGCTCTACTCCTCCCCAACACCTGTTTTCTTTCCATTGTCTTCTTAAAGTTTTCTATTCCTCTCATATCTTGTCCAACCACCTACACTTCATTGAGCTTTGAATCTTTTTAACAACAAGGTACAAGAACAGAAACATTTATTGCAATGTCAGGCAAGCTGCTTAAGATTTCAGTCCACTTATTTTCATGGTTGGAAAAATAGTGAGCATCTTGTGCCCAATTCACCTACCATTTCAGTCTAACCATAATGAGGCTCATTTTCCTCCTTCCCTCTTCAATTCAACCAAGCATTCCTCTTTCTATCTCCAAATCAGTATCACGGATTTCTCCTTACAATTCTCTCTCATCGTTCAAAGTACTATTTTTCCCTTCCTCCAGGATTTATCCTGGCACTTTTTGCCATGAGCCCACATCCAATTTCCCTATCACCCTCAGGTAATGCTGCACTCTCCGTTCCCACTACAAAGCACTATCAATGTCTCCCCTCTTGTTCCTGAAAATGCTTTACCAGCTTCTATTCCTTACTCCCTTCCTTTCATTATCAGCTTCCTTCTTCTATTTATTCCCCTATTTCACTCCCATTTCTCCTACTGATACACATTCTGATAAGTTGAAAACATCGGTCTCTGAAAAGGTAGCTTTCCACCATTTGAGAAAGGTAACACCAACTGATATAATTCTGTGTATAGGTTATTTTGGTATGCAAATTCTTGGCTCTAGGAAGGTTTAATTATATAGTTTATAACCGATGCTACATCTAACACTGTCAGTTCCATAACTACATGAATTTCAAACACTTATCCCACACCAAATTAATGACGAAAGTTCACAAATTGAAGTATAAAGTTTCTGGGTTGTTTCTTTGATAATGGGGGCCCCACAAGGCTGAAGGCCTGCAATGTTCTTCATCAAAATCTCTGATTTCTGGCGAGGGGAGTTTGAAGTCACGATCAGGACAATATCATTGAGGCAGAAAGATTTCAGCTGTTACCACCTTGACAGCTGGTAATGAAAGAGTTTATTTTTCTGGTTGCTTGCATCAAGTAGGACGCTCTACTAACATTCAAATCACAGTGGAGTGCTGATAACTGGATTCATCTGTTCAAACAAATCCCATTAATTCAAAGATAAAAATGACCGAATCTTTATACTGCAGGCCAATTAACCATTCACTATAAAATTCAATCCAAAATGATTCTTTGAAATAGAATTTTTTAGATAAAGCAGAGCCAACAAACCTGTTTTCCTAAAAGAAACAGCTAGATTTTTTTATCATCACTAAATGCTAATGAAGTGTGGGAACATATGGTTCTCAACTGTGTGACTTCATTTTACATTTACCAAACAACTAGCAAGTCAGCCACTGGAACTGTTAAAAAGTTGAACAATGGAGAATGAAAATGTTGAGGGAGAAGAATACTATGAAGTAACATCACAGGGAATACATGCTAATGAAACAAACTATTCAGACTAAAAAATGACTCATTGTTAGTTCATGTTAGCAAGGAAAGAACATGCGTGGCATTCAAACTGAGTCATGCTACTTACAATATACATTGCATATTTCAGAACAGAATATACTCCAGGCATGAATTTCTAGGCACAGTGAGAATTTCACAACACCAGGTTAAAGTCCAACAGATTTATTTGGTATCACAAGCTTTCAGAGCACTGCTCCTTCATCAGGTGAGAATTGGGTTCACAAACAGGGCATACATAGACAAAGCCTCAATTGCAAGAGACTGCTTAGAATGCGAGTTTTTACGGGTAGTCAAGTCTTTACAAGTACAGACAATGCAAGTGGAAAGAGGAATAAGCACAGGTTAAACAGGTGTGAATTCTCTCAAGCCAGGACAGTTGGTAAGATTTTGCAAGCCCAGGTTAAATGGTGGTGGTTACCTGTAGTGTGACATGAACCCAGGATCCCAGATGAGGCCATCTTCATGTGTGCGGAACTTGGCAAAATCTTACTAACTGTCCAGGCTTGAGACGATTCACACATCTTTAACCTGTGCTTATCCCTCTTTCCACGCACATTGTCTGTATCTGTAATGGCTCGCATTCCACCCATTATCATGCAAATGATTCTGTGAACCCTTGTCTCCGCTCACCTGAGGAAGGAGCAGCGCTCCGAAAGCTCATGATATCAAATACAACTGTTGGACTTTAACCTGGTGTTATGAGACTTCTTACTCTGCCCACCCAAGTCCAATGCTGGCATCTCCACATCATGAATTTCTGGGGTTTGGGACAATACACAGTGTCCCAGTGCCCAAAAATGTCATCTGAGACATAGGTGCAAATCCCAGATTTTAAAAACTCTCTCTCCATGTGAGGGACAAATAATTGATTTGCTGGGGAAGAAGAAGCAGGAAAATGTCTGTCAGATCTACTGAGATTGGACAAGAGGAAAGAATCCCAGTACTTTTGAGTGATGTAATTTAAATCATTTTTACATACTTTGTACAACATGCATCTTTCAGAGCACAATGGCTCACATAGATTTTGCAGTGGCAAAACTGTCAGTGTTCATGGTCATTCATGGTCCACTGAAACTAACATTTGGAAATCCAAGCCCACACAGAAACTGCAAAAATCCAGCAGTTTCCATGCTTCTCCAGAAGGTGCATTGTTGAGGTCAATCAATGAGAAATTTATGAACTGATAAGAAAATCACCCTTATCTTGCTGTAAAAACTCCTGAAAAGGAGTTGAACGTGATGGAATTGGGTTTTCAAACTGTGAACTAACTTCACAATTCTATCTAATTGCCCTCTCTTGTCCTGAAAAGCTGATTTTAAGATTTGTGGAATGTCAGAACAAACCATTCTTTCAAATAAGTCTTAGATTTTCTTTTCCCCCAAGGTGATTTGAAAACGCTGAAGATGAATTATAGAAGCTAAGGTGAGACTTCACAGTAATCCACGGCAGCATGCCTATTTTTAATTTCAGAAACAGAAGCTAATTCAGAGAATACAAAACAAGAGGGAAAACATGAAAACCCGTATTTTAAAAAATGGTATGTTCAATTTCATAGCTGCTGTAACTAAAAATTGGCAATTAATACAGCAAAACAACTTCCATATTAAAATGATTAACTCCATAAAACTCCAGGGCTTAGTTCGATGAAATTCAATTTAATGAATCAAATTTGTCAGTTTAATTAACCCATAATTCTTAAGTGATCACAAATTTGATCAACTTTATGAACTTCGAGTTGAGGTGATACTAAATAGCTCATAATTTACAAGGCTATTTCCGTTTAATAGTGGGAAAAGAGCCAAGATTTGCTACCCTCCAGTTCTCCGTAAAAGGAACAGGCTAGAAAATTACGGTTCGTGCCTTTACTATTTTTGGTGTCATAATCTTGATCATTTCTTCCTTTTAAATAATTATTTCTGCAATTGGCTGTTTTACATTGAGTATTACAGATTACAGCATATAAGCCAACCTTTGAAAAGAAATGGTGCTCAACTATTACGCCGAACGTAAAATGTGAACCACTGGTGTTGGTTACCATTTTGAAATGTGAAAAAAAAACACTAATTCAAATTAAATCAATGTGTCACACTTTATTTCAATAAATGTTTCTACAAGATTAGTTTGAACCACAATCATAATGTTTCAGAAACTGTCAAATTCATCATTTTCAGCATCCGATGCAAAGAGATCACTGGATTTATCTTATGTCTACAACATCTTCATCAGGATCTCTTTCTGGACCAGTTGTGGTACTTTCCACTTCATAATCATCCCTCCCTAACAAATCACCTTCTCCCTATGCATTAAAATGGATTGTCCGCACTTTGAATGATCCAATGACAGTTTATACATTAATAGAATCCCACAATTTATGACAAAACCACACAAAATATCAAGCAGGAGAGCATGCACCATTTCCATTTCTGTGAAAGATATTTTCTCTATCAACCTTCACTTATTCACTTTGCCTTATTGAGGCACACATAAAAAAGGTTGAACTACGGACGTTAGACCACCCCCCAAATCCACCCGTGGGTTTAACTACTATTTGGGTGCTCTCTCTTTTCAAGTGTCTCTTGATTAAATGGGATCTGAACATGTCCCAAAGTAATAGGCTACATTCTGCCAAGGCCTCCAGGACACCTATTCCAGACATGATTAATCCAAAGCTTCACTCCATCCTCATCCACCCAACTGGTGTCATGGGCACGCAATGAAGTATCTGCAGGAAAGCTGATTTCCAGTGTGATATTATGTCTGAAAATTACCACAGAATGAAATTAAAGCTATCATCTCCTGCCTTGTGGTTACGTCGAGAACTGTTTTTGAATCTTACCACTCCAGAGTTAGATGGTTGGGCATATTGAAATTCATGGGCTTTTCATCCATTATGCTGATGTGCTGTATGGCTACTTACATTTTTGTCACTGTCTGATGAAGAATCCACGGTAACTGGTAATTTTGGCATAAAAGTCTCTTGGTAGTCTCAGCAATCAGAGTCACTTGTTGCCACACTAGATATTTTCATTCCATACAGCAGCTATGCCAACTAGCTATTGCTCCGAAATCCTTGCTGCACTTGCGGGTTGGATTTGAGCCACCTGATGTGCAAACACATGCGCACATTGCATTTCTCATGATGATATAACCATTCTGACTATTTTCACAGACTTATTCTAGAGATTCGGCCAGTGGCTGCTCCTTGTTCTCATCACGCATTTGGTGTTGGGCATCTACTTCAGTGCAAATTCCTTATTCTTCCATCCGTGCACCAGTCTTTCACTAATATAGAATTCCACTGCTGCAGTAAGTTATTTCATGAGTTTGCAAACATATGACGTTTCACTTGAAACCAGCTTTGTACTTCATTCATTTGGTAGGAGGGTTAATTTCAGGCACCATGCACAAGTGTGGGCACGTCTTAAACTTCTTCTGGACAGCATGGCTTATATCACCTGCTTGATCCCATGCACCAATTTATACGTAAAACTCTAAACATGCATTTGAGCTGAAAAATTGAGACCAACTCCTAATGTGAGTGTTCATGCATTTATCAGGTGAGAAGCACAATTTGCGTTTTGGCACCAAAAAAGGGATTGCTTTGGTCAAATACTAGGAGGCATAGGTTTAAGGTACAAGGGGCAAGGTTTAAGGGAGATGTACGAGGCAAGTTTTTTCCACGCAAAGGCTGGTGGGTGCCTGGAACTTGCTCGCAGGGGGAGGTAGTAGAAGCAGATACAATAGTGAGTTTTAAGGGGCATCTGGACAAATACATGAATAGGATGGGAATAGAGGAATATAGTCCCTGGAAGGGTAGAGTGTTTTAGTTCAGTCGGGCAGCATGGTCAGTACAGGGTTAGAGGGCTGAAGGACCTGTTCCTGTATTGTAATTTCCTTTGTTCTGAATCAACCATTACAATTCTGGTCCCTATTAGAATCCAGCAGTGCTTAGGGAGATGCAAAGATCTAAAATAATGAGACCAGAACTGGGAGTTCCTAACTATGAAGAGAGAGAATAGCATGGGCTCTCTTCTCCAGAAAACAGAAGGTGAGGGAGTAATCTAATAGTGGTCTTTAAATTTACAATTGGATTTAATAGAGTAAACCTAGTGACAATGATTTACTTGTGGGGTAGCCCAAAACTAAAGACCATAATCACTAATAAATCTACACGGGGATTCAGGAGACATTTCTTTACCCATGTAATAGTTTGAAGGTGGAACTTACTACCACAATTGAGCAAATAGCATAGATGCCTTTAAGGAGAAACTAAATAAGGAGAAAGGAATAGATGAGGTGTGCATACGGTTAGGTGAAACAGGTAGAACAGAGACCAGTTGAACCACTTGCCTATTTTATATATTCTCCTCAGGTATTCCTGTCCCACTTTCACCATCCGCTAAAGCAAAATCCTTTGAAGACTCTGTAGAATTCTGTCACAAACGTACAAGATGCCCCCTTTGTCTACAAGTGATCTCACCCCTTCTTTAGTAATCCTTTTACATCTGTTCATAAGCACCCTTGCTAATGTCCCCTTCTTTGCTACTCAGGCATGCCTGGGCTAAACGGCCTGTTTCCATGCTGTAAACCTCTATGACATCTTTGGATATGCTCAACAAGCACAGATCCCTGCCCCTGCACCATTGGCCCACAGATTTCCATTTTATAATAGTCTACCATAACATACTTAAAAAGTATTGTAATTCCATTCCTACTGAAAACATTTCTAAATGAATCCTTTGTACAGTGCTCAGGGAGAGAAGCAGACAGACGATTACTCTTCCCAGATATACAGGAAACTGCTACTGACTAATAGCAGGCGGGAAGAGAAGGAATAATAATGCATTCTCCTCATTTTATTTGAAATTACACATCTGAACACTCACCAGCTAGCCATTTTTCTTTACACTTCAAGTAGATTACCACAGATAATTAAAGAAGCTGCCTTAACAGGTCAAGCATCAAATGTTGAAACTACAAAGTATGTCTTACACTTTCACTCCTGATAATTTCTTAGACAGATGATGAAACCATCTCCAAATGAGCCAGTAAGCTTATCCATTAAGCAGCTGAACACAGAAAAATAGAACTTCCTAGTCTTTACTGAATTAGCTGCTTGGTAGCAGAGTTGCTTCAATTGGCCTTGGTGTCACTGCAATAGGCAAGATTCTTGTTCCTGCCTACATTCACTATGAAGCAATGGTTGCTGTACGAATACAAATGTCAGCTAAGTAAAAAACAATGCTCAATTGAGAAATACCAACCCTCCAATACAATGACCATCTTCAACAAGAATCTAACCATCACCCCTTAACGTTCAATAATGGTATTATCATTAAACCCTCTTCTCCACCCCTCCCCCAAACTATCAGATAAATATTGTGGCTACAACAGCAGGTCAGAGGGAGGAATCCTGCGGTGTGTAATGCACCTTCATACTCACCAAAGCCTGTCCACCATCTTCAAGGTATAGGTCAGGAGTGTGATGGAATATACTCCACTTGCTTGAATGAGTGCAGCTCCAACACACTCAAGAAGATCGACATCATCGAGGGCAGCACAGTTTCGTTAAGGGGAAGTCGTGTCTGACAAATTTACTGGAGTTCTATGAGGATGTGTCTAGGGCGGTGGATAGAGGAGAGCCGGTGGATGTGGTCTTTCTTGATTTTCAGAAGGCGTTCGACAAGGTACCTCACAAGAGGTTATTGCAGAAGGTCAGGGGGCATGGAATTGGGGGTAGGGTGTTAGCGTGGATAGAGGATTGGTTGTCAAATAGGAGGCAGAGAGTGGGGGTCAATGGGTGTTATTCGGATTGGCGGATGGTGACTAGTGGAGTGCCCCAGGGGGTCGGTGCTGGGGCCTCAGCTATTTACCATTTATATAGATGATCTGGAGGAGGGAACCGAGTGCAGGGTGTCGAAATTTGCTGATGACACCAAGATTGGTGGAACGGCAAATTGCGCGGAGGGTGTGGAGAGTCTACAGAAGGATCTAGATAGGCTGGGCAAATGGGCCAGGAACTGGCAAATAGAATTTAATGTTGGCAAGTGCAAGGTGGTCCACTTTGGTAGGAAGGATTATTACTTACGTGGTGAAAAACTGCAGCAGGCGACGGTGCAGAGGGACCTCGGGGTCCTTGTGCATGAGTCGCAAAAACCCAGCTTGCAGGTGCAGCAGGTGGTCAGGAAGGCTAATGGGATGCTGGCCTTCATAGCGAGGGGGATTGAATGTAAAAGTAGGGAGGTCTTGCTGCGGCTGTATAGGGCATTGGTGAGGCCGCAGCTGGAGTACTGTGTGCAGTTTTGGGCGCCGTACTTACGCAAGGATATTTTGGCCTTGGAGGGAGTGCAGAGGAGGTTTACTAGGCTGATGCTGGAGTTGAAGGGGTTGAGCTATGAGGAGAGGCTGAATAAACTAGGCTTGTACTCATTAGAGTTTAGAAGAATGAGGGGAGATCTCATTGAGACATATAAGATGATGAATGGGAAGGATAGGATAGAGGTGGAGAGACTCTTCCTGCTCAGAAAGGACAGTAGGACTAGGGGGCACAGCCTCAAGATAAAGGGGGGGCGGTTTAGAACGGAGTTGAGGAAGAACTTCTTCACTCAAAGGGTGGTGAATCTCTGGAATTCTCTGCCCGTTGAAGTGGTGGAGGCTACCTCGCTAAATATTTTTAAGACGCGGGTTGATGGGTTTTTGATAAGCGAGGGGATTAAGGGTTATGGGGAGAGGGCGGGAATGTGGAACTGAGCCACGACAGATCAGCCATGATCTTATTGAATGGCGGGGCAGGCTCGAAGGGCTAGATGGCCTACTCCTGCTCCTATTTCTTATGTTCTTATGTTCTTATGTAAAGCAGTCCACTTGATTGGCACCCCATCCATAAACATCAATTTCATCCATCACCAGTTCAATGGCAGCAGCGTATACCATCTACAAGATGTACTGCAGGAACTCGCCGTGGCTTCTTCGAAAGCAGTTTCCAAACCCATGACCTCTACCATATTCAAGGACAAGGCAACTAACATGTGAAAACACCACCAACTGGAAGTTCCTTTGCAAGCAGCATACCAGCTTAACTTGGAAAAATATTACTGTTCCTTCGGTGTTGCTGGATCAAAATCTTGAAACTCTCTCTCTCTCTAGCAGCACCATGGATGTACCCATACCACACGGACTGCTGCGGTTCAGGAAGGCAGCTTACCACCACCCTCAGGGACAATTATGGTTGGGCAATAACAGCTGGCCTAGCCAGTGACACACACATCCTGTGAATAAATAACTAAAAAAAAACCTCTCCTCCATTTGATTAAGCCACTGGCTATTGCTCTCAAGGCTTAAAAATCAATAGCCACTTGGATCAAACAAACTAATCACTGTAGAACTGCACCGAATGAAATAGCTGCATGGATAATGGTCTACAATTTGTTGAGTTTACCAAAAGTTTGAGTTTTAGACATATGACCTCACCACCTCACTACTCATAGTCCAATGGTGAAGCTGTGAATGTTGCCAAGATTGTGAACTTACTTTATGTAAAATGCAAATTCAGTGAGAATTTCTAGTTCTGTTAGATTGGTGCAAGAAGCCAATATGTATAGTTATAAGTACTACACAACAACTTGAGTCATAGGTGTGAGACACTTCTTCCTATAGGGGGAAACACTCCTACAACCTGCGTACAGATCTAAATCATTAACTTTGTTTCTCTCTCCACAGATGCTTCCAGACCTGCTGGGTATTTCCAGCACATTGTTCTTATCTTAGATTTCCAGCGTCTGCAGTAATTTATTTTCATTCTCCAACCGAGATATTCAACTGAAGAAGACATCCATATGCTTGCTGACATGAAACAATGTGAGCAGCGTTACAATGACAGAAAAGCTAAGCCAATTCACAAAATATTCTGGTGACGTGCAGACTAAACTCCATGGCTAAAGTACCTGTGTGCCGGAACATGCATACATATGGTGGGTCTTAGAAGTTAAATGATATACAAGGCAGAGATCTCATCATACTGCAAATGATTTATGTCAATGAAACATCTGTAAACAAAATTCCTTAGGTTAAGGACTTTTCTGAAAGCAGATCCCAATAGTCCTCTTGTAAACTCCAAAAAAATTTACAACACCCAAAACGCATGGTAGTTAAGAACTATTCACCAAGTGCAGATCTGGAAGACAGCATCAGCCTCCATCTCAACTCAAAGAACTGTTACCATGCCTGTTTTAAGTGGTTTAGGTTAAATTTCAGAGTCTCTACGTGCATGTATTTTTTTGAAGTGCAATAGTTTTTGCTCTTTTTTGAGGGATGTACATTGGTTGCAATTGTGTGGCATCTGATCGATGGGATTTCTCATGCAATTCATTACATAATTCTTTGGTTATCTCTCTCTCACCTCAGATTTGTTAAGCAGTAAACAGTTATATCTCCTAGAAATTGTATTTACTTATTTTGTATATGTAATAAATGTTAATACTCTTTACAACAATTTGTGGCAATATCAACTATATGAAGAGGTATTAATACAATGAGCCATAATTTCTGAGTTCCAGGGTGCTATATCTAGGGTGTACTACAAAGATACACTGAGGAATCTCCTCCACCCCAGACACTCCCAGGTAAGAACTGTAAGACAATTGGCCAGGCAGGAGAATGGGCTATTGCCTTGCATGTGACCCAAAAATGTGTAATTAGATGGAGACCCAACTCTTATTCCCTAACCTTCCTCCACCAAGCCTGAGACTTAATGGCCAGTCACCCCAACTCCCAACAAATGCTCCCCCTCCGCCAGATCCCAGCACATGTCCGCACCACACACCCAACGCATGCCTCCACCTCCACCAGACCTCCGACACGCCCCCATCTCCACCAGAACTCCAATATACACCCCCACCAGACCCCGACACACGGCCCCTCCTCCGCCAGACACGCCACCTCCACCAGACTCCCGTGACACACCCGCCCCCATCCTCCTCCACCACACCCCGACACACACTGCCTCCTCCACCACATCCCTGACAAATGCCTTACCCAACCTGTCAGAGTCCCGACTCAGGCATACGACTCTCATACACTCATCCCCTCCATGCCGCACCAGGCCCTAACTCAATTATCTCAGTACTCCCTCAGGCCCAACTCCCAAAACCGATACCCCGGACCAACTTCCTGCAATGCCCTGCAGTCCGAACTCCTTAAAGACCTTAGACTGAGCTACCCTCAACCATAGGCCCCACGTGCACTAAACAGATATCACTCAGTCCGAGTCAGGAAGTCGGACAAGATAGTATATTTTGAGATATCCTGGTAAGTAATTTCAAACGGAATGACAATCTGACTCAACTGCCACTTCTTTGGGATTGTGGCCTAATATTATAATGCTCACATTCACTACAGGAAGCAAAATGCAGCAAATAAGTTAGGGGTAGTGAAGGTTGAAGAGGGTGGGCGGGAATTTTTCTAGGGCAGGGAAAAAGGCAACACTCAGAGTTCCCCCACCAAATAAATATTTCCCTCTTCCACTCCCGAGTTTTTATAAATATACAAAAAGGAAGAGGCTGGCTAGGGTGAACGTTGGTCCTTTAGAGGATGAGAAAGGGGAGCTAGTGGTAGGAGATGGGGATATGGCTAAGGTCTTGAATAACTTTTTTGTTTCTGTCTTCACGGAGGAGGACGTGAATAATTTGCCGGGTGTTAGCGATGGAAAGGTGGTAGGAATGGAGGGTCTTAATGACATTACTGTTACTAGAGAGGTGGTGCTCGACAGACTGGAGGGGCTGATTGTGGACAAGTCCCCAGGACCGGATGGAATGCATCCGAGGGTTCTGAAAGAAATGGCGGAGGTTATAGTGGATGCCTTGGTGGTTATTTTCCAGACGTCGCTGGATTCCGGGGAAGTGCCGGAAGATTGGAAAACGGCTAATGTTACGCCGTTGTTTAAGAAGGGTGCCAGGCAAAAGGCGGGGAATTATAGGCCGGTTAGTTTAACGTCTGTGGTAGGTAAAATGTTAGAATCCGTCATTAAGGAGGAAATTGCGAGGCATCTTGAAGGGAATTGCTTGATAGGGCAGACGCAACACGGTTTCATTAAAGGGAAGTCGTGTCTGACAAATTTACTGGAGTTCTATGAGGATGTGTCTAGGGCAGTGGATAGAGGAGAGCCGGTGGATGTGGTCTTTCTGGATTTTCAGAAGGCGTTTGACAAGGTACCTCACAAGAGGTTATTGCAGAAGGTCAGGGGACATGGAGTTGGGGGTAGGGTGTTAGCGTGGATAGAGGATTGGTTGTCAAATAGGAGGCAGAGAGTGGGGGTCAATGGGTGCTATTCGGATTGGCGGTTGGTGACTAGTGGGGTGCCCCAGGGGTCGGTGCTGGGGCCTCAGCTATTTACCATTTATATAGATGATCTGGAGGAGGGAACCGAGTGCAGGGTGTCGAAATTTGCTGATGACACCAAGATTGGGGGAAAGGCAAATTGTGCGGAGGGTGTGGAGAGTCTGCAGAAGGATCTAGATAGGCTGGGCGAATGGGCCAGGAAATGGCAAATGGAATTTAATGTTGGCAAGTGTGAGGTGGTCCACTTTGGTAGGAAGAATGGTAGGAAGGACTATTACTTACGTGGCGAAAAACTGCAGCAGGCGACGGTGCAGAGGGACCTCGGGGTCCTTGTGCATGAGTCGCAAAAACCCAGCTTGCAGGTGCAGCAGGTGGTCAGGAAGGCGAATGGGATGCTGGCCTTCATAGCGAGGGGGATTGAATATAAAAGTAGGGAGGTCTTGCTGCAGCTGTATAGGGCATTGGTGAGGCCGCAGCTGGAGTACTGTGTGCAGTTTTGGACGCCGCACCTGCGCAAGGATATTTTGGCCCTGGAGGGAGTGCAGAGGAGGTTTACTAGGCTGATACCGGAGTTGAGGGGATTGAGCTATGAGGAGAGGCTGAATAAACTAGGCTTGTACTCGTTAGAGTTTAGAAGAATGAGGGGAGATCTCATTGAGACGTATAAGATGATGAATGGGATGGATAGGGTAGAGGTGGAGAGACTCTTCCCGCTCAAAAAAGACAGTAGGACTAGGGGGCACAGCCTCAAGATAAAGGGGAGGCGGTTTAGAACGGAGTTGAGGAGGAACTTCTTCACTCAAAGGGTGGTGAATCTCTGGAATTCTCTGCCCGTTGAAGTGGTGGAGGCTGCCTCGCTAAATATTTTTAAGAAGCGGGTTGATGGGTTCTTGATAAGAGAGGGGATTAAGGGTTATGGGGAGAGGGCGGGAAAGTGGAACTGAGCCACAACAGATCAGCCATGATCTTATTGAATGGCGGGGCAGGCTCGAAGGGCTAGATGGCCTACTCCTGCTCCTATTTCTTATGTTCTTATGTTCTTACTCCATGTTCAGAAAAAGAATAAAGGAACATAACACATGCCTGCACCTCATTAGTTATAAATACCCTGTACATTTTCAATATCTAGTTCATTTACGCATTTACAGTTTTATATTCGGGGCTCTTTTTGACAGTCAGCTTACATAGGAATACAGAATTTAAAAGCATGAGGGGGCATCTTATAGAAACATATAAAATTATGAAGAAAATGGATAAGATAGAAGCAGGGAGGTTGTTTCCACTGGTGGGTGAAATCAGAATGAGGGGGAGCAGATTAAGGACTGAGTTGAGGAGGAACTTTTTCACCCAACGGGTTGTGAATTTGTGGAATTTCCTGCCCAGTGAAGGAGTTGAGGCTGCCTCATTTGAATGTTTTTAAGGCAAAGATAGGTAGATTTTTGAATAATAAAGGAATTAAGGGTTATGGTGAGTGGGTGGGTAAGTGGATCTGAGTCTACAAAAAGATCAGCCAAAGGGGCCAAATGGCCTACTCCTGCTTCTATTTCTTGTATTCTTATGTACATAGGATATGCAGCACACAAACAGCCATCTAGTTCATGCTTATGCTTGCCTCCAGTCTCTTTCAGAAACTCAACTGCACTTGCCACATAAACACAGTGGCTTCAAGAGCAAGTCAGAGGCTAGGATGTAGCAAGTAACTCATCTCCTGACTCCCCAAAGCTGTCCACCATCTACAAGGCACAAGTCAAGAGTGTGATGGAATGCTTCCCCACTTGCCTGGATGAGTGCAGCTCTAACAACACTCAAGAAGCTTGACACCATCTAGGACAAATCAGCCTGCTTCATTGGCAGCACATCCTCAAACATCCACTCCCTCCACCACAGACACTCAGTAGCAGCAGTGTGTACTATAAGATACACTGGAGCAATTCACCAAAGATTCTTGGACAGCACCTTCCAAACCCATGACTACTTCCATCTGGAAGGACAAAGAAAGCTGATACACAGGAACACCATCTGCACGTTACCCTCCAAGCCACTCATTATCCCAACTTGCAAATATATTGCTGTTCCTTCACAATCAGTGGGTCAAAATCCTGGAATTCCCTCCCTAACAGCATTGTGGGTCAACCCACAGCACATCAACTGCAGCGATTCAAGAAGACAACTAGACATGGGCAATAAATGCCGGCCAGCCAGCGGGGCCCATGAATAAAAAAAAGTCGAGTCTCTTCCAATCTTTCCTGGTCTAAATGTACCATCATAACCATCTATTTTCTCCTCTCTCATATGCTTGCATAACTTCTACCATTCCCAGTGGTAGCAAGTTCCACACTCAGGGTAAAGAATTTTTTTCTGAATTCCTCCTTCTGATATCTTGTATTGATGATCTGTAATTACATTTTTTTTTGGTTTGATTTATTATTGTCACATGTATTAATGAAAAGTATTGTTTCTTGCATGCTGTACAAAGTATACCGTTCATAAAGAAAACAAAAGAGTGCTGAATGTAATGTTACAGTCACAGAGAAAGATTAACTTAATGTAAGGTTGGTCCGTTCAAAACTCTGAAAGGCAGCAGGAAAGAAGCCGTTCATGAGTCGGTTAGTATATGACCTCAGATTTTTGTATCCTTTCCCCCCCAAGGAAGAAGGCAGAAAGAGAGAATGTCCCAGGTGTACGGGGTCTTTAATTACACTGGCTGCTTTTCTGAGGCAGTGGGAGGTGTAGACAGGCAATGGACGGGAGGTTGGTTTGCATGATACATTCACGACCTTCTGTAGTTTCTTACAGTCTTGGGCACAGTAGGTGCCCTATCAAGCTGTGATAGTACCAGAAAGAATGTTTTCTATGGTGCATCTGTAAAAGTTGATGAGAATCGTAGCTGACGTGCGAAATTTCCTTGGTCTTCTGAGAAAGTAGAGGTGTTGGTGGGCTTTCTTTATTAAAGTGTCAGCATGGGAGGACCAGGATTATTGTTGGTAATCTAGACACCTACAAACTTGAAGCTCTTGACGATTCCTACTTCATCCCCATTGATGTAGACAGGGGCATCTTTCCAACTATGCTTCCTGAAGTCAATGACAACGTCCTTTGTTTTGTTCTCTCAGCATTCACTCTACCAAAACCTTTCATATTTTTACAAACCTCTTTTAGGAAATGCCTCAGCTTTATTGTTATTCAAGAGAAACAAGACCTAGTTGGTCAATCCTTTCCAAACAACGTATACCCATGCATTTTTGATATCATCCTTGTAAATATTCTCCGCATTCTCTCCAGTCCCTCTAGATGCTTTCAAAATATAAAATTTATTTATTAGTCACAAGTAGGCTTACATTAACACTGCAATGAAGTTACTGCAAAAATCCCCAAATCCTCTTATGAAAATCAGAACTATGTGCAAAATTCCAAATGTGGTCAAATCAAGGTTCAAGACAGGTTTGGACATAACTTTTAAATTAAAATCTAGTGTTTTTTTAATAACACAGCTTTTAGTGATTGGTATGTTTATACTCTACAATCCATTTTCCCTCTACCCCACCCAGACTTACCTTTTGCAAGAAATAAATGACCTCCCTAAATGTAGTCTTTTCTTTTCTGTGTGAACTGTACTTGCCAATTGCCTATTCTAATTTGTGGTAGTCCTCCTCAGTCATGACCAACACCCCCCATTTTAAAGATATTTAGAAGTGTCACAAGTAGGCTTACATTAACACTGCAAAAAAGTTACTGTGAAAATCCCCTAGTCACCATACTCCAGCACCTGTTCGGGTAGTCTGAGGGAGAATTTAGCACAGCCAATGCACTTAACCGGCACGTCGTTTGGACTGTGGGAGGAAACCCACACAGACACAGGGAGAATGTGCAGACTCCTCACAGACAGTGACCTGAGGCCGAGAATCGAATGCCTTCATCCACAAATTTACTGAGCCCTCTTGATTCCAAAGTTGGAATCACTGATGTAACCTGTGAGCAGGGGGTGAGATCTCAGCACTATAATGCTTGTGGAGCAGGCGCCACTTCCCACCTTCTACCACTGTGACCAAAGTACCGTTTACACACAACTAATTTTAACCAGTTTTTACTCGTTTTTGGCTGTCTGGAAATAGGAAGAATAGTTAGAAAACGCACCATATTCACCTACCCCGCCGTTAGTGTCTGAATAAGTGATTCTACGTTGGTCAAAACGCAGCAAACGACTGCAGCTTTCTCTGTACAACACCTAATCGCTTTCCCCTCGCCTGCTCGCCACTGGCGCGTGACAGCACATGCACCGTCCACCTGCTCCCTCCCAAAGGAAGATTTCGGTCTCAAACCTCAATTCCTCATCGCAGAATGGGAGTGGAATACGCTACGAGATGTATGCAACAGGATAAAAATTCTGCATTCATGCTCATGCTTAAACATTTAAATTCTGAGCTTTAATCGAAGTTCACCCAGGCAGCATTTTGTGTCCCGTGCCTGCCAACGCCAGGTGAGGTCGCCTCTCAGTTTGCAGTCAGAGGCAAGTGAGAGATTCCTCGGAGACCCACAAACTGACCATCGCTGATGTGATTGTAGCCAAGTTACGTGTAACGAAAGCTCTTAGAAATAAAAACAAAAATAAAACAGTTCTGAAGAAAGGTCAATGGATTCGATGATATGAAAATCACCTTTGTAAATATTCTCTGCACTCTCTCCAATGCTTCTATGTGCTTTCTATAATCTTAGTAGTAGAGTTACATGCAATGCTCCAAATCTGGTCGAACCAAGGTTTCCAAGACAGGTAAGTTATGCCAAATATATTTTTCAATTGAAACCTAGTGTTTTTTTTAATGGCACAGCTTTTGGTGATTGGGCTGCTTGTCCTCCAAGATCCCTTTTTCCATCGTCCAAGTAATAAAAGATCTCCTATTCCTCCTAACTAAATGCATTGCCATCCACATTTCTCCCTCAGCAGGTGCTGCCAGACCTGACGAATTCATCCAGCATTTTCAATTTTTATTTACAATAGAAATCTTGCACCTTTAAAACAAACGCATCCTTTTTCTCGACCCAATGTGATGGGGGGAACGCTCAACAAAGCTTCACGCTCTCTTAATAAATAACAGATAATGACTACTTCCAGCCATAGGAAAATATAGTTATTTCAGAACTCTTCAAGTTGCAATAATAGACTGCTAATGTTTAAAAATGTGCTGACAATAATTCGCTCCTTTTTTTCAAAACAATTATCTATATAACTATCGACTTATAACATCGTTTTTGTTTGACCAGTAACGATGCATTGGGATTAATTAGGATTGGTAGACACGTTTAATTGAAAATATTGCAATCATGTGTGGACGTCTGCAGCAAATTGAGAGTCGTGTTTCCTCTGAGCGTTAACAGCTCGCAAAATAGTGATGTGTCAACAGTGAACTTAATATTGTAATCGTCCCAGTTCGAAAGACTTTCGTGCAGAAGCGTGTAAAATAAAACTTATGCTTTATTTAACTTTCCAAATATTACTATCAGCAATGAACTAACTTTTTCTAATTCGAAGCCAAGCTTAGTTCGATTTCTGACATCTTATGAAATTGCACGGAACAGTAATATTTACATTAATTATCGATCACTCACCCTCTCGCACCTCAAAGCGGTTATAAGTGAAGAACGATTCGAGGGGTTAAAGTGATAAGGGTAGATGTATCTGTATATTTTGTAAATTATCAGAAAGGATCCTACATTGCCGTTTTCCGCAGCAGCATTTCAGTGGGCTCAGAGCATTCTCTCCGCCCTCACTGCATTAACTCTCTGTGTACCAAAAGGCTTCTTTCTCGTCCTACCGTCAACTTCTGTTAAACGAGTCATTTATTCGAACCATTTATGCACCTGCAGTTTCTTGCATACCGTTATTTATTAAATATTGCCTGAACTATTAAAAGGTTCATATTCTTATGTTTCAATTTGGCAGTAAATTTGGTTGAAATAGCCAACATCCCACATCCCGTATCGAGTGGCTGTGTGCTACCTAGGTTATAATTATGGGTTTAATATTACTGTTCCGAAACTACAGGAAGCTATTCATCCCGGTGTTGCACTGTAAGACGGGAGAACACTCACCCTCCACCATATTTGGTCCTCTGGGCTTGCATTGGTGCACCTAACTCCCTGTAACATCGCAATAATGTAGCGGCAGAGGTGGGATCTGGTGCTACAGTTTCAAGGCAAGTATGAGTTCGACACTGGGCAGAGGTTTTGTTGCTGATGGTTTTGGGATGTCTTTGTCCAGTTCTGGCCAGTTTGCCAATATCTCGGCTACAACTGAAGGGAGCCACCGACAAATGCACAGCGAAAACTACACCCCTCCACCAACACTGCTCTGACCAAGGGTCATCTGACTCGAAAGGTTGGCTCTACTCTCGCTCCATAGATGCTGTCAAACCTGCTGAGATTTTCCAGCATCTTTCTGTTTTTGTTTCAGATTCCAGCATCCTTAGTATTTTGCTTTTATCTTAGTATTTAACTCACTGCCACTTCTCTCCTAGGAATGCCTTCTCTAAAGAAGTACTGCTCTTCTCTCCAAATAGTCCGCTAGACTTGAAACATTGGCTCTATTCTCTCTCCACAGATGCTGTCAGACTTGCTGAAATTTTCCAGCGTTTTTCTGTTTTTGTTAACTGAACACTCCAACTGGGAGTGCAGTGTAACTGACAATAATGGCAGTTTAAAGTTTTTGAAGTTTACTTATATAGCATCACAAGTAGGCTTACATTAATTCAGCAATGAAGTTACTGTGAAAATCCTCTCATCGCCACACTTTGGTGCCTGTTTGGGTACACTGAGGGAGAATTTAGCCTGGCCAATGCATCTATCTTTCAGACTGTGGGAGGAAACCAGAGCACCTGGTGAAAACCCATGCAGACATGGGAAGAATGTCTGCACGGAATGTGCACAATGTCCCAAGCTGGGAATTGAACCCAGGCCCCTGGCATTGTGAGGCAGCAATACTAGCAACTGTGCCAGCATGCTCAGTTGTCAGAAAGCTGGCAACTTTTTTTGTGAACACTCATTGCGCTGGTAAGAAGGGAAGTTGGCACCTAATACCGAACCACTTGCAGATTCAACCTTGCTGAGTCGATCACCTGATACCCTGCCAAATGCTGATTTGAGCATCCTCGCCCAAGAACATTGTCCTTATCCTTCTCCTTCAGAATCCAAGAGTTTCCCTATGAGTGTGATGGGCACTGCATCTTCCACTCCACTCTGGGATGAAGACAACAGGGGGTTTAAGAATTTCCAGCAGGCTGTGGGAACCCCAGGTGACCTTTCCAGCATAGCTGTCACCTTGACTTTAGATGATGTATCTGAGATGATGGGGCAACACTGAATCCCCTGTGGATTTGAAAGCTGCCCATGCCCCTGCTTCTCTCACTCAGCCTCTTTTTTTCCATTAGTACCTGAGGTGAGATGGGACGGACAAGATACCTGCAATAGGACTCCTACTCCATCCGCCTGCTACAAATGAACATAAGGAATAATCATGTTTTTTTAATGTTTCTGAGATTTTATAATCTCAAATTTTGTGGTATTAATAAATAAAAGTTTAAGTGTAAAAAAAAACCAAGGAATGATTGAAAATTGCAAAAAAATTTCGGAAAGCCTTGGGTAAGTACAATGGTGAAAGTTTTGAGAGAGAATTAACTGTTATTGATAGCTTGTGAGATGTTATGGCACTTATGAAGAATGTCTAACATTGGAGAAATAGGAAGAGGCATCCCAAAGTACGGCATTGGAAAGGTGCAGAAGAGCACAATATTTTAATAAGACAACCCTTCATTCGCTTCTGGATGAAATGGTCTGTGTATTGGAAATGAGAGGTGATCTTCTTGAAACTTATGGGATTCTGAAGTGGCTTGACAGGGTAAATGCTGTGAGGATGTTTCCCCTCGTGGGAGAGTCTACGACCAGAGGGCATAGTCTCAGATTAAAGGGATGCCAATTTAAAACTGAGATGAGGAGAAATTTCTTCTCTGAGGGTTGAGAGTCTTTGCTTCCACAGCTCTCTGTGGCAAGGTGTACTAAAGACTTAAATTCCCTTACTGATGAAAAATCTATCTCAGCTTTAAATATTCACAAGGACTCTGCTTCCACAGCTCTCTGTGGCAAGGTGTACTAGAGTCCTTGTGAATATTTAAAGCTGAGATAGATTCTTCATCAGTAAGGGAATTTAAGGTTATGGGGAAAGGATAAAATTATAACCATAGATGTCAGGCACTGTCGTTGACTGTGGCATATGATCAAAGCAGACTGAAGAGTTTTTAAGTCTTCAAACTTTATCTTCTGACTTTTCTTCTAAAGACCTGAAATCACTTCTTCGGAGACCTGAAATCATTGGGTCATACAATCTAAAGTATTTCTGGACCCAATGCCTGCCCGTTTCCTCCATCACCAGCATGTAATCAGAGAAAATGAGCAACAGGAAGCATGTGACTGAAAATGCTAGAAATCTGAACAAAGAAAGAGAAAAATCTGTAAATACACAACTTGGCAGGTTTACATCAATGCAGAAATGCAAGGCAATCAGTCAACAATCCAGGCCTAAGTTGCTTCTTTTAATTAATTACCACTTCTAAGAATGCTAAGTTTAAAGTTCTGCACTTCTCATCAACATTCATCCAGTTTAACTTAATTACTGTCTTTTTCACTCAATTCTTAAGTTCTATCAACTCATCTTTGTCTGCAATTCTTGGGAAGGGTACGACCCTGAATGTCCAAGAACAGCTATGATATTCTCCTTGGGCATTGCAATCAATGTTATTATAATGAAGGTGGAAGAGCAGTACAGGTTGGAGTTTAGGAGAATCAGGCAGCAGAGGAAAAGAATGCAGTCAGCCACAATGACTCCCCAACCCCATACATGGGGTTATAAGAGAACCTTTCTCAGAAGGTCTGCATCAAAAAACGTTGCTTCTCTAAAGCTGATATTGAGGATGTATTTATTAGTCACAAGTAAGGCTTACATTAACACTGCAATGAAGTTATTGTGAAAGTCCCCTCGTCACCACACTCCAGTGCCTGTTTGGATCAATGCACCTAACCAGCATATCTTTCAGACTGTGGGAGGAAGCTGGAACACCCTGAGGAAACATATGCAGACACGGGGAGAATGTGCGACCTCCACACAGAGAGTGACGCAAGCCAGGGATCGAACCTGGTATCCTACCGCTGTGAGGCAGCAGTGCTAACCACTGTGCCACTTCATCTGTACCCTTAAGTGTATTTGGATCATATTTCTTGTGTTTTTAAACTGTTTTAGCGGTTTGTTTTATTGTCGGTGCTGTTTTCTCTGCAGCAGCACAATGGATTTTAATTGCTAAAATATTTGTATTGATCTGGGATAATGCTGGGTTGTTAATTTTGTGATTTCCCTGGAGTTTTTCAGAGTGGGGCTTGATTAGATTGATTGACAGGTAAGGTCATATGACTAGGTTGGATTAGGCTCACAGAGAGAAACCCAGTTCTATTGCTTTTTGGGAGTTGTAGAAAGGAGATATAAGTCTCTGAGTCTCTCTGAGGTTTGCCAGAAACTCTTTCTTAGAGATTCTGCTCTTCAAGGATATATCCTTCTCTGGAAATTGTTGCCTGGGAGTCAGAAGGCCAACTTTCTGTATTTGTCTAGAGGGGTTAAAAAGCTGGAAATTTAGCATTCGTGTGAACATATTTGCTTCTGGTGTTAATTGGATCTGAAGTAGGATTTATGTTGATGTGATATTACTTAAATTGGGACCATGTTTAAGGATAGCTATTAAGAATTATACTTTGTCACGTTTAAGAATTTTGATTGGTAAAAGATATGCTAATTATTTTTGCTATATTCTGTGTTCTTAAATAAAGGTTGTTTTAATAAACGCTTCCTAGTGGGTCAATTGAATCATACCTGGAGAGAAACACCTTATGCTCGCCATATTGCTAAAATCAAATAAAGTTGGGGTCTTGACTAACTTCATAGCATACCTTGGAGTTTCTGATCTGGTCCCTAACAACTGCTACATGAATTTCTCAGGCCATGTTTATCTTCAAGAACTACTTTTTCTCTCTGGAAATGATAGTCATCACAGCACTATCCTCAACTTTTAAGAATCAGGTTCCTTTGATACAGTCACAAGAAGTTTTTATAAATCAAGACAGGGATAGTAAAGAAATGCTTATGCCAGGTCACCAACACCCATTTAGCATGTACAGCCAAGTTACTAACACCCCATATAGCAGAACATTAGCTTCAGCATTATAGCTAGGCAGCGGGGAGAAAGCACCCCGTCATTCTATTTGCTTGTTTCCAATGACACTCATCTTGCATTTAAAGCATCCATCCAGCATTCCTCAACTAAGCATGCAATGAGCTGCATTTTTAATCTTGGGTGACATGTTTTTCCACTTTCTATCATGGGTGATAATTCCAGCAACTGACCAAGCAGAGGTGCAGGTGCTATCAAGCAGATGCTGAGGGTGACGCATGCAGCAGTTCTGTACAATCATAAGATTCACTGGTGCACAGGCTCCAAAGCTTGCCCCTTCTGTGGCCTTGTGGAGTTTGTAGACCTTGTCTATGTTTCATGTCTTAGGTTGCACTTCCTTTTTGGTTTCCTGAAGAACCTTTTATTAATGTTTTGTTTGCACTTCAGTCCCACACTACTGATCTACGGACACCTGATGCAGAGAGGGTCAGGTTGGGATGGCGACCTCCTCGTGAACCTGCCCTGGGCCTTTTACAGGTCCAGGCAGCGGGCAATCAAGAGGGCCGTCCATCTACCGTGGCTATGTTCATGGCCAGGTGTCCCTGGAGAGGGAGCATGCGGTGTCCACAGACACAGTTGATGCCTTCCGCGCCCATTGGGCACCGCAGGACATTTTTGGGCCTAATAATCACATTTTAATTTGATGTTTTCAAGTTTCCTTTGTACTTTGATTTTGTTCAGGCTGTTCCCCCTCCTTTTGGGGAGCTGCCCCTTTTACTTTGTCCTGATTTAAGTTGAGTTTGTTTATTTGGTTTGACCTTAAAAGAGGCCAAGTAGGTGTTGGAGTAGATTGCAGTTCTAGAGCATATGCTAGAGAGGGTCTCCAGAAATATTGTTACAGGCTGTGCATTTCACAATTGGTTATTCAGAAACAGCCACAGTTTGACATAGTTGAAGGATGCAATGGTTTTAATGGTTCTTGAGATTTGGGGAGTAGGAAATCAGGACACAAGCATACAGGGGAGTTTTCACTAGCAGCTGAAGAGTAATCAGAGGGCAGGTATTCTCAGAAATATTGAAGTGATTCAGGCTTTGAAATAATCATCAGCTAAGTTAATCAGCACAATTTTATCTTAATTACTAGGTGGAAAACCTGGTGGACAGGGTGGGGTTGGTATTGGGATTGTTTTTATTTGATTTATTATTATTGTCACACACATTAGCATACAGTGAAAAGTATTGTTTCTTGTGCGCTATACAGACAAAGCATACCATTCATAGAGAAAGAAACGAGAGAGTCAAAATGCTTTGTAACAGTCATAGCTAGGGTGCAGCAAAAGATCAACTTAATGCTAGGTAGGTCCATCCAAAAATCTGATGGCAGCAAGGAAGAAGCTGTTCTTGAGTCGGTTGGTACGTGACCTCAGATTTTTGTATCTTTTTCCTGACAGAAGAAGATGGAAGAGAGAACATCTGGGGTGTGTGCAGTCTTTAATTATGCTGGCTACTTTGCAAAGCAACGGGAAATGTAGACAGTGTCAATGGATGGGAGGCTGGTTTGCGTGATGGATTGGGCTACATTCACAATCTTTTGTAGTTTCTTGCAGTCTTGAGCGGAGCAGGAGCCATATCAAGCTGTGATACAACCAGAAAGAATGCTTTCTATGATTTATATCGTGATCAACATTACTCTCCATTGACTTAGCGGAGAGTAAAATCAAGTGATATGGAAAATTACCATTCGCACTGCTGCTTCACAACACCAGTGACCCGGGTTCAAATCCAGCCTTGGATGACTGTCTGTGTGGAGTTTACATGTTCTCCCAGTGTCTGCATGGGTTTCCTCCCATGGTCCAAAGATGTGCAGATTAGGTGGATTGGCCATATTAAATTGCCCCTTAATGTCAGGGGATTAGCAGGGTAAAAACATTGGATTATGGGGATAGGGCCTGGGTGGGATTGTCGTGAATGCAGGCTTGATGGGCTGAATGGCATTCTTCTGCACTATAGGGATTCAATGATGAAGAATATCAATACTTCCAAGGTGGCCATTGTCTCTGTAGGCTCTATGGGGGGATGTTATCAAAAAAATTCTAAGTGTCTAAGTGTTGAACGAGCGTGGAAACAGGAGAAAATCGTACTGATATTTTGGAAACTTAAAAATTCAATCGTATCACATGTTGAGGAAAAAAAAATGAAGTAACGACTACTTCCCGCTAGCTGTGAGGGGCGAGGCTGACCTGATAGCCGGCGGATTACAACAGAGGGCGCAATTACGCACGCACAGATCTCTCTGTTCTGTGCAACAGATCACACATGCCAGTGGATCAACCCCGCATGAACTGTCCAATTTCCGCCACTGACGCACAAGGGCTGGCCGTATGCCCCCCAATGTGGTTGGCCAATACCCCCTTCCCCAATGGACTAATTGATCACCACAGTGTGAGCAGCATTCACCTCTGGATTCCAGTTACTCCACTCTAGTTCAGGCCTCACCCCCTTGCTGCTGCCCAGTGAGCATTGCTAGTGTACCAAGCTGACAGTGCCAGGCTGGCACTGGTCACCCCCGCCCATGATTCTCCCTGGTGAAGTCATTAAGGCAAGCAAACCCAGACAATTCTGTCCTGGCTCACTTGTAATATTTAAATTCTATTTACCCTAGAGTTTAAATATTGAGATGAGCCTCATGCCATTTTCAGGTGTGAGGCTGATCTCACTGGATATTTGTGTTGTAAGATTGCGAGAGGCATGAAATTGGGCATGAACCCAATTTTCTGCCCCTCTCACGATCTTACCAGCTTACCCCACCCAGCAGCTAGTGGGATGAGAAGGTGATATTTCCATGCCCCCCCCCCCCACCCTGTCTCCAGCCTGATGGAATTAAAATGTAGCTGTAATAATAATTCAAACAGCCATTTTAAGTTTGAGTCCTACTTTAAAGTAATCCTTGCCACAGGAGGGTTGTCTCAACATGTTTCAGTTGTAAATCACATTTACACAAGCTTGATCAACTTGCAGTTGTAGACATGTCAGGTTACCTCTGGCAGCTATCTTAAATCTGTGTCTATGTTTTAATAGTAGAAGCCACTCTTTTTAAAATAAATGAGTCCAGCAGGTGAAACTGAAATTTAATACCATCTGTAATATGTTACAAATATGTGGTTTATAAGATTATTTTGAGGCTGTACCTTTAAATTTAGAGCAAATGAAGATGATCATGCAACCTGTTCCGAAGTCTGCCAAACAGTAAACCTGGGTGATTTGATTATTTGAGATCAAAGAAAGGTTTAGATATTTTTTGCTGGAAGGAAGGTGTATAGTATTTATGCTTGGAGACAATGGCAGTAGTCTCAGAGTTTATCATCAGGCTCTACTTTGAGCTTCCCAAAGTCCCAGAAAGGTGTTGTAGGTGTTGGCTGAAATTCTATAGCCCTTCCCGTCAGTGGAATCTTTCGGTTCCGCCGTTGGCAGCCACCCCTGTGAAGCATTACCCGGTGCCAGAGGGTGTGGGACATGCAATACTCCATTGACATCAGTGGGACCAGCCAATGGTGGGACTGCCTAAGTCATTGGAAAATACGCTCTGAAGGGAGGCCAGAAAATCCTGCTCAGTGAGTTATAACCAGTTGTGCGATAAAAAGGGAATTGAGTCAAGGCCTCAAGATAAAGGGGAGGCAGTTTAGAACGGAGTTGAGGAGGAACTTCTTCACTCAAAGGGTGGTGAATCTCTGGAATTCTCTGCCCGTTGAAGTGGTGGAGGCTGCCTCGCTAAATATTTTTAAGAAGCGGGTTGATGGGTTCTTGATAAGAGAGGGGATTAAGGGTTATGGGGAGAGGGCGGGAAAGTGGAACTGAGCCACAACAGATCAGCCATGATCTTATTGAATGGCGGGGCAGGCTGGAAGGGCTAGATGGCCTACTCCTGCTCCTATTTCTTATGTTCTTATGTTCTTATGTTCTTTCTAACCAGCCTTAGTATCTGAGATACTAAGTTGCTATGTTCCATGTTGCCATGGGAAAGAAGGCAGAGGAAGCCTTTTTTGAGATCAGGTTACAGTCTTCCCTCCAAATCAATGAATTTCATGGATAAGCAGCAGTTCTGTGTGGCCATCAGAGGGAAAAAACTACTTTGATCTTGTGCACTCCTATAACCGGATGTTGGATGGAATTGGATCCTGCAGCCTTCTATGGATTCTGAGATTTGACCTGGCATGACAAGGGGGAAGAAGAACCATCAGAGTAAGATTTATTGCTAGTGGTGGATTAAAAAAAAGAACTTTGTGAAATCTAAGGAAAGTGTCTGGAAATGGTCCCTTAGGTTACTATTTAATGAAAGGGAGATATGTAACCCATTGGAAGCTCGGAGTAATTGTGGAATGTTTGAACAAAGAACAAAGAACAACCCAGCACGGGAAACAGGCCCTTCGGCCCAACGAGCCCGCGCCGCCGCATCACCCTACACCTATTCTACCCTGCGTGTCTACGAATGGAGCCCCTAACTTAGCCAGATTCAGGGGAGAATAGTGTCAATTTGGTAAACCAATCAGCTTAAGAGCACACCTTTGGGGTGTGGGAGGAAACTGGAGTGCCCGGAGGAAACCCACGCAACCACAGGGAGAATGCACAAACTCCCACAGACACAGGCCCAAATCCATGTATCTGCACAGCCAGCAGTGCTAGTCACCGAGCTGTTGCGGCGCCCATCTACCGGTCCGTGATCAAGCACACACACCGACACGAAGTACTAGGCCACTCCCGGAACCTCCAAGGGCAGCCCACGCACGACCCATCGTGTGCATGCCCCTCGTTTGACAACGAGGTGGACCTCCACCTGCGGAATAAAAAGACAAAAACGTTAACTTACAAGTCTGCATTTCCGGTGTCTCCCGAGGTTCTGACCTTATTTAATAGCCCCTACTATAACCCTCCATCCTCGTTTCACTCATGTGTCTGTCTAACTGAACCTTAAACGAGTCCAATGTTCCTGCCTCCACCACCCTACTCGGTAGCGCGTTCCATACCCCCACAACTCTCTGCGTAAAGAACCTTCCTCTCACATCCAAATTATACCTCTCCCCCCTCACCCTTAAATCATGACCTCTCGTATTTGTACCCAGTCTAGGGAGCAGTCTCTCACTATTGACTCTATCTATTCCTTTCAGTATCTTATATACCTCTATCATGTCCCCCCTCAACCTCCGTCTTTCCAAGGAGAAAAGTCCCAGTTTCTCCAACCTTTCCTCATAACCCAGCCCCTCCATGCCAGGCAACATCCTGGTAAACCTCCTCTGAACCCTCTCCAGAGCCTCCACGTCCTTCCGGTAGTAAGGTGACCAGAACTGGACGCAGTACTCCAAATGCGGTCTAACCAACGTTCTATACAACTGAAGCATTAGACGGCAGCTTTTATACTCTATACCCCTTCCTATAAAGGCTAGCATTCCGTAAGCCTTCCTAACAACCTTCTCCACTTGTGTCGCAACCTTCATGGATTTGTGAACCTGCACTCACAGGTCCCTCTGTATTTCTATACTCCTAATCGGTCTACCTTTTATCACATAGCTCCTCTCTGCATTATTCCATCCAAAATGCATCACCTCGCATTTGTCAGGATTAAATTCCATCTGCCACCTATCTGCCCAATGCACCAACCTATCTATATCCTGTTGTATCACCTGACATTCCACTTCAGTACCCGCCAACCCTGCTATCTTGGTGTCATCTGCAAACTTGCTGATCACACCACCTACGCTCTCTTCCAAGTCATTTATGTAGACTACAAAGAGGAGAGGTCCCAGTACTGAGCCCTGCAGCACACCACTGGTCACTGGCCTCCAGCGCGAAAAGGCCCCCTCCACAACTACCCTCTGTCTCCTATTGCCCAGCCAGTTCTCAATCCACCTAGCTACCTGACCTCGTATCCCATGCGCCTTAACCTTTTCTACCAGCCTACCATGAGGGACTTTGTCAAACGCCTTACTGAAATCCATATAGATGACATCAACGGCTCTCCCATCGTCAACTATTTTTGTCACCTCCTCAAAGAATTCCACCAGATTCGTAAGGCAAAACCTCCCTCTAACAAAGCCATGTTGCGTATCCCTAATCAGACCGCAACGCTCCAAATGCTCATACATCCTACCCCTAAGTACTTTTTCCATTAATTTCCCTACCACCGATGTCAAACTCACCGGTCTATAATTTCCAGGGTTATCCCTACTACCTTTTTTAAACAGCGGTACCACATTTGCTACACTCCAGTCTTCTGGGACCTCACCTGTGTCCAAAGAAGAGACAAAGATTTGCTCCAGAGGCCCAGCAATTTCATCTTTCCCCTCCCTAAGCAGCCTGGGATAAATACCACCAGGCCCCGGAGCTTTATCCTTCCTTACGCTACCTAAAAGCCCTAGCACTTCCTCCCTCGTAATAGATATTTCCTGCAACTGATCCTCAGCTCCCTCCAAGAGACCACACGATTCCGAACCCCTCTCCTTCGTGAATACCGACACAAAGTATTCATTCAGGAGCTCCCCCATTCCCTCCGACTCAATACATAACTCCCCACTTTTGTCCCTAAGAGGACCAATTTTCCCTCTAACTACTCTCTTGCTCCTAATATAGGAATAAAATGCCTTTGGATTTTCCTTAATCCTACCAGACAAAGCCATTTCATGCCCTCTCTTCGCCCTTCTAATTCCCCTTTTTAGCTCCCTCCTACTCTCTCTATATTCCTCCAGCGCACTCTCCGTACCCAGTTTGCTACAAAGTCTATTATTGTCAGGAGAGTGCATTGAATGATAAGTATAAAAGGTAATGCAATTTTCAGTGTTTCAATGTAAATTATCAGTCATCTATAAATTGAAGATGATATTTAGTCAATTGTGTTTTTTTAGTCATTTGTACAGTACAAGTGAAATGTGAAATCTTGTCAGGCAATTCTTTCAGCTAGTAAATTTTTTTTATAATGTTCAATTATCAATCCCTACACAGATAGTAACAAGTAGCCCAGCATTTAATCCTCTTGTTTGATGGTTGCTGAAGCAAAAGTGGTATTCTTCAGGTGCTTGCAAAGAAAGTGCTCTCTATGTCTGTCCATTTCATCACGACAGCATATCAGCAAGGAGGTGTATTTAAAATTTCAGCTCACAGATAATCGTCATTGTCCTTCCTTTGCAAACCCAATATGTATGTCAAGGCACGTCTTTGTTGATTCAGAACATAAGAAGTGTAGTCTCCAAAGTCATTTCCTGGTAGGTGGGACAAGGTCTATAGAAAGCATTGGGCCATCTTGGTGGATATAGCTGGTTTTTGATTGTTCTGGCATGCGGTCTTTTATGTAGTTCCATGTAAAGCCTAACAGGCTGTAATTAAGGAGCTTCTGAAGAAGCATCCATGAAATTGCTAATCAGCCCTGTTAGCACATATTTTGTTAGGAAGAACAGCCACCACAAGCATTGGGCAAATACTTGTATACAGATATTAAATGGATGGTGCAGCACATCTCTCGGGTACCCTGTCCATCATCTCAGTCACCCTGTATAATTTCTACTCTTCCTTTAACTGCAAAAGGTTAGGGAACTTGGAAAATCCATTGCTGCCACAGTTCAAAAACAAAGGACAACTGGCAGAAAGGTCTACAGACACCTAAATGCCAGCAGGAAGAAAACCCCAGAAATGCTCCAAAGACATTAAATTATAACAATGGACCCAGCATTGATCCTTGTGGAATACCACTTACTACTATCCTTCAAAATGAATAATTATTTTGAAGATTGGGCACCATTTTTAAAGATCGCCCCAGTTAACAAAGGTTAACCAGGAATCCCAGCACAAACCTTCCTGCCCTCCCAGCACTGCCCGGGCACTGGATCGTGCCAGGGGACATTACACTGTCACGATCTTTTCCCATCTGAGCGATGCGCTCATCTTATCTGCCCTGGGAGGTCTGCTAGCCAGCTCATGCCTTGGAAGGCCAGTTGTGAATCCCGCTGGTCTGCCCTCATGCCGATACGAATGGCCTTTCACACGGGGGGATGACGATTCAGTAGTAAAGGCTGGATAATAAGATGCTAATATATGGAAATAATTTTCTTGACATTGAATGGCAGGAATCTATTACATCATGGTAGGTGGTGGGGACAATTGCGTCATGCTATTACATCAGCATGAACGTGATTTGGGTCTCCAAAAATATTCTACTCTCATCATCAAACCAGCCCAAAAATAAGGGTACAGCCCATGAGTTTTGAATAAACAAAAATAAATCTTGCACAATCAGAAAAATGAAACAAATTACAACAATCACTTTATACTCTAATTTCATTAATATAAGTTAAAATGTAAATTAACAGGAAAACTGTGATCAAATACCCTACACTGCACAATCATTGGCAGATGCAACCAAGACAGCTTCCGTGGATTTCTCAACGACTCATTAGTAAACACAGAGTCAACCAATCTCATTTAGACTATAACTCTCTAATGAGGGATTCCACTTTTCACCTTCAAAAATCTTGCTTTGGAATTGTCTTCAAAAGTTACTCCAACTCGAGCAGTCTCACCAATGGCCCACATCATAGTGTTCAGTCTCGTCTCCTGAGATGCTGTTCCCCTGGATGTCCAGGTTTGTATCCTGTAACAACTCACAAGCACAACTTCAGCTCTTTAGCCATGAGAAGCAGCTCATTCCTGCTCCAAATGATCATCTTAGCTCCAATGGCCTGCAACACAAAATCCCTTACATTCACTGTGATCCTCAATCTCCAGGGCTTCTCCCAAGCCCTTTAAATGCTTGCAGCTTCTTTTCCCTCCCCTGCCTCGGTCTCTTCTCCAATTACAACATTCCTTCCCAGGTCACATGATTGGATTTTTGCTCCATTTAATTTTTTTGCTCTTGAAACATGCACTCAAAACTCCAAAATACTGTGCAGCTGATGTGCTGTCTGTGCCTGGTTCCACAGGTGTGGAAACTCTCGAGGCATGCTGGGAGTTGTAGTCTACAGCCTCCAAGTGATGAGTAAGTCACCATCTCATGACACAAGTATCAGACAATGACCATGTCCAACAAGAAAGAATCTAAACTTTCCTCCATGACATTCAGTTGTATAACCATTACTGAATCCCCCACTACCAACATCTTGAGGGTTATCATTCAAAACTGAATTGGACCAGCTATATAAATGGTGTGGCTACAAGAGCAGGTCTGAGCTTAAAGCCTGTTCACCATCTACAAGGCACAAGGCACTTGCCTGGATGAGTGCAGCTCCAACAATCAAGAAAGTTGACACCATCCAGAATAATGCAGCCCTCTTCACTTGCACACTATCCACCACCATAAATATTCTGTCCCTCCACCACCGACACAGTGATAACAAGTATGTACCATCTACAAGATGCACTGCAGCAACTCACCAAGGCTCCTTTTACAGTACCTTTACAACCCACATCTTCTAACAACTAGAAGGACATGAACAATAGATGAATGGGAACATCACTCCCTGGAGGTTCCCCTTCAAGCCACCTACCATCCTGACTTGGAAAAATATCACCTTTCCTTTACTGTCACTGAGTCAAAGTTTGGAACTCACTTCCTAATTGCACAGTGGTGTACCTACAACACGTGGCCTCCAGCAGTTCAATGTATCTCACCACCATCTTCTCAAGGACAATTAAGAATAGGCAATAAATGCTGGCCTAGCCAATGAATTAGTAAAAATGTCATACATTATTTCGAGAAATACATTCTGAAATTTTGCATAGTTCAACACACTTCAATAGATTTATGTATTCAGAATAGGTAGGTTTGTCACAAAGACTTGAAGATGAGTAAGGGACACTGGATCAATTTTCTCAGTGCCCACTGATTATGGGTGACATTTGGACAGCATGTACTCTGTGGTATAGTGGTAGTATGGTATCAGGCCTTTCCCATCTTATAACAGAACCACGACCTACTCAGAGGGAAGTCGGGTGGAGGAAAAGATTTTGGATGTATTCTCTTGTTGCTGGAAAGGGAAATTGAAGTAGCTTCCACAATGATCAGAATATAACTCTTCAACTACTAATGGACAACTTTCATATGGAGTAGCACTTGTTGTGTCCTATATCAAGTTCCAAAATTATCTCCCTTTAAAATGCACAAAATCTTGCTCACAGACACATCTTCCAGCTACTTTACATCATCTTCCATCAGAACAGCAAACAGCGAGATCCTACTAATTTCTCAGAGTATCGAAGACTGGAGCTTGCAAGCTTAAGTCACAATCTTTATCTGCTATAGAATGAAAGTGGACCAACTGAAAATGTATCTTTGATAATTAGTTTGCCATTCATGAACTAAGTCCTTAACTGTTCCAAATTATTATGCTGACATCAGTAGTACTATTACAGAAATTGATATCTTCACTAAAATGATCAGAAAGTTTAAATTTTCCTGACAGGTTTAAACTGCAAAAATTAACTTCCCAATACTGGGGTCAAATTTACAATGTGGTGAAAAAAATAAAGAATTTATAGAGATCTAAATTTAAGTTAATTTGAATGTCAACTTTGGTTTGCTTATACTTCTTCTATGTTGTAAGACTGGTGGAAGTATTTCTATCAATTATTACTATTAGCAAAGGAGCACTTAGCTAATGTCAGTCATTCAATGGCCACATGACAAAAGTGTAGGAACAGCAGAAAGGAATTAATCTGGATGTTGATAGAATGTTGAGTCCAGTTAACTTTAGAACTTAATGATCAATGTAGCTTGTTTAACACCTACTGATGTGAGAGATTTAAGGATTATGACTGCATTGATAGTTTGAGATTTCCCTTTTGGAGCAGATCTTGAAGATCAGAGCTGTAAACATGTTTTTTTTTGTAAACGAGGCCAGTGAGGTTCAGTAAATTTAGGAAAACATTTATTGCACGTTTTTATTAAGCCTATTGGCCTAAGAACATAATAAAATTCTGAACTTTGGATGATATTAACAAACTGCATTTTTAAAAGCTATAAAAAGATTTTTATTTGCACTGCTGTCTAAAAAGTAATCAGAGTTCAGATTACAAGTCATCTTCATCTCTCTTCTGATTTATTCAGCTTCAAAGTAAGACAAATATAGGAAGAGATAAAGTGGTGCAAAGTATTATCCTCATGAAGTTTGAATGTCAATATTGTCAAATAAAATATGAACAGACGAAATGGCAAAATTTAATATATTCTGTTTAAATTTTGTAGTCAGTTTGCCTCTAACCTTGAAGAAAGCTGCTTGCAAAGATACCTGTACCTCTGTGGCAAACTCTCCCCTTTTCACGACATCAGTTTGAATCTGCTGTCAAGTCAAAGGTATCTACAGGCTTGCAAAAGCAGTGATATCATCACGCAAGGTAAGCAGCCAGTCACAATGAGGTACTCTAACAGACATCAAACTAATAAGTAACAGCCACTGAATCCCACTTTTAATTCTTAAATTTTACAGACAGTGAAATGAACGATAAGGACTTCAACATGGGATTAAGTTAAAATACCAAAAATAAATTTAGAAGAAATACTTTAAAACATATAGAAATCTATTATCAGAATGGAGATTTTTCACATTCAACAAGTATACAATTATTTTGTCAGGACCTATAAGACTTTTTAAGCATTAATTATGAATTAAGTAACTCATTCAACAAGGTATATTTTCAAGTGTTTCTACAGCAACCCAAATGGGATAAGGATGGGTTTACTTAGCAGTTCAATGATCTTTGATTGGTTGCAATATATAGGGATGGCACATCCTTTGGAGAAGTATACCATTAATGACACAAACGCCTTAATTTCCCTGTCTAACTGCACACATGTAGACATTAGAAGCTGCTATCAGTTTCAAAGGAGTATTGACAGCAAATGCTGTTTCACCATCATTACTACCACAAAATCCTGATCAAAATTTTAGACAAAAATGGAGGGGGAATGGAATAGAGGTAGAACCCATCTTCACTGGACTTCAGCCCCTTTCTGGTCCTATTGAAAAATTGCAATAGGAGGGGAGAACATTTTTCATCCATCCCCTTCCATGTGAGGTCATATTTGGGTGTAGGGCTGGCAGAGCTTTAGGCTGTCCCTAGAATTCTGACTAGCTCTGCCCACAGTACAGCAACTGCACTTGCCAAACAGGTGATGTAAATGGACATCAGTGTACCACCATATGTAAATATCAATGTCAATAAGATCTATTTCCGTTCTGAGAGTAACCAACAAGGGCAAATTTCAGGCAATTATTATTTTATTAGTGTCATAAGTAGGCTTACATTAACATTGTGGTGAAGTTGAAAATCCCCTAGCCGCCATACTCTGGTGCCTGTTCTGGTACACTGAGGAAGAATTTAACATGGCCAATGCTTCTAACCAGCACGTCTTTCAGACTGTGGGAGAAAACTGAAGCACCTGGAGGAAAGCCACGCAGACAGAGGGAGAATGTGCAGACTCCGCACACTGATCCAAGCTGGCAGCACTTAGACCAAATTCCTTATATTGCCCTGACAAATCTGTACAGTTGTTATGGTTCAGGTCAGACACTCCAAAGTGTTTTATGGGGCCCACTTGTTCTGCATCTTGAATTTGGCTAGGATAAGCATGATAGGTTTATTTTCAGATATGAGTCAAATGACCCACTAGGGAGTTTTTATCAAACAAAGTTCATTTAAGAATATAGCTGACATGTATAGCAAGAAAGTTAGCAAGAACTCTTGTTAATTGCAAACGACAAACAAAACAACCACTACAATGTATAACCCTTAACAAATATATCTAATGTATTCCAATTAAATGAATCCTGTAGATAAAAGATCCTTTTCACATGTTTAACACAGCAAAGACTAATGTTCATGTGACATTAGAGCTTTGGATGAAGTTTGCAGTTTTCTGGATAGACTCAGAATAGTCAGAAGTCAGAACAGCTTCCCAAAACACCAAGGACTCTGGGCTAGCCAGTAACACTCGATACCCCCTTCAGAAAGGTATGACCTTGCTTTCAGCTAACCAGCAGAATTTCTAAAACCAGGGAGAACGAGAGAGACTTCTTTTCAGATTGATGCCCCTTTAAAACTAAAACAGCAGCTCAAACTGAAAATGAAAGAACTTCTGTCACCTGAACTACCAACCAGGTTTTCTCCTAACAATGCAGTCATAAACGTCCCAGTAAAAATACACAAACCCCCATTTAAGCAGCAATAAAAAGATTCTTGTAGACAGTCTGACAAAAATGAGAAAAAACAATAAAGTTTGCTGACAACTGCAGAGTATATGATTAAAAAAAAAACTGCTTACAAGTACACAGTGCTGTTCTGAAATCAGTCTACAAGTGTTCTTGTAATATTACTAGTGTGGGTGCCAACCTGGCCCACTATCCATTTCTGTGATAAGTACCACAGGATGATGGTATGACTTTGGAATATTGCTGCAGAACCATAAATAGGAATATTTAAACAGTACTAGTGTACGAAATATAGATGGCTTACCTTTCCACATTGCACTCCATGGCTTGAAATTCATTTCGTGTGCCAAGTAACAAAACATGATGAAATAGTATTCAGTAGCATGAAATGTTCAGAATCCCAACAAATCTCTTGCTCCAACAAGTTGCTAATCTTGCCTTTAGCACTGGAGTAGGAGGAAAGGAAATGCAAAGAGACCACCTCTTTTTCTGTGGCTTTTCTGAAATCAGATGCAAATGACACAGGTGACACAAACAAAAAGCATACCATCTACCCCTCAACTGCAATAAAGAGCACAGGGAGATGAGGATAAAAGCTGGGTGAAAAGTAGGTGACTTTTTGAGCTATAGCAAACACTTTGCAATTTTTTGAATACATTTGTTAATATTCTCTGAGGACAAGATTCCTTCAGGCAACTTGCTTGACACGTTCAGTGAGATATTCAAGTAAGATCTTCTGTGGCTCTGCACCCTGGTAACTGGTTATCAACAGGAAAGTCTGCTTCTCTCCCAGAATACCATTTTATTACCAGTTTGATTTCCTGGGTTTTCTGCTCCCCTTTCTTCTCCAACAAATACATTTTAAAGAGGGGAATTGTCATGAGAAAGAATATTTTGCATTTTGCTCTTCATTTAGGGAAAATCCGCTGACAAGAACATCTCAAAAGACTTCATAATTAAGCTGGCCCTTCCAAAATGAACAAAGACAAAGCAAAAAAAGCAATCAGAGGTACTTTCATAACTTTAGCTACTGCACAATGAATTATTGCAATTAATTCACCCCAAGACCATGCAAGAGTCTTTCTCTGCTGTTGTTCCAAACTAGTCTAGTAGTGACATAGGTTAAATTAATGCATCCTGGAATTTAAGTGATAGAATTTACTGCTTGCCTCTCCATGCTTTTGTCATCACCAGATTCAACAATTCCCAATATTTGAGCTTTGATTTGATTATTGTCACATGTTTTAGTATACATAAAAAGTATTGTTTCTTGTGCTCTATACAAAGTATACTGTTCATTGAGACTGTAAGGAGAGGGTGCAGAATGTAGTGTTAAAATACTTCCTTGTAAAAGGGTCTTATTGCAGGGAATGAGCTCACCAGTGTGAAAAAGAATGTAACTGCAACATTAGATGGCAAGGAGCCATTTAAGAATTAGAATTAGCCTGAAAGCTGCATCAAAGATCCCACAGGGTGAGGCCAGATCCTTCAGCACATAACTGTTAAACAAAAGCAGAAGGGAGAAAATCTCCACATTGGCCTCAATTCCATTTAGGATGTTAATTTGGTGGTCCTGAAAGTAGTAGTAAGTCTTGATCGATGTGGAGATCCACCAAGAATCTGGACTTCACCTCTGCAGCTACTTGCATATGTTCCAATGAGGCTACAGAAATCCTTATCACAGCATGAAGGAGGCAGTATGCTTCACTGCTTGAATTTACTGGTTCTACACATTCAAATTATCGTAATTTTGGGACAAAGGACGTTTTGCTATCTTTTTAAAAAAATCTAATAGTCTAATCATAAGGTTAAGTATAATACTTTGTGGCTACTTGTTCAGCATTACCGATGTAGAAAATTCTAGGCTTGGAATACTTCGATAAACAGAGTAGCGATAAACCAGACAGGAATGTACCTTTGCAAATAACAGGAAAATACTTAATTAGAAAAAAAATTTTTCTGCATGATTTCATCAGAAAACACTGGTTTTTAATGTGTTTTTTTGGTCAACTGGACACAAAGAAAAATGATCAGAAAAGTTATTAAACTTATGTTTCCATGACTAGTGTTTTGACTATGTTCCTGTTCGACACTATCCATGTTAAAAACACAATGACCATGGTTTCTCATTGATTCAATAAGCTCTTTACAAGAATATTTCTTTAGCGCATGAGTCTTTATCAAGACTGCAGAAAGTGCAAAAACACTATTTGCTGTTTATGATGTGAGTTAAAAGTAACACCATTTTGCTACACCTAAACTAAGCAGTAAAATGTTAATTCACTTCGGGCTGAAAGAACTGGCGGTACTTCACTATTCCTTTTCATAATAATTGGAACAAATTGCCTTAATTGACTGCCATATTTTCCAACCAAAATTAGTTACAAAAAAGCTCACTGGTTCTGCCTCCGAAGAGTTAGCAACTCTAAATGATAACAACAAAAATAAACTCCCTGAATTCTAGTTATAATGTATACAATTCATAAATACATTTCAAAGTATCTATATAATTCAGTTTTCAAACCAAATAGTTCAGTAGCAATAAAGACACAACTGCAGTTAAACCAGACCCTGTAAAATTACAATGAGTAATACAGATATATATATTTTCCTTGTTTCACACATGGTTAACAGTTGATCCCAATGTCCACAATAGTTACATTGATGTAGAAAACAAATTCTTCAAATGATTTCAAAGTCTGTTTATATTTCCCAACAGAGCGCAGAAATGCTTTATTATTTTGCAATGCGAGGAGCGTCAGGTTTGGCTGCTATAATGTGCGACCAGCAACTTGGCCATCGCTTGTTTCGCACAGGATTTGTTTCTTCTCCCTGCTATTATAGTTCTGTTCATTTAATTTTAACTGCTGACAGTATTGACTGGCATTTGGATTTGAACAACTTCTCCATTTTCTCCTTGTTGAATCTGAATCGCTCCATGTTCAATTTGCATTTCAGGCTGAATTGTGGCTGCAAGAGTTTCTGTTCCCTAAACCAAAGCAAAAAAAAGTGAATTATTATGTTGAATTCTCAATGAAAACAATTCCTAAAAATATGAATTCTTGTTTTTTTTAAAACTGTACATATATTTTCTATTTCTATATATTTTACATATTTTCCTTTTGTGAACTGTGGTTACATTTCCTTACTCTTTTTTTAACATTTAAAGAACATTGATATGTTTATGAAAGATGGTGGCATCCATTTCACAACAGGCAAATTCAGCAATAATCAAAGTTATAAAATAGCAAGAAAATAAACGTTCTCACTTTTTAACATAAAGCATAAATTAGATCTGAACTTCCATGCAGAGGCAGAGTTAAATTGCCACTCCTCTCCTAATTACCCACCTAAAAATCCAGTTGGTCTTTTATCACCAAACTTTCCGCTTAAGTGGTGTGAGAACTGAAAATCCTGCTGTAGCATGTGTAAAATGTAGCTAACTCAAATCAGAAAGCATTATTTATGTAATGTGTACAGAGAAAATTTGCACAATAAATTCCAGAGGAGTAATTGAGACATGCCGAAGTGACACTACATTTCACAAGGTCAATTCCTGAGTGTTCAAGAATGCGTTTTGCAGACTCAAACGCAAGGTTGATATTGTTGAGAAATTTGTTCAAATCCATAAAGTAGTTAAATATGCAATCCTAAGCATATTGGCTGCGTAATGTTGTTCTAGGTCCCGAACCACTTAAAAAGACACTGGATTAAAATTTTACAAACAGGTTAGCCATGACCAAGCATACCCATTATTGGTCTTCAGTGCTAATCATGCTGGAACATGTGGAAATATTTGAAATTGAGTTATAGAGTCATAGAGGTTTGCAGCATGAAAACAGGATCTTCAGCCCAATGTGTCCATGCCGCCTTTTTTTAAAAAATCTCTAAGCTAAATCCAACTGCCCACATTTGGCTCATATCCCTCTATACCATCTTACCCAGATAACTGTCTAAATGCTTTTTAAAAGATAAAATTGTATCCGCCTCTTCCACGACCTCTAGCAACTTGTTCCAGACACTCACCACCCTCTGTGTAAAAAAAAGGTCCCTCAGGACACTTTTGTATCTCTCCCCTCTCACTTTAAACCTATGCCCTCTAGTTTTAGACTCCTGTATCTTTGGGAAAAGATATTGACTATCGAGCTGATCTATGCCCCTCATTATTTTAAAGACCTCTATAAGATCACCCCTTAGCCTTCTACGCTCCAGAGAAAAAAGTCCCAGTCTATCCAGCTGCTCCTTATAACTCAAACCATCAAGTCCTGATAGCATGCTAGTAAACCTTTTCTGCACTCTTTCTAGTTTAATAATATCCTTTCTATAATAGGGTGACCAGAACAGTACACAGTATTCTAAGTGTGACCTTATACCAATGTTTTGTACAACTTCTACAAGATGTCCCAACTTCTGTACTCAATGTTCTGATCAATGAAACCAAGCATACTGAATGCCTTCTTCACCACTCTGTCCACCAGTGACTCCACTTTCAAGGAGCTATGAATATCCGCCTAGATCTCTTTGTTCTGTAACTCTCCCCAATGCCCTACCATTAATTGAGTAAGTCCTGCTCTGGTTCAATCTACCAAAATGCATCAGCTCGCATTTATCTAAATTAAACTCCATCTGCCATTCGTCAGCCCGCTGGTCCAAATGATCAAAATCCCATTGCAATTGGAGATACAATGTCCAGTGTGCCACCAATCTTGGTGTCATCAGCAAACTTTCTAACCGTGCCTCCTATGTTCTCATCCAAATCATTAATATAAATGACAAATAACAGTGGAACCAGCACTGATCCCTGAGGCACATCGCTGGTCATAGGCCTCCAGTTTGAAAAACAACTCTCCACAACCACCCTCTGGCTTCTGTCAAGAAGCCAATTTCGTATCCAGTTAGTGGACGTCTATGTTTTAAAGACAAGTCTTAGAGACACACTACCTGCTGTCAACGAAAATGTCACTCACTTCAGCCTCCTGAGAAGCAAGGTCTGAGCCTCCCTTGGTCCTGTTTCAATGATGTTCTAACACGGACTGACAATGGCAAACATTTCATGGAATCTTGTTGGATACTCGATGGGACCCACTTGTATTCTTCTGAAAGCCAGTCAAATCTTGGCACACCAGGCTTCAAACATAAAACAGGTCCCACTGAGCCTTGAAGAAATGGGAAAGTCCAACATTTGGCTCATGGCCATCAAACTTTGTTCCAAACAAAAAACAAAGAAAACTACAGCACAGGAACAGGGCCTTAGGCCCTCCATGCCTGCAACGACCACACTGCCCAATTGAACTAAAACCCCGTACCCTTCCGGGGACCATATTTCTCCATTCCTATCGTATTCATGTATTTGTCCAGATGTCCCTTAAAACTCACTATTGTATTTGCTTCCACTACCTCCTCCGGCAGCAAGTTCCAGGCACCCTCGGGTAAAAAACTTGCCTTGCACATCTCGTTTAACTTTGCCCCTTGCACCTTATATCCATGCCCCCTAGTAATGGACTCTTCCACCCTGGGAAAAAGCTTCTGATTATCCACTCTGTTCATGCCCCTCATAATCTTGTAGACTTCTTTCAGGTCGCCCCTCAACCTCCGTCGTTCCACTGAGAACAAACCGTTTCTGCAACTCTCATCTAAGTTAATGTGCTCCAAACCAGGCAAATCTTTTCCGTACCCTCTCCAAAGCCTCCACATCCTTCTGGTAATGTGGCGACCAGAATGGAACACTATATTCCAAGTGCAGCCTAACTAAGATTCTATAAAGGCTGCAACATGACTTGCCAATTTTTAAACTCAATGCCCCGGCCGATGAAGGCAAGCAAGCCATACGCCTTCTTGACTACCTTCTCCGCCTGCGTTGCCACTTTCAGTGACCTGTGTACCTGTACGCCCAGATCCCTCTGCCTATCAATACTCTTAAGTGTTCTCCCATTGACTGTATATTTCCTATCTGTATTAGACCTTCCAAAATGCATTATCTCACATTTGTCCAGAATAAGCTTCATCTGCCTCCTCTCTGCCCAAGCCTCCAACCGATCTATATCCTGCTGTATCCTCTGATGGTCCTCATCGCTACCTATAAATCCACCAACCTTTGTATCATCCGCAAACTTACTAATCAAGTCAGTTACATTTTCGTCCAAATCATTTATATTACAAAAGTCCCAGCACTGATCCGTGAGAAATGCCACTTGTCACAGCCCTCCATTCAGAAACGCACCCTTTCACTGCTACTCTCTGTCTTCTGTGACTGAGCCGGTTCTGTATCCATCTTGCCAGCTCACCTCTGATACCACGCGAGTTCACCTTCTGCACCAGTTTGTCAAAGATCTTACTGAAGTCCATGTAGACAACATCCAGTGCCCTACCTACTCTCATCAATCATCTTTGTCACTTCCTTGAAAAACTCGATCAAGTTAGTGAGACATGACCTCCCCAACAAAACCATGTTGCCTCTCAGTAATACGTTCACTGATTTCCAAGTGGAAATATGGAGTTCCCTTCATATCTTGTTTCAGTTGGCTTGAAGCAATGACTGTAAATTAAACCAATAAAAACTTTGTAAGGCTGGAAGCTAGAGTATTTGTTTTATGACCTGTTTTATGTTTGGGGCACACCCAGTCAGTGTGGGTGTGAGAGGATATGAAACTGGTTATTAACGCAATATTAGGCTGGCTGGCCAATTAACAGCTAGCCAGCATGAAACGCGTTCTGTAAAAGACTGAGCACTGCCAGGGAGAGTGGGCACCAAGGAAAGGAAACACGTAGACTGGCACTTTCACTGTGCTCCTTCAGGGATCCAGCCACTTGCAAAGCTATCTAAAGGAGATGCTGATATGTAAAAAATAAATACCAGTGTAAAAACAATGCACAGACTAGTTCCCAGATATATTTCTTAATTTTATTTGAGCCCCGACTCTCATCCCACCCTGGCTCAGGTTGAAGCTTAAACATAAAGGCAGCCTTGTCAATCAGCCACCCACCAAACGTAAAGGCAGACAGGCAACATAAAATTCCAGTCATTTTCTGTGTAATTAATTTAAATTGGTTTCTTGATTGTCAACAGACATATTTCCAACTTGCATATGCACCCACCGACTGAAGTATTGCATGAGGATGCGATGACATCGGGATGTGCACCCAACGTCTTCTTGCATGATTCTGGGCTAGGCATGCATAGTAACCTTGTGTGTAAGATTCTGGGCCTGGTATATTCTGGTCTTGAGGGAGTTTTTGGTTATTCGCCTGAACTCTTTCTGGATTTATGGAAGGGGCCTGGAATAATGGCTGAATCAGTACAGGATCACCATCTTTTCATTTGTATATTATTTCAAAACTGATCTGATAGGAATGGTTTGTACATTGTTGATCTGCAAAGAGTTCTCCTTTGAATAAAAATGGAAGATTAGGAAAATGAAAATATATTTATTGAGGCAATCATCTGCTTAAGATTGTAATATCAAGGTTCATATATATTCGAAGAACTACTTGGCTGACATCTCAGGGAGTAGGAAAGACCAGTTGAATTCAGGATTTATCTACAACAGAAGAAAATTAAAAGTAACTGAAATTTTACTTACTGAACTTTCTTCATTTTAACTATTCATTATTAAAAATCATTTAAAAACTTATGTTGTGCCTTATATGTAGGCTGATATGAATCATTTATAGGCAATTCATTTATTAAGCAAATGGCATGATTACCTCATCTCAGATTGACAGATAATGATCCTAAATCTGGGATTCATCTTTCTAACAATAACACTTTTCTCCTTTATGATGAATAAATTTTAAAGAAACAGATGTTATGCTCTTAACTAATTATTCGTAATACATTTCATCTTAAATTAACCATTGTCTCAGAAATAAATGACTTTTTTATATTAAAAAAGTGATATTAAATTGTGAGGAGACATTTGTTTCTCCAGTTCAGTGTCAGTTGATGGAATCAATTTTTTCAAGCCCTTTCAACACCAATCCATGAACCCCATTGGTTATGTACTAAATTGTATATAACACTGACATCCTCTTTGATTTTATAATTCTAAATGTATGCCCTATGTCATCATTTAATTTCACTGCTACAACATTGCTATTTTCCTGCAACAGCTTCTCCTCAACCATGCTGAAACTTTATCTACACCTTTGTCATCCTTATATTTATTTCTTAACTGTCCTTTTGAATGCCACTTGGCATAAGGGCAAGTCTTCCAAAAAAAATTCCAAGTGCCGAATTCACATGAAAACTGGAGTAACTCGAGCTGATTTTTTTTTTGTGTGATCTTCAGAATGGATCTCCCACACTCTTGAGCAGTGCAGAGTGCCTAGTGTGATTCACACACTGAAAATCAGGGGGTGGAGCCTATTCCTGCAGCACTGAGCAGGCCACTGTCCATGTGCTGATCTGTCAGTGCCGAGATTGGCGCAAATGGCCCCGCACTGCCAGTCCCGCGACTCCGCATCACTGCCACTCCTACACCCCCCACACTCTGAACCTCTCCAGGCCAGCCCCGATGTGTTCCCCACATGTTCCCTTCCTAGCCAGCCCCAAAATCACCCCCACCCTCCCCCAGCTCCGATATCTCCTCCCCCCACCCAGATGGCCAGCCACAATCACCCCCGTCCTCCCCCTCTGACTGATCCCGAATTGCACAGTGGCAGTGGGATACCCCCACCCACGTGGGCAGTACCAAGGTGCCCTTGGGGCATTGCCAGTTTGCCCCTTCGACAGTGCTAGGGGGCCAGGCACAGGTCTCTAGCGTTTCAAGTTGCTGTGATGACTGAGGAGACCATTTAAAGTGCCCAACATGCCCACATAATGGACTTGCAGAGCCATTCCTTCGTTAGGTTTAGACACTGAATTCCCGTTAGAGGATGAGAGTCCATTTGAAAAATATATCGGGGTTGGGGGGGGGGTGCTGCAATTCTCCCAGCTGGGAGACATAGCAGAGACCGCAAAGCAGGCTTCCTGCTGGGTGCCACAGCCTCCGGCTGCCGGAATTCCTCTGGCAGCCTGGCTCCCTGGCACTGTATGAAGTCTGACAACACCAGGTTTAAGTCCAACCGATTTATTTGATAGTAATCTCACAAGTTTTCAAGGTTTCCCTCTTCGTCAGGTGAATGAAAAGTTGTGGCTTCAGACAGGGCATATAACAGCACAGACAGTTTACAGATTACTGATTAGAATGCGAATCTTTACACCTAACCTGCTATTTTCGCATTCTAATCAGTAATCTGTAAACTATCTGTGCTGTTATATGCCCTGTCTGAGGCCAGAACTCTTCATTCACCTGACGAAGAGGGAAACCTCGAAAGCTTGTGAGATTACTATCAAATAAATCGGTTGGACTTAAACCTGGTGTTGTCAGACTTCTTACTGTGTTCACCCCAGTCCAACGCCGACATCTCCACATCATTCTTGGCACTGCCCAACGGGCAAAGAGGCACTGCCCACCAGGCATCGGGCAGTGTCAAGGGGGAGGCCTCTGGGGAGGACAGATCGGTTTGGATGGAGGGTCTACTGCCACTCTGTGCTTTGGGTTAGTGACAGAGGGAGGGAAGGGCTGATTGGTGCCGATCATCAGGGTGAGTGTCAGGAAGATCGGGAGAGCCAAGCAACGGGAGGGGTGGGGATGCCGGGGCGGTGGGGGGGGGGGTAGTGGTGGACTTGAGGCAGGCCAGCCCTGACACGTCTGGAAGGCCAGCAATCAGGCCTTTGGGTTTCAGCAAGGGCAACATTGCGGGGTTGCAGGGCTGGTCAGCAGACTGGCAGAGTGGGCTGCTGCACATGCGCCAATCACCACTGTGTCAGATTGGCGCATGTGCAGTGTTCCGCTCAGCACCATATCTCCAGTCTCTCCAGCGAAAATGGGCTGTGCCCTCAGATTCTTTTATGAGATTCACACCAGGGCACTCTGTGATGCAAAGAGTGTGGGGGCTTCATTTGGAAAATCCAGCTGAATAAAAGAGCCAGGGTCAAGGGTGCAATTCGTACAAAAGATGTGAATTCCAGAAAAGCAGAGAACTGGTACAAGCAGAATATGGTCATAAAATCAACAAACTCAAAATAATAAATATATTTTTAAAAAATGTTGTATAGCAATGAGTTAGCTGCAAATCTCTTTAGCAAGCTCACTTTCCTGTCAGAATAACATGAACTCGGTTTTCTGCTTTAATAACGTGAGTAATGCTTTCAAGTCTAATGACTTTCTGCTCTGTGGGAATTGGGAGGAACTACTCATTTTCCATGCACTTTACCATTAGATCTCCCAGGGGCTGACATCATCAGTTCATATACACTCTATTTCTGAGTGTGAGTTGGCTTCTCCCCATAAAATCATTTCATACAGTAAAAAAACCATATTAATTATTTTAAACTTTTGAGCAAAGTATCCTAATTGGTTGCTTAAAAAAGGAAAGATAATTGAAGAACCTATGAATTACTTATACTTTCTTGTATTAAGCACTATCAGTAACAGTGGAAACATTCTAATATTTCAATATAAATCTGCTTGATCAGATTTCACAATATTTATGCCTCATTCAGGTGTGTATCCCAAAAATCTATTTATTTATATCTCAATCAATACCACAAAAAATAGATCAATCATTCTTTGGTCTTTTTTTGCTGATTGGGACCTAACTCTGTGCAAACTGACTGTACAGAACTTTGAGACATCCTGAGGACATGAAAAGAATTGTAAAAACGTAAGTTACTTCTTTCTATCACATTCTGTTTTATGTAAAATCGTTAGTGGATGGGATGAGACAGGAAGTGTACCTAAATTTCCAGCAAACTATAAACAATGGATGGATATAAAGTAAGTATTTGTAGAATTTGTACTTGAATTTTACAAGTCTAGAAATCCTGGAAACTACTGTAGATGTATGTCTTCAAGCAACAACGCATTTTTAAAATATGAAACCAAGCAGCAAATAATAGCTACACATCAAAATCACTAAGTAATAAGAGTAGATTTCCCTGGCAATTGCTGAAAGAAAATAATTGCATTGCACAATATTTAAACTAAATTAAATGGATATTTACTCCAGTGTCAGTTTCACCCATACAATAGGGCAAAGGCTGTCCCTGGACCTGGTCTGTTCAAAAAGAAACTTTAAAGATAGTGATTTTGACCAAATTGTTTTGTTTCCTTTTGCATTATGTGTCTTTTGATGGATTTTTCTTAGTTAATTAGTGTTTGTAACTGGTTTGTAGATCCCAACTTTTGGGAGCTTTCTCCACCAATACGTGCATCAGCTTTCACTTTTAACTTTGATATTGCACCACAAAGGGGAAGCATTGAAGTTTCTGCCACACAAAGGATTCTCTATATTCTCTCATTCTGATTTCGGTTTCCAATGTACTTAAGTACACAAGATATTTGCTCTCACGAACAATACATTAATTTCTTGTCTGATACACCTACGCATTGCATATTCATTGACACTAACTTGAAAAGGACCAGATTGATAAAAAAAAAATTCAGGATGGCGGTGACCTAGACAATCATTGATGTTTCAGCTCAAACGGCAGCAGGTGGGGAAAGTTGTTGTTAGATCATAAGAGGAGTAGGTCATTTAGTCCTTTGAGCCTGCTCCACCGCTCAATAAGATTGTGGGTGATTTTGTTATTTCCCTCGTTAATTGTATATCAATTATGATTAATTGTACTCAAGTCATGGGCATTAATTCTAGGTTCACTTGTGCTTAAAATAGCAAGAGGCTGAAAGTTTGGTTGTTGGTTGAGGGTGAACAATATGCAATGTGTGTATCTCTAAGTGAAAATTTGTGTGTACCTAAAATAAAGTTGAGTAAAATCATTTGGGACCTTGGGTATGATCATCCCTTTCCTTTTGCAAGTCACCCCAGGTCCAGGTAAGGGTTCCGTGCTCAGAGTTACAAACCATGGCCAGCAGTGGAACTAATAAATTGTTGATGGGAATGGCAGATGTGCTAGAATCTCAAGTCAAACATCTTGCAGGATTCTTCAGAAAGGTGACTTGTCTTTCTTTTAAGCATGCAAAGGGGGAAACAAAACAGCATAAGTATTTTTTCCTCAGAGTCAAACTCAAAATGAGAGGCTCTAAATGAGCAAATGAAAAGGAAAATGCAAGACAGGGAAGTATAGAGAAATAAGTAGAGAACCCGCCGTTTAGCAGACCACTATTACAAGTGTATAAACATTAGGCTCCAGTTCTATCCCTCATCACCTAGCATTCTTGTGTTTTAACATCCCTTGTGAATATTTATCATAGAATATTGATACTTTCCAAATATGCTCAGACATGGACATATAGATGGAGTTGCAAAGGGAATTATTGGTGTGGGCAGTCTGTCTCCACTGTTTGTGCACCTCTTTGGCAACCCTCCCTACGTCTTCTATGGATGCATCTCCAAAAATTCAAACAAAAAGTGCAGTGATTAACCTACCCATTTTAGTAATTTTTTTGGGATCAACCAAATATCTCTATTCACTTTAAGAAATCAGCTCTTATTGCACAGAACTTATTACACAGGGCAAATTCAACAAGAGTCCAGAGAAATGGATCCTTGTCTGATTTCTCAGCCCTGCGTGCCTCTTCTGTATTTAGTTCTTATGACCCATTCAATCATTATTTTTGAAACTGAGATAATTTGGAGGAAAACTATTATCAGGAACTTCTTAAAAATCAGTGTATATTGTAATAGAAGCAGGCGAGTGACAAATGCAATCAATATGCTAAGCACACGGTTTCTATTGTTTAAAAATCTATTAAAACCAATTTATCTTCAATTTTCATTGCAAGTTCATGATTTTTTCAAAGGTAATTAAAGCACAAGGCCAGGGAATCTGGGAGAAGCATTCCATAATTCTTGAAGACAAATTTCAGCCAAGATTTGCACAGACTTCAATCATGACTTAGATTTTCACTGGGATTTCTGATTTAAGTGACTGACAGGGTCATGCGATGATGTGGTTTATGTGCACTCCTGGTCTGTAACAGAGAAAAAAAGACTTGTGCCGAAAGCATCTTAGTTTGCAGCTGAAGCCTGCTCGAAGTTAAAAGAATTTTGCAGGCTTCTGGCTCTGTTTGAAAGTTCTAAGACTCTGAACAAATGTTAATGTGCAAATGTCTAGGTTTGCTAATTATTTATTTAAAAGTGGATTTGATTTATTCATGAATGGGGCTTATTTGGAAAGTAAAGTAAACTAGAAAGTAAAGTTGCTTCCCTTCACTTTTAAGTATTGTTCAACTGTTAATGGTCAAACTGCTTTGTTTGTTAGAGTTATATTTAAACTATTATTAAATAAAGCTTATTTCATTATAAAAAGATCCCTACTTTGTCAGTAGATTTGTTCCTGGGAACAAGTATCCTTTCCTCACAATAATGCCAAAATAGAAAAATTGTTGGAGTCTAGTCTGATGGCCTAATATACCTTGGGGTTTTGATCTGGAATCCTAACACTTTTACAACGAAAGTGAATAGCTCTCATTTGCCCACAATGTACTCCACCTGTCACCTTTTTAAGTTAATAAAGTTTATTTATTAGTGTGACAAGTAGGTTTAAATTAACACTACAATGAAGTTACTATGAAAATCCCCTAGTCGCCATACTCCGCCATTTGTTTGGGTACACTGAGGGAGAATTTAAGATGGCCAATCCACCTAACCAGCACGTCTTTCAGACTGTGGGAGAAAACCAGAGTACCTGGAAGTAACCCATGCTGACACAGGGAGAATGTGCAGCTCAGCAGAGATAGAGACCCAAGTCAGGAATCAAACCTGGGTCCTGGCACTGTGAGGCACCTTGTGCCACCTTGTTGCCCACCCACCCAACCTGTTTATGTCTCTTTATGTCCTCCTTGCAGTGTTGGTGACTAAAATAGAATGTTTGGCTTGCAATCAGTGCTCCATTTAATTTCAAGCATGAATGCATTGGCTCTCGTTGACTGAATTACATTTTCCATCAAGGAAAGATTGTGCATATTTCTTGGCTCTGGGCATTTATTTTGCATGCATGATGGGGAAATTTCTAGAAGTTAATTTATTCTTTAGAAGCCTCCTTTAATACAACCAAACCAATTCAATAGTTTTTCATGAAGAAGTGATAGCACATATATGCAAATTGTACTGCATCTCTCAGTTTAGGAAGGAATCATGGGGTTCAGAGCCTTCCCAGTCAATGAAGGTGGCAAACAATTGGGAGTTCAGTGCTGGCAATCTCTGGCAGATATTATGAGAACCAGCATGGCATGCCTAGGGATGTTGCAGCAGCATGGACACTGCTAAATAAACAGAACTGAAAAGGTGGTAGTTGAACACAACTAGTTGACTCTTATCTTCCCTCTGTAATGGCCTAGCCATTAAGAAATATATTTGGAATCAACACAGGATTAAGGAGTGAAGAATTGTGGAGAGGAAGCAGTTCGTCACGAATATGATAAAAAAAGTTTGACGGTGGAAAACAAGGACTAAAATGGACTATATTACTGCCATGTTTGCATGTTTTGATTTTGTAAAATGTATGTATATTTATTGTAGAGTACTAGTAGTTTGAAACTGAAAGGATTTGAAAAATGAAATCATCCTTGAATGTTCATGGCGCTTTTGTTTTGAAAGGGAGGGAGGGGTGAAGCTCATGCACCTTTAAGAAAAGTCTTTTCTAAATCATGTCCTCTGTAGCTATAAGCAGCTTTGGGTTTCTTCATTGTTGCTGGGTTGTCTGCTAAAACTCATTTTATTATTGCTTCAATGGTTTAAATTGAGTTTTGTTCATTTTTAAAGTAGGTCTCATGCACTGACTTGGAATTTACAACTGGGTGGCAGATCATATGTTTTGAACTTTTTTTTGTGAAATCAAGGTTTCACTTACAGTTGGGCTGCTAGCTCATGTTTTAGTTAGAAGGTGTTTGGATATCAGTCTGAAAAACAGTGTTTCTCTCTCTCTCTCCCTGGTGTTTTAAATTCTGTTGGCTAGCTGGAAATCCCCTTGTCGTCCTGGAGTGAAAATTCTGCTGTTGGTGGCTTGCTAGCTAGTAACTTGAGTCTGTCTCTCTCTCTCCCTAGTATTTTGGGAAGCTGTTCTGACTTCAAGCTTGTCTGTATGTGTGTCAAGAGAACTGCAGCATTCAACCAAAGGACTAAGTTCCAGCATCACGTGAGCATTTGGATTTTCTGTGCTAAATCTGTGGCAAGGGTTTTGTTTATAGGATTTGTTTGGTTGGAACGATAGTTAGCTGTTAAGATTTATACACTATCATGGTTGTCTTTTTTATCTTGTTTGTAATTGGTAAAAGTTATTGCTAATTTTAACTGAAAAGTTAACTGTATTCTTAAGTAAACTTTGATTGATAAAAGCCCCCTACTGAAATATGTCATGCTTACCCTAGCCAAATTCAACTTGCAAAACTTATGATCCAGGTGGACTTCATAAAACACTTGAGTTTCTGACCTGAATTATAACACAAGCCACTCAATTTAAGGACAATTAGGGATGGGCAACAGTTGTGGCCTTGCCAGTGAAGCCATATCCCATGCAGGAATTTAAAAAAAAGATGTGGGGAACTGACTAAATAGACCAGGTGTTGTTTTTATCTGCCCCTCATTGTTTATATGATTATAATAAGAGGACAACCAAACACTGAAAACGAATATATATTCTTAATCTTCAGAGACTGATTTAAATTTAAACATGGACTTCATTTACAACGATCCTGTCACCACCTTTCAGGATTTAACAATGATATACAATAATATGTACTTTATGATCTGAAATGATGCATTATATACATTATACACAGTTTATAAACAGTGACCAATGTCATATGCAAAACCCTTCATCTGGGAAAGTAAAAGTCAGTTTTGACATGAAATACAAAGATATCATAATTTAATTATTTTTCTGATAGACTGTCACAGCAACAATGGGTAAAATAGGATAGCACAAAACCATGATTCTTACATACTAATGACAGTAAGAAATTAACAAAATAACCTTATACTTTGGTATATACTATTTTTTTCTTAAGTATTAAAAGGACTGTACTTCAATCATTCACAGTGGGTAACAGGACTAGTTTATCATATATAAAATGAAGAACTGTACAAAATACAGAAGCTCTTTGGCTCCAGAATGAGAGGAAAATAAATATTTTTCTCATGATAGTGTAAGCTTTTGGATTGTATTTGTACTACTTGAGTGCTATAATGATACAAGCTTTAGATTCTTATGGACTGAGTTCTGCTATACAAAAAGCAAGCCAGTATCAGAAGTACTAGTTGTGCAAATATCAATGGCATACTGCTAAAACTAACCTATTTTACTTTAAAGATAATAATTAATTCTTGGACTGTAGTCAAATTACAAACAAAAGCTTCTCAAGAGATGATCCAACTCTCTTATAACACGTTCTAGATTTTTCAAGTAAACTAACGTTAATTAAACATTAAGTGAATTAAACCATGTGTTTTATGCCCGATTTCTGAGGCCATTTCATAAGTAGAATAATTTTCAGAATTCCTCTCAATGGATTAGAAAATATATTGCTTAATCTATCCACAGATCAGTAGAATAATTGTTGTTTCATCGTGGGGTGCAATGTCCTAATCCCTATATGTGAGACAAATGTTAAATTGCAAGTTAATGTATTTCTTGATTATGGGAAATAAAATAAATGAATGCTATGACCAACACTGCATTGCTCCAAATTGTAATAACATGCTGTTTTGCTCCTTCGTTCCACCAAATTCTTTACCTAAGCAATGTTGCTGCAGGCATCATGAATAGTGGGCAGGTGTCTCTACCTGTGGAGGGGTGAGGGGAGAGAAACCAGATGAACAAATCTCCACCAAGTTGTTCCCATGCACAGTACTTCACGTGCATCAATGCCGGAGATAATTTGGAACAGGGTGTTTACTATACTGCCTGGTCACTGGAGGCTTACTGAAGGGTCTATAAACATGAAGAGAGAAGTGGTGGAAGACAGCTATCTAGAAGATTGAAGTGGCTAAAGAGCCTGGGTGAAAAATTCACAAAATGCCAGATTTGGAGAACCTAAGGTAATAGGACAGAGAAGGTTGGAGCAAATGCAGTGACAGGACTGGCCAAAGAGTGATTGAAGTCAGAGTTGGTGACATTGTTGCAGCAAACACAGATTGATATAGTTTCACATAATCCAAAGTCAAAAATATCCAGAACAGTATACCAGGTACATTACTGTAAAGCAATGACATTTTAATGAAACCAAGAAACAACTAACCCAAATGAATTCTGAACTGAATGAGCTGTTCAACACACTTCAGCGAGCTGGGATCTCTTTTAAAGGTATAATGTTGATTTGGATAAATACATCATAAAAAACTAAAAAAAACAACAAGATCAGTCTAAGTAAATATGATTCAAATGGATTAAAAACTAAACTAAAATGAGATGAAGATGGAAAATGACCAGTACAAATCTGGCAAAGTGATAGGAAATGTGGCCCACTGAAATGTTATAAAAAATGCAGCAACTTGCCAAGTGGGTGATCAGGGGAGAGGGGGGTATTTTCCACTCAGATTTCCATCAGATGGGTTCAGCAACAGAGGCAGAAAATCTCACATTATGTCCAAATTACGGTGGCAAGTGGTTAGCACTGCTGCCTCTCAGTGCCAGGGATCCTGGTTTGAATCCCAGCTTGGGTCACTGCCTGTGAGGAGACTGCACGTTCTCCCTGTGTCTGCGAGGTTTCCTCTGGGTGCTCCGGTTTCCTCCCACAGTCCAAAAGACTTGCTGATCCATGCTAAATTCTCCCTCAGTGTACCCAAACAGGTGCTGAGTGTGGCAACTACAGGATTTTCACAGTAACTTCATTGCAGTGTTAATGTAAGCCTACTTGTGAAACTAATAAATAAACTTTAAAAAAAATTATGTTTCATGCCAATGTCCCCTCCCTCTACCAGTGATGTAATGGGGTGATCTGGAGAATGAATCCATTTGATATTAAATTTAGATTACATTTTACAGCTTCGGAAATAGGCAAATGTAATTTGAATTGTAATAGTTTAAAATTAGCTATGAGAACTTTCAGGCATGTCGATATACTATAGCATAAGACATTGTGTTTATGCTTTAAGTGATCTAGTTAACTTTCTTAATTGTATTTGTAAAGGTATTGTATTTATGCTTTAACTGATTTTGTTACCTCAGATATAAATTGTGCTGCAAACCCTTGTACTGGGTAAGAAGTCATCGGAAGAATTGATCTCCCAATGTATGTGCCTGGCTGCACATTCCCCACCCACCACTGGGCCATGCGCGCGCACACATCATACACAGACAGAAGAAAGTCAATTCACGTTGGCATGAGGGCAGACTGGTGTGAATCCCAACTGGTCTCCAAGATGTGCACCTGATGACCAGACCTCCGAGGAGCTCAGGTGTTTGACGGAGGGGAAGAGGTGAGTTTCCACTAGCAGCATCTAAAAATGGTGCCCTGGTCTTCAAAAAACTAAGTTGCTAGCAGGGTTTGATGCTGGGGACCTGCTCCTTGCTATATTTTTAAAATTATGCCTTGAACGATACAGCAGAGAAAACTACCAATGGTGCCGGCAGCTCCAACTCTACTTTTCTGGCCGATATTCGGGAAAATTTCACCCAGCGTCTTGAAATAGGGTGTACCCGCTGAGCATAATGCTTAACATTACAGGGAAAGATCTTTTCAGTACTGAAACAGCAGAAGGGCAATAAAAAAAGGTAAAATATACAAATAAACTTAAACTGAGGTTGAGCATAAAGTAAATATGCTAAATGGTGATTTTGTCCCTAGTATTCCTAAGTGGTGACATGAGTAATATGCCTATTCCAAAGATACATTCAGTTAAATCCAATATTTTATTACATATCTTTGGAATTCTTACGTAGGATAAATGAGCTCAAAAGAAATGAATCACATGTTTACAAAATCACAAAACTAAATCAATCAGTAATATATATCTATCCTAATGTGATAGGAGAGATTAGAAGATGATCCTTGGGGCATTAATAATAATTTGAAGGAGTTAACTTGTAGAGAGATACCAGTAGCTTGGCAAAACAATTACTAATAATGAGAGACCATTAAAGGTGATTTTATTAAACTAAAACAATGAAGATAGTTATTAGGAGCAGACTTGAGGATCATCTGCCAACAATGGTTAATGTTAGTCAAGACCAACTCGGAAGAAAATATCTCACCTGACTAACCTTCCCGACATAAAGTTAAAGTTAAAGTTTATTTATTAGTCACAAGTAGGCTTACATTAACACTGCAATAAAGTTATTGTGAAAATCCCCTAGTCGCCACGCACCTGTTTGGGTACACTAAGGGAGAATTTAGCATGGTCAATGCACCTAACCAGCACATCTTTCGGACTGTGGGAGGAAACTGGAGCACCTGGAAGAAACCCATGCAGACACAGGGAGAATATGCAGACGTGTGACCCATATCTGGAATCGAACCCGGGTCCCTGGCGCTGTGCAGCAGCAGTGCTAACCACTGTTAAATCCAATATTTTGTTACATATTTTATGGCATTTTTTTCATTCCAAAACAATCAAATAAAGTCAAATTCAGAGTCTCAACAAGTTCAGACATTCCCAATCCAAGCTGACAAGGCAGGGCTCTCACTTCCTGTCTTGGGCTTGATCTACATGATCCAAGCTGATTGGAGTAAGCATAGCTCCTCCTCCAAGGCTTGATCTCATTTGCATCTTAGCCAAAAGGCTGAGATGCCACTTTTAAAAATTGCTTCAAATGAAGCCAAAATGTAACCTACTGACTTCAACCAAGCACAGCATGTTGATGCTACACTTGATCTTAGCCAAAGGGCTCAAAGAAATAAATCGCACGTTTGCAAAATCACAAAACCAAATCAATCGGTGATATATATCTATTCTAATGTTTCCCACCATGCCACTCTAACATATTTGACGAATTGAGAAATATATCTTGTTTATCAAACTTAAAGCAATGGGGATTGGAGCAAACAATGGGAAGTACTAAGAAACTGGTATTGGGTAAGAAGCAATTAGTACTTATTAAATGAGTTATGCTGGAGTATAATGGAATACTGAGTGAGGTGAGCTAGATTTAGAAATCAAAGACGATGTAGGTTGCTGCTGCAGTGGAACCCCAAACCTCTGCAATTGTAATCCTCCATCCCAGTTCCTGCAACTTTGCTTCTGACAACTCTGACCCAATTTCCAACAACCCTGTTCTTCACTTGCTATACGATTAGGACAGAGACTCAAATGACGGTAGCCTCTTTACTACGAAAATATACCCCGGTGACTTTTAAGCAGATAGTTTTAAAGCACCAACCAATGTTAAATCCAGTTTGCCCGAGCTACAGAGTAAACCTACGGGGAGAAATCTCATTGAAACTTCTAAAATTCTGACAGGCTTAGACATGGTAGATCCAGAAAGAACGTTCCCGATGGTGGGGGAGTCAGAACTAAGGGTTATAGTTTGAAGATAAGGGGTAAATCTTTTAGAACTGAGGTGAGGAGAAATTTCTTCACCCAGAGGGTGATGAATGTGCGGAATTCACTACCACAGAAAGTAGTTGAGGACAAAACGTTGTCTGATTTCGAGAAATTAAATATAGTTCTGTGGGTATATGGTGGGGAAGGGAGATCAGGATACTGAATTTGCTGATCATTCATGATCAAAATGAATGGCAGAGCAGGCTCGAAGAGCCGTACACTATAGTTCTGCTTCTAGTTTCTGTGTTTGAACATCCTTCAAAAGCAGAACTGTGACAATAATATTTCTACTCCTTTGTGTTAGGTCTTCCAAACATAGAGCTAGAAACTTCCTTTGCCCTCCTTTTAGGCGAAAGGATCACAATTTGTGATCTGTCTGCACCTGGATATGAACAGTATGTAAACTTGGTGTTCCTGCCTCATTTATCTGACTGTAGTATGAAGCTAAGTGAACCCTTCATTGCTGAAGTCCTCTTGACATCTCTGTACTTTGTGCTCAGTCAGAGGCTGATCAGCATTATTATTATTTGAAGTTTATTTATTATAAATATTCCAGATGCTTTACAATAAAGTTCTTAAGGATCAGTTTAGGTAATTTCAGTGCCTGGCCCTTTAATGATGCCATCGAGGTCCTATTTATAGCAGAATACTTGTAGGTGCAGGTGGCTTATGAATATGTGCCTGGATCCATGTCCAGGTTTGCTATCCTGGTATCATATTAGCTAGCTTGGGTGTATGACATTCACAGCATTCTGGCACACTGGGTTGTAGGAAGTATGATATGGGTATGCCGGCGTTGGACTGGCGTAAACACAGTAAAAAGTCTGACAACACCAGGTTTTAGTCCAACCTATTTATTTGATAATATACTCACAAGCTTTCGAGGGACACCCTCTTCGTCAGGTGAATGGAGAGTTCTGGCCTCAGACAGAGCATATAAAGCACAGACAGTTTAGAGATTACTGATTAGAATGCGAATCTTTACACCTAACCTGCTGTTCAAGACCTGAAGTGGCTGATAATGTGAGTGGAAGGAGCACTGATCACAGTTTAAAGAGATGTGTATTGTCTCCAGACAGTACAGTAAGTGAGGTTTTGCAAACCCAGGCAAGTCACGGGGGTTACAGATAGTGCGACATGAACCCAAGATCCCTGTTGAGACCGTCCTCATGTGTGCGGAACTTGGCTATCAGTCTCTGTTCAGCGACTCTGCGCTGTCGTGTGTCATGAAGGCCGCCTTGGAGAATGCTTACCCGAAGGTCAGAGGCTGAATGCCCGTGACCACTGAAGTGTTCGCCAACAGGAAGGGAACAGTCTTGCCTGGTGACTGTCGAGCGATGTTCATTCATCCGTTGTCGTAGCGTCTGCATGGTCTCCCCAATGTACCATGCTTCGGGACATCCTTTAGAACATAGAACATAGAACACTACAGCACAAACAGGCCCTTCGGCCCACAAGTTGCGCCGATCACATCATCACCTACCAACCTACAGACCTATCTATAACCCTCAATCTCATTAAACCCCATATACTCATCCAGAAGTCTTTTAAAAGACCCCAGCGAGTTCGCCTCCACCACCACTGACGGCAGCCGATTCCATTCACTCACCACCCTCTGAGTGAAAAACTTACCCCTAACATCACTTCTGAACCTCCCTCCCCGCACCTTAAATCTGTGTCCTCTCGTAGCGACCATTTCAAACCGGGGAAATAGCCTCTGAGAGTCCACCCTATCTATTCCTCTCAACATTTTGTAAACTTCTATCAGGTCGCCTCTCAACCTTCGTCTCTCCAGGGAAAAGAGTCCCAGCTCCCTCAACCTAACTTCATAAGGCATGCCTCCCAGTCCAGGCAACATCCTTGTAAATCTCCTCTGCACCCTTTCAATAGCTTCTACATCCTTCCTATAGTGAGGCGATGTATCGATGACATTTTCTTCCTTTGGCCTCATGGTGAACAATCACTGAAACAACTATATGATGATATCAACAAATTCCACCCCACCATCAGACTCACCATGGACTATTCCCCAGAATCAGTTGCATTCTTGGACACACGCATCTCCATTAAGGCCGGTCACCTCAGCACCTCACTGTACCGCAAGCCCACAGACAATCTCACAATGCTCCACTTCTCCAGTTTCCACCCTAAACATGTTAAAGAAGCTATTCCCTATGGACAAGCCCTCCGTATACACAGGATTTGCTCAGATGAGGAGGATCGTGACAGACACCTCCAGACCCTGAAAGATGCCCTCATAAGAACAGGATATGGTGCTCGACTCATAGATCGGCAGTTCCGATGCGCCACAGCGAAAAACCGCACCGATCTCCTCAGAAGGCAAACACAGGACACAGTGGACAGAGTACCCTTCGTCGTCCAGTACTTCCCCGGAGCGGAGAAGCTACAACATCTTCTCCGGAGTCTTCAACATATCATTGATGAAGACGAACATCTCGCCAGGGCTATCCCCACACCCTCACTTCTTGCTTTCAGACAACCACACAACCTCAAACAGACCATTGTTCGCAGCAAACTACCCAGCCTTCAGGAGAACAGTGACCACAATACCACACAACCCTGCCACAGCAACCTCTGCAAGACATGCCGGATCATCGACATGGATACCATCATCACACGTGAGAATACCGTCCACCAGGTACATGGTAAATACTCTTGCAACTCGGCCAACATTGTCTACCTGATACGTTGCAAGAAAGGATGTCCCGAAGCATGGTACATTGGGGAGACCATGCAGACGCTACGACAACGGATGAATGAACATCGCTCGACAGTCACCAGGCAAGACTGTTCCCTTCCTGTTGGCGAACACTTCAGTGGTCACGGGCATTCAGCCTCTGACCTTCGGGTAAGCATTCTCCAAGGCGGCCTTCATGACACACGACAGCGCAGAGTCGCTGAACAGAGACTGATAGCCAAGTTCCGCACACATGAGGACGGTCTCAACAGGGATCTTGGGTTCATGTCGCACTATCTGTAACCCCCGTGACTTGCCTGGGTTTGCAAAACCTCACTCACTGTACTGTCTGGAGACAATACACATCTCTTTAAACTGTGATCAGTGCTCCTTCCACTCACATTATCAGCCACTTCAGGTCTTGAACAGCAGGTTAGGTGTAAAGATTCGCATTCTAATCAGTAATCTCTAAACTGTCTGTGCTTTATATGCTCTGTCTGAGGCCAGAACTCTCCATTCACCTGACGAAGAGGGTGTCCCTCGAAAGCTTGTGAGTATATTATCAAATAAATAGGTTGGACTAAAACCTGGTGTTGTCAGGCTTTTTATTGTAGGAAGTAGCCAATGCTACACTGCACCTATGTGAAGTGGTGCTTGGTTTCCCGTTACTACAGCAATCATGTCCATAAATCTTTGTGAGACTTCCTAGTCAATATTGACTCTAGAAATGGTGGTGAAGGCTAATAAAGTAAATGGAGATGACAACCAATGTAGTGCTAAACATATCAAGTACGCTAGTAAAACATTTGCACATTTAGCAGTAAAGGAAAATTCATTAAAGCACTACATTCCTCATAGATAATTGCTCTCTAAGAATAAACCTGAAAAATACTGATTTTAATTAAAAAAAAGCAGGAAATCCTCAGCTGGTCTAGCAGCATCTGTAGAGATAGAAACAAATTTAATGTTTCAGGTCTGTAACATTTCATTAGGGACTGAGAAAAGTCAGCCACATAATAAGTTTTGAGGAAGCCGGTGGGGGTGGAGAGATGAATAAAATGGAAGATCTGCAATAGAATGGAGAGCAGGAGATTAAAAGGTTTCATGGTACAAAAGAAGTGATAATTGGACAGCTTAAGAAACAAAATATGTGTTTAAAGTTTTTGTCACATTATCTCTTCAGCCCCCTTATCCTATAACAAATCTTCCATTTTGTTTTTCTTCCCATTGTTCCCCTTCTTAGTTGTTCAAAACCTATAACATTATTAACTCTTCTCAGTTCAAATGAAAGGTATAGTTCAAGAACATTATTCTCTCCAGAGATGATGCCAGCTCTGCAGAATATTTTCAGTATTTTCTGCTTTCATCTCAGATTTCCAATATCTGCAGTATTTTGCTTTCATAGCTATTGCTTTTAAGCCATTAGCCAAATAAGACTCAGGATAGGGGCGGGTACAGACAATCTACTCACTGGGACCCCAACTCATTAGCCAGGCGATCTGTCAATCTGGATGGTTAGTGCCCAAAGCAGGCAAGCCGGCATGTAGGCTATCCCTGATTTACAGGCTAATCGACCAATGAGTGCTGTCGTTTGAACAACAGCAATGAGCAGTTGAGTAGTAGAACGTGCCAGCTTCCTTTCTCACCTGGTGGATTTCTCTTTGTGCCTGGTCATCATGGAGTGCTGTTTCTTTAATCTTGGCTGAAGTACAAGCAGGTTGGTGACAGCTGTTTCAGAGCAAATACTCCTGATTTGATTTCATTTATTATTGTCACATGTATTGGTATAGAGTGAAAAGTGTTGTTTCTTGCACGCTATACAGAAAAAGCATGCCATTCATAGAGCAGGAAAGGAAACAGTGCAGAATGTAGTGTTTCTGTCATAGCTAGGACGTAGAGAGAAAGATCAAATTAATGCGAGGTAGGTCCATTCAAAAGTCTGATGGCAGTAGGGAAGAAGCTGTTTTTGAGTCAAATAGTACACGATCTCAGACTTTTCTATCTTCTTTCTGACGGAAGAAAGTGGAAGAGAGTATATCCGGGCTACATCGGGTCCTTGATTATGCTGGCTGCTTTCCTGAGGCATCGGGAACTGTAGACAGTGTCAATGGATAAGAGGCTAGTTTGTGTGATGGACTGGGCTTCATTGACCACTCTTTGTAGTTTTTTGCAGTCTTGGGAAAAGCAGGAGACATACCAAGCTGTGATACAACCAGAAACAATGTTTTCTATAGTGCATCTGCTGAAGCTGGTGCGAGTTGTAGCAGAAATGCCAAATTTCCTTAGTCTCTTGAGAAAGTAGAGGCGTTGGTGGGCTTTCTTAATGAAAGCATCCACATGGAGGAACCAGGGCACGTTGTTGGTGATCTGGAGACCTAAAAATCTGAAGCTCTCGACCACTTCTACTTTATTCCCATTGAAGTAGACAGGAGCATGCCCTGCACTCCACTTCCTGAAGTTGATGACTATCTTCTTCATTTTGTTGACATTGAGGGAGAGATTATTGTCATCACACCAGTTCACCAGATTCTCTACCTCTTTCCTGTACTCAAATTCCCCCACCTCACACATCTCTGCAATCTGCCACTTCTTTCCCCTGTATACTGCCAGCCAGTGGATTCTGCTTCAGGCTCAAATTATCCATTTCAAATCCTCCATTCATCGGAACCAATTCCTTGACCAAGGGCCATTTTGAGATTTAAAACCGGTTCCCTCTGCTTCTCCAACTGACTCCAAGTATCTGTTGCTATCAAAACCAGCCAGATGTTGGGTTGGGAAGCACCAGGTAAGAGAACAATAACAGTGTGAAATGACTGGGCAGGCACCTATTTTGGCCGTAAATGGAATTTGAGTCTACTTTCAAGTTCCTTCCAATTATCTGGAGCAAAAGGTAATAAATTGAGATCTGGAAGTCTGATCACCTTTCAGAGCTTTGCCTACCAGGATGCATCATCCTTGTTGTGTGCAGGCTCCATTAATAAATACTTCTACCAGATGTCTAATGACAATTTGATTTGGCTCAGCATCTACTGCAGATATTTTGCATTCAAGAGAAAGACCTAACAGCCCAAGGCTATTGATGTACCTACTAAGAAGCGGAATAGAATTTCAATACTATACAAAATAGTCCAGCAGGATTTTGTATTCAATAGTACATAAGCAAATTTGCAGGCCTGGGCATAATGGCAGTTGTTAAAACCCATTAAAAGATTGCCATCAATGTTCAAAAAAGCTGTGAAAATTCTTGGAATTACTTGGGTGATTGTTTTGCAAAGTAAAAATGGGAAAGAACACGTATAGAATCCCTACAGTGTAGAAAGAAGTCATTCAGCCTATTGAGCTGCACCACCAACAACCGCCCTCCTCAGGCCCAATCCCCGTAATCCCATGTATTACCCTGCTAATCTCCCTGACATTAAGGGGTATTGAGCATGAACAATTAACCTAACTTGCACATCTTTTGACATGTCAGGGAGTAATAAGGCCTGTGATTCTATCAGAAGCAAAGCACCTCGTGACTCATATCTCCAGCCCTTCCCAGGTTCTGGGCCCTCAAGCCTTCCCAACTCAGTCCAGCACTTCACTTGATGTTAATAAGGAATTCGTCACCTATTCTGTACCCTATGAAAAATTCTTTCAGCTCCAACTCATCAACATAATGTAGCAAGTACCAAGATCAGTTCAACTCCATTGTGACAATGGTTCCCAATCTAGAGAACGTTTGGTGAGGGTTAAAGACAAACTGGCGTAGGTGGTTGCGGAATTACAGTCCTGAAAACAGGAGAAGCGCCAGGACCCAAGATTTCTGTCTCTGACCTTGAAGACAAGATTACAACTATACTGGTCAATGAATTTACCTCATAATAACGAGGAAATAAATTATCTAAGTCTGAATTCTGTTACTCACTTGAGCTGCTGTGGTATGATCTGTTACTGGTGCAAGTTGTACATATTGCACCTGGATATCACTTCCCTGTAGAGGTGATCCATCTACTCCACTGGTTGGATGTTCAGCAGAAGCCACTGCAATTAACTGTGCACCTTGCAATACCTACAAAATACACAAATAATGCTTGAGCACAAGTATAGTCAATGTATTTGTTTAATATACTTTCTGGCCAGTCTTTTATTTAAACATCCTTGCCAAAATAGTCGATAAATGAAAGTATGCCATAAACAAAAATACATGAAATAAAGGTCACTATCAATATTTTAAAATGCTAATATTCATACATTTGCATAACATAGCTCATGTCAATTACTGGTTTTGGCTAAGATACATCTTGAATGTGCAGGTAGCTACTTTAAAAGATAAATAAATTAGAATTAATTTATTAATGTTAACTTGAAGCATGAACATCTTTGTTCAAAGCTGATTGTGATTCATAGTCATTACAACACAGAAGGAGGCAATTCAGCCCATCTCGTCTAAGCCAGAAAGCTCCATCGCCTCAATCACATTGCCATTACATCAAAATGTCCACAGGTCACAAAAGACTAACACAAGGACTGTTACATGGATCATCCATAATTACTTGGTTTACTAACCATAAGAGAAGAAAATCTAGTGTAATTTTTTGAAGAAGTGGAAAGAGATAAATATTAATGAAATCCCATGAGAAACTTGAAACTATGACAAACAACACTAGAGAGACTTTATCATTATGATAGTCTGCTTTTCAAGACTGGTTAACAAGTTGTACCTGACATAAAAAAGTTAAATATATAGAACTGGAATTTATTCCTGTTCCTTTTGTGAATCTTGTTCAATAGTTGGAAAGTGAAGTGTTTCCAAAAGTTACCATTATACTTGAGTTTAAGCTTGATTTGCCCAGCACTAAAGCACCTATTGCATAAATAGGTACTAGAATAGAACGCACTGCCTAAGCAGGGTGGAATAGAAATAAAGCTTCATGTAATGTTACCATCCTGATTACGAAGCAATATTGGCAGAGATCTTAAAAATTATCAAGATAATAGGTATGTCGCTTGAGAAGGGATTAAGAGGGAAAGGTCGGATAGACTGGATCTGTATGCATTGGAGTTAGAAAGAATGAGAGGTGATCTTATTCATACACAAAATCCTGAGGGGACTTGACAAGGTTGACTGTGAAAGGATATTTCCCCTTCTGGTAGGAATTAGAACTAGGAGACACAGTTTAAAAATACTTGGTCTTCTATTTAAAATGGAGATGAGAAGAAATTTCTTCTTGGAGTGTCATGAACCTTCCGAATTCTCCTCCCAGGGATTGGTGAAGACAGGATTAATGAACATTTTTGAGGCAAACGTAGATTAATTCTTGAGTAACAAGGGAATCAAAAGGCGGCATGGGGAATGTGGAGTTGAGACTGCAATTGGATCAACCATGATTTTGTTGAATAGTGGTGCACGCTCCAGGAACCAGGACTGCTCATGCTCCTAATTTCTACACTTGTATGCATGAATAATTACAGAATTACATGTACTTTTTCCCCTTTGTAGTACCCTGTGTGTTTTTACTCCAGTTGTTTCCACTATTCAGATTGTTTGAAAGCCTATTTTTTCACTTTAATCATGCTTCAGTTTAGGTCTTATCAAAAGAAAATGTGTTTATCTTTACCATTTATATAGATGATCTGGAGGAGGGAACCGAGTGTAGGGTGTCGAAATTTGCTGATGACACCAAAATTGGTGGAAAGGCAAATTGTGCGGAGGGTGGGGAGAGTCTACAGAAGGATCTAGATAGGCTGGGCGAATGGGCCAAGAAATGGCAAATGGAATTTAATGTTGGCAAGTGCAAGGTGGTCCACTTTGGTAGGAATAATGGTAGGAAGGATTATTACTTACGTGGAGAAAAACTGCAGCAGGCAACGGTGCAGAGGGACCTCGGGGTCCTTGTGCATGAGTCGCAAAAACCCAGCTTGCAGGTGCAGCAGGTGGTCAGGAAGGCGAATGGGATGCTGGCCTTCATCGCGAGGGGGATTGAATATAAAAGTAGGGAGGTCTTGCTGCGGCTGTATAGGGCATTGGTGAGGCCGCAGCTGGAGTACTGTGTGCAGTTTTGGGCGCCGTACTTACGCAAGGATATTTTGGCCTTGGAGGGAGTGCAGAGGAGGTTTACTAGGCTGATGCCGGAGTTGAGGGGGTTGAGCTATGAGGAGAGGCTGAATAAATTAGGCTTGTACTCGTTAGAGTTTAGAAGAATGAGGGGAGAGCTCATTGAGACGTATAAGATGGTGAATGGGATGGATAGGATAGAGGTGGAGAGACTCTTCCCGCTCAGAAAGGATAGTAGGACTAGGGGGCACAGCCTCAAGATAAAGGGGGGACGGTTTAGAACGGAGTTGAGGAGGAACTTCTTCACTCAAAGGGTGGTGAATCTCTGGAATTCTCTGCCAGTTGAAGTGGTGGAGGCTATCTCGCTAAATATTTTTAAGACGCGGGTTGATGGGTTTTTGATAAGAGAGGGGATTAAGGGTTATGGGGAGAGGGCGGGAATGTGGAACTGAGCCACGACAGATCAGCCATGATCTTATTGAATGGCGGGGCAGGCTCGAAGGGCTAGTTGGCCTACTCCTGCTCCTATTTCTTATGTTCTTATCTTTTAAAAACACTCAATCTATTCTGTCTCAACTAGTCATTCACTGATGGCCATGCATGATATCTTTAGTGTCTTTTACTCATGTTGTAGAAAATTTGCTTAGCTTCCAAACAAGAATAAAAATGAAACACGCCAATAGCTTTCATTCATCATCATAATTGAGGCAGAGATAAGGAAAGGCAGATAATTAATTTAGCTAAAGAAACCACATGTCATCTCTTCTTCCAGAAACAAAATATACATAAAAAATGACTTTGCTTAAGACACAAAAAAAAATTTAGTTTAATGTTAAGGACCATCTCTCTTCAATCCTCTGAGCAAATTCACCAAGATCACAACTAAACTGAACTCAATCTCAGCACACTTGAAATTTCTTCCCTCTAAATCTACAACAATGCAAGTTTATTCCAAGGCTAAGACTATAATTGTTTATTTTTCAAATAGGAGATCAAAACTGTATGTGGTTTTCCAGATGTGGACTCAACGTTCCATATATCTCTAGCAATTTTTCCAACTTTTATATTGCATTCTGTCTGCAATAAAAGCTAACATTGCATTTGCCTTCTTATTAGCTTGCTGTACCCGCATATTAACTTTTTGTGATTTGTGCACCAAGACACCTAGGTTGCTCTATACCACCAAGTTCTACATTCTTTCTCCATTTAAATAGTATGCTGCCTTTCTATTATTCTGTCAAAGTGAACAGGTTCATACTTTCCACATTACATACCATCAGCCATCTTTGTGGCCACTCACTTATCCCTTTGTAGACATTCTACCTCCTCTTGGCACTTAGTTTCTTACCTATTTTTGTGTCATCAGCAAGTTTAGCTACCATTCAGCATTCTTCCAAATTCTCATAACTGGAAATTCTTACTTCCTCTAGCTTCCTTTCATTGAGCAATATAGAAGTGTTAAAAATCCAAGGCTGGTTTCCCCTAATCACTTGGTGCCACCAGTTTTGAACATGAAGGTGATGCACCTGCAATGTGTGGATGGAGACAGGTCCAAAATTAAACTCATAGCTCATTAATTTGGTCCTTTGTGTGATCAAGGAGTGGATTGGCAGGGTTCTGGGGCAGCATGTGATCCCAGGGCCATAGTTTGGGCACTGCTGCTACTAGATGAACAAGAGTGGTATAAATAAAATGGAGAAAAGAAAACTTGCAATGAAATTATATACGTTAGAAGCTAGAGATGAAATGAATAACTCACCAGCAAACAAGATTTTTCTGCAAAGAAAAAATTTGCATACAGTAATACACATATTATATATTCACAATTCTAGGGGAGGCAATGGCCTCATAGTATTATCACTAGACTCTTAATGCAGAAACTCAGCTAATGTCCTGGGGACCTGAGTTTGAATCCCACCATGGCAGATGGTGGAATTTGAATTCAATAAAAACATCTGGAATTAAGAATCTACTGATGACCATGAAACCATTATTGATTGTCAGAAATCCCATCTGGCTCACTAATGTCCTTTAGGGAAGGAAATCTGCCATCCTTACCTGATCTGGCTTACATGTAACTCCAGGGCCACAGCAATGTGGTTGACTCTCAAGCTTAACTATGGATGAGCAATGAATGCTGGCCAGCCAGCAGCACTCATATCTCATGAATAAATTAAAAGTTATCTTTTGATATGTGAGTAATAACTGCAGGAAATTTATATAGGTCCTAAAAAGCACAAATGAGATGCTGCTCTGAGAATGAGTAGTGACAAAATTTCCATCTATTTATTGACAGTATTATTGGCTCAAGTTCATTGGAACAGTTTGGACTTTTGTCTAATATCGCACCAGAAATAACACAATACCAAAACTGTAACATTGCACAGTATTGCATTGCAGACACGGCCAGATTTGTTTGCTGAAGCCTTGAAGTGGAACTATAATCCAGAGTCAAGAGTGTTAAGGATGTCAGGGAACATGTAGGGTATTAAGTTAAGAAGAGGAAGTGGAACAAATGATAATGAGGTAGTGGGAAGATGACAGCAGGCAAGACTGAGAAGCTAGCTCAGTGATGATGGAAGGAATGCTTCCCTCCATTCTGCAGGGTTGGATTTTCCTCGGTGTAGATAGATAGTGGTCAAGCACTTCGCTTCATAATTCATATGCTCCTTACGAAATGAAGGATGGATGTTGAATGGAGAGTTTGGTTTTGGGCTCATTGGTGGGGCAGCAGGAGTGATCACAGGTAGAATGTCCATTATCCTGTTAAGTGAGAGTGCGCAGTGATTGCGAACAACATGTTTCTCTTCTCAGTAGGGGAGCAGACATTTTTTCCATCTCAGCAGTGAGACCATTTGTATACACCAATGTGGATATGTATGCCCTGTTTTACAGCCATCTGGAGAGACAGGAAATCAGAGATCTTTTGCAATGCTTGGTGCTTCTCCAGTAATACTGGTAGAATAGGGATGGTGGGTTCCCTGTCAATAGATTGGCTGCAGGTGATTATTAATTATGGGGAAGGAAATTTTACCTGATATGTTAGCCTCAACAATGTAGAAGTATTCCCACCTCTGCATCGAAATGTCATGAGCTCAAATGCTATCCAAAGAACTTGAGCTCATCCTTGTCAATACTTCGGTGTAGTAACGAGAGAGTGCCACAGAATTGGAGGCATTGTCCTCAAATGAGACATTAAACTGAAGCTTCATCTGCTCTCTCGGGTGGATGTAAAAGATCGCAAGATAAAATTGGAATAAAACGAATGGTGTTCTCCAGGTGTCCTGCCCAACATCACCAAAACAGATGGTCTGGTCATGTACCTATTTGCTATTTGATGAACCTTTCTGTCATTTTTACCCACATTATAACAGTGACTGAAATAGCATTTCTTTAAGCATTTGTAAAAATCTAATAATGTCACCTAAGTTCATTAATATAAAATTCAACAACTTTAATTTATACAGTGCCTTTAAAGCAGCAAGACTGAGGCAGGTGGCAATGCTCAACAGATCAGAATCAGAAAAATAGTGTTTGAGGAGTATTGTACAGATATAGGATGCTACAAAGATATGGAGGGATGAAGTCACAAGGAAATTTAAATTTAAGGATAAGAAATTAAAATTTGAGGTGTCAGGGACCAATAAGGAACCATTACAACTCTGATGTGGAGTTGCTAGCGTTGGACTGGCGTAGGCACAGTAAGTAGTCTCACAACACCAGGTTAAAGTCCAACAGGTTTATTTGGCAGCACGAGCTTTCAGAGCACCGCTCCATCAGGTGAGTGTTTTCATCAGGCACTCACCTGATCAAGGAGTGATGCTCCGAAAGCTCGTGCTATCAAATAAACCCGTTGGACTTTAACCTGGCATTATAACTCAGCAGTGAGGTGATCAGTAAGTGAGACTTGGTGTGGGGTAAGATATGGACAACATAGTTCAAGATAGTGTAGGAAACAAATTTCAGTACTAGATGAACTATCACAGGCAGGTAATTTTTATGAAGGTAATCATACACTATTCTTATAATAGAGCTGGACTCAGAAAGTCATCTGAAGAGTTGAATAGCATAATGAATTTGCAAATGATCTGAGACAATGAACAGGAAGGGAGATGAATTTGGTGGTCAAGTACAAAGTTTGTCTTGAGCATTAAATTAGTTAATTTTACCCACCACAAATTATTTTCTCATACTGCCTTATCAATAACGAACAGAAAATCCTTTAACATGCTAAAACAAACTGAAACAACCTGCTTTGTTTACATATTTGAAGAAAGCCATTAATAAAATTATAGCAGTAGGTTACACTTGGTTGGATTCTCTGCAAAAGGGAAAGACCAAATCTTTATGTTTTGTCACCTTTCAAACACATCCTAAAGCACTTCACAATACAGTAAATTATTCTGAACTTCAACCTCATGTAGAAAATTGCAGAGTTAAACCAGAATGCCCCCAACACAATCATTTCTCAAGTGTTTGTGTGACAACCCCCCACCCCCCGGAATTGTCCACATACCTATTGTGGTTCTATGAACATTAATAAGCTTATAAATATTTTAAAAATGTTTGAAACATCAAGCCTATGCACGACTATCTCAGTCACAAACTCCCACATATCCCCATTCAATATTATAGGAATTTAGGAACAGCATTGGCCATTCAGCCCTTCGAGTCGGTTCCACCATTCAATGAAATCATGGCTGATCTGTGGCCTAGCTTCATTTATCTGCCTTTGGCCTATATCCCCTAACAACTTTGCTTGTAATATTACTGGAGACTGTTATTTTTATATATATATCAATAGATATAACAGTTATTATCCACATAACTTTTGATTTCCTGTATGAGGATTTTAGAAATAGAATCTGGAGCCCCATTATGCTTGATTGTGGAAAGAGATATCCAGTGAGACCAACTCTGCAGAAATAAAGTACTGCATGCTTTGAACTGGGGACTTGGTGGGGGGCGGGTTTAGGGATTTCTGGATGCTTTTTATAGAACTGATTTGCATTGCTTTAATTATGATGCAGTTTTGTCTATTTCCACTGGAGTTTTGCAAAATAAAAATGCCCAGGAAGAAATATTTTGAAGTTTATTGAAATCCATTTGAGTTGTCACATTCCTCGGCTGGTGTCTGAAAGGAATCATAGCCTGAGACAGAGAAGGACAGAAAGCGACTCTCACTCTCACACAGAGTTGAAACTCCCTCTCCTAAGTCTTTTCCTTGAGTCACTAGAATTAACAACAAACACCCCTGCTTTGCTGCCCCAGTATTAGTTTCATTTTAGCCTTAGGATTCTGTTATTGATATTAGTTAAGTCTTGCACTAATCTTCCTGTTTTGATTTTAGTCAATTGCCTTGATAGAATGATGAACATGAGTGGCTTTACTGGTGCTACATTTAAATAAATTCATGCTTCATACTGACATTAGAGCAGCTGAAGACTCAGTTTGTACTCACCTTTTGCAGCACTCTGGACATTTCCATTATTTACAAGATTGTATAAAATGTACTTGCTTATAAATGTCCATTCAAAGGAATACTGTGTAAAAGCCCTCAGTGTACAAACGTCTGCTATTGTTTAACATCAGTATTACAAAGGTCAGAGAGTCCAAGTATGTAACAGTAGTATTTGAGCAAATAAATAATCAATTTCAACTCTTTTAAAACACTGATTATCTTATAGGGTTTAAGCTGAAACTCCCAATCATTAAAACAATATAAACAATGACAGACATTAAATAAAACATCTGGACTATATAGCGCATTGCACAAAATTGTGATACCTTGCATATCATGTTGTAAACAGTCCACTTCTCCCAAAGCTTTGTGATGTTTATCAGAGATGTAAAAACAGCTAAAGCCTCAGTTAATTTGGTTAAAAGAACTAGGATATTCCTCTCCACCCGCACTCTTTCACTGCCCCAGATAATCAAAGGCAGTCCAGGAAAATGTTCCACTACTTATCCTTTGTATGAGGGGCTTTCTGCCACAGCCAGAAACGGGTCCAGTTCTCACTTGAATCTAATTGGAACCATTTTATTTTGCCAAGTAATGTAAGATGACTCATACGAGTGGGCCATTTCTGAAACTTGAACCTATTTTCCCTTCCAGATGTTGACTGACTTGCACTTCCAATATTTTAAGTTTTTTGGCTGAAATACAGCAGCAAAAGCAGCCATATACTACAAAACAACACAAATTGACTGAAAACACTGCAGCATTTTCTACCCTCGTCAAGGCCATCACTTACAACATGGGCTGGCTGAGCAGACCTTTCTAGTACTTTACTGGCCACTCGCAGTTTATATCTACGCCTTAGACCCCCAGTTTCCAAGTCTGTCTCAGGCAAGAGCCAATTTTCTCTGGTATCTGATATGGATAGATTAGGGTTAGGAGTGTACAGCTGTGTATCTGATAAAAATATGTTTCTGTTTTCTTGTGGTCTCTCCTGCCCTTGTTGAGTCATGCATCTTGTTCAGAATGATCTATCCACTTCTCACCCCAGCCCTTACAGAGGCCAATCTCTTGTCTACGTAACAGTTAGATACTGTCTGTCACCCTCCATAAATTTAAATAATCCAAAACTCTATCCCCATTTCCTAACTCACACATTACCTCATTCACCCATCACCCTTATGCTAGCTAATCAAAATTGGCTCCTTAGAAACATTTTGATTCTCAAAATTCTCATTCTTTATATTCAAATCTCTCCATGGCCTCACTATTCCTCATTTTTGTAACTTCCTCTAGCCCTACCATTCTCCCCTCCTTCTAACTTTCTCCCCTCCTTCTAACCCCAAGATATTTTCACTTTTGCTTTCTTTTAAAATCAATACTACTGGTCGTATCTTAAGCTGTCTGGCTTAAATTGTGTTGCTTCTCTACATCTCTTTCTGCCTTTAACATTCTCGTTAAAATCTCTCTTTGACCAAGCTTTTGGTCATCGGTCATAAAAGTCTCCTTATTTGTCTTGGACTGAAATTCACAGAATCACAATGGTCACAGCTAAACCGTTTGTTTTTTTCGTGCCCTGTACTTCAATCATGAGTAACAAATCACTTCATGCCATTCACCTGCCTTTCTCCACATTCGCATATTATCCTTTTCTCTTCAAGGATCCAATTCCCTCTTGAATGCAACCTGCCTCCATCACACTTCCAGGCAGTGCATTCCAGACTTTAACCACTTATTGCATAAAGAAGTTTTTCACGTAGCCCTTTCAAATGCCTTGACTGAATCTACCTCCACCACACTTCCAGAGACTGCATTCCAATCACTTGTTATGTGAAAAAGTTTTCTCGCGCATCATTTTTTTTCAACTTGCCAACTAATCAGCACACTTTTTTCTTGGAGCATAATCTCTTGTAATAGTTCAAATTTGGCATTCTTTCGTTTGCCCTGATGAGTATAAGAAAAATGCACCAGCAACATGTCTCTTCAGCAGTATTAAAATTCTGTACTATTGAGCAACTGTTTGAATGTTGGCAAATAGATTGGTACCCGGGCATTGGCTTAGCAACCAAGATTATTACTTAATGTCTTGGAAATACTTGTCACTTTAATTTGTAGCCTCAATAATTTTCTCTTCCCAGCAGACAGATTTAAGTGCCTTGGAAACTCAAGTTCCATTCTAGTGGATAAAGAAAACTGCCATTTTCCATCTCACCACTTTATAATCACACATTACCTATTCATGGAGTATAGTGTAGTGGGGTGAATATTATTTTGGAGCAAAAGATCCATTGAATTCAATAGCAGAGGAAACGCAGGAGGAATTAACTTCTTTTGCAATATCTCATTTACAAATTTCTGCAGAAATCCCCAAGTCACTTACATTTGATAAGTATTTGCATTTACTGAGTACCTATTGCATTACATAAGAAATGAAATAGATTCTATAAGCTGACCACACATGCTCATGATGCCCTTGGTTAGTATCAAAATATTTCATAACTTCCAGAGGATCTGTGTAACAGTAAGAAACACAAACTTTGCCCAACTTATTCCTCCTGATCTTCCAAGATGGGCTCAGCACAAACCAGAAACTGAACCTGAAAGCTCTGTGGTCTGTGCAGCTCAATGTGATCCATGCACTGTGTAGCTATCATGTTACTGGGTACAAATTAATTTCATTTCATTTTCACCAAAAGCCAATTTTGTACGTAGAATATTTTCTCCTCACTTAAAACTTGCTGAGATTTTTGGTCAGATTTATAGATGTACATTTTGTGCACACAAAGTTAATTATAAAAGGGGCATTAAAATTTCATTCAGCCACTGTGAGCTTTAAGTCTCCAAAGTCCAAGAAAGTGCACCATCAATTTTATAAAGGTGTTGCAGGCGGGACAATTTTCCATCAAAATCAATAACAAGTAACATAAACAGAAAGTACTAACTGGAAAATAAAGAGTTACGATAATCATAAAAATTCTGAAATACAATCTGTAATAAATGCTACTAGATAGCTGTATTATATTCTGATGCTTTAATGGTTGACTGGGATGCAAAGCCAGACAAAAATATGCCAATTTCTGTTCAGCAAGATTAATTTTTTAAATTATGTATAACAAACATCCTCCAATACTACTTTCACCATATACATGACAATAGAAATTGAAGTGTTAAATCAACCAGGTCATTAAATTCTATTTTGCACTATCATTACAACTGCATGTTGCGTATTGTAATTACATTCATGCCTCTTTACATTTGTACATGTAGGTGAATATGGAATCGTAATTTTAATATGCAACTTTCTCAATTCTGTAGCTTTCTTCAGGTCTGAAAACATGGCATCTATTGAATGAGAGCATGAAGGTAAATCAAATTACAAATGAATGTTGAAAATTAGAAAAAAAATACATAAACATGGAACAAATATATTGAAACAGCATAGTTAAAAATGGGAAAAAGACAAAAGTCAATGATCCAAGTGAAGAGAAATATATTAAAAGAAATGTGAAGAAGAAGAACCTAAATCACAGTGAAGTTTGAAGTACATTATTTTGTGTTCCTTGGAAAATACTGTGGCTTTATAATCTGAAAGATATACATTGTTAAGATGTAAATGAATTGTACATAGAAAATAAACAATTTTTAGATAAAATTATAGACATTTTAAAATGTGAAAATAAAATTTTAAAGATATTATCATGACAGGTCATTTCCATCAGCTGTTTGAGTTTATATGATTACCATTTATAGTATCTTGCTGCAGACAAAATTGCTGCACTCAAATATGTGAACCACTCCAAGACATGATAAAATGCTATATTAATGCAAATCTCATTAAGTAATGATAAACATATTTGCAAAACCTGGTATTCAATGAGGATAATTCAAAAAATAAATGACAAAGAACTTCAACAAAATAGTTCAATTTCTAATAGCTTTTCTCCCTGCAAGAAAAAGATCTAGAAATAAAATGAGAACCCAAATGAGGCAAATTATATTAATCAACTTAAATTCATAGACATTATTCGGCTCACTAGCCTCACACTGTTGTTGAGATTTCTACTGGAAGGGAGCTGGGATAAACATCTCTTTTCTATAATTAAAACATGAAGGCATCTCACTACACCATCTCTGTTCATAACACAATTGTAGTTTTATTGCAGCTGATAAATACAATACACTGTTTCCATTGGTTCTGCACTGCTTAAAAGATCTACATCAAAGAAATTTGGTAGGATTATAACTGAACTACAGTTGTTTCAGACATTTTGCTTTAATATACCACAAGTTCATTTCACACTGCTGCCAGATATGCTGCATGGAATTGATCTGTAGGCTAAATACATGGATTCTGAGACTTGTTAATAATATGCTTGGCTCCTACTCTGAAATGTAAAATATTTGCAAGTGAAAATGGTTTAAGTTCAAATGTACTATTTCAACTGCCCTCATTCCAATTTGCCTGCCCAGTTGGAACAGTGTGGGTGGGTTAAAATGGCAGTTAAACAGTACCTCTTTTTTCCTGATATCCTTCTGTCATTGTTAAAACCATTGTTTTAACTCCCATCTAGTGGGAATGTCAAGATCATCCACTGCAAGAAGGTCAAGCCATTACTAACACTGAAATGTTAATGTTTGAGGATGTAACTTGATACATTTTTAACTGGGCACCACAGCAGTGAGGCCCAGTACTGAAATTGTGGTAATGCTGGCAACAAACACAAACCCTAAGCATATTTTAAAAACATTCTGGGCAAGGAGGAGCAAGGCTCCACAAGGGAACCTTCAGCCCAGTGCAATATGCACAGATTTACTAATAATAGAGCTGAGAGGCTTGCTGCTGGCATCCTGAATCACTTCTAGCCATGTCACGTTGGTCTGGCTCACTGAAGCATCTTCCAGGTGGAGGGAAAAATACAGCTCTCCTGTCCAGTACAATCATCGTGAGTGCACACAACTTTGTTCATTTCAGCTGGGATCAGGCAAGCCAGAAAACAAAAGTAAGGGATTTGTGCAGATTTCTGGTCTTCCACAAGTGCAGGGTGCCAATGACTGCATACATGTGACACTCTGAGCTCCATGGCATCAAGCTGTCAACTATATGAACTGCAACGGCTTCCACCCACTGATCGTTCAGCTGGCCTGCAACCACACTTGCAGGTGTGTGCACAATTCCCAAAGTGTGCGCATGACTCATACATTCCCAGATACTCTCAGGTCCCTAATCTTTCAAATTTATAGGGGCTGCAGGGTTGGATCCTTGGGGACAAATGCTATCCACTGAAGATGTGGCAGAATGAAAGAGATTATTCATTCTCTTTCGGCACTCATTATTCTCTTCTGAATGGCATTAGTACTCACCACCATTCATGCTGGATTTGTTATCTTGCTGACAGGTTTTTATCCAGAGCACAGGTGGATGACATCATGGCGGGCCTCCACGGTATTGAGCAATTGCTCCAGGCAGGTGTCCAAGAACTTTGGTGCACAGATTTTCCTGGCAGCCATCATTTCCCCGTAAACCTAGAAGTGTGGCTTGTCTGGGGCTATCTTTAAACATGTTATCCGAGTCATTGAGGTGATGAAGGGTGGGTGAAACAGAGGCAATACGACATGGGAGCTGTGCCTGCAAATTTCTAAAAAGTCATTGATGGGCTAAAGGCCGTGTTTCCTGCCCGACATCATATTTTTCTAATATTTGAGATGACTCCGCTCAGGTCAAAAGGGAATAAGGTGAAAAATGTGGGGCTTCCTAGAGCTGGCTGCCCCAATCGCCGTTGGTTCCTCGCTGCTCCCCCTACTATTCCATTTCAAAAGACAACAGCGAATCTTTTAAATGATCCCTCTGTGGACCTGGGTCTAGCTCCCACCTCTTTCCCATGCCATAGGCCCCTAATTGGACATCAAACCAAGCTCTGCGTTAATTAACAACTGACGCTTGGAAATTCATTTTGCATGTTCCAGAGATCATGTTCCCAATCCAGGAATGAAAATGAACTCCTACATATGTTAGCTCTGGGCCTATTCACTTGGGTCCATGGTGATCGCCTCTTACCTACTGAGATCCCAGTCATCGTTGGATTCTATGCTACTCCTGCAGGCAGGCGTCAACCTGACAACATTTAATGAGGCATGGACGTTATGCATGGGCCTCAATGCTGGTACCGCTATGGACATTTTTTTCTCATTCACATCCTACATTCCCACCCAAGGCTATATTGGTTCTTATATTTCTCAGGAGACCAGGTACCACACAATACATTCAGTCCAGCTTAAATTCACATTTTGATTTCAGTCTGAAAGATATGAATGTTTTCAGCTATTCCAGGAAACCTGATTCTTATTTTCCCCAATTGCATTTCGAACAAACACTTTGGAATCGTGTTATGAAACTAGGTATGTATTCAAAAGGATTTAGTTTTCTGGTTAGTGACAGCTGAAATCCTGTAGCTTTAACAATTGGAGAGGCCCCACTTACAAAACATATTTTGATATTATTGTACACAGTGTTCAAACTCTCAAAGACAGATTTTCAAGAAGGATAGCATTTTCAGGCAGGACAACTAAACTCTAGACCTCGACATTACTGAGCACATCATTCCACATTTGGAATAAAGCAGATCCCAAATCTCAGCTGTAAAATAGCTGGAAAAGGAAATGGTCTAGTTTCTAGACTTCTCCCCAACTCTCGTCCCCCCCCTCTCCTGTTCCTCCCATCCACTCCACCATTAATTCTTCCTCCAAAGAATGCTCGAGTGGCAACTTTCCTTCCTGCTTTATGGATTGTTAGGGAATGATGAGCCAGTATTAATCTGGCAATCAAATCATCTAAGCTTGTAACAATATTCCACATCATTTCAGAGTACACTTAGACTTTTTGGAGCAGTCTAATAAGCTCAAATTTCAACATGGTTTCAAAATATTTTGCAAAGGAAATTGTCCTATCAAGAGGGACTAAATAGTCTGGGTCTGTATTCCCTGGAGTTTAGAAGAGATAGGTGTGACCTTATTTAAAAAATGTAAGATCCTGATGAGGACTGACAGGATAGATGAGAGATTTTTCCACGAATGGAACAGTCTTGAAAAGGGGGACGTAGCTACAAAATAAAGGGCCGGTCATTTAAAATTGATGTGCATAGAAATTCCTTCTCATACAGGGTGGTGAATCTCTGGAATTCTCACCCCAAAGGGTAGTGGAGGCTGGATCATTGGAAGTACTGAAAGTGGAAGTAGTTAAATATTCATAGATCAAGGAATAGAGGGCTATGAGGAAATGGCACAGAAAAGGAGTTAAGGCCAGGACAGATCAGCCATGATCACACTGAATGGTGGGGGCAGGATTGAAGGGCATGGTGGCTTACTCCTGCTTCTATTTCTTCTGGGTTCTTGTGCGTATATCAATGTACCCTTTCTCAAGCCTGAAAAAAACTAAGTGGGATCCAAATTCAAGTTGAAATACCCATACCTTATTGACCCTGAAAGTGTAACTGATGTGAAATTGAATCAGTGGCTTTTAGTTATCTGATTTGATTTATTATTGTCACGTATTAACATTCAGTGAAAAGTACTGCTTCTTGCATGCCATACAGACAAAACATACTGTTCATAGAGAAGGAAAAGAGTGCAGAATGTGGTGTTACAGTCATAACTAGGGTGTAGAGAAAGATCAACTTAATGCGAGGTATGTCTATTCAAATGTCGGAAAGCAGCAGAGAAGAAGCTGTTCTGGCAATTATAGGAACACAATTTGAAATTGGATATCAACTAGGGGAAGCTTGATTTTAATTATTCTTGGTCTAGAACAACTTATCTTGTGGTCCTTAAAGGAGCCAGTGAAAAAAGGCACAACAATTTTGAAAATGCATTTGTCGAGTCAGAAGGGGTAGGAATATTCCTCCTGGCTTCATAAAGCAACTGGCCTCCACTGGTTTGGTTTTTCCCCACTCTTAATTTTACCTTACTCCCTTATAGACTTCTTTGGGGATTGTTGACCTAAATTAATGCCATCAGTACCACTGAAGGGCTTCTGGGTGCACTTTTGGTGCTTGCAATTCATTGATTAAATACAAACAATGCCTGGATTCTCAGAAAGAGTTTGGCATTTGTCTGTGCTGATTTGCTATCTGTTTCAGCCTCGAATCCAATTTCTACGCATTAGAAACATAAATAGAAAATAGGAGGAGAAGCAGGCCATTCAACCTTTTGAGCCTGAGGGGTTATGTAGTCATTGCCTACTAAATATTCAAGGTAGCGATTACATTACCCTGCTTTAACTGAGGTACCAAATGTTAACTGCAATGCTGAAAAAAGCCCACACAACACAAAATGATAATACCATTCCTGAAATTTAAGGCATGAATTTTAGGACTGATTCCAACAACGGGCTTCACGAGATGAAACTATAGTTGAGGAAATCAGGCCTACAATGTTTAGATGTATCCCAACTCACATCCCTTTGTAATGACCAAATGGGCATATAGGATTGGAAAATCGTCCTGTTTGAGAGCAATTGATAATACCTGCTAAGAACTCCCTCTGATGGCTCAATTTATAAACATTACTGTGAGTTACAGGTGTAGTATCGAACAATAAGAGCTAATCATGTGACGGCAGGTACCTTATAAGTATTATGTCTCAAGGTAAAAAGCCAAGGTCATGTCTAATGGGTCTGGAACAGTTGAATGTTACCAACCAGCACAAAGGCCCTGATATTTTATAGAAAGACAAGGAGGGAGATGATTGTGCCCTGTAACCAAGAGTAAATTATTGCAGGTGACCAGGCTCTGATGAAGAGTCATCCAGATTTGAAAAGTTGGCTCTATTCTCCCTCCACAGATGCTATCAACCTGCTGAGATTTTCCAGCATTTTCTGTTGCCCTGTAACAAGCTTGGTTGGGAGGGTGATGTTAGTCAATCACAGGCCAACCTGTTGAATATACAACACAGAACTACATATCCAGAATGGAAGCGAATAATTAAACAACTAATGGGAGGAGATAGCTTCAAGAACATCCTCATTCTGAATGATGGAAAAGCTCAACACATTAGTGCTTATAAGTCAAGACGGAAATATTTACAACCATTGGCTGTCAAAAGTGTTGATTCGATGCTCATCTTTGCATCCTCCCACAGTTCTCATCATCACAGATGCCAGTCTTCAATTGAATTGATAGATCTCCAAACTGAATTTCCATGATCCTATGAAATCATGTTGGCCAAAGCCATTTAATCATTCATCCCCATTCAAAAGCGGATATTTTGCTTCTCCACGCAACCCATTTAATTAGCAAGCTAACTCAGGTTCTTAAGAAATCACTTAATTTACAGGAAAATTAGTGTGTGATAAGGCTGTACAGGGACCTCAAGTCAATTTACTTCCCACATCTAAAACTGGAATGAAATTCAGTTACTTTCATAATTAGCCACTGCTAAGCAGTGCCAGTTTTATGACCACACAGCAAGTTAAAAGTCTAATCCCCCTCACACTCATTCAATATCAAAGATAATATTTTGTAAAAAATCATTATGACACTGAAAACACAGTAGGTTTTCTTTTGCTCATATAGGCCTTGAAATTATGGTATGGGATACAAACATTGAAAATATTTCAAGCATATACGAGAAATTACATAAGAACATAAGAAATAGGAGCAGGAGTAGGCCGTCTGGCCCTTTGAGCCTGCCCCGCCATTCAATAAGATCATGGCTGATCTGTCGTGGCTCAGTTCCACTTTCCTGCCCTCTCCCCATAACCCTTAATCCCCTCTCTTATCAAAAACCCATCAACCTGCTTCTTAAAAATATTTAGCGAGGCAGCCTCCACCACTTCAACGGGCAGAGAATTCCAGAGATTCACCACCCTTTGAGTGAAGAAGTTCCCCCTCAACTCCGTTCTAAACCGCACCCCCCTTTATCTTGAGGCTGTGCCCCCTAGTCCTACTGTCTTTTTTGAGCGGGAAGAGTCTCTCCACCTCTATCCTATCCATCCCATTCATCATCTTATACGTCTCAATGAGATCTCCCCTCATTCTTCTAAACTCTAACGAGTACAAGCTTAGTTTATTCAGCCTCTCCTCATAGCTCAACCCCCTCAACTCCGGTATCAGCCTAGTAAACCTCCTCTGCACTCCCTCCAAGGCCAAAATATCTTTGCGCAGGTGCGGCGCCCAAAACTGCACACAGTACTCCAGCTGCGGCCTCACCAGTGCCCTATACAGCTGCAGCAAGACCTCCCTACTTTTATATTCAATCCCCCTCGCTATGAAGGCCAGCATCCCATTCGCCTTCCTGACCACCTGCTGCACCTGCAAGCTGGGTTTTTGCGACTCATGCACAAGGACCCCGAGGTCCCTCTGCACCGTCGCCTGCTGCAGTTTTTTGCCACGTAAGTAATAGTCCTTCCTACCATTCTTCCTACCAAAGTGGACCACCTCACACTTGCCAACATTAAATTCCATTTGCCATTTCCTGGCCCATTCGCCCAGCCTATCTAGATCCTTCTGCAGACTCTCCACACCCTCCGCACAATTTGCCGTTCCACCAATCTTGGTGTCATCAGCAAATTTTGACACCCTACACTCGGTTCCCTCCTCCAGATCATCTATATAAATGGTAAATAGCTGAGGCCCCAGCACCGACCCCTGGGGCACTCCACTAGTCACCATCCGCCAATCCGAATAGCACCCGTTGACTCCCACTCTCTGCCTCCTATTTGACAACCAATCCTCTATCCACGCTAACACCCTACCCCCAACTCCATGTCCCCTTACCTTCTGCAATAATCTCTTGTGAGGTACTTTGTCAAACGCCTTCTGAAAATCCAGAAAGACCACATCCACCGACTCTCCTCTATCCACTGCCCTAGACACATCCTCATAGAACTCCAGTAAATTTGTCAGACACGACTTCCCTTTAATGAAACCGTGCTGCGTCTGCTCTATCAAGCAATTCCCTTCAAGATGCCTCGCAATTTCCTCCTTAATGACGGATTCTAACATTTTACCTACCACAGACGTTAAACTAACCGGCCTATAATTCCCCGCCTTTTGCCTGGCACCCTTCTTAAACAACGGCGTAACATTAGCCGTTTTCCAATCTTCCGGCACTTCCCCGGAATCCAGCGACGTCTGGAAAATAACCACCAAGGCATCCACTATAACCATTTCTTTCAGAACCCTCGGATGCATTCCATCCGGTCCTGGGGACTTGTCCACAATCAGCCCCTCCAGTCTGTCGAGCACCGCCTCTCTAGTAACAGTAATGTCATTAAGACCCTCCAGTCCTACCACCTTTCCATCACTAACAGTCGGCAAATTATTCACATCCTCCTCCGTGAAGACAGAAACAAAAAAGTTATTCAATACCTTAGCCATATCCCCATCCCCTACTATTAGGTCCCCTTTCTCATCCTCTAAAGGACCAACGTTCACCCTAGCCAGCCTCTTCCTTTTTATATATTTATAAAAACTCTTGCTATCCTTTTTTATATTAAGTGCTAGCCCAGCTTCATAGTTTCTCCTACCCTCCTTTATCAACTTCTTTGTCAATCTTTGTTGACATTTAAACCTCTCCCAATCCTCTTCTCGCCCACTACTCTTAGCTACTCTAAATTCCTCCGCTTTTAATTTAACACTTTCCTTCACCTCCTTCGTTATCCACAGCTTATTACCTCTCCTCCTACGGTCCTTTTTGACCATCGGAATAAATTTCTGCTGAGCACCAAGAAAGATCTCCTTAAAGATCCGCCACTGCTCCTCAGCAGACCCTCCCTCCAACGCGCTCCCCCAGTCAACATTCGCCAATTCTTCTCTCATCCTACCGTACTCCCCTCTATTCAAACAAAGGACGCGTGTCCGGGAACCCACTTTCTCCTCCTCCATCTGCACCAGAAACTCCACCATACAATGATCACTCTCTCCAAGAGGATCCTTCACCGCAAGGTCCCTAATTCTACCCGCCTCATTACATAGCACCAGATCCAAGATAGCTCTCTCCCTCGTCGGCTCCAACACACACTGTTCAAGGAAATTATCCTGGCAGCATTCCAAGAACTCCTCCTCCAGCCCACCGCGTCCAACATGGGTCGACCAATCAATATGCAGATTGAAATCCCCCATAACTACGGCCGTCCCATTCCTGCACGCCGCACTTATTTGCGCGTTAACAGCCCGCCCCACCTCCAGATCATTATTTGGGGGCCTATAGACGACACCCACCAGCGTCTTCCTCCCTTTGCTGTTCCTAATCTCCACCCACAATGATTCCACTTTCTGCTCTTTGGCTCCAATATCATCCCTTGCTACCACCTTAATGCTATCCTTAATCAGCAGAGCTACGCCACCCCCTCTTTCCTCCTGCCTATCCTTCCTAAATTCTTCCTAATTCCTTCTGCTATTTTAATTTTAAAATGAATATATGAGTACTTTAAATAAAGTCGTGATAGAAAGAACTACAGATTAATGCAGAAAGTGATAAATTCAGAGGCAAGTTTCCCAGTGTGGAGTCTTGCTAAATTGGAGAATTTAAATCAGACCAATAGTCCTATATCAGACCTACTGTACTGTATAGTACTATCATTGTGCCTTAGACCCGTATCCACCAACTAGTGAGGTTTCAAGGCAAGAAACTTCTGAGCCTTAACTGTTCATGCATTTTTATCCATGTAAAAAATCTTAGGACCTTAGAAGCTCAGATTGATCACTAAAGCTATGAGCCTGGTCACTGAGCATGAAGACACACTTAATCATCCACACTGAGCTACCAGTGACAAATGTCATCAATGTCTTCAAATTTTATTCTACAGGGTTCTTGGCAGCATCACAAAAGAACATCAAAAAAGTCAGTCGCTTCACTATCTATAACTAGATAAATTAGTGAGAGTTACATTGTCCAATCTTTTCCCAGCGTGAGAATTCTGAAAATGGTTATTATTTCTTAATAGTCACCATGTTTTCAAAGCCAGAACTGCTAGTTTCTTTTGCAGTTTTGTTGCTGCTGAGAAATTAACATGTTCAACTTGCATAACTGACATTTTCTGCAGTATAAAAAGAACAATAGATGTTACAGATTTAGAATATTGTCTTTGATATTGTTTCAAATACAATGATGCTGATCACTCCAATAAGCATTCTTACAATCACAAATACATTCATGTCATCCAACATTTAAGTCACTAGGATCCACTTACACCCCCTTGTGATCCGAACTAGATATTGTAGATTTTGTATGTGCCTTCACATGTGCTTCTCCAATCTTTCAGTCAATGATGTTTTAAGTTATATTGTATCTAACTTTGTCTCAGTAAAGTGTTTTGCTGCTTTATTTTAAATACAGTAAGAATGCCAGCAATAAATACATGACTCACTGCAATCAATTTTCATTTTTCTCCTTGAAAAGTTGGGAAACACTGAACCACACGCCCTATTCTTTTCATGAGCTTGCTGTCTTCTTTTTGACATTACCTTTCTTACCAGACAGCTTTTAATTATAAAACTGACCGTCTTGCATCTTCAGACCTCAGGCCTAGACTTGCACCTTGGGCTCTGCAACAGACCACTCTCCCAATCATAGGCTGTTTCTCTCCCCCTAATAAGCCAATCAGCAGCAAATGTGGGACAGAAACAGGTTGTGATCAGAGTAGCTGTGAAAACCAGCACTGTGAGTATGCTGTCATGGCGGGGTGGGATGGAGAGACCACTGGGAGAAGGAAAAAGTGCCAGAGTTTGCCTCTGATGCTACACAAATGCAATTTCACCAGCAGAGATCTGACTGACAGAGAGAAAGCTGTCAGACCCCTGCTGTTGCAGGCAGTCTCACAAACTCTCCGCCCCATCGCAGTCACAAAGGCCCATGGCCAATCACGAGCCCCACACTGCCCGAGATGCAGATCCCTCCCCCCCATGTTGCAGAGTGGCAGGGGGCCCCCTTTCTGCTCCCCAATCCGATCATGTTGCAGAGTGGCAGCAGTCCACCCTTCTCCCTTCATCATGCACCCCTTCAGGCTGTGACCCCTTCAGGCCCTGCCCACTTCTGATCCCTGCCCCTAAAGGCCCCACACCCCATAGGCCCTGCATCAAAGCTCCCAATGGTCATTGCTTAGGTTCCAGACTGGCAGTGCCAAGGTGCAGGGCTGGCACTGCCCGAGGAGCAACTCCCTTGCCCTCAGCTTTCCGTGGGGGCCTCAAAGGTCTCCAGTTCCAGTAACAAGGCCAAATGACTCTTCCCTGTTCGGGAAAACATGTGTTTTCCTCGCTGGAAAGAAGCTCTCCCAGCAAGCCCATAAAGGCAAGCGAGCACAGACGATTCAGCATCAGGCTCACAAAACACATAAAATCAGTATTTAAATAAATTTGAATAAATTATAAATTGACTAAGATGGAAATGGATGACAGGCTGATCTCACCGGAAATCCCTCTCATAAAATCGCAAGAGCCGAGAAATCATCCGTGTTCCTGGTTATCGAATACTGGCAAAATCCTGGCCCGGGAGCAGGGGTGGTGAAGAAGGGAGAGCGGGAGGGGAAAGAAGGGAGAGGGAGAGCAGGGGAGGAAAAGAAGGCAAGCGAGCACACGAGGGACAGTGAACTCACTCTGAAGGTATCAGGGCCTGAAGGAGAGAGGTTGGCCATTCTATAATGTGATCAGACCGGGTGGGGGAAAGAAGGGGGCCCACTGCCACTCCAGTGGATCAAGGGGGAGTGGTCTGCATCTCAGGCAGTATGAAGCTCATGACTGACCATGAAACCCTGCAATTGTGGTGGGATGGGGTGAGTTTGAGAGTGCTCACATACTCAGCCTGTCCAAATCACACTGAAGCATCTCTGCATCCTCCTCATCACTCAACCTCCCACCCAACTTTGTATCATTGCAAATCTGGAGATAATACATTCAGTTCCCTCTTCTACATCATTAATATATAATGTTGGGGTCCAAGCATAGATCCCTGCAGAATCCCACTTGTTACTGACTGCCAATCAGAAAAAGATCCATTTATGGCAACTCTTTCCTTCTTATCTGCTAACCAGTTTTCTATCCATCTCAAGACATTTCCTGCAATCCCATGTGCTTTAACTTTACATAGTAGTCTGTTATGTGAGACCTTGTCAAAAGCCTTCTGAAAATCTAAATAAATCACATCCACTGATTCTCCTCAATCAACTCTACCAGTTACAGCCTCAAAAAATTCCAGTAGATTTATCAAGCATAATTTCCCTTTTATAAATCCATGCTGACTTTGTCCAATTATATGACAGACTTCCAAATACCATGTTATGAAATCCTTGATAATAGACTCTAGCAACTTCCCCAGTACTGACGCTAGGCTTATTGGTCTATAATTCCCTGTTTTCTTTCTACCTCTCTTTTTGAATAGCAGGCTTACATTAGCTACCCTTCCATCTGTAGGAACTATTCCAGTGTCCAAAGAATCTTGGAAGATAACCACCAATGGATCTACTATTTCCAAGGCCACTTCCTTAAGTACTCTTACTCCTTATAGCTGAAGGACTCTGGGGCTTGTACACTGTAGCCACTGGATGGCACTTTATGCATATTGTAAATAAAGTGTGATAGTAACAGAAGATTAACCTGAGTGAGATTATTACATTGGCAATGAGGAATAAAACAAGTTTTTTTCTCCCTGCCCGACAATCTTTGCTGTCGAGATAAATAATCCTCCAGTAAAAAAAAGCCTCTCTTTGATAAACTTGAAGACTAAATGCTAGCATAGAAGGTAATTCCCATACACAGAACACGTGCATTTTTTTGGGGGCCAATATCGACGAGGACGAGAAGTTAAAAAGTAACCCTGTTGACGGCATGCGGAGTCTCAACCTTCAGTGTAATAAAAAGTCTGACCTATTTGGATGCCCCGACTCTAAAACCTTTAATTAATTGGTAGACTTGGTTAAAGGCTATAGTGACCCTAAACCTTCCATAATACTCCAGCGAAATCTATAACATGCCAGGGCGAACTCCTGGGAAATCCACCAAGCGATAGTAAAGGCACTCTCGGGGCGGAAGTGTTAGGGACAAAACAGATTTGAGTTGGGAGAGATGTTATGATGGACATGGGCTATCTTCCTGTGGGCCTTGTACAGTATGAACTCTCTAATCAGGCAAGTGGAAGCTCACCCTGTAGGGAAGAAGCTGCGGGGCTCCACTTAGGCTAGCAGTTGAAGCACTCTGGGACTTAACTTATACACTGTAGCTGCCAGACAGTACTTTATGCATATTGTAAATAAAGGGTGATGGTGACAGAAGAATGACTTCAGCGAGATTATACAGAGTTATTGCCCAATTCAGGAATAGTCAATGGATATCTCTTGTTTGTTCTTACAAAATACGAAAGTGATATATTTCAGGTTGGAGGTCGATGCATGTTTCCTGTCTAGGCTTATTGGGCCTATTAAAGCCCTAAGTGTTTCTGGAAGAATACAAGATATTTGTAAATGATGCATGATTTTCCACATCTATAGCTGGTGTTGGTGACAGCATTAATGAGAGTAATATGAATGGTGAAAAGGAAAGGGTTTCTATCGTGGAAGTCTCATTAATTGCTCTTGCAGCTGCTACACATCCCTGGAGAACTATTCTCAACTTCCTATGTTTTCTGATCATCTACATCTGATATCTCACATTCATCATCCTGAGATGGATAGTTCTTTCAATGACTCCAAAACAACCAAACCTATGCAGCACCTTTGACACAGTTAAAACACCCTAAGGCACCTCACAGAAATGTTATCAGATGCAATCTGACACTGAGCATCATAAGGAGATATTAAGACGGGTGACTAAAAGCTTGTTCAAAAAGGTATCTTTTAAGGAATATCTTAGAAGAGCAGAGACAGGGAGAAAGGTATAGGAAAGGAATTCCAGAGATTAAGATCAAGAAAACTGAAAGTACCCTGCAACTGGGGGAATAATTAAAATCAGAAGATGCATAAAAGATCAAAATTGAAAGAGAACAGTGATCTTGGAGGCTTCATGGAGAAGGGTAAAAAGATAGGGAAGACTTTTAAAACACAAATAAGAATTTTAAAGTCAAGGCCTTGACTGACAAAGAGCCAAATAGGTCAGCAAGCATATTGCAATGGATGAATTCGTCACCAGAGACGTGGGACTGAGTAAATTGTTGGAGCTGTGGGCTGACAAGAGCCCGTGTCCTAGGGTCTTAAAAGGAGTGGTTAGGGTCTTAAAAGAAGTGGCTAGTAAGATAGTTGATACATTGGTTTTAATTTTCCAAAACTCCCGAGCTTCGCGGAAGGTCTCATTACACTGAAAGATATTCTAACTCATTTATTCAAAAAGGGAGGAGATAGAAAGTTGAAAATTACAGACCAGTTAGCTTAACATCTGTTGTAGGGAAAATGTTAGCAGCTATTAGTAAAATAGCACTTGGATGAGATCAAGTAATGAGGCAGAAGTTTTTTGAGGAAGAAACTTGTGCTGTGGATAAAAGGGAACCAGTGGATGTACTGTGCTTCAATTTCCAGAAGACATTTGACAAAATGTTACATCAGAGGTTAATGCAGAAAATAAAAGCTCAGGGTATAGGGGATAATATATTGGCATGGGTAGAAAATTGGCTAGCTAACAGGAAGCAAAGAGTAGTCATAAATTTTTTTTTCAGGTTGGCAAGTGGTATGTCACAGGGATCAGTACTGGGACCTCAAGTGTTTATAATTTATACAAATGACTTGGATGATGAACTTGACAGGGTGATTTTCAGATTTGCTGATGACACAATGATAGGGAGGAAAGTAAGTTGTGAAGAGGACATAAAAAGATATAGATAGGTTGAGTGGGTAAAGATCTGGCAAATGGAATATGATGTGAGAAAATATGAAATTGTCCATTTTGACAGGAAAAATAAAAGAGAATATTAGGGGCTGGGTTCAATTCTGGCCTCCGGTGAGTGTGTGGAGTATGCACATTCTCCCCATGTCTGCGTGGGCTTCCTCTGAGTTCTCCGATTTCCTCCCACAGTCCAAAAATATGCAGGTTGACTGGCCATGCTAAATTTCCCCTGAGTGTCAGGGTAAATACATGGGGTTATGGAGGTTGGGCCGAGATGAGATTGTTATCAGTGCAGTTTTGATGGGCCGAATGGCTTCTTTCTGCACTGTAAGGGTTCAATGATTCTACATAAATGGTGAGAAATTGCAGAGCTCTGAGACTTAAAGGCATCTGGGTATCCTAAGGCATGAATCACAAAAGGCTCGTGTGCTGATGAGGCATGTAATGAGGGTAGTTAATAGAAAGTTATCGTTTACTGCAAGGACAATTGAATATAAAATTTGGGAAACTATGCTTCAGTTACACAGGGTACAGTGAGACCACATTTGGAGTATTGTATATAGTACTGGTCACCTTATTTAAGGAAGGATGTAAATGCATTGGAAGCAGTTCAAGAAAGTTTATCAGACTAATAACTGGAATGGGTGGATTGTCTTATGAGGAAAGGTTAGACAGGTTAAGCTTGTAACCGCTCGATTCCACAAGAGTAAGTGGCAACGTCTTTGACAAGATTCTGAGGGCTCTTGACAGGGTGGATGTAGAAAGGATGTTTATTCTTATGGGAGAGTCTAGAACTCAGGGTCATGAGTTTTAAATAAAAGGTTGCCTACTTAAAATGAAGATGAGGCAAATTTTTTTCTCTCAGAAGGTCATGACTCTATGGGACATTTCCTGAAAATTTGAATATTTTTAAGGCAGAAATGGATAAGACTCGTGATAAGCAAGGGGATGATAGGTCCTTGGGGGTAGATGGGATGCAAATTTGAGGTTACTATCTGATCAGCCATGAACTTATTAAATGGTGGAGCAAGCTTCAGGAGGTGAGTGGTCTACTCCTGCTCGATGCTCGTGTGTTCATATAGGATTTCTTACAAGTTAGGACACAGACAACAAAATTATGGATGAGTTCAAGTTTATGAAGTGGAAGCCAGGAGGCAGGCCAGCCAAGGACTGGCGTAGGCTGGTTTCAAGTAATAAGAGCAGGGACGATGTTTTCAGTAGCAGTTGAAAGTCAGAGTTGGATGACGTTACAGAGGTAGAAATAGATATCCTTAGTGATGGAGTAGGGATCTAATTGGAAGTTCATCTCAGGGTCAATGAGACTAAGTTGTAAGGAAGGGCATAGAAAACAACTAGCACAGCAGACAGTTTCAGGCTGATCTGACTTATTCAATCAATGGAAGCACTGCTCCAGAATGCCTATTGTGTTTCCTATCTATATTTAAATATATTTGCGAGCTCAAACTCAAATTCCACAAGCAAAGTTAACAAAAAATGTAACAATGCAGGAGTTTGCACAAAATCAATAATGCATAAAATAAAATTAAGTTGCTTAACCAGAAAATACAAATTGAACATTTACTTTGATGAACATTTTACATACTTTTAAAGAACTGCTTGAGCATTCCAGGCCGCCAAGTATCTGGTGTGCTCATATAAAAAGTGCGCAGCTTATGTAACCATATACAAGTTGATTTTCAATGGTATTATGATCCCCGAATCTCTCACCGTCCACATCTGCGGGTCACATCAGCCAGACACTGAACTGGACTATATAAATACAAATATTTATTTATAAATATAAATATTGTGGCTACAAGAACCAGTCAGAGGATAGAAATTCTGCAGAGTAACTCACCTCTTGACTCCCCTAAGCCTGCCCACGGCACAAATCAGGAGAGTAAAGGAATACTCTCAAATTGTCTGGATGAGTGCAACTCCAAAAACATTCAAGAAGCTCAACACCATTCAAAACAAAGCAGCCAACTGGGTTTTCACTCCATCCATCTCCTTAAACATTCACTCCCTCCACCACTGACATAGAGTGTCAGCAGTGTATATCGTCAACAAGCAACACCGCAGCAACTCACCAAAATGTCTTCAACAATACCTTCCAAACTTTTGAACTCTACCCCTACCACCTAAAAGGACAAGGGCAGCAGAACAATGTGAACCTGCAATTTCCCCACCAAGCCACACACCATCCTGATCTGGAATTATATCATCATTGCCCTACTGCTGCTGGATCAAAATCCTGGAATTCCCTCCTTAATAGCACAATGGGTGCACCTACACCACATGGACTGCAGTGTTTTAAGAAGACTGCGCACCACCACCTTCTCAAGGGCAATGCAGTATGCTGTCCCCGCCACCAATGCTTGCATCCCATGAAAGAATAAATTGTGGTAAGAATAGAGTGTGGTCATCCTACTTCACAAATGCAAAATGTAGCCTCTTTTAGTCCAGGTGTATTCTGTTCAAAATGAATTTTACTTTGGAGAACATCTGCTGGTAAAGCAGATGGTTAAGGGTTAAATAAGATCAAGGCTTCATATATGAAGTATTCATTTTCTGTCTCAAACTCTTTGTGTGGTACAGCAACCAGAGCCAATAGATCCTTGTGTTGTTAATTATCAAGGAAGAGAATAGTCCACTTTGCCAAAAGATGAATCATATCTACTCAATATACAATTACCAGTGTTGCAGTGCTGCCCTCTAATGAACTACAGAATAAAAATAAATCCTGAAAGAAGATACCTTTAAATGTTTTCACAATCAATATCCAATTTTACTTCGCTATTATCCAAACAAATAATTATTAATGCGTTGGCGTAAATTCATCAATCCTGCACGTTCAATAGGTAAAAGAAAACAGATTGGAAAATTGTCACAACAGCCTCTGACCCTTTCTTCTGATACACTATTTATTGTTAAAATGTTTATGCTCAGGAGGATTCTCCTCTGTTAGAAAATTTATCAGTCCATCTGCATTAGTCATAAAATCCAAATGAAAATAACAGATTGGAAGATGCCTATTGTGAAATGAACTGTATTATGGGACATAACTCCATACAATTAAAACAGCAATTGATTCTATATGTATCTTTTTGTCAGTTGGAGAATGAAGAATGTGGATGTGGGAGAGTGATTGTTTAATTAAGTATTGTGCAAATTGTGATTTAATTTTTATATTAAAAATCAAAATATTAATTTCTATTTCTAAAATTAAAGGTGGTACTCTTGCTCTTCGCAATTTTCTTGGTGCTGTTGGCTTTTAATGCTACCCGTGTATACTGAGAGTGGAAATTCTACTAAGGATTCCTATTTTCAGTATACAGAAACTACATTCTGCACCATTAACACTGGGTTTTGCAAATACAGTTGTCTGGCACATTAAGTCGTAACCTTGGGAGGCACAGGATGGGAGATAGAAATAACAAGCAGGGCAAGAGAATCGCTTTGTGTCAGCCAGCACTTATAATGCTGATCCTAAAAATGTTAGCAGCAACTCACAATGCTGATAATTATCATGCATGAAGTACCATATATGCTCCTTTATAATGGTCAACCTTGCATAAAAGCCAATTGCTGACTATTGGTCAGAAGAGAATTCATTTTCACATTTATCATGTATAAGTTTAGCTAAAATATCCAAATTCTTAGTATTTACCACTCACACTCTGATGGAGCCAAATTTGTCCTGGTGGAAGCCTATTCATTGAATGAATTAGAGAATAGCACACCACTGAAGGCTCCTCATAACTGTGCACATCAACATGTGATTCAAGGATACAACTTCACTCGTGCGTACTGCGTTTCTGTCAATCTTGCCCTCTAATATGGCAGCATGGTATCAGCAGATACACAGCCCAATTCAAATTTAGTCATACAGATTGCAGAGCATGCAAATAATTCTCTAGCAGCAGCTAGAAAACTCAACATATTGAAGAATAACTGTAGAGATTGAAGGAAACTCTCTCCACAGATTAGGCAGATGCCTAAGAATAAAGGTGCAGACAGAAGGAAACCTAGCATGTAGTTGTGTTGGGAAAGAAAGCTGCAAAATACAATGACAGTTGCCAGAATGGACTCAATTTCTCAAAGACCTAACTGAATCTTTGCCCTGAAGCAAGCAAAAAAATTAGCAATGCAGATTTCACAGAGCATGGATGGTGAACCAGGTTTACAAAGAGAAACAATTTTGTACTGTGGTAGAAGACTAAGATTTTACAGGATCTCTCAACAGAGCTTGATGACAGGCTTACTGTATTTCAGAGGGTTTGTGACCAAACATCAGCAAAAGAATAAATACAGATTATATGCTCCCTGTATTGGGAATAAAGATGAGACTCCCAAAAACTTTGACATACCAGCCAGTCAAATGGTGAGCAACATTGGAGAGAAAAGAGTGTTAGTGAAGATAGCTAGCCATGTAAAGTGTTGATTCAACATTCCCCTGTTGTATATATCTGATAAGACAAAGCTTAAGTCAATGGCGATAATCAATAGAAAAAGCCTCTCAAAACAGCAATTCCCAAAAGGAGGATTTATCAAAATTCATGATAAAGGATGCCTGGACATAGGTGATGTGATAATATGGCTAAGGAAAGCTTAGAGTTTCTGACTAAGAGTATTACATAAGGAAAATGTCTTAATTACAGCCTTTCAAAAATCATGGCAATCCACCAAATTCACTACAAAATTATTAAAGACCATCTAATTTGCCAGAAGTGCTCTAAAGTAGCAAATACACATGGGAAAATGGTCAATAAAGTAAATCAAAATCATCTCATAAAACCACTTACCTGACCATCTTGACTAACATGCACCTGGTGTATTTGAAGATTGCCCTATATGTAAAGGAATGAATAAAAAATATACATTAATTCATTTAACAGTATTCATCTTGCAGGTTAGCCCATTCATCAACTTGGTATTTGTTTTCTCCTTCAGAAATAAATTTGAAGGTACATTCAATTACTGGATAAACGCATCTGGTATACAGGCAGCAAATTATTCAAGTGATAATGCATCTAATGTTGGACCATATCAATGGTTGCATTTGCCTTGAAATTAGCTCAGCAGATTCAATTTTCCCAGAATTTAAGACACTGGTGAGTTAACTGTAATCCAGTGCAGAGAAGCAACCTGCCTGAATTCATCAACAAAATAAGAATTGAAAATGCTGGAAATATACTGTAGGTCAATCAGCATCTGTAAAAGGAAAAGAAAAGTTATTATGCTTTGGGTGTATATCCTTTAACAGAGTTTTCCTTTCCATTATGAAGCTCAGCAAGATCCTGTCCCAAACAAAACATTTCTGAGATAAATTATGAATAATATCATGTTACTTATGTAAGATACTGAAGGGCCAACCATGGAACTGTCGCCCAGCAAACAGTCTATACATGGAAGAAAAAAAAACTGATGAGGAAAATTAAAATTAGCTTACATAACCGGTACAAAGCAAATTGTCTTCTGAGTGAACGTATCAATGAAGCCAAGATCCAAGAATAAAATCGCACTTTGTGACTGAACATTTGAGAAACTGTAAAAGTTCAATCAAAAAATGTGATTTGATTTATTATTGTCACATGTATTAACACACAGTGAAAACATTGTTTCTTGTGCGCTATACAGATCAAGCATCCCATTCAGAGAGAAGGAAACATGAGAGTGCAGAATGTAGTGTTACAGTCATAGTTCCATTCAAAAGTCTGACAGCAGCAGGGAAGAAGCTGTCTTCAGTCAGTTGGTACATGACCTCAGACATTTTTATCTTTACCCCGATGGAAGAAGGTGGAAGAAAGAATGTCTGGGGTGTGTGGAATCCTTAATTATGCTGGCTGCTTTTCTGAGGCAGTGGAAAGTGTAGACAGAGTCAACGGACGAGAGGCTGGTTTGCGTGATGGATTGGGCTACATTCATAACCTTTTGTAGCTTCTTGCAGACTTGGGCAGAGTAGGAGCCATACCAAGCTGTGATACAACCAGAAAGAATGCTTTCTATGGTGCATCTGTAAAAGTTGGTGAGAGTCATAGCTAACATGCCAAATTTTCTTAGTCTTTTGAGACAGTAGAGGTGTTGGTGGGCTTTCTTAACTATAGTGTCAGCATGAGCAAACAGGACAGGAAGTTGATGATCTGGACATCTAAAAACTTGAGCTCTCGACCCGTTCTACTTTGTCACCATAGATGCAGATAGGGGCATGTTCTCCTTTATGCTTCCTGAAGTTGATGACAACCTCCTTCATTTTACTGACATTGAGGGAGAGATTATTGTTGCCGCACCAGTTCACCAGATTCTCTATCTCATTCCTGTCCTCTGTCTAATCACTGTTTGAAATTTGTCTCACTATGGTGTTGTTGTCAGCAAAATTGAAAATTAAATTGGAGGTGAATTTGGCCATACAGTCATGGGTGTATAAGGAATGTAGTAGGGGGCTGAGAACACAGCCTTGTGGGGCACCAGTGTTGAGGATAATCGTGGAGGCGGTGTTGTTGTCTATCCTTACTGATTGTGGTCTATGAGTTAGGAAGTTCAGGATCCAGTCGCAGAGGTACCGAGGTCCAGGCCACAAAGTTTGGAAATCAGTTTCATGGGAATAATGGTGTTGAAGGCTGAGCTGTAGTCAATAAATAGGAGTCCAACGTAGGTCTCTTTGTTAACTAGGTGTAAAGGTGTAACGTGAAGCAAGTTTCAAATATTGGATGAAATTGGAGTGGAGAATCAACTGAAGATGAAAAAACAAGAGCATGCATCTAAATGATAATCGTTTTAGACCAATAGTCATATAAAATTCCACGGAATAAAAAAATACTGTATTTCAAAATCGACATTAGCTAACCTCACTGCGATATTAAAATGAGGGTCACTCACATCTTGCAAACAAAGCCCATTTGCGCACTGAAATTTCAAAATTAAAAATATTCTGCAATATATTACACTCATTAGTAGACAAGAACAAAATGGTTTGACAGCTTTAAAGGGAAACCTTATCGGCTTGTCATGCCGGTCGATTGACATGGCAGGCTGGTAAGATTGGGCCAGAGGTGAAAAATCTGGCTCAAACCCTTTTTTTTTGCCTTTCATGATGTTACTGACCCTGTTCTGCTGGTGACATCCAGAGAGAGGAGTTGGTGAGAGAGCGCTACAAAGGTTTACCAGGCTGATTCGACACAATAGATTCAAAAAGAGTGTTCCTGATGATGGGGGAGTCCAGAATTAGTTTGAGGGCAAGACATAAACCTTTTAGGGCAGAAATGAGGACAAATTTCTTCACCAGACAGTGATGAATCTATGCACTTCATTCCCAAAGAAAGCAGTTGCGGCCAAAATGTTGTGTGATTTCAAGAAAAAATTAGATATAGCTCTTGAGGCTAAAAAGATCAAGGGAAATGGGGAAAAATTGGGGGGGATCTGTATTTTTAATTTGATGATCAGGCATGAGCATAATGAATGGCACAGTAGGCTGGAAGGGCCGAATGGCCTACTTCTGCTTCTACTTTCTATGTATGTTTCTATGTATTTGGCCACTTGAGCTTGATCCATCATTCAACAAGATCATGATTGACCTGTGTGTGTTGAGTTTCACATTCCCCATCTACACCAATAGCCTTTGAGTCCCTTGCCAACAGAAGTTTATTCACCTTTGCCTCAAAAATATTCAGTGATCCTGCTACCACCTCCTATGGCAAAGAGTTCTAAAGTCACCAGCCCTCAGAAAAAACATTCCTCCTCATCATTGTCCAGTAAGGGCAACCTCTAGTTTTAAAACAATGCCCCCTAGTTCTGGGCTCATCGACAGGAGGAATCATCCTTTCAACACCCAACATGTCAATGCCACTCAGAATCTCATATGCTTCAATCATGTCACCCAGCACTCTTCTAAACTCAAGCGGAAAAATCCAGCCTTTCAAATGTATTCTTATAGAACAACCTGTTCGTTTCAGGTATCAATCTGGCAAACCTTCTCTGAACTGCCTCCAATGCATTTATATCCTTCCTTAAATAAGGAGACCAAAACTGCAAACAGTATTTGGGATGTAGTCTCACCAATGCCCTGTATAACTGAAGCATGATGTAGACTGGGGTAAACACAGTAAGAAGTCTCACAACACCAGGTTAGCGTCCAACCAGTTTATTTGAACCTTCCACACACCTGGCGAAGGGACACTGTTTCCGAAAGCTTGTGGGATTACTATCAAATAAACTGGTTGGACTCTAACCTGGTGTTGTGAGATTTCTAACTGAAGCATAACATTCTTACTTTTATGCTCAGTTCCTCGCGTAATAAGGATAGTCTTCTTAATTACACCCTGCACTTGCATAGTAACCTTTTGTGACTCATGCATGAGGACACCTAAATCTCTCTGCACCTCAGCATTGTACAGTTGTGCTCTATTCAAGTAATACTCTGCCAGAGTGAACAATTTCCCATTTTTCCACATTATACGCCATCTGTCAAACTTTTGTCCATTCACTCAACTGATCTACATCCACCTCTTATGTCGGCTTCACAACATTCTCCCCTATCTATCTTTGTGTTGTCTGCAATTTTATGCCTTTGTTCTCGTCATCTAAGTTATTGATACAAATAGTAAAGATTTGAGGCCCAGCACAACCACTATGGGAATCCACTCGATCACACCTTGCCAATCATACAAAGACCTATCAATGCAGAATCTCCGTTTTCAACCAGCCAGCCTATTTTCAATCCAGGCTAATACGTTACCCCTCCCTCCCAACCCCGCTCCTTCCTTCCCATGCCATGAGCTATTATGTTTTGCGATAACCTTTGGTGCGGCACGTTATCAAATGCTTTCTGCAAATCCAAGTACAGTAAGTCTACAGGCTTCTCTCTATCCACAGCACATGTCACTCCTGCAAAGAACTGAAGGGTGGCATGGTAATGCATTTGATGAGAGTGCATTCAATGAGAGGCATAAAATAATGATGAAGGGCAGTGGAATTGTTGATGAATAGATGGAAATGTAAGGAAATTCATAAAAACAGTAGAATGTGTGTACTCGCAAGGCAGGTGGATGTGAGGAGTGATGTAAGGGAATAGGATTGACAAGGTAGTGAGGGGGTGAATATACAAATATACTGAAGTTTCCTGGCCTTAAGATATTAGAACACTTGCTGCACTAAATCCAGGGCTTGATACAATGCTCCTGCGCTCACCAGCTGGGCTACCTCCAGTCAGGCCTTCTTCACGACAACAGTAGATTTCTTCTTCCTGTTACTGAGGAAGATCAATAGCTCCTCATCGACCCCAGCAGCACATAAAGTGATACAAATGCATCATTAACTAAAAGCACAATCCTTGTCTGCTTTCATCTATAGTGAAATTCCTCTGAAATCCATTTTTGGATTAGCCACTAAAATGTTGGAGTTGAGATTGCATCATGTAGATCTTCAATGTGCCTGCTGCAAACACCACCAAGCCCCGAAAGAATAATGATAAATAGTAAAACACCACAGACAAAAGTACTGAACCTATCTTCCACTCAATATGAACCCCGTTCTCAACACCCCACGTCCTCCAGCCAATCCCCCATTGCTCCCTATGTGCCTCCATGTTAATTTTGTGCCCAATGTGGCTGTCAGCATGAAAAGATTGGGGTCATGGGGGACATATGTTGCACCATGATAACGTTGATGGACCAGTTGAGTTGGCCTTTTGCTGTTCTTTCCTTCATATTTTGTTGTACTTAATCAGAAATGAATTATTTGTTTTGATATTTTATGTACACTAAGCAAGATTATAAATATCCTTGAAATAATTATCAATTCATACAGCTTCAAACTTAAGTTGAACAGAAATTATTTTTTTCAGAAAACCAATATTTAATGGAATTGTTTCTCATAACATAAACTAGACAATATTATTGATCCCTATTGAAGAACAAATGCAAGTCATCACAAAAAGTCAGTTACTTAATCAGAGTCTTTCACTTTCATTAATTCTTAAAAACATACACATGAAATGCTCAGATTCTTGAAGACAGAAGCCTTATTTGAAATTTTGGTCAAAAGCCGCTTCATCTTTACATAACTTTCAGAAGAAACAAAGGGCATTACTGGGCTCCAAACTCTCAGCCAAGAGCAAATATAGACTCAGTAGTTGTATGGACAGTAACTGGAATTTACTTGAAAGAAAACAGCCAGGATTCTCCTGAACAAATTCTAAGTTCCTAACATGTGGACAAATGGGAGTAAATCCTGTTTTTTTTTAAGCGTGAGTTCCAGAGTGAATCTCCAACACTCTGTGCATCACAGAGAGCCTCAGCGTGATTCACCCTGGAAATCTATGCATGGGGCCTATTCCCTCCCAGGAGGTCGGCAGCATAGCGCTGAGTGGGCCACTGCACACGTAACAATTCGTCAGTGCGGAGGTTGGTGCATGCTCCCCACTGCCAGCATCCCAATCACCGGTCAGCCCGATTGCTGGCCTGCTCCGCAACCCCACTGATTGCTGGCAGACTCCCCGGAATTGGCCCCGATTCCCCTAACATCGTCCTCTCCCCCACCACAATGCACTCCCAGTCCTCTCCCCTGATCTCCACAGCAGAGCCCCCCACCATGAGCCCCTCCCACAATGAGCCCCCCAATATGCTCCTCTATTAGGCCCCATCCTTTCTGGCCCCAGCCCCTTAAAAGTGCCTGATGCCTGGTGGGTAATGCCAAGCTGCCAGGGGGCCAGGCTGGCACTGCCCAAAGGGTACCATCCTTACCCCTGACTTCCCCAGGGGTTCTCAATTGTCCCCTATCCCTCCAGCGGGGTCAGGCCACCTGTTCCCCGGAAGCAGATGCTAGCAGATCCAGAGAATTCACTCCCGGGCCCATTAATCATATTGAATTCCTAATTTCAATATGATAATCAGCTCCACGCTGAAAAACCTGGTCCCAGAGACATGTGGAGACAATGGCACCCAGCGGGAAGCCTGCAAAAAGGCCCCTGTTGATGCCTCACAGCCCAATGTGCTACTCGAGCAGAGGAGTGGGCTGGAGAATTGCCCCCAACATATCTAGATGAAGCAATTCATGCACTCAGAGGTGTACAGCATGATAAAGTCCCTTCAGTCCATCATGTCTGATGTCTGAAAGACAAACCACCCAACCATTCCAATCCCATTTTCCAGCACTTGGTCTATAACCTTGTATGTTTTGGCCACATAAGTGCACATCTAATACTTTTTAAATGACTTTGTCTCCATCATCCTTTCAGGTACTGAGTTCCAGACACCCACGACCTTTTGGCTGAAAACATTTTTTCCTCACATCTCCGCTAAAAGTCCTGCCCTTTACCTTAAATCTATGCCCGCTAGTTATTGATTCCTCCACCAAGGGGAAAAGTTTCTTTGTGTCTACTCCATATATGCTGTGCATAATTTTATACATCTCAATCATGTTCCCCCTCAATCTGCTCTGCTCCAAAGAAAACAACGCCAGAATATCAAATCTCTTTTATAACTAAAACTCCCAGCCCAGGTAACATCCTGATAAATCTTCTCTGCACCCTTTCCAGTGCTTTCACATCCCTGCAATAATGTAGAATACAGGATTATACACAATGCTCCAGATGTGACCTAACTAACGTTTTATATAATTCCAGCATAGCCTCCCTACTCGTAAACTCTATGCCTCAGCTAATAAAGGCAAGTACACCATATGCTTCTTAACCACTTTATCCCATGCTACCTTAAGGGACTGATGTACATGCACACCAAAGTCTCTCTGATTCACGGTGCTTTACTTTTGATAGAAATCGAAATATTGAATGGCGGGGCAGGCTCGAAGGGCTAGATGGCCTACTCCTGCTCCTATTTCTTATGTTCTTATGTTATGAAAAGTCATATTTTCAGTCTCATTTGCTTCTGTTTTGCTTTGGGTTCATATTATGTTGTGAAACTTGGGGCTATAACAAAGTCTGACATGCTCCAACATAGTAGTTTCAAACACAGATGGCATGACTGTGCTTGTAACTTGAAGCATTAAATTGAAGAAAGCTGCCTGTATAGAAATAGTTTGCCAATGAAAAAAGAATTACATTAAGGTGTTTGCCTGTATAGAAAAACAAACAAACTTGTCAGCATGATCAAAAATGAAACTTTACTGATTTTCAAAGTAAGTTAGTATTAAGTAACAATCAATAATTAAGCAAAAACTAAGTCAATATACCATTGTAAAATCTTGTTGTAAACATCTGATTTCATAAATCATTTGTTTTAGGAAATAACTTTCAGTTAAGAATTGAATTTTCAATGCAGGTAAGTGGAATACTGTTGAGAAACTGGGAAACAGACCAAGGATAGTTCCAGTTCAAAGGATAACCTGTGTTTATTTATTTAATAGGGCCAGAGTCAGAAGAGAGAAACCAATAGATGACCCACTTCCGGGCTCTTGGTAGAGATGGCATGTTTAAAGTTATTCATAAAAACATAAGAACATAAGAAATAGGAGCAGGAGTAGGCCATCTAGTCCTTCGAGCCTGCCCCGCCATTCAATAAGATCATGGCTGATCTGTCGTGGCTCAGTTCCACTTTCCCGCCCTCTCCCCATAACCCTTAATCCCCTCTCTTATCAAGAACCCATCAACCCGCGTCTTAAAAATATTTAGCGAGGCAGCCTCCACCACTTCAACGGGCAGAGAATTCCAGAGATTCACCACCCTTTGAGTGAAGAAGTTCCTCCTCAACTCCGTTCTAAACCGCCTCCCCCTTATCTTGAGGCTGTGCCCCCTAGTCCTACTGTCTTTTTTGAGCGGGAAGAGTCTCTCCACCTCTATCCTATCCGTCCCATTCATCATCTTATACGTCTCAATGAGATCTCCCCTCATTCTTCTAAACTCTAACGAGTACAAGCCTAGTTTATTCAGCCTCTCCTCATAGCTCAATCCCCTCAACTCCGGTATCAGCCTAGTAAACCTCCTCTGCACTCCCTCCAGGGCCAAAATATCCTTGTGCAGGTGCGGCGCCCAAAACTGCACACAGTACTCCAGCTGCGGCCTCACCAATGCCCTATACAGCTGCAGCAAGACCTCCCTACTTTTATATTCAATCCCCCTCGCTATGAAGGCCAGCATCCCATTCGCCTTCCTGACCACCTGCTGCACCTGCAAGCTGGGTTTTTGCGACTCATGCACAAGGACCCCGAGGTCCCTCTGCACCGTCGCCTGCTGCAGTTTTTCGCCACGTAAGTAATAGTCCTTCCTACCATTCTTCCTACCAAAGTGGACCACCTCACACTTGCCAACATTAAATTCCATTTGCCATTTCCTGGCCCATTCGCCCAGCCTATCTAGATCCTTCTGCAGACTCTCCACACCCTCCGCACAATTTGCCTTTCCCCCAATCTTGGTGTCATCAGCAAATTTCGACACCCTGCACTCGGTTCCCTCCTCCAGATCATCTATATAAATGGTAAATAGCTGAGGCCCCAGCACCGACCCCTGGGGCACCCCACTAGTCACCAACCGCCAATCCGAATAGCACCCATTGACCCCCACTCTCTGCCTCCTATTTGACAACCAATCCTCTATCCACGCTAACACCCTACCCCCAACTCCATGTCCCCTGACCTTCTGCAATAACCTCTTGTGAGGTACCTTGTCAAACGCCTTCTGAAAATCCAGAAAGACCACATCCACCGGCTCTCCTCTATCCACTGCCCTAGACACATCCTCATAGAACTCCAGTAAATTTGTCAGACACGACTTCCCTTTAATGAAACCGTGTTGCGTCCGCCCTATCAAGCAATTCCCTTCAAGATGCCTCGCAATTTCCTCCTTAATGACGGATTCTAACATTTTACCTACCACAGACATTAAACTAACCGGCCTATAATTCCCCGCCTTTTGCCTGGCACCCTTCTTAAACAACGGCGTAACATTAGCCGTTTTCCAATCTTCCGGCACTTCCCCGGAATCCAGCGACGTCTGGAAAATAACCACCAAGGCATCCACTATAACCTCCGCCATTTCTTTCAGAACCCTCGGATGCATTCCATCCAGTCCTGGCGACTTGTCCACAATCAGCCCCTCCAGTCTGTCGAGCACCACCTCTCTAGTAACAGTAATGTCATTAAGACCCTCCAGTCCTACCACCTTTCCATCGCTAACACCCGGCAAATTATTCACGTCCTCCTCCGTGAAGACAGAAACAAAAAAGTTATTCAAGACCTTAGCCATTTCCCCATCTCCTACCACTAGGTCCCCTTTCTCATCCTCTAAAGGACCAACGTTCACCCTAGCCAGCCTCTTCCTTTTTATATATTTATAAAAACATTTATATATTTATAAAATTTTTATATATTTATAAAATCTATTATTCCAATAATAGATTTGGATTGTTTATGTAGTTTCGAGACCAAAGAAACTCAAAACATCTTTGTAAACAAGGGGACTCCTTAGTGGAATCAGCAAGTTTGGAAAGAGGGCCATTAACTACATTCGAAATAGAAATTGTTAATTGCCTATCAGTTGTTTGTAGACTCAATGGCCTGTTTTGAAATATGGAAGGCAAATCAGTGCCTGCAACTGACAGCAAGAGGTTCAAAGAATGAATTCCCCAACTTCCTACAAATGAGAAAGTTTTAAAAAGTTTACAAAACTAATTTGCAATCCAGCATGATATAGATTTACGTTTGGCTGGGTTGGTGTCAGTTTAGCAAGCAGCAATCTTAAAAGACACAGGCAGCAGTGGGAACATTTCATTATCATTTCCAAAGAGAAAATTGTACAGGAACTTTGGGTGTTTGGGCGATAGAAAATACGTCATCACTGGCAATACAGTCATGCAAATCAACAGAAAGAGTCGTGTAAGATTTAGTCTTATTTTAAGCACTCTGAAGGCATTGGATTATCATGTTTATGCAATATTCTTATTATTTTGCTTGGCAACCTCACAAGAGGTTATTGCAGAAGGTAAGGGGGCATGGAGTTGGGGGTAGGGTGTTAGCGTGGATAGAGGATTGGCTGTCAAATAGGAAGCAGAGACTGGGGGTTAATGGGTGCTATTCGGATTGGCGGTTGGTGACTAGTGGAATGCCCCAGGGGTCGGTGCTGGGGCCTCAGCTATTTACCATTTATATAGATGATCTGGAGGAGGGAACCGAGTGTATGGTGTCAAAATTTGCTGATGACACCAAGATTGGTGGAACGGCAAATTGCGCGGAGGGTGTGGAGAGTCTGCAGAAGGATCTAGATAGGCTGGGTGAATGAGCCAGGAACTGGCAAATGGAACTTAATGTTGGCAAGTGCAAGGTGGTCCACTTTGGTAGGAATAAGGTAGGAAGGACTATTACTTATGTGGCGAAAAACTGTAAAAAGTCTGACAACACCAGGTTTTAGTCCAACCTATTTATTTGATAATATTCTCACAAGCTTTCGAGGGGACAGCCTCTTCGTCAGGTGAATGGAGAGTTCTGGCCTCAGACAGAGCATATAAAGCACAGACAGTTTAGAGATTACTGATTAAAATGTGAATCCTTACACCTAACCTGCTGTTCAAGACCTGAAGTGGCTGACAATGTGAGTGGTAGGAGCACTGATCACAGTTTAAAGAGATGTGTATTGTCTCCAGACAGTACAGTAAGTGAGGTTTTGCAAACCCAGGCAAGTCACGGGGGTTACAGATAGTGCGACATGAACCCAAGATCCCTGTTGAGACCGTCCTCATGTGTGCGGAACTTGGCTATCAGTCTCTGCTCAGCGACTCTGCGCTGTCGTGTGTCGTGAAGGCCGCCTTGGAGAATGCTTACCCGAAGGTCAGAGGCTGAATGCCCGTGACCACTGAAGTGTTCGCCAACAGGAAGGGAACAGTCTTGCCTGGTGACTGTCGAGCGATGTTCATTCATCCGTTGTCGTAGCGTCTGCATGGTCTCCCCAATGTACCATGCTTCGGGACATCCTTTCTTGCAACGTATCAGGTAGACAATGTTGGCCGAGTTGCAAGAGTATTTACCATGTACCTGGTGGACGGTATTCTCACGTGTGATGATGGTATCCATGTCGATGATCCGGCATGTCTTGCAGAGGTTGCTGTGACAGGGTTGTGTGGTATTGTGGTCACTGTTCTCCTGAAGGCTGGGTAGTTTGCTGCGAACAATGGTCTGTTTGAGGTTGTGTGGTTGTCTGAAAGCAAGAAGTGGGGGTGTGGGGATGGCCCTGGCGAGATGTTCGTCTTCATCAATGATATGTTGAAGACTCCGGAGAAGATGTCGTAGCTTCTCCGCTCCGGGGAAGTACTGGACGACGAAGGGAACTCTGTCCACTGTGTCCCGTGTTTGTCTTCTGAGGAGATCGGTGCGGTTTTTCGCTGTGGCGCATCGAAACTGCCGATCTATGAGTCGAGCACCATATCCTGTTCTTACGAGGGCATCTTTCAGGGTAAGAACAGGATATGGTGCTCGACTCATAGATCGGCAGTTTCGATGCGCCACAGCGAAAAACCGCACCGATCTCCTCAGAAGACAAACACGGGACACAGTGGACAGAGTTCCCTTCGTCGTCCAGTACTTCCCCGGAGCGGAGAAGCTACGACATCTTCTCCGGAGTCTTCAACATATCATTGATGAAGACGAACATCTCGCCAGGGCCATCCCCACACCCCCACTTCTTGCTTTCAGACAACCACACAACCTCAAACAGACCATTGTTCGCAGCAAACTACCCAGCCTTCAGGAGAACAGTGACCACAATACCACACAACCCTGTCACAGCAACCTCTGCAAGACATGCCGGATCATCGACATGGATACCATCATCACACGTGAGAATACCGTCCACCAGGTACATGGTAAATACTCTTGCAACTCGGCCAACATTGTCTACCTGATACGTTGCAAGAAAGGATGTCCCGAAGCATGGTACATTGGGGAGACCATGCAGACGCTACGACAACGGATGAATGAACATCGCTCGACAGTCACCAGGCAAGACTGTTCCCTTCCTGTTGGCGAACACTTCAGTGGTCACGGGCATTCAGCCTCTGACCTTCGGGTAAGCATTCTCCAAGGCGGCCTTCACGACACACGACAGCGCAGAGTCGCTGAGCAGAGACTGATAGCCAAGTTCCGCACACATGAGGACGGTCTCAACAGGGATCTTGGGTTCATGTCGCACTATCTGTAACCCCCGTGACTTGCCTGGGTTTGCAAAACCTCACTTACTGTACTGTCTGGAGACAATACACATCTCTTTAAACTGTGATCAGTGCTCCTACCACTCACATTGTCAGCCACTTCAGGTCTTGAACAGCAGGTTAGGTGTAAGGATTCACATTTTAATCAGTAATCTCTAAACTGTCTGTGCTTTATATGCTCTGTCTGAGGCCAGAACTCTCCATTCACCTGACGAAGAGGCTGTCCCCTCGAAAGCTTGTGAGAATATTATCAAATAAATAGGTTGGACTAAAACCTGGTGTTGTCAGACTTTTTACTGTGTTTACGCCAGTCCAACGCCGGCATACCCACATCGCGAAAAACTGCAGCAGACGACGGTGCAGAGGGACCTCGGGGTCCTTGTGCATGAGTCGCAAAAACCCAGCCTGCAGGTGCAGCAGGTGGTCAGGAAGGCGAATGGGATGCTGACCTTCATAGCGAGGGGGATTGAATATAAAAGTAGGGAGGTCTTGCTGCAGCTGTATAGGGCATTGGTGAGGCCGCAGCTGGAGTACTGTGTGCAGTTTTGGTCGCCGCACTTACGCAAGGATATTTTGGCCTTGGAGGGAGTGCAGAGGAGGTTTAATAGGCTGATACCGGAGTTGAGGGGGTTGAGCTATGAGGAGAGGCTGAATAAACTAGGCTTGTACTCGTTAGAGTTTAGAAGAATGAGGGGAGATCTCATTGAGACATATAAGATGATGAATGGGATGGATAGGATAGAGGTGGAGAGACTCTTCCCGCTCAGAAAGGATAATAGGACTAGGGGGCACAGCCTCAAGATAAAGTGGGGGGGGCGGTTTAGAACGGAGTTGAGGAGGAACTTCTTCACTCAAAGGGTGGTGAATCTCTGGAATTCTCTGCCCATTGAAGTGGTGGAGGCTGCCTCGCTAAATATTTTTAAGACGCGGGTTGATGGGTTTTTGATAAGCGAGGGTATTAAGGGTTATGGGGAGAGGGCGGGAATGTGGAACTGAGCCACGACAGATCAGCCATGATCTTACTGAATGGCGGGGCAGGCTCGAAGAGCTAGATGGCCTACTCCTGCTCCTATTTCTTATGTTCTTATGTTCTTGTGTTCAATATGTGAATGGAATCCAGATCCAATGAATTTAAACAATGCATTTGCCACCTGACAAACTCACAACAAAGGCATCAGGTGATACTGAGCTGAGTCTTTTTTAAAGCTCGCATGAAAAACCAGACTTGGAAATAAAATATGAAAACAACAAAATTATATGTATCAATAAAATATTTGCTATAGAAATACTTCAGTTTGTATAAAATCCAGGGCCTAATGAGATAAAATTCAATTATCAAATTTGGCAAATAACCAGTCAAGTAGTTCTGGGAAAAAGCAATGAATAACAATTATTCATAGCTACGTGGTCAGACGGAGGACTTCCATCTAACTCAGCAGATCTGAGATTGATGGCAAACACCAACAATGTCAATTAAAAGCAAAATACTGCAGAAACTGGAAAACTGAAATAAAGCAGTCTCCTCTATTTGGGGAGATTACACGGAGACTGGGTGACTGCTTTGCGGAACACCTTTGTTCCTTCCTCAAGCATGATCCCAACCTTCCGATTGCTTGCTATTTCAACTTGGCATCTTGCTCCAATGCCCCTGCAGTGTCCAACGCAAACTGGGAGAATATACCTCATCTTGTGATTAGGCACATTACAGATTTCTGGACTCAACATTGTGTTCAACAACTTTAGACAGTAAGCTTAGCCCTCCATCTGACATTCCCATCCTTTGTAGTTTGTTGTTATTTTTCAGCTCCCTGGCCTGCCCACATGGCTACTTGACCTCTGCTGGTCAGCTGTTCCCATTAACACATTTGGCTATCTTACCTTTTGGCATTATTAGCTTCATCCCTTCATGGCATCATTCACATTCCCTTTTGTCGTATGTCCATGACATATTTGTCAATCCCTCCTTTGCCCTGACTGATCCCTGTTTATCTTCTGCCCCATCTCCTCTAACCCCTTTCTAACTATATAATTCTTTACATCCCTGGCCTTTTCAGGTCTACAGAACAGTCATTTAGACCTGAAACGTTAACTCCCTTTCTCTCCACAGACACTGCCGGACCGTTATCCAACATTTTCTGTCCATATTTCAACTTACTGTAAACAATACACTCAAAGAAATGACTTAAGAGCAGAATATTAGTACTTTGATATCTATTCTGCTAAACAGCACAAAATAATAAAACAGGGCAGAATTAATATAGGCCAATTTTGCATAATTCCTATTAATTACATGATTCAGGTGGCACAATAACAAAACACAATAACACAATATTGTCATTGTGTCTAGTTAAGGAGGAATATCGTTGTAGAACATAGAACATAGAACATTACAGCGCAGAACAGGCCCTTCGGCCCACGATGTTGCGCCGACCAGTTAAAAAGCAATGACCCTCTAACCTAAACCAAACCCTTTCCATCCATAAACCTATCCACAGATCTCTTAAATGCCCCCAAACTAGGCGCATTTACAACTGCAGCAGGCAGGGCATTCCAATCCCTCACCACCCTCTGGGTAAAGAACCTACCCCTGACATCCGTCCTATAACTACCACCCCTTAATTTAAAGCTATGCCCTCTCGTGCTAGCTTTCTCCATCCAAGGAAAAAGGCTATCACTGTCCACCCTATCTAAACCTCTAATCATCTTATATGTTTCAATAAGGTCCCCTCTTAGCCGCCTTCTTTCTAACGAAAACAACCTCAAATCCCTCAGTCTCTCCTCATAGGACCTCCCCTCCATACCAGGCAACATCCTGGTAAACCTCCTCTGCACCCTCTCCAAAGCCTCCACATCCTTCCTATAATGTGGGGACCAGAACTGCACACAATACTCCAAGTGCGGCCGCACCAGAGTCTTGTACAGTTGCAACATGGCGCTGCGGCTCCTAAATTCAATCCCCCTACCAATAAACGCCAAGACACCGTATGCCTTCCTAACAACCCTATCTACTTGATTCCCAACTTTCAGGGATCAATGTACACATACACCTAGATCCCTCTGTTCATCCACACTATTCAGAGTCCTACCGTTAGCCCTATACTCCACACATCTGTTATTCCTGCCAAAGTGAACTCCTCACACTTTTCCACATTAAACTCCATCCGCCACCTCTCAGCCCAGCTCTGCAACTTGTCCAAGTCTCCCTGTAAACCAAGACACCCTTCCTCACTATCTACCACACCTCCGACTTTGGTGTCATCAGCAAATTTACTAATCCACCCAACTATACCCTCATCCAGATCATTTATAAAAATTACAAACAGCAGTGGCCCCAAAACAGATCCCTGAGGCACACCACTCGTAACTGAACTCCATGACGAATACTTACCATCAACCACCACCCTCTGTCTCCTATCCGCCAGCCAATTCCTGATCCAATTACCTAAATCACCCTCAATCCCATACATCTGCATTTTCTGCAGAAGCCTTCCATGGTGAACCTTATCAAACGCCTTACTAAAGTCCATATATACCACGTCAACTGCCTTACCCCCATCCACCTCTTTGGTCACTTTCTCAAAAAACTCAATAAGGTTAGTAAGGCACGACCTACCCTCCACAAAACCATGCTGACTATCTCCAATCAATTCATTACTCTCCAAATAACTATAAATCCTATCCCTAATAATTTTCTCTAAAACCTTACCCACAACAGAAGTAAGACTCACCGGTCTATAATTCCCCAGGAAGTCTCTGTTCCCCTTCTTAAACAATGGGACAACATTCGCCATCCTCCCATCCTCCGGCACTATACCTGTGACCAATGACGACCTGAAGATCAGAGCCAGAGGCTCTGCAATCGCCTCTCTTGCCTCCTAGAGAATCCTAGGGTAAATCCCGTCCGGCCCAGGGGACTTATCTATTTTCAAACCCTCAAGAATATCTAGCACATCCTCCTTATCAACTGCAATACTGTCCAGCTTACAACCCTGTAACCCAGTGTTCTCCACAGCTACGTTTATGTCCCCCTGCGTGAACACCGAAGAGAAATATTGGTTCAATGCCTCTCCAATCTCTTCCGGCTCCACACACAAATTCCCACTGCTGTCTCTAACTGGCCCTAATCTTGCCCTAACCAACTTTCTGTTCTTAACATATCTATAGAACGCCTTAGGATTCTCCTTAATCCTATCAGCCAAAGTCTTCTCATGTCCTCTTTTAGCCCTTCTTAACTCACTCTTTAACTCCCTCCTAGCCAATCTAAAGCTTTCTAGTGCACTACCTGAGCCCTCAAGTCTCATCCGGACATAAGCCTCCTTTTTCTTTTTAACCAGCGAACCAACTTTCTTAGTGCACCACGGTTCCCTAGCTCTACCAATTCCTCCTTGCCTGACAGGGACATACATATCAAGGACTCGCAGTAGCTGCTCCTTGAAAAAACTCCACATTTCAGACGTTCCGAGACCCTGTAGTCTCCTAGTCCAACCTATGCTTCCTAATTCTCTCCTAATAGCCTCATAATTACCCTTCCCCCAGCTAAAACTACTGACCCGCGGTTCATGCCTATCCCTTTCCATCACTAAGGTGAATGTAACCGAATTGTGTTCACTATCACCAAAATGCACACCAACTTCCAAGTCTAACACCTGGTCTGGCTCATTTCCCAGCACCAAATCCAATAAAGCCTCACCTCTAGTTGGTCTATCAACATACTGAGTCAAAAAACCTTCCTGCACGCTTTGCACAAAAACTGACCCCTCTAATGAGCTAGAGCTATAGCTATTCCAATCGATATTAGTTGTATTACATACATTTATAATAATATGGCAATCTGAAATGCAATAGTGACTGCTGATAATGCACTGCAAGAATAAAGAGAAAAAGAAGTTACCTAATTGTGAATCAACATACACTAAAGCTGATATTAGGAGCCACTGTGAAATAGGAACAGCTGAGAACAGTCCCTAACAATACTAGTAATAAATTTCTGACTTGGACTTGGATCTTTCTTAAAAACAAAACTGGATGCTGGAAACTGAAACAAAAACAGAAAATGCTGGAAAAATGCAGCAGGTCCTACAGCAGGTCCAGCAGCATTGTGGAGAGAGAAAATAGAGTTAACATTTCAAGTCTGCTTAACTCTCCTTCAGAGCTAGAGAGGGGGAAAAATGTGTCAAAGCATATGCTGCAAAAGAATGGGTGCAGCAGCTGGAGCAGAGTAGAAGATCAGTGATTGGTGGGAGCTAGCAGAGATTGCAACAATGATGTGCAGGTCACGAGACAAAGGAAGCATTTCCAGCATTTTCTGTTTTTGTGTTCAATCTTCCTTAGATTATCTGCCCATCAGTAGTATTTTCAGGCAATCCTGAAGGATGTCTGAAAGGGTTAATAATCACATAAGTTTTAAAATCACATTTTCTGCAAGCTGTAAAACTCAGTCATACAGGGAAAGCTATGAAAAAAAATCACTGGTCTTGATTAAGGCAGACCCAGCTAAGAGTCCATGTAACTCCATTATAAAGGAAGCCTCAGTCTCACAGCATATGCACAAGACCTTCATTGAGTTATGTGCCATTGCGATTTGTCAGCGTCTCTTCTAACAAGGGACAATGGAACATGGGAGTTGATGTATCACTGGTTAAAAATAGTTAAGTAGAAAGAAATACATGCTTGGTGATATCACCATTAGGTAGATGTGCACAAGTTGTAACTGGACTATACCTCTTATTATGCAGGATATAAACCTAATCGACTCAAGTAGAAATAGATAACTTTTGTGCAAATGTACATCTTTGATTGATATGCGCTAAGTTCTTGTAACTGGATTTTAACTATAAATGTCGGTATAATTCCTGAATCAGGGCTCTTCCCGATGAAGCACTAGTTGGTGCATTGGGGCCAGCCCACACAGTAGCTCATAATGAAGGCCCTGTCTGAAACTCTGAAAGTCTTCATCTGGTTTTCTTGAGAGCCAGAGAGTGAAGTACATTATAGCTGAATAGCTGTATTTTCCTCCTTGACAATGTCATTATAAACAATTTCCATGAAATAAGTTTAGTGCATTTATCAGTGATATCAAGTTAGTCATGGATTCACTGGTGTTCATGAGGGATGGATCAGGAAATCAAAATGAAGTATTGTTTTAACTTTACCTCGCTATCCTGAGTAATTTGTACTTGTTCTCCCTGTGGTACCTGTGCGATATGCAGATGTCCCTGTACAGCCAGTAGACAGAAAAGGCATGGAGAAGGAAGAAAAAAAGTATTACTAACTGAAACAAATCCAAGGATTTAAAGGGCTTGCTTGCAAACAATTCAAATTAAAAGTTACATAGAATTTCCTACTATTTAACTTCATTGGTATATAGACAAAGTACATTGGTTATTACCAGTAAATAAAAACCTTGAGATATAGTTTTCACTAGGAAATTGCAGGCACGTGCTACTGATAAGCCCTTTTAACTTAACCATGGCTAACATTTACCTCAACAGATAAGCTTTCTGAGCTCCTCCCACACAATAGCAAAACATCCTTATTTCCTCCTGCTCAACAGCCAAGCTTCCTGACCTCCTCAAAGTTAACAGCCAAGCTTCCCAACTTCCTTTCATTTGATGGCAGATCCTCACCTCCTCCTGCTTAATGCCCCTCTCCTAAGCCCTTAGGAGAGAGAATTCAGGGTATGAGCCTCAAGCGAGAGAAGATCAGAAAGCTTGGCCATCAAGCAATGAGGATTGTAAGGGTTGCCACTGAATACGTGATGGCAAGGAGTAGCCACCGACAACTTGGAGGAGGCTAGGAAGCTTAGTCGTTGAGGGCTGATGGTTATGAAGGGCTGCCATCGAAAGGGTGGAAATCAGGAAGCTTGGCCATGGAGCGGGAGGAGGACAAGAAGGGCCACCATCAAGTGACAGGAAGCCAAGAAGCTTGATCACCAAGCAAGGAGGTTGGGAAGGGCCACCATCTACCAAGACGGAGTCAGAAAGGGCTACCATCATTTGGGAGGACTGATAGAAGGGCCACTGCTGAATGGTACAAGGCTAGTAAGCTTGGCTAAGGATTAGGAAGAGATCAGGATGGGCCTTCATCAAGCGGCAGGAGGTAAGGAAGCTCAGCCATTGAGCATGATACTGGCTAGGACTTTAGTGCTGGAATCCCTCAGGTTGACCAATCCTATCAGAGTGTTAATAAGTTTATATGCAGGAAACCACAATGGTACATACATCATTGTAAGAGGTCAACTTGTTCTGGATCACTGAGAAGAAAACCATGCTGTAAATTTCCCAGAGCTTTCTATATGCAAAAATATTTCCAGTTATGGCAGAAAGTTTATGTTTGATACAACAATCAGTAACATATTTATCATCACAATATACTCATTGTAAATTAAGGTCATATCACGTTCTTGGGACAATATGCTGTGGTGTCCAGTTAATGAACTGGTTCTGCTACAGCATGGGCAGTTTTCTTTAAGCTGCTCAAATCAGGCTATCATTTTTGACTTGAGTCAATCCAGTTGGCTTCAATTAGTACCGTTTCCAATTCTGGTCTTGACATCAAAGCTGTTGTTATTTAACTGGAATATTTAGACTTTTTCTTTAAATATTAACTCACTCAAGCAGCTAGATGTTAACTGGCTCCACTTGATTCAGCAGGGGAGTTTAAAGGTTGGGGATAGTAGTGAAAAAAGGGCTCAAAACAAACACCAGTTTCACAAAGCTACATCAATATCAGAGAAACATAAAAACATAAGAGTTACTGTACAAAAGGAGTCCGTTAGGTTATTACTGATGTCCATGCTGGGAAGAAAGAATGCCAATGTAATGCCACTTTCCAGCTCCTGATCTTACAGCACTTTAGGTTATGCCACTTCAAGTGCACAGCCAAATTTTCTTTAAACAAAAAGGAGATTTAATTGCTGCTTGTGGCAGTTTTCTCTATGCAAGTTGTTTTTTTTTACATTCTTTTCAGTGGACTGAATGTGTGGCCACACTGGTAACAGCAACTGCAACAGCAATGGTAACAGTGGCAATGAGAATGATGCACGCTGGGAATTTTAGCCATGTTGTGTTAAACACAGGACAGATCTGAGAAGGCTGCATAAAATCATGACCTGTCCTGTGAGATGTGACCTGACACTTCCTGTGTTGACCAAATAAGGAAAGCTGTTTGGACAAGTACTTGACATCCCACCAATGGTTCCGCATATGGTGATGCTTTGTAACTTACATGCTATAAACATTTGGGAATTGGCTATGAGTAATTCCATTGGCTACAACTGTAGTTGTGATCAGTTTCTGGAAACCATCAGCTGAGGACCAGAGAACTTTCTGGAAGAACGTGCAAAGTTTAGGACAAAAGAAGTACTTTGAATCTTTGTTCTCAGCAGAACCTCGAGAATCACATTCACAATGTGTGCCCTGAAGATCATCTTCAGAGAAGGACAAAGGAAGATCCATACCCAAGGCAAACCAGGCCAGTTTGCTCAAACAGGAGGTATTTGTTTTCAATCAAAACTTAAAGTCAAAAAAGTTAAAGTTAGAGTTAAAAGTTAAACTAGAGTTAAAAGGGTAAGAGTTAAATGAGGTAAAGTTAAGATTGAAGGTAAATGAATTACGTTGAGTGAGTTAATATCTGAAGAAAAGGTCTAAATATTCCTGTTAGATAACAACAGCATCGATGTCAAGACCAGCATTTATTTCCCAACTCTAGTTATTGTTGTGAAGGTGGTAACGAGGAACCTTCTGGGACCACTGCAGTCCCTATGATGTAGGAAGACTGGGAAGATAATGGCCCAATGGTATTATTGCCAGACTATTAATCCAGAAACTCAGCTAACATTCTGGGGACCCAGCAGAGGGTGGAATTTGAATGCAATAAAAAAAATCTGGAATTAAGAATCCATTGATGACCATGAAACCATCGTCAATTGTCAGAGAAACACATATGGTTCACTGATGTCCTTTAGGGAAGGAAATCTACAGTATTTACTTGGTCTGGCGTACATGTGATTCCAGAGCCACAGAAATGTTGCTGACTCTCAACTGCCCTCGGGCAACTAAGGATGAGCAATAAATGTTGGCCAGGCAGCCATGACCATGTCCCATGTAAGAATTAAAAAAAAACTCATAATGCTAGTAGGAGTTCCAGGATTTTGAAGCAGTGAAGCAACAGCGATATAATTCCAAGTCAGGATGGGATGTGGCTTGGAGGGGTACTTGCAAATGCTGGTGTTCTATTCAATCACTTTGCTCTGAGTAATCACATGTAGGCCATACCAGATAAGAACAGCAGATTTTCTTTCCTAAAAGAAATTAGTGAACCAGATTATTTTTTATGACAATTGACAATGATTTCACGTTGACTATTCCTGAGACTAACTTTTAATTCCAGATTTTATTGATTGAATTTAAATTCCAGCAGCTGCTGTAGTGTGATTTGAACCTGTTCCCCCAAGAATTTCCTATAATAAAATGGTGGCTGCATTTCAGAAAGTAGCTCACCAGCTGTGAAATGTTTTAAGACATCAAAGGCGCTGATTTCTTCTTTTAAAGAGGCTTCTATAGAGGACTAAGTGCAAGGAATTTGGTGAGAAAGAGAATCTTGTGTTGTAGGGGAAGAGGCATTTAAGAAAAGACAAGCAGCAATTGGAGAAAGGAAGCAGTAGATAGTGAGCATTGAGAATTGAGGTCATGAGGGAATTATTAAAATTTATTGTTTAAACATTGTAATAACTGGATTCTAAGAGAGGGAGTACGTTTTTTCCCCAAGGTTATGTATGTGCAGCTGAGAACTGTTGCTTGCAATGCGTCATGGGGTACCACATGTGTAGGAAGAATCTTCAGCTGATCAAGCTCAGCGTTGCTGCTGTCACTGCAGAGCATCAGGGAGCCTGAGGTTGCCCTAGATCATACATTCCAGAGGGTCACCACTCCACAGGAAGCAAGAGATCATGACAGGAGATGGATAGTCTCCCAAAAGAGCAGGAAAAGACAGAAAGCAAATAAGTTTTCAGACATGTGCCATTTCCAAACCTATACTCAAATGTGGAGAATGCTGAGAGTCAAAGAATACAGATCAAAAATGCAGACACACATTTCTACAACCATCATCATGAGTCCCATATGGTTTGTTGTCTCTGTGATACCTGGACATCACAGAGAAGGGGCAAAATATTCTGCAGGGGAAAGGGAATGAGTCAGAAGCTGCGCTACAGATCAGGACTGATGACGTAGAGAAGGCAAGATATTGCTATCTTTTGGTTAGACTTTCAGTAACTGGGAAAGAAGTTAAGAAGTAGGGCGTTGAATGTAGCAATCTCTGTATTACTCCCTGTGCCGCTTACTTTAAGGTAGATCCTTGAACGATGAGAGACAGAGAATACAATGAAACAAAAAATGGTGGGGGAAGATGAGCACATGATGCACATCAGGTACATTCTTCACATGAGAGCCAGGCCAATACAATAACTGAGAAGGGAAGTAAAGAGGAAAATATGACTGGTACAGTGAAAATATGAGTACAAAATGCAGTTAATATTAAAGGAAACTAAAAATTAACCTCTGGCATGTTTAAGTGGGGAGTAAGAGGTAGAGCGGGACCTATTAGGGTCAAAGAAGGTTGGACGCACTTTCCCAACCTGCTGCGCTGCTTGAGTAGTACAGCGGGTGAGAAGTATCAGCTGGGGGGGGGTTGTAGCAGGTTCATGACAGGCATCCAGCCAATTACGACTTTCCTGGCCTTTTTTTTATTTTAAATCAGCCTCACGCCAGAAAACAAGACTGATATTTAAATTAGCATTTCAATGTCACTAGCATGCCCGGAACAAACCATCTGGGAGAGGTTTCCACCAGCAGGGATTAAAGCTGGTTCCCAACCAGCAGGGACCAAGTGTGATGACCTTGCTGGTGGAGGCGGAGACCATTGAGGCTCCCCTGCAAAGTCATGAGCAGGGCAGTGCCCTTAGGTATCCTGGTACTGCCCACTGGCCACCGCGCCGATCAGTGAGGATGGACAGTGGATCGCTGTGTACTTCACTCTTTATTAGGGATTGGTGGGGTTAGGGAGACCGGGATAAGTTGCTTGATGCAGTTAGCTTGAATTCCACCTTGGTAGGGGAAGCGAAGCTGGAGATTCCCGGAATACAGGGAAGATTGGAAAGTAAGAGATCTAACACTCTAGTTCAAGAAAGCAAATAAGGATATTCCTTGTCGCTGATGGATTCTTCTGTCACTCCAACAAATGAATATTCATCAAATTAAAAGAAAAAAACTGGTTTACAGACCAAGTTGGTGATATGTCATGTCTGACATTAGGCCAAGTCTCAACTTACTTCGCCAATTGTAAATACTGCATATTAAGTCAGTGTTGTTGGGGTGGATGGAGGCTTTGCCTTTTGAATGGCACTCACTAGTCCTGAAGGCATTTGACACTGTCCTCCTCGTATGTTGAAATCATTCGATGACAGAGACTTCTATGTTTGAATATGTCCAAGGTCATTTTTTTACCCATGCATTGGGATGCTGCAAGACCGTAGGCTGATTTTTCAATTGTCTTTGATTACGAGTTTGGGGCACCCTGAGCAAGTTCCCATGCTCAGCTAGCGATAGAATATATGAGAATCCTTAATGCAGATCACATGACCAACACAATGAAATGGAGCTCTGATGAGCGTACTCTCAATGCCAGATATGCAGTACTTTGCAAGAACCTTAATGTTTGGGATTTTGCAATTAGACCTCAGATGGATAAAATGGAATGCTTTAGTTAATAAAAGTACAACACTGCAGATGCTGAACATCTGAAATAAAGGCAGAAAGTGCTGGACCTCAGGTCTGGCAGCATCAGTGAAGAGAAAAGGAGTTTCAAGTCTGTTTGACTCTCTTCAGAGCTCTGAAGAATCATATGGACTGGAATATTTCAAGTTGTTTTGTGTGATGCCAGTACCTTGCCCAAGATCTTGCACTAATGAAGAAGTGGTCTAAGAATCATGACCACCTGGTAGACTTTGATCATTGTTTTGAGATCAATTTAGCCTCTTTCCAAAGTCTGTGAGTGAGCCTGCTAAATTCTGAGCTTGTTTTTGTCAAGCGACGTTTGATTTCATCATTCAGCATAGTGTCATTGGAGAGGATACTCCCAAGATAGCAAAGTTCTGCCCTGGGCAGAGCAGTGTTGTTGTTGATAGGTCTCGGAGTACATGGCAAGGGGTAAGTTAATTCAAGATCTCTGTCTTCTTCAGACGCATTGTCAGGCCAAAGTACTTTGAGACTGCAAAGTGATGAACAAACAGCCATATGAGAGCAGTCATATGTGAACAAGAGTTAACTCAGTAGCTGTTCAGTAACCTTTGTGCAAGCCTTGAACCATTGCAAGCTGAAGAGATTGGCGTCTGTCCTGAATTAAATGTGCATTCCTGAGTCAAGATTTTTGAGTGCATACTGGAGCATGGCTGAGAAACAGAGCTAGGACCAATACAGTCTTGCTTGGTGCCATTAGTGACAGGAAAGGCATCTGATAATGCAACACATTGCTTCGTGCTATCATGAAATGAGAAAATGACACTCATCATCTCTTCAAGGCAGCCATTTTGTATAGAACCTTCCATAGGCTTTCCCAATTTATGCATCAAAAACCTTGGTCAGGTTGACGAACACCATGTCGAGGTACAGAACTGTTCCTGAGTTTGAATTGATGTAAAGATAATGTCTACTGTTCCCTACACACAAGCCACAATATGATTCTGGGTGCAGAATCATCCATGAGGTGACTGGCAATCCAATTAAGAATAACCCTTGCAAGAATTTTTCCTTCTGTTGAAAGAAGTGTTATTCCACGATGATTGCCACACATGTACTTGCTCCCTTTTCTATTTAAAGATGTGAGTTATGGCAGCATCCTTACAGTCTAGGGGCACCACACTTTGGTTACAGATTAGGCAGAAGAGGCTGATGAGCTTGCAAACCATGCAAGTCCTGCTGGACTTCAATATTGCAGGTGGAATGTCAACTCCTAGTGAAGGCTGCCTGTAAAAAAGCTGCTTTATGGTGTCCTTGACTTCTCCTTGAGAAGGATCAAGAGCAAGTTATTCCAGAGTGTGGTGCTGTGTAAGTGACAATGGTTTCATTGCAGCTATGGATTGTTGATTTAGGAGATTGCTAAAGTGCACCACCCAGAAAGAGAGAGAATCTCCTACCTATTTGTTAGGAGTTGATTGCCATCTGCAGAAAGTATGGGTGCCATGCCTTTGGTTTTGGGGCCACAGACTGATTGCAAGCCTTCATGTAGAGCACACAGGTCGTTTTCATCACCAGCTGCTTGAAGCACACCAGCCTCACTTTCCCAGCATTGGTTCTTCATTTCTCTTTATTTGGCCTGCATCATGTGTTTTGCATGACGTATTCTGGTTTTCGTTACTGTTGACTTCTTGTCAGTTACACAAGAAATGTAAGCATTGTGCACTTTATCTAGAAAATTACCCATGTCTTGGTCGTTCCTATTGAACCAGTCATAGTGCTTCCGTTTAACAAATTCTAGGATCTCAGGTGTCATGCTGGAAGTAACATCATTTAAATGTTTAGTCCTGACAAGCTGATAGTCAGAACCAGCATTCTGCACTTCAAGTGAAGTGGGTAGAGCACACATCCTTGAGATCACTCTGTCATCTGGTAACATAGTCCAACATGTGCCAATATTTGGATCTAGAGTGCATTCACATTATTTTCCGTTTGTCTGTTTGCTCGAATACTGCATTTGTGATTAGATCAAACATGCTGCACTTAGGGAGTAGGAATTGGCCACTGGGGTTTGCTCTCCCAATACATGGTGCCCAGGTATTCTTTTTCATGTATTACAATCTCCAAGAATAACGAGTCTTGGAATCTTTGCCTTGGTACAGTACTCTTACTGAGTCTTACTGAGATTAGTATAAAATGTTTCTTTGACTTTGATTGTATGTATCATTGTTGGAGCAGAAGCAATAATGAGTGCTGCATGCTGGTTAATGGCAATACTTCCAAAGAACGTATGAATGAATCATTGATCCCTGTAGGAAGTGAGTAAAGCTTGTGTGTCAGTCAAGCCCAAGCTTGACTGTCTATCCAGTAGCCTGCACCAGTTTTAAGTTGAGATTCCTCAGTGAGCTCTGTTCCATTTCAGGAAGCTATGTTGATGTTGCCCCTGCCCAGCGTTTTGGCCACGAGGGCTGTTCTATTCTCTGGTCTCATATTGTTGTCTAGCAGTGTTCTGACATTCCATGACCAAGTTTTATGCAAAGAATTACAAGATCAAGGATCAGCCTCAACAGTCACAAAGCAGTTTTGCCATTCAATTAGAAATGGCGTGCAAGTTGACTCATTTCCTACGAGGATCAGCTCATGATTCTTCATTGAAGTCTTGTCAGTAACCAGCATGCAACAATCATAGGTATCTATGCTCCAACAATGACATACATAGCTGAGAGGTCAAAGAAGCTTTCTTGATTACCTCAGCAAGATAGCCACAAAAGTACCCCATCAGGACAAACTCACTATACTTAGTGGTTTCAGCGCCAAAATGAGCACAGACTGTAATACATGTAATACCTGTAATAATATACATGAGCTGTTCGACATTCTGATCTCATATTGTTGTCTAGAAGTGTTTTGACATTCTATGACCTGAGATTCATACATTGACTGGTAGTCTTGTTCTTTATACTTTGACCGCTGAAGTGGATGACCAACCAGCAATGATAACCTGGCAGGTGCAGGGATAGTACGCTGTATTTAGGGTTCCTTTTCTTCTCTTTAGCTGGATTATAACTAGACTTTAACATTAATGGTAGGTAAGGTTTTAGAAACAATAATCAGGGAAAAAATTAACAGTCACATGGAGTGGTTTGAGTTAATTAAGGACAGCCCACATGGATTTGTAAAAGGCAGGTCATTTTCAACGAATCTAAGTGAAATTTTTGTAGAAGTAATGGAGAAGATTGATGAATTAATGTAGTGGATGTCACTGTATAGATTTTAAGAAAGCTGTCAACAAAATACTACATATAAACTGATTAACAAAATTGAAGCTCATAAAATAGGAAGGCCATTATCGGCTTGGATAGGAATGGGTTGTGGTAAATGCTTGTTTTTCAGACTGGAAGATGGTTGACAGTGATGTTCCCCATGGGGAAGTACCAGGATCATTGTTTTTATACAAGTATAAATGTCTTGGACATAATGCAGCAAAAGTTTCAAAATTAACCAGTCATACCAAATTTGGAAGTGTGGCAGAGTGAGTATGATACCATTCAACTGCAACTGGATATAAAAAGATTAGCAGAATGCGCAACAAGTGGCAGACAAAATTTAATGCGAAAAGAAGTGTACAAGATTTTTGGGCAACAAAAACATGCAGAATGCAAGGAAGAACTATTTTACACAGTGACAATGAACTGGAACTCTGTCTACAAGGTGGTGCATGCAAAGATTTCAAAAGTAAATTGGATAGGTACTTGAGGGAAATAAACTGGCAGGGCTATGGGGGTACAACAGGAGAATGGGATTTACTGGATCACTATACCAAAAATCAACATGGACTCAAATGTTCAAAATGCCACAATGACTTTATGATATAAGCTCTATGTTATTGTGAGCACAGGTAAATTCTTCAATCTCACATTTGTCAGCAGGAAATCTGAATTCAAAGGGAGCATGAACTAAACGTAAGGCTACAACACTGGAACATCAATCTCTGATTGAAGGATTGCTGGAACCTTCCTTATGATTTATAAATTTTCCTGAGGTATATCTTGAAAATACTCACTACTTGTTGAACTTGTCCATCCTCTCCTATGCGATGAATATGAACTTGCTGAGCATTTGCCAATGCATAATGGAGTGTTTGTGCCTGATTTTGCTGTAAATCCCCAGATGATGACACTGATCCTTGCATTCCCCCTTCAACAAAGAGAAGCACAAATAAAAATGCATGTAAGGAAAGTGTTCAGATCTATTGTGGATTAAATCAAAAGTATTTAATGTTATTATATCAGATCAAATTTATTTTGTTTATATCCCTAACATTTTGTCTTTTGCAAATTTTCAAATACAAATACTCCTCTACTTTATCCATGATTTTCCTAAATTACCTTCTCCAGCATAAAAATGGGCACGTGTCACAAAAACAAAAAGTACTGGAAAAGCTCAGCAGGTCTGACAGCATCTATGGAAAGAGAATACAGCTAACATTTCGTGTCTATATGACCTTTCACCAGACTCTTATAAATACTGTCAGGCCTGCTGAGAGTTTCCAGCATTTTCTGTTTTTTGTTTCAGATTCCAGCACCTGCAGTATTATCCCATGTCCCAGCCAAATCTACTCTGAACCCAATGCTAACAGGTGTATGAGAACTATTCATGGGTGACCATCATCTATTTTCTGTCCCTTGGTGAGAAACTATTTGACCACTCACGAGACCTTAAACGTTATCATTCCTCAAAAGGTGACAAATAAAAATCCTGTTCCCATAAACACTGAAATTTAAATCCATTATCATTTCCTCTAAATAACTTATTTCCCTATAAATTAGAAATATACATGCTTTTCGTAACATGATCTGCCGATCTATTCCATTTATAAATATTGTTGGCTCCTGGTTACATGCGAGGTTACTCACTTTGTGGAAAGAATAGCAAAACAGAATATTTTTTAAAAAGACATGGAACTTGCAAGTATGGCTGATCAAAAGGAATCAGATGTACACATACACGGAATGGTAATGACCTGAAACTCATTATCTATGAGGGTGATAGAAGTAGCGATGACTGTTATTTCAAAAGAAAATTGGATAGGTACTTGATAAAAAATAAATTTGACAGAGTCAAGAATTATCGTGGCGATGACAAAATGGAATTGAGACCACAATCATGGCAGAGCAGGCTCGAGGAAAGAATGGCCTACTCCAGATCCTGAGTACTGTGTTCCTATGAATGCAGTAAGAAAGGATGCAGGTACAATAAGCAATTAGGAAGGCAAATTACATGTTGGCCTTTATTGCAAGGGGTTTGGAGTACAGTGACAAGGGAAGTCATGCTCCAACTTTGCAGGGCTTTGGTGAGACCATACCCTGAGCACCGTACTGAGTTTTGGTCTTCACATTTACGAAAGGCTTTATTTGACTTGGATGTGGTACAGTGAAGGCTCATTAGAATGAGGGGTTCAGAAAATTTGGCCTGTACTCTAAGAATGAATGGTGATCTCATTAAAACATTCAAGATTCTGTAGGTCCTTAGCACAGAAGACACAGAAATTGTTTTCCCTGGCTGGGGAACCTAGAACATGGGAGACCAATATCAAGACAAGAGGTTGCCTGTTTAGGACTGAGATGAGGCTTCACTCATGGGGTTTGGAATCTTTAGAATTCTCGATACCAAAGGTTGTGGATGCACCATTGTTGGATATATTAAGGCTGCAATAGACAGATATTTTGATTCTGCATGGAACCAAGAGATATGGGAGTGAACAAGGAGGTGGAGTTCAGGAAAAAGATCAACTATTACCGTATTATTTGGTTGGGCAGGCTTGACAGGCCTTGTGATCTTTTCCTTTCTATTTCTTTGCTGTTTATCAAATTCATGATCTATTGCCACCCCGCCGTCAATTTAATTTTTACTTCTTCCCTCTTAATTGCAGAGTATTTTATTGTAGCTATAAAAGATGACTAACACTTTGCATGTTGGTTAACATATTGCACAACACAAGCAAATTTTGCTCATGTTTTATCTTCTTAACCTTTATGTTTTCTCTATATCTTTATTTAAACCTCACTGATGCCACAATATTCGGTCCACACTCTAAATTCCACTCTCTAGTTACAAGCTTCGTTGTGAGAATAAATCAGTCATTTCACAACATTAACAAATTACCACCTATTTCGACTTACGTTACAGCATCTGACTTTACCCATGTCAGCTCATCTGTTGCTGAACTCCTCAATCTTGCCTTCATTACTTCCAGTTTTGGCTAGTTTAAGGTTGCCCTCAATAAACTTGATGTTATCCAAAACTCTGCTGCATTTGTCTTAACTTGCACCATCCTGTTCACCTTTTGCCCCGTGCTTGTGACCTAAGTCAGGCGCGATAGCTCATCAGTTGGCATGCTTACGCAAGGGCATTTACAATGGCCACTTAATTACTTATACTTCCACAAATACGCTGCAATGCCTGAATAGCAACATTCAACACTTGTTAATGTTTAAAAGCTGTAAAGTTAAGATTCCAAGATTTTTCCAATCTCCCATTATTTTACATCTTGTTTCTGCAAGAGGTCCCTTACTCTTTTCTACCAGCCTCCAGATTTCATTTTGTCAAACCTAAAATTCAAGCAGTTTATAAAGCAATTTTTCTGGATTACTTCATCATCAGCTTTTTAATGTTGGCTTTTCTATTTTTCCAATCCGCCTCTTGCCAATTATATGAAACCTATTAAAAACATTTGTATTTTTTATTTAGCTTATTTGTAATATATTTATTTAATTGCACTTCGAATATAAAGTAAAGGCATCTAATATTTAATTAAATGCAAATGCCAAAATATCAGCTCATAGGTCATAGACAATTGTGGAAGCAATGGGATAAGCTTATACATCATATGTCATACATCAGCCTTGTTAAATTGCCCATCTACTGCAAGGAAATTTCAGGAATGATCCTCAATGTTAATTGAGTGATCCTCAATATAACTGATCTTGACTAGTGATAGGGCACAATGTTTGTAGTTGACAGCAGCTCCAAAGAAGGATGTAAGAACTGGCCTTTAGAAGGATACCTTCCATACTATTTTCCCAGGCTCCAGCTGAACTTAGCCGGAGGGGGTGATTTTACCATCATGCCCTGCCGGCCAATGGCTGGGTCAAGACTGTAAGATTGCCAGGAAATTGAGAAATCAGGTTCATATTCAATTTCTTGCCTCTCACGATCTTACCAGCACTGGATATCTGGCAAGATCAGCTTTGTCCCGAAAAGGGTACAAGTCTGATCTCAATATTTAATTCATATTTAAATGCAATTTAAATATTATTAGTAAGCATGGGATACTATTGTCTGGGCTCACTTGTCTCTGTGGCCTCGCTGGCTAAGATTCTCTCTGGCACAGAAACCTACTCATGTGCAATTGCACCCTCTGCTGCTGCCAGTGATTTTTGGGTGATTTGGGCCCACCCAAATCCACCTGTTGGTGGATTTCACATTTTGCCTCATTTTGCAGACTAAGTTAGAAATTCTGATGTTACTAGGTTGATTTTTAAGTTGCTCAAAATAGTGGTGCGATTTTCTCCTGAGTACTGTGTTCATATTCGTTTGGCACTTAGAATTTTTTTGGTAAGGTCACCTACTACATTTCAAATCAATGCAGAAATAGAAAACAGGAAAAATACAACTTTAAAAATTAACTTTTTTCTTCTGCCAACTAAAGTTAATCTTCACTTAAGGTTGATCCTTTTTCTAATTTTACTCCCACTCTACCTCGGTCTTTCTAATAGATAATCACGTCACAATTATTGCTACCTAGCTCTGCCTCACATTTGAACCATGCTTCTACTTTTTTCTAATTCCGTTTCATACCCTCATGCATCTGCCTGCATTTCATATTTCCAAGACAAGTAAGGATCCACTTGATTGTATCAAATAATTGTTGTAGTTCACAAAGATGACCATTACTGTAGTGTTAAGGGTTAATAAAAGTTATGCTAATGAGCTAGTGATATACATCGTTATGTAACAGTGACATTGACAGTCATGTGCTTGATACTCTGTAGAACTACCAACAGACAAAATAAATACCTGCTCAGCGCAATCACAAACAGGTAATTGATGCCAGCCTTGCTTGCCAGCAACACGCATATCCCAAGAATTATTTTTAAAAATCTAAGATCAACACCAAAGCATCAATAGACAGATTCTGTACCTTAAAATCAACCTAGTAACATCTGAATTCTAATTCTTACCATCTCCACCCAGGTCGTTAACAATTAAATAGTAATTCAAAAATAATTGGAAGAACTATGCTACAAAAATTTGCATTTTTAAACAAAAACAAATTATTAAAAAAAGCATACAAGCACTATTATCTCAATACTGATTGTTCGTTAAGACTTGATATAAATCCAGTTTGTCCCCTAATATCACCCAAGAGTTCCCCTATTCGGGATCTTGAGGGTTCATTCATTTTTCCATCAAGTATGCCACAGCCATTTGAAATTCATTTTGATTTCTCCTCAGTTTTGTAGCTACTTTCAAAATTTCCTTCAACATTTCACAACTGAAGATTTCTCAGATGAAACTTGGGCTTTAGTGAATTTGTGCAGTAATAATTCCCCTTGTTCCTAATGGCCTTTATGCTCCAAGACCTGGCTTTGGACTGCTTTCACCAATATGTTGCCTTTCACTATCAGGGTTACTCTAGATTTCTTCCCTCTAGTTCCAAGCTAGGCAAATCTTCCAGTCTCTTTTCACCTCAAGCTCTGCCTTCAAACTCAGCATAACCCCCTAGCTACATTCAGCACAGTAAAAGATAATAGTTTCTTTACTTCAGGTGCAGGCCTGGCCAATATTCATCCCTTTATTCAAACTGACCTAGTTAGGACTTTCCTACAACTCCAGACATCATTGAGAAAAGCAACATCTCACCCTTTGTTCAGACACAAAGACAACCACTGCTTCCTACATCAACCACTGATGTCATCAGTGTGAAGACAAGAATGGCAGTGGTTCCCACTAGTGTGAAAAAGATGCCAGAGGTTTACCATCATGTGTTCCTAGAGTGAACACCTCCAGACCACCTGACTTATTAATAGTGACTGACTTGATGACTATTGTTCATGTTGAATTTGTTTTGGGAACATTTAGAGTAAGGCGGGGAGGGGATTTTATGTATTTGTCTTTGTTTCTATTGGCTCATTGTGGAGCTCTTCTGTAGTAACATGCAAACAAACTTGATGTCATAAGATGTTAGAGCGGGGAACAGAGAGAAGCAGCAGCCATGGAAGTGATCACAGACCACTCTGAAAGAACCGAAAAGCCTGTTGCTGCAGAAGGCTCAGGAATGTTCTATTTTCTGGGAGAAAGCCGAGAGATACAAGAAAGGAGCTGCAGTGCTGAAGAAAACAGCTGCATAACTGGAAGAAATCCTGGAAAATATTACATTTCCAAAGAAATTTACAAACAGATGAAAACCAAAAATATTGAATGTTAAGCAAAGGTAGAAGTTCTCACTAAAGAACATGAGTTCTTTCAAAAACAATTGGCAGAAGTGCAAGTTCAGAGAAATTATACTCTGCCAAGGAAAGATTGATGAGCTTTCACGTATGAATGACAACTTTGTTAAGGAAAGGTGAGAACTGATGAGAACACTAAAGTGTCACTCACAGGAGGCTGAACACTTAAAGGAATTGAAATGCTTACTTAAATGATGAACTTCTGTAAAAAATTCAATGAAAATAGGCCTTCAATTAAAACTTGCTGAACTTCAAGCATCAGACACCTCTAGTATATATTGTGGGAAATACAAGAAGGAATAGCTAATTAATCAGAACATTTGCTTGAATATGGAATTAATACCCAAAGTTGACAAAACTGTTGAAATCCAATCCAACGTGAACAACATGATGGATAAGATATATGGTAGGGAAGAGCAAATCCAAAGAAGAGATTCAACCCAGAGAAGGAGAATCCTAAGAAATTGAGGATCTAACAAATGACCTGAAAGGATCTAAACAGCAGTCAGTGACCAGGCAAGAAACAGTCCGAACAGAACTGAATACCCACAAGAAGTTGTCAAACTTTTTTTTTTAATGAACTCCACAGATAATCCTGAAACAATGACAACTCAACTTACCAGCATAGTTACCAAGCTGAATGAAAAGAGTCAGGAGTTCCAAAAACAAGTAAAAAAAATGCAGTACTTAAAAAACTAGCTAAAATTGTGAAATAGGTCTGAATTAAGGTTCCATTGTTGAAACCTGAACATCCACGTATAACAAGATGATGCACAGGACGAAAGAAGCATCAAGGAAGCAACAAGCACTGATGAAAGCAACCACCAAACCAACAAACTGTGGTTCACCATGAAGCAACAGAAAAGGTGAAAGCTTACCCAAATGTCAGTCCAAACTTCAAGCCAGCAAAAGAACCAGGAGCAATAGAGCCGCCTTCTCCTCCCAATAGAACGTCGAACCAGATATGGTAATATTATAAGGGCTATAGACCTCCTGAACCCACAAATTCAAGGATTTGAAGAGGGAAATGGAGTGCTAATAACACTATATAGTGATAAAATAGTAAAGCAATAATGTGGTAACAGCAATGTAAATACATGAGATTAAAAACAATTCAAGACATGAAGTAAACTAGTGTAATTTCATATATATTGGTTAATGTCTTAGAGGGAGATGTAGTGTAAGGGTCTGGCACATACAAGGTTAATGTAGGACTGAGTATAGTACTGCCTACACAATAATCTAAGAAGGCATATGACCCAGACCTAGGGCCAATATGGTGTTAAGCAGAGATGAGCAAAAACCTAGATATGGAGATAGCTCCTTGCCTCTACCTTTTACTGTATATAGTTACAAGTAGTGAATGAACACTTGCTGTCAGAAGATTATGAAGGCTTCTTTAAGAGACACTGTTCTCCCAATAAATTTCACCTGCCACTGTGGGTTGTTAAAATTTCTGCTCAGCTTTACTCAAGGGTTTTATCCTCATTAAAATTCCAAGAAAAAAAAAGATTGCCGTATGTGAAAATCTTCAAAGGCCATTTTTGTTAATGCTTTATTTACAAAAACCAATAAAGTGTGTCTGGGAGCAGAAATATTTGACTGTTTTTTTTTAATTAGATCATCATTATCTAAATAATTTCCTAAACACTAGCAGAAAACAGATCTTTGCATTCACACTTTGTAAAGACAACTAGGCCACCAGCAAGTGATCAAAGTTCCTTACTGAGTGTCTCTATTTCTATGAGCTGTAGCCAAGCAGTTTTTATGAAAGATTTTTTTCACTAGTCGGGTAAGCATGCATAAAAGTCATTGTTTCAAGAAATATATAATGTGACTCATAATATACCACTGCAGTCCAATTATTTTGCAGAAATAAAATAATGGGCTCAAACCCTTGGAGCAAGACTAAATCTATGAACCCCTCTCCCCCAACCCCTGCAACTGAGAAGTTGTGATATCACCAACTGAGCTAAATATGAACTTAAGTAATGTTGGTGATTCAGAAACATGTGGATTTCAATAGCTCGGGGTTGAACAGAACACAGACTTTTGCATCATCTGTTTCAGTCTGAATATTTAGGTAAGGGATGGAATTGGAGACAATGTATGAAATTTTGGCAAGATCCAAATGAGATAGCTATACTCTTCCCAAAGTTCAAATAGGGAAATTTCTGACATACCCATGTTCAGATAGAATTTCTTATAACTTAAAAATAGTTGAAAGTTTAGTGTTGTGGATGGAAAATGAGAATGTTGTAAACTGATATGTAAATGAGAAAGAGATCAAAGATGGAAGCCTTGTGTTCCATATCTGATTTTAAAGTACAGCAGGTGAAGATGAGCTAGAGATGAGCTGATTCGATTACGACAAATAAGAACAACAATCAGTGGAAGAGGGGTCCAGAGGAGATGGACTAGGATGAAAGAAAGAAAAAGAGCACAGAGACTGCCCATATTGAAGTACACAAAGATAATAAGAATGACTGCCAACTATGTTGCTGGTTGTGACTAAAGCAGTGCTATGGATAGAGTGGAAACCAAACTGAAGCATTTTAAAGGAATAAAAGGTGACGTGTGAGTTAGGTGGCAATGATATGTTCAACTCTATCTTTTTATCCTAATTTAATAAATGCTATTTCAAACTCATTGTAGCTCAATTTATATAGTATAATTTATATGGAATAAAGTCAACAATGCAACACAAGAAAACTTACCTTTTGCCCATTTTTGCAAGGTGCAAAATACGTAACTAATATAAATAAGTAAAAATTGACTAAATAATTGCTTTTTTGGATTAACACATATATTCTGCTTAAGTATATTTTAAAAATTCAAAAATTAAACACTTAATTAGGATATGTGACATCTCTTTCTTTGATACGTTTGTGTGTTATATTTAGGTACCTGCTCCACTCATAACAGAAGATGAGGGTGTCCTTCGGGCAAAACCTTTTACTGCCAAGCTTTGACCACGCTGCTTTCTACGCCATGCTGTTCGACATTTAGAATCTATGCTCTGTTTAATTCTGTACCAATCCGATTCAGTGATTCCAAATTTGTGGAAAAGGTGACCTGCAATTATTAAAAGCCTGTTGAAAAATGTAATTCTGTACGAGATGCATATGATTACTGATCAGTTTGTATAAAACATATCACTGTATAGGATCATCCACCCCAGTGGAACCAAATTATATGGCAAAGTCCTAAACTAGTGCACAAGTTCAGGTAGATCTCACCCAACTTACCTCTCAAACCCCTCCAAGTCCTACTTCAAATTTCGCTGAATGACATGGGCCTGAAAATCCAGTGTGAGTGCACAAAACAGGCAGTGACTTCTGTTCCTGGCCCTACCAGAATATCAAAGATGAAGGCACTGTCTAAAAATTTTCACATCTTCAGTAATGGGCAGTTGCACCAGTCTGGTCGCATTTTTGATGCCTGTTTAAACCAGGAGGGAAGAAAGAGTGGTGGAAACATGATACATGACACTGGCATGCCACATGGGTTCCAGCAGCTCCAAAGTGTTTTATTGAACTTTTGCTCAATCAATCCTCTTACAGATTGCACTGGCAGTGGCAGTGTTCATGGCATCAAGGCCAGGTATGTTTCAGATTTGAATACAAAGATGTTCCAAACCCTCAGAGTGAAGCTATTAGCAACCAAAGAGCCCAGCAAAAATTACACCAAGATCATCAATTTTTGTTTTCACAGAAAAATATGAATAGAATTGCAAAGTGTGACCACTAAACACCTGCAAATAGTCAGGAAATTAACACTAACTACATCATCAACTAACAACAGCTCAAGTGTGAGGTATTGCACTTTGGAAGGACAAATCAAGGTAGAACATACATAGTAAATGGTAGGACACTGAAGAGTGTAGCAGAACAGAGGGATCTGGGAATAGATACATAATTCCCTAAAAGTGGCGTCACAGGTAGATAGGGTCGTAAAGAGTGCTTTTGGAACATTGGCCTTTATAAATCAAAGTATTGAGTATAAAGAGTTGGAATGTTATGGTGAGGTTGTATAAGACATTGGTGAGGCTGAATTTAGAGTATTGTGTACAGATTTGGTCACCTAATTACAGGAAGGATATTAATAAGGTTGAAAGAGTACAGAGAAGGTTTACAAGGACGTTGCCAGGACTTGAGAAACTGAGTTACAGAGAAAGGTGGAATAGGTTAGGACTTTATTCCCTGGAGCATAGAAGAATGAGGGAGATTTGATAGGGGTGTATAAAATTATGATGGGTATAGATTGAATGAATGCAAGCAGGCTTTTTCCACTAGGGGACAAAAAAAACTAGGGCATGGGTTAAGGGTGAAGGGGGAAAAATTTAAAGGGAATATTGGGGCGGGGGGGTTCGTCACACAGAGAGTGGTGGGAGTGTGGAATGAGCTGCCAGATGAAGTGGTAAACGCGGGCTCACTTTTAACATTTAAGAAAAACTTGGACAGGTACATGAGAGGGGTGTGGAGGGATATGGCCCAGGTGCAGGTCAGTGGGACTAAGCAGAAAAATGGTTCGGCACAGCCAAGAAGGGCCAGAAGGCCTGTTTCTGTGCTGTAGTGTTCTATGGTTCTATGAATGGAATGAGTAACAGAATCTCATACCCAAAACACTGACAAAAGTTCCTGGCATTTCATGTCATAAACAAATTTTGATTTATACAATAATTGCAAAACAATGGACTTGGTCATAATGTTTTTATTATTTATTTTCTTGACAGTCTTCACCAAGGTAATTGAAAAATTCAATAATTGTAGCAATCTGAATTCTCTCAATGACATGTGATATAGTTTATGGTTAAAATGTAGTATACATCTACAGCAACTTGATACTGGCAACAAAGAAATGTACATCAGGCTTATTCAGTTAACAGCATTGTGTTGGCTTCGTCTAGTCACGGTCATGCTGACAAAGGTGAAAATATGAGCTATATTAGTCAGATGACCTGCTCCAAAGATCATCCAAATAAATAGTCAGACATCCTCTATCATGAGTTGAAACTGGTCCAAAGCCTTGAGTCAGACACTGATCTACATTTCTTCACTGGTCTTTCTCATTAATGGAAAGTCTATGGAGCATTCTTTGCCAGTTCGAATAAAAGTGGGAGCCAAGTACAATTTCTTCAACTCATGGTTGCATAAGTCAAAAATACTTCCTCTAAAGTCAAGAGAGAGAGACAGTAGATTGTTGTGCTTGATTTATTGTTGAAAGAACGTCTTAAGGTGTTCACTTTCGTTAGGGAATTTAACCATAACTCAGTACATTCAAAAAGATGTTTTTCCATCATGTACATAAAACTATGCCATATGTTTCTCAGCAACTATTATGAATTTGATATTTTTCTGTGATCAAATGGTATGAAAGGTGCCTGGAACACCTCACTCCCCAACAAGTAAATTTATTGCTTAAGTTACACCACCCAATAAATCAGATGAGAACTAACATAGCTGTGTTTTAAGGGGAAACTAAATAAGTGTACAAGGAAGACAGGAATAGAAAATTGAGAGGTTAGATATAGTTTTCTTTTAAATCCCTGTCCTGGTCCCTCCACGCCAATGCTTATAGTTAAAAAAGCCCACCAGCAACTCTACTTTCTCAGGAAGCTAAGGAAATTTGGCATGTCCACTACGGTCTCACCAATTTTTATAGGTGCACCTTAGAAAGCATTCTTTCTGGTTGTATCACAGCTTGGTATGGCTCTTGCTCTGTCCAAGACTGCAAGAAAGGACAAAAGGTCTTGAAAGAAACCCAGTCCATCACACAAACCAACTTCCCATACAGTGACACTGTCTACACTTCCCGCTGCCTCAGAAAAACAGCCGGCATTATTAAAGATCCCAAGCACCCCGAACATACTCTCTTCCATCAGGAAAAAGATACTAAAGTGTGAGGTCACATACCAACTGACTCAATAACGGCTTCTTCCCTGCTGCCATTGGACTTCTGAATAGACCTACCTCATATTAAGTTGATCTTTCTCTACACCTTAGCTATGACTGTAACACTACATTCTGCACCTATATTTCCTTTCCTGCTCTATGTATGGTATGCTTTGCCCATATAGCATGCAAGAAACAATCAATCATTCTCACTGTACACAAGTACATGTGATAACAATAAATCAAATCAAAGATGGGAGCTCATGTGGAGTATTAAGATCAGCTTGGGTTAAATGGCTTATTTCTGTACTGTACATTCTATGTAATTCTACGCAACATGAATCCTATTGTGATAACTAGAGTAATTGGCAGCACTAGATTTGGACTCTACTAATTTTGCTGAAAAATTGCTCTGAAATGGCTTGCTTTTCACGGAATCATAAAAGCCTTACAGTGCAGGAGGCAGCCATTTGGCCATCGAGTCTGCACTGACCACAATCCCACCCAGACCTTATCCAATTACCCCATGCATTTATCCTTGCTAGTTCCCCTGGCATTAAGGGGCAATTTAGAATGGCCAATCCACCTAACCCGCCCATCTTTGGGTTGTGGCAGGAAATCAGAGCACCTGGAGAAAACCCATTCAGGTTAGGGGAAAATGTGCAAACTCCACACGGACAGTGACCCAAGCCAGGAATCAAACCCGAATCCCTGGTGCTCTGACGCAGCAGTGCTAACCACTGTGTCACTGTGCCACCATCTTTTATGCCCATGTGAAATTAGTGTATAACTTTATTAATATCGTTCATCATAAAATAGTTTTCTTTTAAATGCTGCAACATTCTGCTCAAGTGTCAAAATGCTCATTGTCGTAAGTCCATTCGAGTAAGCCTAATTCTAAAATGACTGATAATCATCTGCAATGCATCAGATACCTCCAAATTTGAAACTACCTATGCATATAATCTTAAATTGACCTGATACCTTGAAACAATTTGCAACTAAATACACCATTATTTATGGCAAATTGGACAGTAAATTCTGGGGAATATACATGGGCAGTTAGAAACAAAAATCTGGAAGTTGTTATTCAAGATGCCTAAGTTTCCCAATGATTTCTTGTCATCTGGCTATCATTCAAAAGTATTGAGCAGCATGAAGTTCCACAACTAAAGTCACAGATTCAGAATAAATCTGCCAAGAAAATCAAGTCAAATCACTCTAGTTTATGTGTCCTTTTAACGTAGGTGAGTGGGGGAGGCATGTAAGAGTACCCTGAATTATAAAGTAATAGGGTTTTTATTATGAATGTAATAGGATTGTCATTATTAATACACAAGTATCTTGGTTAATGTCATAGGACTCTAGGATTCATGGTTAATGAAAATGTATCTGGGCTCTGATTATTAGTGTAATAGCAACCTGATTATTAATTTTATAGGATTATGATTATTGACACTATTGGCAAATGACTTTAAAGAAATAGGATCCTGATTATTGATGCAATTAGACTCTGGTTATTAATTGAAATAATTCTAATTCTTAAAGTATTAGCATCCTGGAAGCAATAAGCGATTGATAATTAATGCAATAGGAACTTTGTTATTTATGTAATTAGAATCTGATTTTTAATGTAATAGAATCCTGACCATTAATTTTATAGGATGCTGATTATGTAATAAAATCCTGATCATTGATGAATTAGGCTATTAATGTAACAATTTCTTGATTATTAAGCAGCAGAGTCCTAAATTTTAAGTAACATGACCCTATTATAATAGGAACCTTGATTATTAATACAATAGAGCATTGAAGTAATGAGTATTGAGGTAATGGGATTCTCTTTATTGCTGCAATAGGATTATGATTTATAATGTGTACAATCATGATTAATGTATCATCCTGATTATTGAAGAAATAAGTTTTCAGCAAAAAAAAATCTTTTTGCAAGCTTTTTTTTGCAGCAATAAGGCCACTGTGATCGGTCCATCAGACATTTCCCACCAACAAATAAAACAGCTGTCAAAGATCACTGAGCTCCACAGCTGCCATTGCTCTGTGAAGTTCACAACGGCAAAACCTCACCACGCGACCCCCGCTAGGAGTTGCAACAGTTGGGAAGCTCTGTTGTGGGGGGCCCCATGTCATTTGACTCTGACAGCAACTTGTCAATGCTAAGTCTCATGGAAAATCTATGGATAAATGCCCAGCCTAACGAACAGCTGGCAATGTGCCTTCGACATCTGCAGCAAAATTCAACCCAATAATTTGTTTTTCTAAATTGGCAACTCAACAGTAATGTACAAATCTCTTTGTAGTTTTAACAAAACAGATGGGGCACCATTGTATCTGTGACAGTGCCATTGATTCCAGGCATGAATGGTATATTTTTCCCAGCCTGATGGAGACAGGCTATGGGTTGCATGCAGTGGGGAGGGGAAATCCTGGAAACTGACAGTGGATTGGGATGCCCTATTCTGGTTTTCTCCTGGATAGAATCAAATGCAAGCGGGGAGCACCGCTGTATCTGTTGATGAGTAATTGAAAAGTGGCTGAGGCTGTTAAGAAAAGGAATTAGGATGTGCTTAAACCCTGAATCAATGATTACCCAGCCAGGGGGCCCGGTTCCAATGTGTCAGCAGTGAAACAAATGCACAGCTTTTTTCAAGGAAACAGACAGGTTGGGAAAGTTTTGATCAGCTGCAATGAGAGATTGCTGTTCAAAGCACTTCTCTCAGGAGAGTGCTTTCACTGCTTGACTGATGATGACCAACAATGTTTCATTTGTCTTGACTTCTTCACCATTAACTCCACTTCCTTACTGCCAGCCTTCAACATGGCATGGGAGAAGACACGGAGTTTTATCTTACATCTCTGCTGAGAGGCAAGAGAAGAGGCCACACTGCTAACTGCTCCAGCAGCTCCAGCTACTTTCTTCTCAACTGAATGCCTCTCCACACAACAAATAACATGGACCCCAAGATCCACAAGAACACATCTGGGGGCGGAGCAGGCCATATGATCCCTTGAGCCTATTCCACCATTCAAAAGCTCTTGGGCGATCTATTTGTGCCTTTAAATCCACTTTCCCATTTACCCCACTAGCCTTCGATTCCCTTTTCAACCAAAAATCTAGCTTCAAATATCACACTTGTTAACTGTAAATGGTGTTAGTAGTAAACAGTCTACTTTTATGATTGCAGAGAAGCTGATGAGTAATGTGGCCACCATGGAAAATGTTATATTTCATATCATGGGAGAATACTTGCTATTGAAAATCAACGTCAAAATTTATACCAAAAAAATTTGAAATCATCTGTAGCCCACTGAATTTCTCTCCTTGCAGGAATGATTTTGGAGACAAGTTACTACAACAAAACTGAGGAAATGGAGAAATATTGGTTGAACAATAGACAAACAAATATCCAGGTGCTTACATCGAATTCCGTAGATCATTAAAGGATCCAGCTGCTTTTTGCCATGTTTTCCCTGCCCTGAGAGATTGGATACAGCTTGTATTTCACGATGGAACAGGTAATCTAAGAGCGTCAATGCCATTTTTTCAGCTGTTCTGCAATTTGTGGCAACATGCAGCATATCAGCAGGAGTGATAGGACATCTGACACGCATCTCAGCATTATTTTCATCCCCAAGCCAGGTTCCATTAGGGAAATCCTCTGGAAAAAAATCATAGAATTCAAAATTCAGAAATAGTAGGCAAACAACACAAATTATCAGCAACTCTGAAATTGTCAGATCTTAATTTAAAGTACATTTGTAATTTTTTGGGGACAACAAAAGCTTGTCATCACAATTTTACATATGTTAACTTAGAAAATTTATTTAAAAACTAGATCTACATAATTGTTAACTCAATCCCCATTAAAATGGGCAACTCAAGGAACTCAACCAGCAACTCAAAAATGTCCTTGACCATAGGCCTCTGACTAGGACCACTGTTTTAATATGAATCACTCGTAGGCGTCATAGTTGAATGATGTAATAACATAAACAGTAAGTGAACCTTGATTTTCCAAGTAAATTGAAGGTAGTTCATCCATCATCTCTAAGTTCTCAACTACGAAGACGCAGTGTTTCAACAGCCTTATACATTACAACTTAACATGCCTTGCAAGGAATGTGGTTCTATTAGAAAGATGCACCAATCGTGCCCAACTGAGGAAGTTAAGGGTGAAACTAAATTGAAAGAAAAAGCGTACAATGGCCTAATTCTGCTCCTCTGTCTTATGATCAAATGCTGAGAAGACTAAATGTTTTAGAAACCAGCAAAGGATGACTAAAATAAGAAGTTAGAATATGAAAGAAAATTAGAAAAATATCTCAACAGTCAAAGCTTCAAGAACATAAAAAGAAACTATAGTTATAGGGAGAATTAAGAGGGTGAGAAAATAAAATTAATAATGGGAAATGAAGAAATGACAGAGGTTTTGAACAAGTATTTTATATCTGATTTCATAGTAGAAGACATAAAAATAGTTGAAAAATCAAAAGATAAAGGGGAAGAAATTTAAACCGTCATTAAACCGGAAATTTAAACCGGAAAGTACACTTTCCACTTGCCCAGATGAGTGTAGCTCCTACAACATTCAAGAAGCTCAACAACATCCAGAACAAAGCAGCCTGCCCGATTGGTATCACTTGCACAAACATTCACACCCTCCACCCCTGATGAACAATGAAAGCTGTGTGTACCACCTACAAGGTGCACTGCAGAAACTCACCAAGTCTTCTTAAATAGCACGTTCCAAACCCATTACCGCTACCATCTCAAAGGAGAAGAGCAGCAGATACTTGGGAACACCACCAGCTGGAGGTTCCCCTCCAAGTCATTCAGCATCCTTGGAAATGTACCACCATTCCTTCGCTGAGTCAAAATCCTGACACTCCCTCCCTAACAGCACTGAAGCTATACCTACACTTCAGAGACTGCTGCAGTTCAAGAAAGCAGCTCATTACACTTTCTCATGGGCAACTAGGGATGGGCAATAAATGCTTATATAGACAGCGATGCCCACATCCCGTAAACTAATTTTTAAAAAGTAATAATAATCTTCAGCCTCAAATTTACTAATACATTTCACAATTCTCTTATTTCGGGCCACTGCCAAGGTCCATTGACTTCATGTGAGGAACTTGTGTTTTACATTCTCTATCTCTTTTCTTTCCTAAAAGAAAATGCTTGTATAAAAATGTCCAAAATAGTATCTTACCCTTCATTTCAATTACAGCATTAAATTCATCACTGAGTTACAGCAGATAATTAAAGATTTCAACATTCAGGAAATACTGACCAGCTGAAATAATGCTTTGAAATCTGTTTTTATTTCTTCCAGCTGAAATTCTATAGCAATGGTAAAACAACATCTTTTAGATGTTATAGTTATTGGACCATATTTCCTCAGCTTACTACATATACATCGATTTGCAAAAAAGAAAACTAAAAGTGGCAAAAAAGTTTGATTTTTCAGTTTTACTGATGGCAGTATATATTTGCTGCATGGCGTACTTTCAATGAATAAGCTTCTTCAGGGATTTTTAATTACTCATGTAAATATTTAATTACATGTTCTGCTGTGTTTTTTTTGTTGTCTCATATTCGCAATTTATTTGCCAGTAGGTGAATTCAATGGGGGAATGATTCTCCAAGCCCGCTAGCTCCAACTGTGAATCGCAATGGCCAAGAGAATCAGGAGTCCGCAGAAAAGCAGGTTTTGCACTTGCGATGCTCCCAGGCTTTGCTATCAGCCCCAATCAGGTTCCTGAAACCCACCAATTTAAATATAATTAGTGGTCTTGGAATCCGAGTCAAATGGTAATCGCTATTCAAATGTTTCCCAATATGTTTGCAGCAGCCGGGTTTTTGTACAGTTCCTCACAAGCGAGGACTTGGAGTGTTGGACCCCAAGGATCGAGAAAGCACCACCAACCCCTTAGCAATGATAGGCATCTTCCCCTGCCCCACACACAGTCATGATGTTTATCTGAGCTGACCCCCTCCCCCCGACTTAGGCCCACTTATCCTCCTCACACAGCCTCCCTTTCCCCTAAGGCCCTCCACACAGTCTCCTTTCTCTTTCAGATCCCCCTCACAGCTTCCCTTCAGGTCAAGCATCTTGGCAGTGTCAACAGTGCACTGCCCCCTAGCACCGATATCCTGGCAGAGGAGGCTTGAGGAAGTAGGTCCAGTGGCCATTTTCATCTTTGCTGCTGCCAAACTAGGATTAGGTTCTAAATCTAAAACTAGGAACAAGGGTTCTCGGGGTTGGATGGTCTTGGGCTGGGGGAAAGGGTTAATGTGTTCAGCGTGTAATGCCTTGTAAAAGATTCAGCTGCCATATCATTGGATTTCCATCATCCTTCAACCATCTGTGTTTATTTTGATTTCTCTTCATGGTTGACTGCACTTCAAGTACCCCATTGATCCTGACTGCAATGTGCACAGAACGTAATCTTGATTGACAGCCTGTGCTTTCCCTTGCTTTTTGAGGCACCACATGTTGAACATGAAAGGCTTCAAATGCAATGGAGAGGCTTTCAACAATTTCTGTCCGTTGGGAAGCCTCGGCAACTTCCAATCAAAGCATACATTAGGATTCAGTGCAGAGCTAGGCAGACTGCAACATGTCCCCCCACCCTAAAAGTGACATCTCCTCTCTGTCAGAGGACTTCAAAAAGGGTCAGCTGTCACCTGAAGTTTCTGACAGCGAGATTGCAAAATCTCTGCTGCAGAATGGATTGCTGCAACGATTTAAAATCCTGCCAGGTGACCTGGACCACTTCAGAATTTGCACAGCATGGGGACCTGTCTCTGAGCATGGAGATTGGGTCACGATTTAAAAATGGTGGCCTGGTCTTCCATCAATGGGCCTGGTCTTCCATTAATGGGGCTGGCCAGCAGATTGTCCATTATTATTAAATTAGCATCTATCAGGCAGGAGAATCCCACTTGGTGGACATTGCTAATGCTGGCTGAAAACCTTCCAGGTTTCCCGCTGGCCTAGGCACTTAGTCCCAAATTGGGAGAAGCACTGCCAACATTTTACATCCCTGCAGCCATATCACCATTTAAATTAGATTGTTTGCTAGCTTTGTCAAATAACATGTTTTAATAATTTAGAAAAACATCCCAAAGATGAATTCTCATTCAAAGGCTTTGCAAAAACAAATTAATAACAGCTGTGATCTGACTGTTGTAATACAACTGAAATTTGTCATCGCAGTAACTGCTTGCATTATGGCATGAAAATAACAGCTTTTGAAATAAAGAATAAAGCAAAATGTATTTAGATGTTATATGCAAGTTAGTGCAAAATCAGCCACATTTTCTTTCAGCAGGGTGAGATATTATACTCTCTCCATCCAGCAACAGGAATAAGAGGGAAGGGCAGAACTTCAAGCATTATTTACATAGTCTGCAATTTTGGAAAAAAAATCAAAAATTAGCTCAAAAGTCTGATGAAACAGGCAAGATTAGCTCTTGCTTCAATCAGTAGGGATATGAACCAACATTATGATATTGAACTTTTGATGTCAGCAAATATGTTTTTATATTATATCAACATCAAAGATGCAGTGTTATACAACAACAATGCACCTTACAGTTGAAGTCACTACTTTCAGTTAATTTTCTAGGTTGTTCCTATCAGGACAAGAGTCAGCCTGTTTCATCAGACTTTTGAGGTACTTCTTGCAGAGTTTTAAAACAACTTTTATAAGCCTTAATCACGCTACTAAAATAAAAGCCCTATGATGTAATACAGTTCCACAGAAATTCTCACTGAATTAACATATCAACCCATTTAATCAGGACAGGTTCATAGAATCATAGAAACCCTACAGTGCAGAAAGAGGCCATTTGGCCCATCGAGTCTGCACCGACCGCAATCCCACCCAGGGCTCACCCCCATATCCACCCGCTAATCCTTCTAACCTATGCATCTCAGGACTTTAATGGGTAATTTTTATCATAGCCAATGAACCTTAACCCGCACAGCTTTGGATTGTGGGACGAAACCAGAGCACCCATGCAGACATGAGGAGAATGTGCAAATTCCACACAGCCGGGAATCGATCTAGTCAAGTCAACATATAAAATGAATGTTAAATTAACAAATATTTTATCTCTCCATTTTGATTCTTGCCGACTCTACACATTATGATAATCTTGTGTACCTGGTATAAATCCAGTATCATTGTTTCTACACCAATTTCAAACAAATTATATTGTAATTTAAGATTTGACCTTATTGAACATAATACATGGTGTCTCAAAACAAGCAACCTCAGGATTGAGGCTGTGCCAGATTTCAGGTTGGGTGGTTTAAGCCATGGCAGTTCATGTCAAGCCAGATCGAGTGGTGTCAAGGGTCACTCAGAGCAAGGGAATAGATCAACGCACCAGTGTCAAGAGAGTAAATTAGTCAGACGCCAATGCAGCACCAAGTCAAATTATCCAGGTACTTGGTGAAAAATTTTACTCGATTAAATTTGATGCATGTGTCATGGTTGAGATGTGAAGAAAAGTATATATATATATATATATAGAATTATAAATTTGGTGAAATGATGTGACGACAATAATCTTTCTCTCAACGTCAGTAAAACTAAGGGAATAATCATCGACTTCAAGAAGCATAGGTTGAGAGTTTCAAGTTTCTAGGTGTCCAGGTCACCAACAATCTGCTTTGGTCACTCCACACCGGCCAGTGATTAAGAATGCCCACCAACACCTCTACTTTCACAGGAGGATAAGGAAATGCGACACATCCACTATGACTCTCACCAATTTTTACAGATGTACCACAGAAAGCATCCTTTGCGGATGTATCACACCTGGGTATGGCTCCTGCTCTGGCCAAGACCACAAGAAACGGCAAAGGGTTGTGAATGTAGCCCATCACACAAACCAGCTTCCCATCCATTGATTCCGGCTACATTTCCCACTACTGCGGAAAAGCAGCCAGCATAATCAAGGACCCCTTACCTTGGACTTAATCTCTTCCACCTTCCACTGGGAAAAAGATACAAAATTCTGAGGTCACGTACTAACATTCTCAAAAACAGCTTTCCTGTGGCCATCAGACTTTTGAAAGGAACTACCTTATATCAAGTTGATCTTTTTCTACATACACGTAATACGCATTATACATTCATCAGGTGGACTATCTTATAAAATCATTTTTTGTGCTTTCCCATATGGACAATTGCTGAGCTGACAAGCTGGTCACATGCTGGCTTCCAGATGTTTCTGAGCCATTTCAAAAGTGCACAGAGGCAAACCCCTCCAACGTCTGGAATGTAACCCTATTTGTATCAGAAGAACATTCTAGCCAACCTAACACAATGGCCAAATATGAGGTCTGTCTGCTCCAGCCTGCTTCAAACAAAGACTGCCATTCGCACGTCCTAATCTCCAATAGCAGTGCTAATGACCTAAGCATTAACTGTTTTAATACAATGGTTTCAACAAAAGGACTTTGTCTAATACCCCAAAACCGGTATAACATGACCGAGACTTCGGAAATCTGAATTCTATTAATTGTACAGACACAGGGAGAACTTGCAAACTCAGGCAGTGGTCAAAGACAGGAATCGAACCACTGTGCCACCATGCCACCCTTTACTTTACACCAAGCTAGCCAGTTGGTTAGCCAGATTTGAGACACTCAGTAGTGTGTTAAATTTTTGCATTGATTTTGACTGTGAGACATTTCAGTACAAACAGCATATGGATATTGGTGGGATAAACCAAGGGTTAAAAATTATAGGGTTATAATCTAATAATAAAGCACAGATTTACATTATCCCATCCATCTTGACACTATAGGATTGTGTGCAATGTGGACATATGTTCATTCATAAAAACAGATCATCTGGTTTTTATCATATTCCTATACATGGGAGTTTGCTGAATACAAATAAAGGCAGCACGGTGGCACTGCTGCCTCACAACACTAGGGACTCAGGTTCAATGCCAACCTTGGGTGACTGCCTGTGTGGAGTTTGCACATTCGCCCCCTGCTGCATGGGTTACTTCCCAGTCCTCCAGTTTCCTCCCACAGTCCAAAGATGTGCAGGTTAGGTGGATTGGTTATGGCAAATGTGCGGATTACAGAGATTGGGCAGAGGGGAGGGCCTGAATGGGATGCTCTTTCGGATAGTCGGCGCAGACTCTAACAGCCAGATGGCCTCTTTCTGCACTATAGGAATTCTATGGTTGCCACAAACAAGTGATTACACTTCAGAAAGGTGCTATATAAATGCAAGTTTTTCTTGATTCAGAGGCCATCAGGACCAAAAGATTTTTAGGATAGAGTTAGAAGATAATTGAATAGGATAGGTTTTACATAGTACATAACATTATTCACAAGTTGGCAGAAGTAAGGAAAAAGGAGGTCCATGATGAGTCTGTAAACAGAAAATACATTGTTAGCATCCAAAGATTAATTGGAGCACAGTTACTTTCTTGCCCTGAAACTCACTGCAATGGTGATACTGGCGAATGACATGATGATCTTCCAACATCATTTGGTGGAAAGTTGAATACGTCACTGTGAGCCAAGCAGTGACTCAGAAGCAGCACAACTTAGGATTTTCTCTGCAGTTACATGAAGGAATGAACATATTGGAATATTGTCTCCCAAAATAGTTTATGATCAAGCTGTAGTAAAAGTAAGTGCTCTATGTAACACATAGTAATTCTACTGTATTCTGCTTGTGATGTAATAAAAGTTATCCAATAAAACAGGCATTGCATTACTTTACTCTTTAAATTTGAAGCCTGCCAAGTCCATCAAGACAAGCAAGACATCCAGGAGCAATGGTTTATCAACTGAGCTGTATTCAATTTGATTAGCTCAGGCCTGCAGGAAGTGCACAAGAGCATGCTTCTGGTTGGCAGCATGCCAGCATCCATTAGGAAGGACATCATTATCCTCATTCACAAGCAGAGGAGTGAGAGGGAGGATATCAGAAATTTCACTGCTTAATATGGACTACAAAATTCTGCCTAAGGTCACCACCGATTGGGTCAAGTCTTCTCTCGAGTTGCTGATCCACCCCGATCAGACCTATACTGTGACATGACAGCCTTGCACTTCACGACAACTTTAAAACAAGTACCAAGATGTGGCTTGGTTGGTGGGGAAGAAGGCCGTCCACGTCAGATTCTTTGTGCACACCAAAAGTCACAATTTTATAGTTTGCAGCTCTCAGGTTGGCTGCAGTATTGAAGAGACCATTGTCCACCTCCTTACAAAGAAAGTCTGGAGAAAGATGCAGTAGTTTTTTGTCAGGGTGCACCCCAAGCAGCTCGAAAATGCAGGTCTCCATTGCTCCAGGAGTGGTTCCAACAGATACGCACAGGAATAAGTATCAAATGCTGCTGGAGGACCATTAATTTGGTGGAAGATGCTCTTTAGCCCACCAAAAACCTGCTGGTTGCTAGTGAAATGATTGCCCATGACTAAATATTGCAAACTGGCACATTCCAAGGTCCAAGATTACATACTGCGAGACATACTAAAAACTTGGCAACTGCTACTAAAGCTCAATAGGGAAGTCTACAGTCTAAGGTCTTCCAATCAGAGTACACCAAGGAGACAAAACACTTGGAAAATCCATGTAAGCACCAGAATTTTTTTTTGTTTACTTTATTCCAATCCAATCAAGTCCAATTCAGAGTCCCAACAAGTTGGGACATTCCCGATGCAAACTGACAAGACAGGGCTCTCACCTCCTGTCTTTGGCTTGATCTACATGATCCAAGCTGATTGGAATAGGTGTAGCTCCTCCTTCAAGGCTTGTTCTAATTTGCATCTTAGCCAAAAGGCCGAGATGCCGCTTTAAAAAATTGCTTCAAAAGAAGCTAAATTGTAACCTAATGACTTCAACCAAGTGCAGCATGTCAATACTACACTTGATCTTAGCCAAAAGACCGAGAATACAGCAGATCTGAACCTAGGTTGGTCGGTTTCACCCCTGCCAGGTAAGTAATTGTTTGACCTGAAATACATATTATGAATAGAACTTGTAATTACCTCCACCAGTTGCCTACACTGGCTTTTGTGGGTCCATTTTGTGCACAAACTTACCAAAAAACGATGGCCATATATATTTATTTTTTAGCTGAAAAATAATTTGACGCACTCCGAATACACAAAGCACACTCATAAATGCAAGTTATTTCTTCCTAACTGGGAGTTAGGCGAATTTGTCATGCAGAGCAAATATTACTGGACCATTGGATATAGTTATGATGTATTTTTTAAACTTTTCTTTGTAGAGACCTTTTTTACCATTTATCAATTGCACGTCCCCAAGTTCATCATTTGTTTCATTACTTACCCATTTTAGGCCCTGAACCAGGAGGCATGAGAATGGATAGCAACTGGTTCCCAGGTTTTATCACAATACTGAGGATAAGCTGTCATCATTGTGCTTCTCCATTCATATAATGGAGACTCCCATAATGGGTCACCTGGCCTTCTGCTAAATTCAAGGGTGACAATTCTCATCCACGTGGAGTCAGGGGTGCACTTCTGATAGTTGTACTTTTGACCTGTTTCTTTCCTGTGTGGTGTCTTATAGTCCACTACGTACGTGCAATCTTTTTGTGCTGTGCTGCATATATGCTTGAATTTATTCAAACAATGACAAATTATTCGGCACTCCTCAATATTAGTTTTTAACCCCTGGCAACTTCACAGACACCGCCAACAAATGCTCAATGAAGGAGGAGCCAACAGCAGTTCACAGAGCAAATCAAAAGAGGTGGCATGGTGGCACAGTGGTTAGCACTGCTGCCTCACAGCACCAGGGACCCGGGTTCAATTCCTGGCTTGGGTCACTGTCTGTGTGGAGTTTTCCCCGTTTCTGTATGGGTTTCCTCCAGGTGCTCTGGCTTCCTCCCACACTCTGAAAGAATTGCTAGTTATGTGGATTGGTCGTGCTAAATTCTCCCTCAGTGTACCCGAACATGCACGGAGTGTGGCAGCTGGGGGATTTTCACAGTAACTCACTGCAGTGTTAATGTAAGCCTACTTGGGGCGGAACGGCAGCACAGTGGTTAGCACTACTACTCCACAGCTCCAGCTTGGGTCACTGTCTGAGTGGAGTTTGCACATTCTCCTCATGTCTGCATGGGTTTCCTCCAGGTGCTCCGGTTCCCTCCCAAGGATGTGCGGGTTAGGTTGATTGGCCATGCTTAAATTGCCCGTTAGTGTCCTGAGATGTGTAGGTTAGAGGGATTAATGGGTAAAATTCGTAGGGATATGGGGGTAGGGCCTGGGTGGGATTGTGGTCAGTGCAGACTCGACGGGCCGAATGACTTCTCTCCGTACTGTAGGATATCTAAGATTCTAAGACTAATAAATAAACTAGAAAAAAAACAAAAACTAACAGAACAGGCAGGACTAAATTAACAAAAGAGCAAAAAGGTAATGGAAAAACAATTATTAGAATCAAGAAAGAGAAGATTCAGGAGAATAAAGATCAAGAATTTAAAAACTGAAAGCAATATTATAATGGAACAAATAGTACTGAGAATGCAGAACCAGAAACCAACTATGCTCAAAAAAAATACATGAAAAACGACAAAGTAGAACAGGAAACCAGGAAAATAAGCAAACCCTTCTCTTAAAGGACCATTTCCATATCAAGACAAAACAGTTCAAGTACACGAGTGCAAAAATGACCATTCAGTTCAGTTAACTGCAATGCAGAATGTATGAAAACCTAGCACTCCCAACCTTTCAGTTTAGCACCAACCAGGCTCCACAGATACAATGTTTTATTTGTTAATCATTTGTCAGCATTTTGTCTTCTTCATTGATTAATACAACAGAAAAAGGCATTTAAGTGGATGTACAATGAGGACATTTCTTTTCTGTTTCCAATCTAAAACAAAGAACTTGCAGTCTAACCATATCAAAAATCAGAAACAATTAAGGACCCGGATTAACATTGAACAATATTTCATGGCAGATCTCCTAGCATGTATTTTTGAATATTTTTCCTGGTACTTTAAAGACTATTTTCTAATAAAAGGTGAATATGTGGAACTCACTGCCCCATAGCATGGTGGACTCTGAATCATTAAATGGTTTCAACAAGGAAATCAATATAATCGCTAATAAAAAACAGGTTGAAGGGATTTGGGAACAGGTAGGGAGGTAGATTTCAGGCCAGGGGAGAGATCAGCCATGATCTTATTGAATGGCAGAGCAGGCTCAAGGGTTCTGAATTTGCCTACTTCTGCTTCTAATTCCTATGTTCCTTAATTTCTTTTCTGAAATTAACTAAATTTTGCTTTGCTTGCCCTCACAACAATGCTACTGTACACTGCAGAAAATATTTTACACACTTTAGCATTAGTGCAAAGCATAGGCATTGTACTTGATTTCGTTGGAGCAGCTGGGGCCCAGACAACTGGCGAAAAGGCTCTGGACAACCCCACCCCAGCCATTTGGAACCCCAGTCATACTTTAGACCCATTTGGCAACTACTTAGTTGCGTGTCTAAAAAGGCTGGAAAGGCTGGCTAATGGCCAATCGGAGAGCTGGCAGTGCCACTGAGAGCATGGCCATTGCTGGAACTGCATACGGCCCAAAGGGCCCAGTGATGGGACTGTCCTCAGAGGAAAGTGAGTCAAGGTTTGCCAGGAGCCAGTCAGGCAGGTGCCAGAAGATAGGGGTAGTGGGTATCAGTGAGGGAACGAGGTGGTGTTCTGGCAGGTGCAGCTAACGAGTATCATTAGAAGGAAGAGGGTCTTGCCATGTAAGTGACACAATTGGCTTCTGAATGCTGTCCTTCACCTTCCTTTCAGCCTCCAAATTGCTATGGCAGTGAACACTCCACCCCCCAATCTTCCACATAATTTTACTGAACCTCCCTGCCTCCCAGGCCAAGGATCCAGTAAATTACTGCATATGAACCAACCCGACAAAACAACATCTGCAGGATTCAAAAATTCCTTTGAGCTTCAAAGGCTCTATTCTCATACTATTTGGCCAGAGATGAATTAAGTAAACTAAATGTTGCCAGTTAGACTTGTGACTTCCACAAAAGCAATCCATACAATAAAAGGAAGTCCAAGCTGTTCAGGAAGGTAGTACAGAAAAATCACCACGTGAGCACATTGTTACTAGTAAATGAAATGTTAATAGGTAACCTCATTAACCAATTTTAAAACATTTAACTTATCTGCTGTATGACATTTGAACATGGTCATTTTTTTTGTCATTTTCATGCCCTATCTTCTTTATGGTGATCCCTGCTAAATAGCATTTCACAAAGAGAGGCAGAGAAGTATGACAAATTGTCCAGAAGCATCAAATAATAAATCAAATCATTTAGAGTCTATGTAATGAATGCAGTCTGTCATATTTAATTGTATTTAAATTTTGGGGGTGAGGCATTGTTGCAAATATACAGTTAGAACCTGAAAAATTCTGCACCCGTTTTATGCATTCAATATGAACAGGTTTGTGCATGTGCATATCTGAGTGCATCCATAGACATACACTCATATGACACAAATAGTACTAAACATAACACACACGATCACAGACAATCTTTTTGACAGACAAACAGACAGAGAGATCTTTCTCAGTGGGAGAAACTGGGGCAGAATTTTATGCTCCCTGGCCAACAGGTTTGCAGGCGGAAGGCCTGTAAAATTAATCAGATAGTCTTCTCATTACCCTCCCTGACTTGACAGTGGGACAGGTGAGACCTAGGCCTATGCACTTGATCATACTGCAATTAGGACCTTAAATAGGGAATTACTGATGAATTAAAGGCCCTTTTGTGCTTGGTCTCAATTTTGAGATAAGTGGGAGAAGTTCGGAGGGGGGGGGGGGTGCAAGGTCAGGCAGCCTGCTCAGACTTCGGGTTAGAAGGCGGGGGCACCTCTCTCTGTGGCATCCATTCTACAATGGGTATGCCCCATTCCTGCACAAGGTTTTTGTAACAAATGGCTAATCCACAAAGCCGGCTTTACACTCAGACAGCTAGTTGTAATCTACTCTGATGTCTCTTTGTTAGGTATTTCAGTGGAAGAGACAGAGAGCTAATGTTAAACTTCAGCTTACAAGCATTGAAAAAAAAACAGAGAAGGCAGTGAGTTAATATTTTCCTTTGTAGAATCCAATGAAGCAGTGATCAGGAAATGAAACTCAGGCTATGTTCCAACTTCCACATCTGGCTAACTAGTTCTGTATCCAAGTGTGTAAATAATGTTGGAGACTGAGATACCCAGACAGTCCTGCACATTACAGCAGTACAAAAAAAAACACCTGGCTGGATTTGAGCTCCATCAGATGTACATTCCAGCTGAACTGCATTGCATTACCACTTGCCACTGTCATAACTATGCATTTTGCATTTAATATCTTGAAGATGCATTCTCAGAAGATACTATGGTTGTCTGGTTAGAATATTTGATCAATCAAAATTCTTCAGACTTAAATCCTGCACTGAATGTGTTTACCAGTTGTTCTTGCTTAGTACATTTAATTCAATTTACAACGTGACACCGATAAACAAGAATGATGTGAAGCAAATGTTTGGAACCTATCATAATCCCTGAAACTAAGAAAATAAACATGAGCTGCCATAAGTGTAGCTATGATAGCAAGAAATCTCATTGTGTAGTTCCTTGCATGAAAAAAAAATGCCATTCAAAATTCATGAAATGTGAAAAACTAGATGGACAACTACAAACAGGACAAAAACAAAGAAAAAGATTGTATGTACACAGTTTCAGTTTAAAGTACCAACATGAAAATAGCATGGCTTTATGAGCTACACAGTAAAAAGTCTGACAACACCAGGTTTTAGTCCAACCTATTGATTTAATATACTCGCAAGCTTTCGGGTTAGCCCCTTCGTCAGGTGAATGGAGAGTTCTGGCCTCAGACAGAGCATATAAAGCACAGACAGTTTAGAGATTACTGATTAGAATGAGCTACAGACAGGACCTTGTTTCCTACTATTTCATGCCATCCTGCCTTCCAACTGCTTGCCTTTATTTGAGCAATTCTAGCTGAATCAAGCAACAAAATTACAAAGTGGATTACCATTAGCACAAAAATTCAAAATTACAAATTGTTACAACCAATTGGTTGTAATGGAAGAAGAATTGTATTGGTTGGGTGGAAGAAGTGCACAGAATGACTAGCCCCACTGTTCCACAAGTCACGCCATTAGTTTAAAGGTTTGTTTACCTTCGCTACTGTTATCCAGAATAAAACAGGCTTTAACATAGAAAATAGGTGTAGGAGTAGGCCATTCTGCCCTTCGAGTCTGCACTACCGTTCAGGCTTCTTTCAGTAAACCACAAACTTATTAGTTTATTATAAAATCAGTCTTGTCAAATAGAAAGGCAAAGCTTATTAACTTACAGCGTGAAATATGGAAGTATAGTAATGACTTTTTTGCAATACCCCAAGTCGCACAAACACCCAAAGTGGCAACAAAATAAGAATAGGAATTCTGCCAAAGGTCAAAAATCAACGGCTCACGGGAAAAGGAAAGATGGTGGAGTCCTTGAAATGGTGTCTAGGTTTTACAGTTATAGCACCAAGCATAGGTACTCGGTACTAATTTGTGAAACAATTGATTACTCTATCATTACTTTCTAGGCAGCCTCAAAGAACATTTGCAGGTACTCTACACTAGTATGCAGAATGACTTTAGAGTACCTGTAATTGCTTCTGGTTATGAGCTGTCTCTGGACTGCAAAAAAGCTGTTGCCTTCTTTTCACAAGCAGTTGGTCCTTCTTGTAATCAACCCAAAGGCCAATGTTTAAACACATTTTTCTAAGCATGTTTTTTTTTCCCTCAAGCCAATAATGTACATAGTCTACCAGGGTCAAGAGTTTTTCAGCTCCTTTAAAATTGTTTAATTGCCTTTCCTTGGAAAGGATATTTTTTCCATTGTAAGTAATCAGAGTCCTGCATTATATCATTGGCAGAGAGTGTCAAGTGAAAAAGACGTGTAACATTACAGAAAACTTCCTGTATTAATTTCTGCGCTACTGGGCTCTTAACAGCTGGAGTGTTTTTCAGATGGATGTTACAGAGAGGTCTGAGACAACAAGAGGTCAATGTGTTATGCATGCCTTGACCTGATGTCATGACAAGCCCAATGAGATAAAAAGGGCATGCGAGTACAGGCCAGCAGAGTGATAGGAGCGACAAGACTCAATTGTTTACAATTGAGAAAGACTCAGAAGAAAGGCATCTGTATGAATGACTGTTAAGTCCCCCTGGCACATGTGTCATTCAACCATGTCTGCAATTCTCAAGTTCTTTGCCTGATCTGCAGCCCCTCCAAATCTTCCTCCCTGGAGGAATAAACTTCACGCCCAAGGGGTTTCTTGCCCTCTCTCCCTCACCCTCCCTCTCTCTCTCTCTTTCGGTCATTCTCTCTGCAATCGCTCATGCTTTTTTATTCTTCCTGCCAAAATGGACAATTTCGCATACTACAGACCATTTACTAGATCTTTGCCCACTCATCAAACCTACCTGTATTCTTTTGTCCTCTTCACAACTTATTTTCAATATTTGTGTCATCAGCAAAGTTAACATAGTCCCAATTAAAATGGTCCCTTCATCCAAATAATTTATGTAAATTATAAAGAGTGAGGCTCCAGCATTGAATCCTGTGGCACACGCCAGTCACATCTTGCCAAACAGTAATATTCCATTTATGCTGCTTCACAACACCAGGAACTTGGGTTTGATTTTGGCATTGGGTGACTGTGGGAGTTTGCATGCTCTCCCAGTGTATGCATGAATTTCCTCTAGGAGCTCCGGTTTCCTCCCACAATCCAAAGATGTTCAGGTTGTGTGGACTGGCCATGCTAAATTATCCCACGATGTGTAGCTTAGGGGGATTAACAGGGTAATTAAGTGGGGTTATGGGAATATGGCAGTGGAGGGGGCCTGGGTTGGATGCTCTTTTGGAGATCCAGTGCATACTTGATGGGCCGGTTGACCTCTTTCTGCACTGAAGGGATTTTATGGTTCTATTCTATGATTCATGTTAGCTAGCCACAATCTCCTTTCCATGCCAATATGTTATCCCTATACCATGAGCTTTTATTTAGCGCAATAACCTTTCGTGTGACACCTTATCAAATGCCTTCTGGAAATCTAAATGTATCAACTTTTAACCACAGCACATGGTACTTCAAAGAATTCCAATAAATTTGTTAAACATGATTTCCCTTTTGCAAAACCACATTGTTAAATTCAATATATTCAGACAGATTCAAAGTGCCTTGCAATAGTGACTTTAATAATAGCTTTAACATTTCCAATGAAAGATGTTAAGCTAACTGGCTTTTTGATTCCTGCTTTCCCAATTTAATGGAACCTTCCCCGAATCTAGCGAATTATAGAAAACTAAAACCAATGCATCAACAGTCTCACTAGTTACTTCTTTTAAGACCTTGGGATGAAATCTACCAAGCCTTGGGATTTGTCAACCTGCATTTCCAATTATTTGCCAAGTACCACTTCCCTGATGATTGTATTTCCTTGAGGTCCTCCCTCTTTTCCATTTCCTGGTTTACAGCAATTTCTGGAAATGTTACTTGTATCCTCTATAGAGAAGACTGATGCAAAATATTGGCTCGATTCATTTGCCATCTCCTTATTTTCCATTATTAATCCCCCAGACTCACTTTCTATAGGACCAATACTCATTTTGTTAACTCTTTACTTTTCAAAATATCTATAGAAATTCTCTCTCTATATTTCTAGCCAGCTTTCTCTCACACTTAATTTTTTCCCTTGTATTAATCTTTTAGCATTCTGTGCTGCTTTTTATATTGTCTAAACTTCTGACCTGCCAGCTATCTCTTCACAATTAAATGATTTTTCTTTAAATCTGATTCTAGCTTTAACATTTTTGGTTAACTATGGATGGTGGGCTCCTCCATCCACCTTGGAACTTTTCCTTCTCATTGAAATGTACCTGTGTATTCTGAAATATTCCCTTAAATGTTGCCACTCTCTCTTCGGAAATCTCTCAGAATAGAGTTGACTTGACACTAAAAATGAGTCCCATACTCAACCTGGGGCAGATGATGGTTGGAGGAGCAGGTGGATGGGGTGCCTGGGTTTCAAGGCTGGGGTGGGGGGAGAGGGGCTCCTGGTTGACGTTGCCTGCTTTCTGTCTGCCAGGCCCCTGCTGCTGAAATTGCACATGTGCGGCATCAGAGAACTGCACATGCACAGTGGTTCCCTCTAGAGGCTAGCTGATGAATTAAGCCCAGCTCACTGCCTGCAGCAGCAAGAAATAGTCTAGCCTATATTTTCAATAACTTAGATGCAAAAGATTGGGTGTGAAAACTCAGCCAAAACAAAAAACGAATCAGGAACTCTCCTATTTTCACACCAGGTGGACACTTAGAATCATTCTTGTAAAATTCCACCCAAAGCATTCAGTTCCCTCCCAGATGCTTTTCCTCCAATTCAGGTGGTCTTGGGCCAGGGATTCTAGGTGTTGGTTGCGATGTTGCACTTCTTCAAGGGGGCTTTGATGGTGTCTTTGAAGGGTTTCCTGTATCTTTGCTGTGTCAAAGCTTCAAGTAGAACGCTTGTTTCAGATGTCTTCTGTCAAGCATAAGGACAATGTGGCCCATCCAGCGGAGGTGGTCAATGCTACAATGCTAGGATGTTAGCCTGAGCCAAAACACAGATGCTGACCCACTATACAACGTCCACATCTCTGAGCCATATAGAAGGGCAGGTATCACTACTGCACTGTATACCATAAACTTGGTGCCAGGTCTGAAGTCCTGGCCTTCAAAAACTCTCTTCCTCAGGTGAACAAAGGCTGTGCTGGCATACTGAAAGCAGTGTGGAATCTCATTGCCAATGTTAAAGTAGAATCCCAAGGTATGAACAGTGGTCCACATTGTCATTGTGGATTTTGGATTTCCCTACTCCCCCTCTGCCAATTACACCTCCCAGAGGTCTGTGTCCTTTCCAACCCTAATGCTGAAATTGCCAAACAGGCTCAGTTTGGTGTCTGTTGGGACTCAGGCCAAGGATTATTCGAGGCTGGAGTAAATTTCTCGTTTCACTCATCGGTAAATTCCAGTATTGGGATGTATACACTGAAGACTATAGCGCACAGGTTCTGGGCTAGAGTAAACTAAAGGATCATGAGGCATTCACTTATCCAGCAAGGGGAGTCTCTGAGATGGCCAATAGATTGTTTTTAATGGAGTGTTTCGGCAGGGTTTAAACTAATGGGGGGGGGGGGGGGGTGGGTGGGGATGAGACTGATAGCTTATTAGGCACTGGGATTGGGAACGAGTTGGGTGACAGGGTAGGTTTGGTTGAAAGGAAAATTATCAGGGGAAAGGAGGATCCGAGTGGGCCTGGAGGGTTGGATTGCGTCTGTTTTAATGCGAGGAGTGTAACGGATAAAACGGATGAGCTTAGGGCCTTGATGTTCGTGAGGAATTTATATGTGGTGGCAGTGACAGAGACATGGTTAAAGGAAGGGCAGGACTGGCAGCTGAATATTCCTGGGTATAAGTGTTTTAGGTGTGACAGAGGAGGGTTGAAGAGAGGTGGTGGGGTGGCATTGTTAGTTAAGGAGCACATCGCAGCAGTGCAGAGGGAGGATAATATGGAGGAGTTAGGGATTGAGTCGCTGTGGGTGGAGTTGAGGAATAGGAAGGGAGCAATTACTATGCTAGGGGTGTACTATAGGCCACCCAACAGCCCAATGGCAGTGGAAGAAGGCATTGTAAAGACATTTTAGATAGGTGCAGAAAGAATAGGGTGGTTGTAGTGGGTGACTTTAATCTTCCTGGAGTGGATTGGAAGGTGCTAGAGCTGGGGGTTCGGATGGGGAGGAATTTGTAAAATGTGTGCTGGAAGGGTCCTTGGAGCAGTACGTAACTAGCCCGGCTAGGGAGGAGACTATACTGGATTTAGTTTTGGGTAATGAGCCAGGTCAGGTGGTTGAGATTGCAGTAGGCGAACATGTGGCTAACAGTGACCACAAGTCTGTCTACTTTAGGATAAAAATGGAAAAGGATGAGTGCTGTCCGAAGGGGAGGGTGCTGAACTGAGGGAAGGCGAGCTATAGCCGGATTAGGAAGGAGCTGAAGGACACTGATTGAGAGAGGTTGTTAGCGGGTAAGTCCACGTTTGGCAAGTGGGAGGCTTTCAAGGGCAAACTGAAAATCTTGCAGGAAAGACATGTGCTGGTAAAGAGGAAGGATGGGAAAGGCAGGATTAGAGAGCCGTGGATTACAGGGGATATTGAGGACTTGGTCAGGAAGAAGAGAGGCATATGTTAGGTCTAAGCAACTGGGAACGGAGAGAGCACTGGAGGAATATAGAGAAAGCAGGAGGGAGCTCAAAAAGGGAGTTAGAAGGGCGAAAAGGGGGCATGAAATTGCTTTGGCTGATAGGATAAGAGTAAAATGCCTTTGGATTTTCCTTAATATTAAGCTTAGGGCCTTGATGTTCGTGAGGAATTTAGATGTGGTGACAGTGACAGAGATATGGTTAGACGGTGGTTAGAGGGAAAATAGGTCCTCTTAGGGACAAAGGAGGGGAACTATGCATTGAGTCTGAGGGAATGGGGGAGATCCTGAATGAATACTTTGCGTCAGTATTCACAAAGGAGAGGGGCTTGGTGTCTTGTAATGTCTTGGAGGGAGCTGTAGACCAGTTGAACGAAATATCCATTACAAGGGAGGAAGTGTTAGGGTTTTTAGGTAGCATAAAAACTGATAAAGTTCCAGGGCCTGATGGCATTTATCCCAGGCTGCTTAGGGAGGTGAAAGATGAAATTGCTGGGCCTCTGACGCAAATCTTTGTCTCTTCTTTGGACACAGGTGAGGTCCCAGAGGACTGGAGGATAGCTAATGTGGTACCGCTGTTTAAAAAGGGCAGTAGGGATAACCCTGGTAATTATAGGCCAGTGAGTTTGACATCGGTGGTAGGAAAGTTGTTGGAAAAAATTCTTAGGGATAGGATGTATGAGCGTTGCGATCTGATTAGGGATACGCAGCATGGCTTTGTTCAGGGGAGGTCTTGCCTTACGAATCTGGTAGAATTTTTTGAGGAGGTGACAAAAACGGTTGATGATGGATGAGCCGTTGATGTCATCTATATGGATTTCAGTAAGGCGTTTGACAAAGTCCCTCATGGTAGGCTGGTTGAAAGGGTTAAGGCTCATGGGATACAGGGACAGGTATCTAGATGGATTGAAAACTGGCTAGGCAACAGGAGACAGAGAGTAGCAGTGGAAGGGTCCTTTTCTAGCTGGAGGTCTGTCACCAGTGGTGTGCCGCAGGGCTCAGAACTGGGACCTCTTCTCTTCGTAATATATATAAATGACTTGGAAGAGGGCGTAAGTGGTGTGATCAGCAAGTTTGCAGATGACACCAAGATGGCAGGATTGGCGGATAGAGAGGAGGATTGTCAGGTGACACAGCAGGATATTGATAGGCTGGTATATTGGGCAGATAGATGGCAGATGGAATTTAATCCTGATAAATGCGAGGTGATGCATTTTGGAAGGAATAATGCAGGGAGGAGTTACATGATAAAGGGTAGACCAATTACGAGTATAGAAATGCAGAGGGACCTGGGAGTGCAAGTGCACAAGTCTCTGAAGGTGGTAACCCAGGTGGAGAAGGTTGCGAAGCTAGCTTACGGAATGCTAGCCTTTATAGGAAGGGGTATAGAGTATAAGAGCTGGCGTCTAATGCTACAGTTGTACAGAACGTTGGTTAGACCGCATTTGGAGTACTGCATCCAGTTCTAATCACCTTACTACCGGAAGGACATGGAGACCCTGGAGAGAGTGCAGAGGAGGTTTACCAGGATGCTGCCTGGTATGGAAGGACTGGGTTATGAGGGAAGATTGGGTAAACTGGGGCTCTTAGAAACACGGAGATTAAGGGGGGATCTGATAGAGGTGTATAAAATAATGAAGGGTATAGATAGAGTAAATAGTGGCAGGCTTTTTCCTAGATTGGAGACAAATATCACAAGGGGTCACGAGCTAAGGGTGAGGGGGGAGAAGTATAATTTGGATACTAGAGGGAGGTTTTTCACACAGAGGGTCGTGGGGGTATTGAATGCACTACCAAGTAAGGTGGTGGAGGCAGGCACACTGGACTTGTTTAAGGCTTACTTAGATAGGCACGAGTGAAACAGGGATGGAGGGTTGTAGGAGACGGTTTTAAATCAGGGTCAGAGCCTCGGGACATTACTGGAAATCTAAACCTACACGTGTTGATGTTTCGTCTCTTTTACTCCACAGGTGCATCGGTCCACCTTGTTGTCTAACGAGGGGCATGCACATGGAGGGTCATGCGTGGGCTGCTCTTGGATGTTTCGAGAGTGGCCTAGTACTTCGCGTCGTGTGTGTGCTTAAAACTGGACCAGCAGATGGGCACCACAACAGTTCAGTGACTATCACTGCTAGCTGTGCAGATACATGGATTTGGGCCAGTGTCTATGGGAGTTTGCGCATTCTCCCTGTGGTTGCGTGGGTTTCCTCCAGGTGCTCCGGTTTCCTCCCACACCCCAAAGATGTGCTCTTAGGCTGATTGGTATAACAAATTGTCCCTAAATTATTCTCCCCTGAATCTGGTTTCCAATGGGGATACCATACGCATACACACGGGTCAAGGTAGGTGTAGGAAAATGCTTTGAACATAAGAACATAAGAAATAGGAGCAGGAGTAGGCCATCTAGCCCTTCGAGCCTGCCCCGCCTTCAATAAGATCATGGCTGATCTGTCGTGGCTCAGTTCCACTTTCCCGCCCTCTCCCCATAACCCTTAATCCCCTCTCTTGTCAAGAACCCATCAACCCGCTTCTTAAAAATATTTAGCGAGGCAGCCTCCACCACTTCAACGGGCAGAGAATTCCAGAGATTCACCACCCTTTGAGTGAAGAAGTTCCTCCTCAACTCCGTTCTAAACCGCCTCCCCTTTATCTTGAGGCTGTGCCCCCTAGTCCTACTGTCTTTTTTGAGCGGGAAGAGTCTCTCCACCTCTATTGGTAAGATGGTGGTGTGGACTCGTTGGGCCGAAGGGCCTGTTTCCCGTGCTGTGTTGTTCTTTGTTCTATTGCGGAGGCAATCTTCTTCTAGTTTGCCTTTCAGAAGAAAGAGTCACCGCCAATTTGAGCTGGCCTTCCCCTACCTACTGTGTCTTGCTTCGGGTGGTGCTGTCAATGTCAAAAGGCCTGAACTTCTGGGCAATGTTAGCAATATGACATTCCTGCCTGTCACTGTTGGGGTTGTCCATGAGGATCTTGATAGTTCCTGCTCCTGAACATCTGCCACTGCATTCCTATTAACCTAACCTGTAACTAAACTGCCAGTTCACTTTTGCTAACTCTTCTTTCATGCCCTCAATCATCTGTAAGTTCAAAATACTTCTCTTAGATCTGTATCTTGAACTGAATGTAAAATTTAATTCTATTATGATCTATGTTACTGAACAGTGCCTTCACTAATAAGTCATTAATTAATCCCATCTTGTTGCCAGGTCTAGTAAAGCCTGTTGACTTCAAAATGTTCCATTCTAATAAATTATCCTAAAAATATTCCATGAATGTCATCTATGCTATCTTTGCCCATCTAATTTTTGCAACCTATATACAGATTAAAACCCCCCATGATCATCGCCATACCTTTCTGACAACTGCCCATTATTTCTTCTTCGATATCCCATCCTACTATGTGATTACTGTTAATGAGCTTCTATATCCTGATTTCCTGAATTTGGGTCATCCTTCACTATTGTGAGAATATTGTCTATAAATAACAAAGCCACCCCTTCACCTTTTTCTAACTTCCTATCCTTCGGAAGTGTCACATACACTTCAATACTTGGGTCCCAATCTATGCCATCCTGCAGCCAGTCTCTGTAATTGCCATTAGAATATTGTCATTTGCCTGTATTGCCACAATCAGTTCATCTGCTTCGTTTCAAATGCTGCTTACATTCACACACGAAGACTTCACACACTGAGACTTTGTCTTTTTATAATTTTTGTAAATCCAGCCTTACTTTTTCATTAACTCTTAGATTTGCATTTTCTGTCCCTTCCTCTCATGGTCTGTTTATCATTTCCCACATCTATACATTCCTCCCATACCAGGTCTCTACTCTATTTGATATACCACATCTTTGCACATTTACACTTGATCCCTTAGTTTTAAACCCACTCTGCTCCTTGTTTATGCAGTTCGCAAGAAACTGATTCCAGTATGGTTCAGGTGTAGAACATCCCAACGGTATAGCTCCCACTTCCCCCAGTATTGGTGCCAGTGCCCCATGAACTAGAACTCACTTCTCCCACAACAGTCTCTGAGCTATACATTCATCTTTCCAATCTTACCTGCTGCATTAATTTGGTGCCTAGCTCCCCATATAGGCTGTACAGAACCTTTCTCCTGGTCTTGCCTATGTTGTTGGTACCTACACTGGATCCTTCCCCTTACCTTCTAAGCTCCTCTCCAGCCGATATCTCAAACCCGGCACTGGGCAGACAACATGGGCGAGATTCTCCGGCTTCCCAGCCACAATATTTCCTGCTGGCAGGAGGTGGCACGTTGTTTGCTAGCAGCAGGATTCTCTGATCCTGCACTGTCAATGGGAATTCCCATTGACGTCATCCCACACTGATGGGAAAACTGCAAGTGGGACTGCGCTGCCACATAGCTTTCTGGACCCTCACTTTTTGTCGCAGAGAACAATGTCAATACCTCTCACTAAGGGCAGCAGGGTGGTACAGTGGTTAGCACTGCTGCCTCACAGCGGCAGGAACCCCGGTTCAATTCTGGCCTCGGATTACTGTGCGGAGTTTGCACATTCTCCCTGTGTCTGCATGAGTTTCCTCTTGGTGCTCCAGTTTCCTCCCCACATTCCAAAGATAAGTTAGGTGAATTGGCTATGCTAAATTGCCCCTTCGTGTCAGGTGTACTAGCAGGGTAAATATGTGGGGTTACGGGAATAGGGCCTGAGTGGCATTGTTGTTGATGCAAGCGCGCTGGGCCAAATGGCCTCCTTCTGCACTGCATGAATTCTATGGTTCTATGGCTATCATGTCATCTACCACCAGTACATTTCTTTTTGATCTGCCCACTTGAACAGCTTTGTGTTTCAAGGTGCCAAGTCTGCTCATCTATCCTGTACAGCTTGCTTTCATCCATACAGGTTGCAGGCACCTCAAACCTGTTGGACAATTGTAAAGTATGAGTCGCTCATTCCCACCTGCTCAGTCCCTTTATCTGCCTTATCCATGATCACATCACTAATCAAAACAGACATCCTTCTGAAACAAGGTGTTCAAGTATTTCACAGGAGGGGCTGAGTACCAATCCTAGGCCTAATTTGATTGTTCGTATGTTCGCTGTAGCTTGGCTTATTTCCTTAAAATGCACACTGAATTTCAAAAGTAAACAAATACCTTGAGGGAAACAAAGCAAAGGATGTATGGGAGAGCTAGGAAGGATAGAAACAACATTCAAGTAAGTATGTTTCTGGCCTTACAGTACTTGACCAGATAGCACATACGAACAATGAAGAGTGGAAAGAGGGTTACGTTTGAATGAGTAACATCACAGCAAGGGAGAAGTGAAGATACAAAATTAAGCATTCGAAGTGTAAAAGATGGGGAATGGTGAACTCAAGGAGATAGGAGGAGAATGCAGTGGGAAATCAAAACATTGGGAACCCATTGGGCCCAAAAGTGGTCAGGTATGAGGTCCTCCGCTCCCACCCCAAATGCAGCCTGCAACTCTTGACAGCTTCTTTCTCCATCATGGAACACACCAACTTCCAAACGGATGGGAAGAAGAAAATAAAGAAACATGCAAAAAAGAGAAAATGAGCAAACATGTAGACATCAGACACTGTCAGAAAGTGACTACCGAAAGGTCTCATACCTGCAATATTAATTGTGTTTTTCTCACAAACATGGCGAGACCTTATGAGTGTTTTGGGTATTTTCTGTTTTTATTTCAGAAAGTGACTATCTTGAAATTTACTGCGGTCACTGCTACCAGAGATTCAAGTTTTTTTGTATTTTCCACGTGCACATGTAACAAAACATTAACAATTCATGACATGAGAAATAAACACTTTGTTTACACAAACTGCATTATTTTCAAAGATGATTTTTCTTCCCAAGTTTACACAAAGTTATGCCTACCTTCAGAATTCAATGTGATGAGCGTAACATTTGGTGCCAAGTTCTGACCACCTGACTGACCACTATTGGAAATGGTGTCACTCGTTTCAGATCCACTTTCAACATCTTCAGTATGACTATCTTCATGGCCAGGAACCTTCACAATTATTGTGTTCTGTCTCCTCCCTGGCATTGAGCTTTGTTGTCCCAAAATAGGAAAAAATACACAAAGTAATAAAGCAACTTATTAGACTACATGTTACTGACATATGAAAAGATTAAAAATGACATTTGGAACTCTATAGTTAACCCTGTAATCCAGTTTGCAACATATTATCAACATGCTAAGATAGCTCATTATTTGTCAGTAGGTAAGTACAGTAAGCCTTACAGACATATTTTATAGAAGTACATATAAAAAATATGCTACTTGGTAGTTGTATCTATTTTTCAATTACATGGAAACATGCCATTTTAATTCTCTTCTCACACCAGAGATCACAGTAGCCACATGTGTTATTATAAAAGGAATATTAATTAAATGAATTTAAAATAACTTAACTTGCATGTGATACACAAGAGAATGGTGAAAATATTGTGCTATGAATGTTTTAAGAGCACCTTAAGTATTGTGGGTTATGGTATCCATGTCGCAAATCAAATACTTTTCATAAATCATGCTCTTTAGCTTTGCACTCTACTTAGTCAGTACACATTTTTTACTTTAAATCTTTTTTTCTGCATAGAACAATTTTGTAAAAACAGCATTATATGGTAATAGAATTTGATCAGACTGTTATATTGTGAAATACAGTATACAGAAGCATTAAAAAATTACCATTTGATAATAATAAAGGCAGACTAAGTTTCAACTTCATAATGCATTAGGAGCTAAAATTAAGCGTGAATGACCTGGCTTCAAAGTGTGTGTAGGAAGACTAAAAAAGCTATTTCTAAAAATAAATTACAACTGGTCTGGAAATTAATACCCAAGGATCAAATAAAACCTATTTAAACTGACATCTCTTCCAGTTCTTTCAAATTATGGGTAGAAACGTCCATTGGGGAGTCTAATTTGGTGGGCAAGTGAGAGATTTCCCCTAGGGTAAGGGAGGGCTGATCTTGCATTGTTCAATTTATTACATATGCAAAGGCTTGACAATTCGAGGTGGAGGCAGGCACATTTGCCTATCATTGCCTCATGGGGTTGAGGATCCACATCTAAAAGGGCACCCAGGCAGCCATTATTTCAATTGAGGGACCGAGTGGCTTATTTCTGCAGCTATTTCCTATGCTTCTTCCTATGCTTCAGAGCAGGAACATTGGTCCGGCTGTGATTCAAGATTTCACAAGACCAGAGTATCACAGAGAAAAAAAATCATGTGGCCTTATCAGGCTGTTCCAACAAAGGTGAGAGGTGCTGTTTGCCAGTAATGACAGCAGGAGGCCCTTCCATTTTATACTGTGGCGGACTGAATGGAGGTCACTGCAGAGGTTAACGGCTGGGACACACACGAGAACTGCTCAGCAGTGCAGAAATAGGATGAACAAGCTGCTGCGCTCAACCAGGTTAGATAGCACAGTTTACTCACTGCAAAGTGATATCCAAAAGAGCAACTGAAATGCCTACTCTTGCTCCTGTCTTTCCATCTTTCTATCAAGCACAGTAAATGTGCAAATGCACAGGGGCATCATACAGGAGTTTGGGTTGCAAGACTCAGCAACAGATGGGGCATGTGCAATGAATTTGTGCCAGTCACTGCATGTTCACAATGTTCTGAGAGTTGCAGGGCATCCTGCTTGTTAATCCCCTGCTGGGGAGGGCTCAGGAGCTGACATAGGCATGATAATGGAAATGGTGGCAGCAGATCCAGCTGAATGCACAGTGGCTGCCAGACATAGAACATTCATCACTCTAGTCATGGAGCAATGCAATGCAATGCACCAGTGACTAGGTGAGGGTGGATGGGGCAACTTGCACTCCCTTCTCTTCAAGAAGGCAGGGAGGTGCCATCAGCCACCCACACAGAGGATCAAAGCCAACCAGGCATCCTAAGAGCTTCAGCCCAGGGCACTGCGAAGGCGATCTGCTACTCCATCTCCCCTCTACCAGTGACCCCATCATCTTCAGCAGGTCAGATTGAGGAGGGCACATCTAAATCAGAGCAGGAGACCCTTAGCAGGCCAGGGCCCTCTAGCCTTCAGTCACCAGAGGACACCCATCAAAGTCATCACATTCAACAGGGCACAGCAGTCAGTAGCCTGCCTCAACCTCCACTGTGGATGTCAGGCTGCATTAAGAGATAGTAATAGAAAAGGAAAGAAATTTTGAAGACACAAAGGCATACAAACTTTGTATATACTTCAGGCACTTTTAAATCTAAGTTCACTCACAGAATTTGGAAGCGTCCCGGATTCCACCTTGCTGCTAGTTGCTACAGTTGTCATGGCTATTTAAGCATGTGGAATTTGAGCTCCCAAAGTCTGATAACAAACTCCCATAGATTCACTTCTCTCACATTCTCAGCAGAATAATTACACAATAATCCCACATGTGTATGATTAATCTCTGCTTATCATTTACGAGTGTGTGGCCTGGACTGGTATCATGTAAGCTATTTCTTGCAGCTCACCATGTTCTGACATCTGAAAATGATATCTGTGTAGGATATTCAATAAGGTCTTAGCATCACCTGCTGCTGTTGCCCCAGTGTGAGATGTGGTCGAATGCCACGAGTACTCAAGGAGAGTTAAACATGCTATGCACTTTAGATCAGTGGTCGCTAAATAGTCCTGGTGTGTTGAATTGCCATTGGCTGCCAAAAATGCATAGGATTTGGGCTTCTTGTGACAACAAGCGAGTCAGCTCACAGATGCCAAAGCATGAATCAAACTGGATGAAGACATAATGAGGAACAAGGAACCAGAGATCTCAAAGAGGACAAAGCTACCATTTCCACCATGAATGGGAATGTGAATTTCTTTTCAAGAATGTCAAACATAAGACCATGGCCAAAAATTTCCCGTCCCATCCGCCACGGAATTCAGAGTGGATGAGGCAGAAAATTTGGTGCTCCATTTAAAGGTCCATTGAACTCAAATGGTTCTGCATCCAGAAATCCCACTCCATTTGTTTAATTTGTCACAGAGGGTAGCCTGGAGTAAAAGAGGTAATCTGGAACTGCATCACAAGACAATGCATGTAAAATTTCAAGAAAATTTCCCTTTACACAACACCATCTGGCAAAGATAGTTGGGGAGTTAAAGTTATCTCCCTCAGCTAAGACACCCCCAACTTATAGTGTTTGGTTGTGCAGGACAAAGCAAACAACGATAGTACAGACACACTCTGTATGGAGTACTGGTATTGGACAGCCCCACCCGAGCAATCCAAACATCTGAATATCGGGGGCGATTGACATCAGTGGAGGCCGTTAAGTGGGCTCCCCGCTGGGCGCCACGGCCTCTGCGAGTCTCCAGCCACTGTATTGCTGGCGTCGTTAGCGCCACGCTAATGATGTCCATTTTTAAATCATAATTCCCCCCCTTCCCTGCCAGGAGTGTTTCATTCTAATGGGGTTTACAACAGCTCCCCACTAGTGGGGAGCTGGCAGCCTGACCCCACTGGAGAGAACAGAAGCCATAGAGACCCCCAGGATGTCAGGCTCCCTGGCAGGGGGTGTGGGGGGAGAAATCGCTGTGATGCCTAACAATTGGGAGGCCAGCAATGCAGGGTTATCGTGCATGCGCTGATCTCTGCTCTGACAGATCGGCACATGCACAGTGGCCCACTCAGTGCTATGCTGCCAGTCTCTCCAGTACGAAAAGGCCCCGCGCTGGGATTTTTAGTGTGATTCATGCTGAGAAACTCTGTAGTGCACAGACGTGGGAGATTCATTTTGAAAGCCTCACTAAAATAAAGCAGGATTTACTCCAGTTTTTATGTGAATGCGATACTAAGAATCTTTTTGGGATAATCCCAGCCAGCATCTTTCAGAGGTCTATCGTCTGCTCAAACATGAACTTTGCAGATGTATGTGCAGCATTGTACTCTTCCTTTGTGGCACTCTGAGGGTGGCAAAATTTCCAGGGACGCACCTTATCTCCAAGGAGCCAGACATGCAATCACTGAAGTCCTTCAAAACCTGTGACACCTAGGAGTGGTTCAAAATGTAAACAAAGGCCGTTCCTATTGATGTATGCCACTGACTGTTGCCAAGGAGCTCTCAAGGTAACATCTGTGCAGTCAATCACCTGTGGCACATGCAAGAAACTTGTATTTTCTCCTGAAACAAATGTTGTTGTAGCCTGGCCTTTGGGATGCAGACAAAATTGGGGACAGATTGGTGCACTCTCTTGAACAGGGCATCTGCCCCAGATGCACTTATATATCACTACCCAGGACTTGCCACACAGGGCCCTAGAAGAGTCCTGGAAGGAACCCTGGTCAAGGAAAGGTGGTGGTGACTGTTAGGGGCCAGATCAGAAACTCCAAGGCATATTGTGAAGTTAATCCTTTTCATGATTTTGGCATTGGGTGAGCATAAGGTATTTCACTCCAAGTATGATTCATTTGATCCAGGCCATTGCTGCTCCTGACCTTTTGCCAATCCGCACTGTGCCCTCTTCCTCACCTGGATGAGAGTCAGTGGAAAGGCAGGGTTACCTGGAGCCTGCAACATCTGGGCTTCTGTGGATCTATGAATGAATTGAACAATCAATGTGGTGAAGATATTCTTGGTAAAAAGTCTGACAACACCAGGTTTTAGTCCAACCTATTTATTTGATAATATACTCACAAGCTTTCGGGGTTAGCCCCTTCGTCAGGTGAATGGAGAGTTCTGGCCTCAGACAGAGCATATAAAGCACAGACAGTTTAGAGATCACTGATTAGAATGCGAATCCTTACACCTAACCTGCTGTTCAAGACCTGAAGTGGCTGATAATGTGAGTGGAAGGAGCACTGATCACAGTTTAAAGAGATGTGTATTGTCTCCAGACAGTATAGTGAGTGAGGTTTTGCAAACCCAGGCAAGTCACGGGGGTTACAGATAGTGCGACATGAACCCAAGATCCCTGTTGAGACCGTCCTTATGTGTGCGGAACTTGGCTATCAGTCTCTGTTCAGCGACTCTGCGCTGTCGTGTGTCGTGAAGGCCGCCTTGGAGAATGCTCGACAGTCACCAGGCAAGACTGTTCCCTTCCTGTTGGCGAACACTTCAGTGGTCACGGGCATTCAGCCTCTGACCTTCGGGTAAGCATTCTCCAAGGCGGCCTTCACGACACACGACAGCGCAGAGTCGCTGAACAGAGACTGATAGCCAAGTTCCGCACACATAAGGACGGTCTCAACAGGGATCTTGGGTTCATGTCGCACTATCTGTAACCCCCGTGACTTGCCTGGGTTTGCAAAACCTCACTCACTATACTGTCTGGAGACAATACACATCTCTTTAAACTGTGATCAGTGCTCCTTCCACTCACATTATCAGCCACTTCAGGTCTTGAACAGCAGGTTAGGTGTAAGGATTCGCATTCTAATCAGTGATCTCTAAACTGTCTGTGCTTTATATGCTCTGTCTGAGGCCAGAACTCTCCATTCACCTGACGAAGGGGCTAACCCCGAAAGCTTGTGAGTATATTATCAAATAAATAGGTTGGACTAAAACCTGGTGTTGTCAGACTTTTTACTGTGTTTACGCCAGTCCAACGCCGGCATACCCACATCATGAAGATATTCTTTGCAGATTTGCCTCTATTTCAGTGCCATCAAGCCAGTGCTAGCCGTGTGCCTGGCTTCCATCTAGACAGAGAGTCCCCTCCACACCTCTTCCAGGTGAATGACATTCTGGAGAAATAGACATGCGTGTTGCTTTCATTCTTACATGACTGTGTATGAACACATTGCTCTTTGACCAGGGTGATGATTGACCTGTGCAAGAAACTTCCCTCAGACACTATTCAGCTTGCCTCCATTATGTTCAAGATTCCATAAAAAAGCCTTGACAGCTTAGAAAGACTACCACGTGAACCCTTGTCAGCAATGACCATTTACTGGGTAAAAAGGCAGCTTGGGGTCAGGGATTTGTGCCATCCACTAGGCATGCCCCTTCAGGGCACTCACCTCTTCTCCCTTCATCCCAGCCTCTGGCAACAGCAGATGGAAAACTGCACAGAATGAACACTGATTGCCCCAGATATTGTTGGGATCTCAATGTTATAAGATTCAAGAGTCAAGGAGAAGAACCTGCTGCTGTGTGGGCTAGACCATTGAGATGAGAACACAGCTGAGAATGTTTCTCATCCAGTTACCTATGATCATTAGAGTGCCCTTTCTGTCAACAAACTGTGCTCACTTTGAGCTCTACCCAACTGTAAAGACCCTCTTCCCCCTCTGAGGATTCAAAGAGATATGGCCTACATCACATATCAAACATGCTGCACCAACCTATACTCTCCTAGTCACCTGCCAACCTCAGCAGTCCCCCACCCCTCTCTCACCACCAGCCTTCAACTTGCAATTAGCATCCTTTATATGCCATCCCTTCGAACCTAAGTCCATTATAAGAACATAAGAACATAAGAAATAGGAGCAGGAGTAGGCCATCTGGCCCTTCGAGCCTGCCCCGCCATTCAATAAGATCATGGCTGATCTGTCGTGGCTCAGTTCCACTTTCCCGCCCTCTCCCCATAACCCTTAATCCCCTCTCTTATCAAAAACCCATCAACCCGCTTCTTAAAAATATTTAGCGAGGCAGCCTCCACCACTTCAACGGGCAGAGAATTCCAGAGATTCACCACCCTTTGAGTGAAGAAGTTCCTCCTCAACTCCGTTCTGAACCGCCCCCCCTCTATCTTGAAGCTGTGCCCCCTAGTCCTACTGTCTTTTTTGAGCGGGAAGAGTCTTTCCACCTCTATCCTATCCATCCCATTCATCATCTTATACGTATGGTTCCCACTGACATCTCCCATTATTTGAGCCACATGTTTTGTATGTTTCCACCCCTTCTCCACATTAAACTTTCAGCTATCTAACTATTACCCTTGACCTGCCACCCTACTGCACCCCACTCCCCCTTTCACTGTGACTATTCCCTCCACTGCCCAGTCCCCTAAGTTTAACCCCTAAGGACCCCACCATAGATAGCAGCAAACCCATCCTCTAGAACCATCCCTCTCCAACCAACCCTGCCTGGAAATGCTCTCTCCCATCCAACCATATGACCCCTAAGACCCAAAAAGCAAAGCCTTTCCTTCCATCCATATCCCTGCACCTTCAGCATTCCCCAGCAGCTTCCCTCTCTGCCCTAGAAAGCCTTCCTTCCTGCCCCTGGGTTTACCAGCACCTAATCTCAATTGATCTACAATGGGGTCCTTGGAGTTAAACTGAGGGAACTGGGTAGTGCAGGCTGACATGTGTAGGCAGTATCAAGCAGGTAAAAACAGTGGTTACACATTTCAAAGCAGTGAATAAACACAACCTCGCCAGGCATATAGCAATGATTTGCACTTGTAAATGTAAATATTTCAATTTCTGACTGCCGGGGATCTTAACTTGGAAGGGGAGTCTAATTCTGTCAGGCTGGCCTTTTAAAGAGCATGCATGACTTGTTAATACACAAGAACATAACACAAGATATAGAAATAGGAGTAGGCAACTAGGCCCTTTAGATCTGTTCTGCCATTCAATGCTATCATGGCTGATCTACGCCAGCCTCGACTCCTTTTCTGTGCCATTTTACATTTAAATACATGCAAAAGGGCTTCACAACTTTGTTCAGCGGGAAGTGCAACCTGCCTTTAAAGAGAACATAACTGCAAAAGTTCATCCCGTCATCAGTAAACTGACATTTGGCCTCACGCCAAATTATGCTCCCTGTCTGCCAAGCTTCCCGCTGTTGGTGAGCCTGGAAGATGCCACACTATGATTTTATAGCATGTTCTATCTGGAGTCAAAAAAATAAAATTAAGAAGAAACCACCTCAAATTTGATTTACAATGCCTTAAGACCTTCTAACATCAAAGTAAATTTCCACCATACTTCTCTAATAATTTCATATTCAGGCAGCTACCAGTCAATCAGTAATGTATTACCAGCCAAACTATAATATTATTTGCCAACAATCCTGTCATCCAGTGTACCTACACAATCCTTATCCATGATTAATGTTCAAAGCACAAAATGTCTGCTAATGATGTCATTCCACTGATGAAGAATATCACCAATGTGCAAAATTTCAGTTTTTTTTTACCTGATTATGACTCTGCAGGATCTCACTTTCCACTTTATATAGATGCTACACAGATTTTGAAAAAGGTTGCTCAGAGTTGCAACAACCATCCAGATCAAAAAATCATATTCCACTGTTAATTAAAGTAACTTTCCAACCAAGATCTTTGAATTAGTAAGAATATTTAATTTTTTGCATGTTTCTCAAGTGAACAAAAAGTAACCATAATAGCCCTGATGGCATATCCTCAGACAAAAGTCAGGAAATGCAAGATTATTTGCCCAATTTTTAACACAGTGGCTCCATCTGACTGTTTGGGGAGAGCCTCATCATCATGTTCCAGGTTCCTGATGTAAAAAAAAACTGCAATAAATTCACCTACCAGGCAGCAGAAAATTCAGTGTTGGCAATTTCATACCGTGAGAAATAGGAATGCAATTTTTAAAAATATCTGTAAGGAGCACTGGAAACAATAGAATCAGGTGTTTCTCTGATGAGGCCAAAGAACTTCTTCTACAGGGAGGCAAGATTATTTCAGCAATCAGCACAAGATTGTTATATTATTTTGCAGACTGGACATATCGCTACATTCATGAATATACACAAAAAGCATGAAAGGGTCAGGTTGCTTCCACAGCTGTGGAAAGAGTCAAAATATATATGTGTTGTTGTATTTTAGAATTTAGCCATTTTTTTATACAAGTCAACAATGTCATTTATTTTAAGTTATATCTATTTTAGAAGTTATTTTCTTCCCCAATCACGATTTCATTTGGCCCTGTAAGTCTCATACTTCTGTCATTCAATCTTTCCTATCTTCCAGCCTATCACAGGCATCCTTTTATGTCCTCGTCCCAGCCACTCCTTGCTCAACATCTCTAACTTTTACCAACTCTGATGAAAGACCTGAAACTTGATTCTCTCTCCACAAATGCTGCCTGTCCTGCTGGGTACTCCCAGCATTTTCTGTTTTCATCTTATAACTAATAACTACATAGGGAGCCAAAAATCCTTGGGGTGTGCAACTAAATGGACCAGTAGGTTATGGTTTTTGCTAATGAATCTTGATACAACAAGAAAATGAAGTGGAATTTCTAAATTTCACCAACTTGCTGAGAATATTGTCCATGGTGTCTGTTCCTCTAGATGAAGGTTCTTCCTGTCCAACAACCTTGGAACCAATTGGGTTTTGACGATCACTATTTAATATTACAGTAGTCTGTGGTACCGTGCTGCAAGAAATAACGTCAGGTGAAAAAATAATATACTTGAACACATTCATTCATAAAAAGATCATAATGAAATATTATATTTAACAAGTGAAGATAGAATGTATTTAATTCCATATATACACAGATCAACATTTTGATAAATATGTTCACTCATTAAAACTAAAATATATTGAGTTTCTGAACTGCTTGAATACTGATATTTCACATTTCTCTCCCCTCCAAACCACTCCCACTGTAACAATGCAGACATTTGTTTTGCCAGCCAGAACTGTTTCAGCCCTCCTTGACCAGGTTTCAGATAATTCTTTTCTCGACTTGCAATTTTACAGTTTACCGGACATTCACTAAAAAGTAGTTTTGTTATTTAATTTTCATCAGGAATTCATTTGAGGGTCATAACAGGTGATGAACTGATTGTTTAAACTTTTAAGATAGCACAAAACAAAAGAACATCATAGGGAGTCACATTGTGAAGAATTCAGAGAAGTAATACACCAATCCACAACCCACCCAGCCAATGGCGGGCAGGAGTGGACCTGGGGGTTTTAAAGGGTAAAAAGTTATGAAACCCAACTACAGCCTACAAACACGGTCTATATCCAGTTCAACTACAGCAGGTTTTGAATCAGTCAAGCAACTTGCTCTGGAAAGGCAAACCAGTAATTAAATGAGCTCAATGCCTCAGAGCCTGGGAAACATTTGAATCTAATAGCTACGAGCCAAACTTGCCCAAGGGTCAGGAAACTCAGCAGCCAAAAGCTGCTAGGTGCAGCGGGCGTGCTCTTCCAGTGCTTCTTGTGTGCCAGAAGGAGTACTTTCCTCAGCCCCTCAAGCAAACATGCCACAATTCCTCCCCTCCATACAATTGGCTTAACTCTACCACTTGCTTTGTGAGATCTCACAACCCCCTTATGTACTATCTCTCCCTGAGGAGAAGAATGTAGTTTTTGGACGTCAACTATAAACTATATATTTTTAAAAATGACAGGACTCGTGTGGTTTTCAAGCATTCGTTTAATCGCATACAGCCTGTGGGAAGAGGCTGTTGTAGTTTTGTCAGCACTGAAAAAATGATACATAAAATAAAACAAACTTTGCATTGTGGGATTTGCCCTAGGTTTTTCAGGTCCACTAGCACGCTGAGCAAGGTATACCCATGTCTGAAAATAACGCTAACAATAGTGCAAGCTATCATTATTTCATCATATTAATATAGAGTCCGTAATTAACAAAGAACTAATTAATGTTTTAATATTTTGGCAGCACCAGAAATATACTATTTATGTTAAACAGGGAGTAACAGGTTTGTTGATGTCAAAATAGACATACAACACCTCTTGGATAAATACAAAGAGATAAATGGTTCAATTAAGGGGATTTAAGTGAAACTCAAGACTGAATCTAATAGTCAACCAAAGCAAGGATGGTGCCATTTGTAATTTATTCCAAGGCTGAAGAAGAAGTACGACTTGTTAACAACAATATATTAGAATGAGTGACTGGGCTATCTGTATTGTACCTGTCATGAAGCCAGATGGTTCAGTTCATATTTGTGGTGGTTTTAAAACAACCATCAATCTAGTGTTGTATCCTGATTGATATGAAGATATGTTTGCTGAGTAATCAGATGGGCAGAAATTCAGAAAGATTGATTTTTCATAAGCATAGTTACAAATAAATGTGGCTGCTGAATCTCAACCATTGCTTCCCACCTTAACTCATACAGGTCTTTTATATCATAAAAGATTGCCTTTTACAATAACATCTGCACCACCCCTATTCCAAAGATCAATTGATCAGATTTTAAGTGGTCAAGGTGGTAAACGCCAACACAAAGTACCTAAATAGGTGGACGCTCTTTTGGAAGCACCACGGCCTATGAAGGTGATACAACTGAGGTCCTTTCTCAGATTAATAAATTATAATGGCAACTTAGCCACATTATTGAAGCCATTGCATAATTTGTGAAACAGTCATGGGACTAGAATACAGTATGTGAGAAAGCATTCAAGGATGTCAAAGATGCTTTACAGAAATCTTAAGTATTGGTTCATTATTGGTTCATTTTAATCCGAAGCTACCATTTGTCTGTGACGCTTCACCTTATGTAGTAGCAGTAGTTTCACATATTATGCCTTTGGAAGGAGAACAACCAATTGCTTTTGCTTTGTGTACTCTAACTAGTGCTGAATCTAACTATACTCAGCTAGAAAAAGAAGCACTGAGTATGAAAGATGCAAAGAATATATGAAAAGATAAACAATTAACATGAAAGATTGAAATAATAAAAAAGGAAAAATGAGACTAATTTAACACCATACAGGAGATATTTTCGCCAAGGCAGAATACAGTTGAAGTAATTTGTCCGGAAGGGGAGACTATCAATGTAGCAGTAAAGGAGGGGTTGAAGCAATATTGGATTAAATAAAAATTGATAAACAGGTATTTAAAGGTTGAAAAGCTTCCAAGTAAGAAAACGACCTTGTCCAAATGAGAGGCATCCTAGGCAAAGGGTGGATATTGTGGAAATTCTAGCCACAATCTTCCAATACTGTTTTGACACAAGGTGGTACCAGAGGACTGGAGGATTACAAATGTTATACAACTGCTTTAAAAGGGGGGAAATAAACCTGGCAACTACAGGCCAACCAACATAACATCTGTCATTGGAAAACTTTATATATAATAGCCTGGGACAGAATTAATTTTTATTTGTAACAATATAGGCTAATAGTTCAAAGTTATAATGAATATGCTGAAGCCAAAACTTGTTTGGCTAACTTAATCAAGTTATTTTGTTAAGTAAGAGTGTTGATGGAATAGTGCTGCAGTTGATATTGTGTAGATGGACATTGAAAAGGTAATTGACACAGTACTACATAACAGGCTTATGAGCAAAATGAAAACTTGCAATATTAATAGGACTGTGACAATGAGCATATTAAATTGGCTAAGTGCCCACGAGCAGAGGGAAGCGAAGTAGAAAATGTACAGAGTAATAAAGTTATTTTTTTCAGCTATTTCCAAGTATGATGGCCACTACCTTCCTGATGCATATATCAATGACTTATGGGCACACGGTGCATAATTTCAAAGTTTGCAGTTGACACCAAATTCAAATACAATAACTATGAGAAAGACAGTAGCATACATCAGGAGGTCATATACATAATGGTGAAATGGACAGATAAAACGTTTTTTTTAGTGATGTGTGAAGTGACACATTTTGGTAGAAAGAATTAGTAGAAGTCCAAACTGACAGTTATAATTTTAAGGAGGCGTGCAGCAACAGAGTCATCTGGGACTACATGTACACAAATCTTAGAAGGTGATAATACGTGTTGAAAATGTTATTAGAAACACAATGGGATATTTAGCATTATTATTGAGGAATAGATTAAAGTAATTCATGTTTGCCAGTTAAGGGAAAAGCAAGAACATGTTATTTTCAGCTAAAAGCTATAACAGAGATTTGAGCCTCATGGCTGTAACCAGTTCCCTGGAAGGTTCTACAGCAGAAACCCAAGCCCTCCAGGGTGATCCATCAACCTGCTCCCTGATTGGTTCCCCAAGTCATGTGACCTTTACTCTGTAAATGATTCTTAAAGGGACAATCATCACATCCCTCCCCTTCTAAGTCCTTTTATACAATTTACACAGTCCAAGTAAACATTTAGTACATGAATTTAGTCAACTGTAAATTCTGAATCCTTGTGAAGCAGCATAACTCCTTTGTCTGGAGCACTTCCACAGGATTTCTGTCACCCAAACCTGTATTCAACTTGATCATAGACCGCAAAGTGTATCTTTAAACTTTCAGCAAGGATTACAAATCAGGTGATTAAAGATTCTGGTGATAAAAGTTGGTCCTCAAAATAATCCATACTATATACAAAGTGAAGAAAATGCAATTAAAATTGCTGTGACAGATTGTCTTTTATGCTAATTGCCTCTTTATATCTTTGTCCTTTGGAATCCTTTTTGAGTCCTTTCTGATCACCATCAGTTTCAAATCAAATAATTGTAGCAGTAACTGATTTAACGCGGTTTATCACTATAGATGTGGAAATTATGCTTTTGATACCAAATTACATTAATTTATTAGTAACAAAAATGGGATATCAGAAAAAAAGACAAAATTCACAGCAAGCCTGTAGCACATATTCAACCTTATATAGACACTCTATGCATGGTTTAAAAACTCCCACCTTTCACGCTCTCGTGAAGGCAGTTAATAACTATCTGGATTTTGCTGCTATACAACAGTCAGCTGCTTCAAAACAATAATGCACTTTTGTATTGCATACAAGTTGCCTGCAATACATTTTCCTGAATACTTGTTTCCATAGCACAAGGTTTACCTGCGAACTTTGTTCCATGTCTGTGTTGCACCCAGAGGAGATCCTGCCACCATGGGGACCTGGATAGGACTATTTTGTTTATTAAGAACCAAGTCTATTTTTTCTTCAATAGCTTTACAAGTTGCTTCCACAGCCTGGATTTTAGCTTCAATGCTGTCCAGACGCAAACAAATGGCCTGATTAATGTCAAAGAGAATGGACTGTAAAAAAGAAAAAAATCATTTTGTAATTTGTGACTGTCACTTTGGCTTTATGAATAAATATTTGAAAAAGGATAACTCAATATCTTTGTTGAATTACCAACTTTTTAAGTGGGTTTGCATTTTATCTGTTCACTTTCAATTAGAACACAGGCTTTCAATTATGACAGTATATCAGCTTATTTTGTTTAAATGGACAAATCCACACTAAAAACTTTTACTTTTGAAATTTTACATTTTTACAATAGCCTTGAGTACAGAATGTTCAACATCTAGGAAAGGAATATCTGAAAAGTTGGAAACCTTTCACAAACTAGGCCAAGAACTGAATAAATGAGAATTTAATTCCCAAGTAGAAAGCATGTATGAATTATAAACATTTCATGACAAATTCGATATTATTTTCAATAATGTGAAATTACTACAAATAGTATACACAATAATTAAGCTAATTGGAAACCTGACGTTCACAAATGTACGCTATAGGATTAAAGAATAAATAATATTGTCCAAATATTTCACTGCCTTAAAGTAAAAATATAATGCTCAAATACCCCATAAGCCCAAATAACCCATGTGAAATATCTGTACATTGGAAGTCTTTTTTAACATATAATCCATAACATCAATTTTTTATTTAGTTTTAAAACAAATACACTGCATCAGATATTAGTACTTTAATCATAGAAATCTGCAATTATTTCACCAAAAATATTTGGAAGATTATTAATTAAACAAGACAAACATCTTTCCTGTACTAGACACTTACAGGTGTCCCTCTTCCCTGGATATGCAGCAACATCACCATCTAGTGGTTACAATTGAGTATGGCCCTAGTTATGAAACCAATACCAATATGACCAGCCCAGAATTTGCTGGGAAAGTAATGTGTATTTCCTGGCATTTGCCAATATTAGAGCATAAAATGTACAGTAGTTGCGGGAAAAAAGAGAAACAGCATGAATTGCTGGACACCGCTCTGCCATTAAAAACAAAAGAACATGATAAATAGGAGGAGGCCATTCAGTCTTTCAAACTCATTCCACCATTCAATGAGGTCATTGCTACACTTCGCCTTCAACATAATTTTCTTGCAATATCTCTTGATGTTTTTAATATATAGAAACCTATCCATTTGAGTCATGCATGTACTCAACGACTGAGCTGCAGAAGCCCTCTGAGGCAATGAATTCCAAAAATCTACCGCCAATTGAGTAAAAACAATTTCTCCTCATTTGAGACTATGCCCCTCTGATTCTGGACCACCCCGCCCCTACATGTACCTTGTTAAGCCATGTAATAATTTTGTATGTTTGAATGAGATCGCCTCTCATTCTTCTAAACCCCAAAGAATAAAAGCGCAGTTTATTTATGGAGAGAGGGCTAGCCCTCTCTCCACAAATTAATTAATTTAGTGAACCAGTGCCCACAGAAACAGGGGCTCACTGTCAACCTTAAACTACTGGATTTGCACGGGAAATATGCATTAAGTTCACTTAATCAAAATTATGATAGGTATTTAATAACATAATTCTTTTTATGTTGAGATTTACGTTCCTGTAATGCCATTCAACATTTGAGGTCAAGAAAAGGAAAAGTGAAACTAGGAAGTCTCACTCCTGGTGAATTGTTGCTGGACAACTTTTACATCATTACTTTTCTGATGTCTATTTGTCTTTCTGGCTTAATAAATAATCTTTCCCTCTATTTATTTGTCTTTCAACATACAATTAAAACAAATTTCATCTTATTTCCTTTTCCACTGTTTCTCCATTTCTTTCTCTATTGATGATTTGAATTAAGGAAATTCAATGGTGGTCCCATCATTCACCAAAGTCCCACACGCTCAATTATCAAATTTCACTTCAAGGAAAGTGCACAAAAAGGTTTTTGCATTGGAGAGTTAATTCAGTTCATATGACAAGCCATGAGTGCCCCAATTGTGGGAAGCTTTGGGCTCCTGAAACATTATGAGAACACAATACAACATAGACATCGGTGTTAGCTACGGCTCAGTGGTAGTTCTCTCAACTGAGCCGACATGTTGTGGGAGTTCAGCCCTCATTCTAGACACTTGAGGAAGTAGCGTAGAGGGTAACTGAAAGTTCTGTTTTTTGAGTTCAAATTTTATCTATTCTGAACTGGATAAAGTCCATATATTTACCACTGGGGTAGAGGATGTTCACAGTATGTTCAGTGCATGATCGAGGGCAAGGATATACAGGTAAAGGGCATTGATTGATTATCTAAAAATGACGCTGGGACACTGGGTGTTGATGATGGGGGAGACAGATATAATGTGATATACTGTAAATAAATGTAGAATTAAGTTGTACTTTACCACTTGGCTTCAAAATGAATTAACTGAAAAATAATTCTACCTATTGCCCAAAGTGGCATTGACAATGATTTGGAAACAAGATTAACTTCATCTTTTTGACATGTTAGTAAGTAGTCAATCACAAAACCTAATGTAATTAGAACTAATTCAAGCTACACTGTTCATTTTAACTGAACATTTTCACGGAATTAGCAGAATGCAGACTGGGCCATCAATTTGTTCAGGACTGCAAGAAATATTTCGCTGCAAGAAGGGAAGGAAATGGTGAAGGATTACCAGAGACCACTCGGTGCAGCTCAAAATAATAATGTAGAGCCATTCTCTCTTCAGGTAATGATGTGTAAGCCAAGTAAGAGGTGATTAAATTTTGTATGTTTTACTCCAAATCAGGTTCCAACTTTCTGCAGACTCCTGACCACAGAGATGAATTGCAGTTAACGGTCTCCAAACTAATGCTGCACCAACTTCAAACTTCAGAAAATGGTGCTCATTTCCAAATTATATTTTTTTCACAGATTTAAACATTTGAAATGTAATTCAGTGATAACTTTCAAACAGTAATTCTGCAGAATCTAAATTTGATAAAAGTATACCCTTTTCCGACATTACCTTTATTGTTGCATCTTGGATTGGCTGCCCATTTGAAATATCTACACGTTGGCGTTTAAGAGCTGGTTGTTCAATCCCATCCTCAGACTGATGATTCTCCAAAACGTCTGAAACTGATTAAATCAATTGTACATGTTCAGTATTAAGTTTATTTGCCTTCTGTATCACATAGGCACATATTGTGGAGTCTTGAAAGGCGTATATAAAATTTGTTGCCCTCATTAATTTGCACAAATATTGGCATCAGAACTAGTGCAGGAGTATCCTCTGGGCCCCACAAAGAAAGTTTAAATTTGCCGCTTCCACAGACATGCTGTTAACCCGTTCCTCCTGCCACTTTCCGCAAATTATATGATTCATGCAGGTGTGCCAGGCAGGCAACACAGCCACTTACATAGCCTGAGCAGGTAGCCTCCAGACAGTATGATTTAGTGTCACTTCCTGTCTGCTACCATACAGCAGATGGAAAGTCAACAAGAGAATTTAAATGCAAACTAAGAGTAGTAAATTCTCTTATTTTGGGTGCAGCCAGTGAATTTCTAACTGATATAGCTGCTCACCCATTTACAACAGGCTCAAAATTAAATTTATAACCACTGATTCATCAGTGTATGAAAGTATGAAAACAAATTTAACTCCAAAAGATCAGGCACACTGTGGTATGAAAAAAATGTCACTGTTAGGGACATCAATCTTCACAGTGTACAATGAAATGGTTTATAGAGATAAAATTTATGTAGTACAGAGGTATTTCACCACAGTACAATTATAATTAATTCTGTTGTTGCAGTGTGATTTAACATTCAATGTAATTTCAATATTTTAACAATAATAGAAAAAGATTTTTGATTCAACATTCAGGTTACATTTTCTGTGTAGGACCTCACGTTTTGTTACAAAAAATGGGTTATATTTTTCTCCGTGTATGTAGTTGAGGAAAACATTTCATGAAATAATTGGAAACCATTAGCAGTTTGCTGTTGTTTTACTGACAGAGGTCAGTATGACCACAAATGACCACTCAATGACAGGGAAGAAAATAACTGCAAATAAACCAGGCTGCTATTCTGTACTTTCCAATAGCTGGATTACAAATCAGCCATATTTGTTGCATCTGAACTTAATGAAGCAATGATAGTTAGAGTGATCATTGTTTAGCAATGATTCAGTGTAGTCCAGATCTATTACAAATGAAATTCCTTCCTTTGCCCATGTTATAGTGCAAGTGCTTCATGCTCTGTTGTGAGAATAAACTTACAAGAAAGATTTTGGTAACATGTTGATAAATTGATTATGATAGTTATTGTTTTCTTTTTAATAGGCAAATATATTTTTCTACAGAAGTTAACAACCAGGATGCATTTGCTACTGATCTGTGTTTGATCCTTTCAAAACAACAGCTCTCAATCCATGAGACATCTACTGTCATAGTGATACACTTTAGCAGAATTTGTATAATAGAACCAAATTCATTTTCATTGCCTACATTCACTTGTCTAATCCTATAGTATATATTTCAAAACAAACTGTTTGAAATTACTACCTGTGACTGAAAAATTCAGAATAAACATTACACAGAAATTCACTAGTTCAAAGAAAGGCTGTAGTTCAATCACATTTTCAGGTGGTGATACTTTCTAATTTCCTTCAATCTTTTCCACTAACACCTGCTGGCAAGCCTATAAAATGTCCATTCTTCAAAATGTTTGTCCACCATTTAATTAAACAGAGGTTCACAGATTTATGGAACTGCTACATCCTAATCTATTATAGAACATAGAACATTACAGCACAGTACAGGCCCTTCGGCCCTCAATGTCGTGCCGAGCTATGTCCAATCCCAAGATCAAGCTATCTCACTCCCTATAATTCTGGTGTGCTCCATGTGCCTATCCAATAACCACGTGGAAGTTCCTAAAGTATCCGACTCCACTAACTCAGCAGGCAGTCTATTCCACACCCCAACCACTCTCTGAGTGAAGAATCTACCTCGGACATCCCTCCTATATCTCCCACCATGAACCTTATAGTTATGCCCCCTACTAACAGCTACAAACACCCAAGGAAATAGTCTCTGTACATCCACTCTATCAATCCCTCTCATCCTTACAAACCTCTATTAAGTTGCCTCTCATCCTCCTCTGCTCCAAAGAGAAAAGCCCCAGTTCCCTGAACCTTTCCTCATAAGACCTACCCTTCAAGCCAGGTAGCATCCTGATAAAACTCCTCTGCACTCTCTCCGATGCTTCCATATCCTTCTTATAGTGAGGTGACCAGAACTGAACACAATATTCCAAATGTGGTCTCACCAACATCCAGTATAGTTGCAGCATAACCCCAGAGCTCTTAAACTCAAACCCTCTGTTAATCAACACTAACACACTATAAGCCTTCTTCACTGCTCTATCCACTGGAATAGCAACCTTCAAAGATCTTTGGATATGAACCCCAAGATCTCTCTGTTCCTCCACATTCCTTAGAACCCTGCCGTTGACCCTGTAATCTGTATTCAAGTTTGTCCTACCAAAATGAATCAACTCACACTTATCAGGGTTAAACTCCATCTGCCACTTTTCGGCCCAGCTCTGCATTCTATCAATGTCTCTTTGCAGCCTGCAAGAGCCCTCCACCTCATCCACTATACTATATAATCTCAAACACTAATATTCTGATTCAATTTTAGCATGGAAACAGGGGGTACATCCTATTTAGTTAATTCTACAATAATCTAATCCTTTACCGTCTAATATCATCATTTCAGCAGAATTGTTAAAAGGAAATATTGAGCCGATGTTGCAGAATCCATTTCTTATATTTAATTTAGCCTTCCAAGGCACAAACAGCTCTTCAGGGTTCAAATACAATCGACTTATTTAATTCCACAAGCCACTGTTCTTTTTTTTCCAACCATGACTTTTCCAGCTGTTTAACAGCACAGAAGACAATAAGCTAACCTCTTTACATCAACAATATATCTGGACTTTAAAGATCACAGATACATCAACTTTTGTGGTCGCAGGCAGTACAAGAAACGCCTGTATCCTAGATATCTTCACAACTTCAAGAGAAACAACAAAACAGCTGTGTGATAAAGAAGGTTGGGTGAGGGGATAAATAAAATGAATTGGGTGAATTATTATATCAGGGCAAAGTTTACAGTATGTTTCCAGTCCGATGAGGAAGGAAGAACTGCTCGATCCGGTTCTAGGGAAAAAGATAGATTAAGTCAATCAAGTGTCAGTAGCAGAAGATTTATAGTAGTATTTATGTTAGCTAAGGAAGAAGAAAAGGAGAAATTCAGAGTAAAACATATTTAACTTGAGAAGGACCAATTTCGGATGATGTGGACTATCTGATCTCCAGACTATTCATGATCTCCAGTCCTGACATAAAATTTGACCCTTGGTCTGATTGGATTTCCTTTGATAAGCCATATCTTGAAAAGAATTTGGTTAACTTCTCTACTACTGTCTTAGTGGTAAAAGTTCTTAAGAGTATGGTTTCAGGGAATCAGGTAGATATATCCACAATAGTTAGCAAATATTAATTCCCACTTCTTATTCTCAGTAATGACCCTACACAGCTGATTAAGACCCTTGTAAAAGGTTCTTCAAATGCTGATATAGGGATCAAGGTGCTGGTTTAGTAACTGCTTACAGCTTCCCTATTCGGGACAGAGGTGACACGTTCGACAAAAGGTGACTACATCCTCGTGTAGTTGGACCAATAAAACTGTCTTCAGGTTTTGTCTCCTGTTTTCTGTATTCCGAGGTATCCCCATATTACAATCTTGTGAGCTATCCTCAGAACCTCATTCCTGTACTCAGAAATACAATTTGGTGTGCTTCTGCCCCACTGGTGCTCTGCACTAACATATAGTGATCGCCATTTTCTCATTAATGTGCTCTCCTTGGATGATTGTCTGTGTAGAGTTTGTACGTTCTCCAGGGGTCTGTGTGGCTTCCCCCCAGGTGCTCCGGTTACCTCCCACAGTCCAGTGATGCGCAGGTTAGTTGACTGGTCATGCTAAATTGCCCCTTATCGTCAGGGAGATTAGTAGGGCAAATATGTGACGTTACAGGGATAGGGCCTGGGTGGAATTGTTGTCAATGAAGGCTCAATGGGTATAATTACTTCCACTTGCACTGCAGTGATTCTATAATGCTATGATTCTAACCTGATCTCACTGGCCTCACAACTCTTCCCACTTTTATTTTAGCTTATGAATTTCACTGCGCAATCCAGAAAAAAAGGTCAGGATGGTCTGTCTGTAATCTTCCTGTGACTGGATTCTCTACTGGCTGTTCGACTAGCATAAACATTACTACCATCTGTGATCCCTGCTCTACCATTTCCCAGAATGAATTAAATGCCTGCAATGGGTAAGGTTTCTACCATGCCTATCATTACTTTCCCCTGCCTTCAAGCTACTCTTTAAGCTTATTTTAATGAAAGGAATTTATTTAGTTTCCCCATGAATGCTGCTGACCAAAACCTTCTTCTTCAATGTCCATTTTGGACAACAACATTAGGGATTGCATCTGCATCACATAAACTTTTAATCTCTTTTCCCATTCTATCCTATCCATTGCACACAAAACTTTTCAGTACATCCACACCTGCTACTCACCTTGCCCTGTAAAAGCTCTACACACATTTCTGACCCTAGTGTTTGCCCATTCTCTTTGTGTACCAACTCAATTGGTTTCTCTTATTCTCCAGTGTCTAGATTCATTTTTCCCTGTTTAAGACTGATAACCTCAATTTCTCGAATGTTTAATTTCCAGCATAATGATTTTGTGTGGCCCAGTTTATTACAGTGGAAACACCTAACCTTTTTCACCTTGGCAGTACAGTGGCAGAGTGGATAGCACTACTGCCTCACAGTGCCAGAGACCTGGGTTCGATTCCCAACTTGGGTCACTGTCTGTGCGGAATCTACATGCTCTTCCTGTGTCTGTGTGGGTTTCCTCTGGGTGCTCCGGTTTCCTCCCACAGTCCATGGTATGAGTTAGGTGGATTGGCCATGCTAAATTACCCCTTATTGTTAGGGGGACCAGCTACAGTAAATGCATGGGGTTATGCGGATAGGGCCTAGGTGGGATTATGGTTGGTGCACACTCAATGGGCCGAATGGCCCCCTTCTGCATTGTAGGGATTCCATGATTCTATTTTCATATCTCTCATCCATGCTTAATGTTTCTGATCACTCCCTCTTGCTGGCCTGCCCTTTCTTGTACCTTCCCAGTTTCTAGCTTTCTCCGATTTAGAAGTGGGTCTAAAGAGAAGCTTTGGTCTATGAACCAACTCAGTCATCCGCATCTACGGGGCCTGCTTGGCAATTCGAACTTTCTGTTTCACAACATGAATTTCAATCAAAGTACGGGCACCGTACTTACGCAAGGCAACAAATCTTTAAATTCCTCCAACAGAATTATTTCTCTTAGGGCTTCATAAATTTCTTCTATTTTCAGTGCTCACACCCACCTATCAAAATAACTTTGTTTAACCCTTTCAAATTCAATGCAAGTCTGTCCAAACTGTTTTCTTATAGCACAAAACTTTTGTCTGTAAGCTTACAACCCTAGCTCATAAGCACCCAATATAGCTTTCTTCACCGTCTCATAGTCCCTAGACCTTTCCTTGGACAGAAATGCAGACTTCACTAGCCCTATCTACAAGTTTAGTCTGTAAAAGTGGAGTCTAAATGTTTTGTGGCCATTTCATTCTGGAGCAGAATCGATAGGATGAATCATTTGCTCCTATGTCTTATGGTCAGTTGCTTATTACCCCAAAAGATATGGCACACAGGATCCATTTCTCATCCAAGTCTCAACACTGATGGAGCATGCACTAGTCATCCTATCATAATATTAAGTACACTTGTATAGCATTGTGATTTAGGAAATTTAGAAAGTGACAAAACTGTGAAAGGGGATAGTATAAATGGAAATTGAATTATCAACCACAGTTAACATGGGACAAACAATACAGTGTAAAAACCAGGATGGCATTTTTTATTTGTTCAGAGGATGTGGGCACAGCTGGCTAGGCCAGTATTTATTGCCCATCCCCCCCCCCCCATAAATGCCCTTGAGAAGATGGTGATGTGCTGTCTTCTATATACTGTTATCATTACATTCTATTATTGTTTATGTATTAGTGTCACAAGTAGGCTTACATTAACTCTGCAATGAAGTTGCTGTGAAAGTATCTTCATTGCCACACTCTAGTGCCTGTTCATATACACCGAGGGAGAATTTAGCATGGCCAATGCACCTAACCAGCACATCTTTCAGACTGTGATAGGAAATTAGAGCACTCATAGGAAACCCATGTGGACACAGGGAGAACGTGCAGATTCCACACAGACAGTGGGCCATGCCAGATATCAAACCTGAATCCTTGGCATTGTGAGGCAGCAGTGCGAACCACTGTTTCACTGATTGGTCTGGAAACTGAATCAAGAGAAATTTATTTAAGGTTTGAGATCATAGTGTGAAAAATACACAGCTGACTGCTTTTAATTAATTCAGAATGCTGGTGGTCTTTCTTGATTTTCAGAAGGCGTTTGACAAGGTGCCTCACAAGAGGTTATTGCAGAAGGTCAGGGGGCATGGAGTTGGGGGTAGGGTGTTAGCGTGGATAGAGGGTTGGTTGTCAAATAGGAGGCAGAGAGTGGGGGTCAATGGGTGCTATTCGGATTGGTGGTTGGTGACCAGTGGAGTGCCCCAGGGGTCAGTGCTGGGGCCTTAGCTATTTACCATTTATATAGATGATCTGGAGGAGGGAACCGACTGTATGGTGTCAAAATTTGCTGATGACACCAAGATTGGTGGAACGGCAAATTGCGCGGAGGGTGTGGAGAGTCTGCAGAAGGATCTAGATAGGCTGGGCGAATGGGCCAGAAAATGGCAAATGGAATTTAATGTTGGCAAGTGCGAGGTGGTCCACTTTGGTAGGAATAATGGTAGGAAGGATTATTACTTACGTGGAGAAAAACTGCAGCAGGCGACGGTGCAGAGGGACCTCGGGGTCCTTGTGCATGAGTCGCAAAAACCCAGCTTGCAGGTACAGCAGGTAGTCAGGAAGGCGAATGGGATGCTGGCCTTCATAGCGAGGGGGATTGAATATAAAAGTAGGGAGGTCTTGCTGCGGCTGTATAGGGCATTGGTGAGGCCGCAGCTGGAGTACTGTGTGCAGTTTTGGGCGCTGTACTTACGCAAGGATATTTTGGCCTTGGAGGGAGTGCAGAGGAGGTTTACTAGGCTGATGCCGGAGTTGAGGGGGTTGAGCTATGAGGAGAGGCTGAATAAGAACATAAGAACATAAGAAATAGGAGCAGGAGTAGGCCATCTAGCCCTTCGAGCCTGCCCTGCCAATCAATAAGATCATGGCTGATCTGTCATGGCTCAGTTCCACATTCCCGCCCTCTCCCCATAACCCTTAATCCCCTCTCTCATCAAAAACCCATCAACCAATAAACTAGGCTTGTACTCGTTAAAGTTTAGAAGAATGAGGGGAGATCTCATTGAGACGTATAAGATGATGAATGGGATGGATAGGATAGAGGTGGAGAGGCTCTTCCCGCTCAGAAAGGACAGTAGGACTAGGAGGCACAGCCTCAAGATAAAGGGGGGGCGGTTTAGAACGGAGTTGAGGAAGAACTTCTTCACTCAAAGGGTGGTGAATCTCTGGAATTCTCTGCCCGTTGACATGGTGGAGGCTACCTCGCTAAACATTTTTAAGACGCGGGTTGATGGGTTTTTGATAAGAGAGGGGATTAAGGGTTATGGGGAGAGGGCGGGAATGTGGAACTAAGCCACGACAGATCAGCCATGATCTTATTGAATGGCGGGGCAGGCTCAAAGGGCTAGATGGCCTACTCCTGCTCCTATTTCTTATGTTCTTATGAATGGTTCAATCAAGAACATTTTGAAACCAATTTGCTTGGAAATATTTAATTTGCACATTAAGATAGTTGACTATGACAGTAATTATAGCAATATTCAAATAGCACCTGAATCGACATTAATGAAATTGTTTTAAGAATCAAAGCTTCAAGGAACATACCTAATCTCAAAGCTTAATAATATTTCTTAGTTTTCTTGACTACTATAACTTTTCTTCAATAAAGTTTATATTTTTCAACTTATTCATGGAATGTTAACCTTTTCATTCCTGCAAAATGTGACACTCTTACAGATCAGAACAAGTGATGAAAAATATGTTCTGTGAAAAAATAATTTAGCACTTGAAGCATTTAAACCCCAATCCAGCATTATTTTTTGCATGTTTGGTTAAGATAAATATTATCCTATAGTTTACCTGCTTGATCTTCTGTTAGGTCATCAACTGCAATCTGAACCACATCTGTCAAATCGTGTTCTGACATCATCTAGTTACAACACAGCATCAACCTCCACTCTAGAGACCCACTAAAGTCTGCAATCTGTAACAGATTAAAAACAATAATAATTACCAAATTAACATGAAAATTGTCCAACCTTTATTTCTGAGACCAATTGTTGCATTTCAATTATAATACTTTTAATACATGTTTTCCACCATGAACAATGCACTCAATCATCTGCTGGTCAGTCAGGCTGATAGACCAGCACCAGCAGCAATCTTCAAAGTCAGCATTAATAATGCTTTTCATAAACATTCTCTTTGGCCAGTATCCCTAAAGAGCACAAAAATACTTCATGCTAAATACCTGTGAAATGAGACAGGAATAATTAATGATCTTGCAGTTAGGGATCCTCTCAGAAGAAGTGATCGCAGTATGGTTGAATTTAAAATACAGATGGAGCACGAGAAGGTAAAATCCAATACCAGTGTCTTGTGCTTAAACAAAGAATATTACAAAGGGATGAGGGAAGCGTTGGCTAAGGTAGACTGGGAGCAAAAACTTTATGGTGGGACAATGGAACCATAAAGTGGAGGAGTTTCAAAGCAATCTTTCATTGTGCTGAATAAAACTATATATCCGTGATAAGGAAGGACTGTAGAAAAAGAGATAAACACAGTAAAAAGTCTGACAACACCAGGTTTAAGTCCAACTGATTTATTTGATAGTAAACTCACTAGCTTTCGAGGTTACCCCCTTCGTCAGGTAAATGGAGAGTTCTGGCCTCAGACAGAGCATATAAAGCACAGACAGTTTACAGATTACTGATTAGAATGCGAATCTTTACACCTAACCTGCTGTTCAAGTCTTAAAGTGGCTAACAATGTGAATGGAAGGAGCACTGATCACAGGTTAAAGAGATGTGTATTGTCTCCAGACAATACACCGATAGCCAAGTTCTGCACACATAAGGACAGTCTCAACAGGGATCTTGGGTTCATGTCGCACTATCTGTAACCCCCGTGACTTGCCTGGGTTTGCCAGGCATTGTTAGCCACTTTAAGACTTGGACAGCAGGTTAGGTGTAAAGATTCGCATTCTAATCAGTAATCTGTAAACTGTCTGTGCTTTATATGCTCTGTCTGAGGCCAGAACTCTCCATTCACCTGACGAAGGGGGTAACCTCGAATGCTAGTGAGTTTACTGTCAAATAAATCGGTTGGACTTAAATCTGGTGTTGTCAGACTTTTTACTGTGTTTATCCCAGTCCAATGCCAGCATATCCACATCAGAAAAAGAGATAACCAGCCATAGATATCTAAGGAAATAAAGGAGGATATCAAATTGAAAGAAAACACATACAAACTAGTAAAGATTAGTGGGAACGTAGAAAATTGGGAAATCTTTAAAGGTCAATAGTAAACCACAAAAAAAGCTATAAAGAAAAGTTAAATGGATGATGAGGGCAAAATTAGCTCAGAATACAAAAGCAGATAGCAAAAGTTTCTACAAATATATAAAACGAAAAAGAGTGGTTAAAGTAAACATTGGTCCTTTAGAGGATGAGAAGGGGGATGTAATAACCGGAAATGAGAAAAGGGCTGAGGCATCGAACAGATGTTTTGCGTCTGTCTTCACACTGGAAGACACAAATAACATGCCAAACATTGGTGACAAGAAGTTACGGCAGGTGAGGACCTATAAACTATTATCACAAAGGAGCTGGTGTTCAGCAAGTTAATGGGGCTAAAGGTAGACAAGTCTCCTGGTTCTGATGGAATGCACACTAAAGGAGATGGCAGGAGAAATAGCAAATGCGCTGGTGGTAATTTACCAAGATTCGCTGGACTCTGGGGTGGTTCCCACAGATTGGAAAACTGCAAATGTGGTGCCACTGTTTAAAAGGAGGTAGTCAAAAGGCGGGTAACTACAGGCCAGTTAGCATAACTTCTGTAGTAGGGAAAATGCTTGAATCTATCAAGAAAGAGTGAGACATCTGAATATAAAATGTCCCATTCTTAAGACGCAGCACGAGTTCATGAAGGGAAGGTCATGTTTGACTAATTTGGTGGAATTCTTTGAGAACGTTACATGAGCAGTGGACAATGGAGAACCTGTGGATGTGGTGTATCTGGGTTTCCAGAAGGCATTTGACAAGGTGCTGCATCAAAGACTGTTACATAAGGTACAAGGTACATGGTGTTACAGGTAATGTATTAACATGGACAGAGGATTGGTTAACTAATAGAAAGCAAAGAGTGGGATAAATGGGTGTTTTTGTGGTTGGCAATCAGTGACTAGTGGTGTGTCTCAGGGATCAGTGTTGGGACCACAATTGTTTATGATTTACATAGATGATTTGGAGTTGGGGACCAAGTGTAATGTCAAAATTTGCAGATGACATTAACCTGATTTGGAGTGGGGACCAAGTGTAATGTCAAAATTTGCAGATGACATTAACCTGAGTGGCAGAGCAAAGTGTGCAGAGGATGCTGAAAGTCTGCAAAGAGATATAGATAGTCTAACTGAGTGGACAAGGGTCTGGCAGATGGAGTACAATATTGGTAAATGTGAGGTCATCCACTTTGGTCAGAATAACAGCAAAATTTAAATGGTAAAAAAACTGCACCATGCTGCTGTGCAGAGGGACTGGCTGTCCTTGTGCATGAATCACAAAAAGTTGGTTTGCAGGTGCAGCAGGTAATTAAGGCAAATGGAATTTTGTCCTTCATTACTAAAAGAGATGGAGTTTAAAAACAGCGAGTTATGTTGCAGCTATATAAGGTAGTGGTGAGGCCATACCTGGAGTACTGTGCACAGTTTAGGTCTCCTTACTTGAGAAAGGATATACTGGCACTGGAGGGGGTGCAGAGGAGATTCACTAGGTTGATTCCAGAGTTGATTTATGAGGAGAGACTGAGTAGACTAGGGTTATAATTATTGGGATTCAGAAGAATGAGGGGAGATCTTATAGAAACATATAAGATGATGCAAGGAATAGATAAGATAGAAGCAGGGAAGTTGCTTCCACTGGCAGGTGAGACTAGAACGAGAGGGCATGGCCTCAAAGTAAGGGGAAGCAGATTTAGGACTGAGTTGAGAGAAACATCTTCACACAAAGGGTTGTGAATCTGTGGAATTCCCTGCCCAGTGAAGTAGTTGAGACTACCTCATTGAATGTTTTTGAGGCAAGGATAAATATATTTTTGAACAGTGAGGGAATTAAGGGTTATGGTGAGCAGGCAGGTAAGTGGATTTGAGTCAATGAAAAGATCAGCCATGATCTTATTGAATGGTGGAGCAGCTTGAGGGGCCAGATGGCCTACTCCTGCTCCTAATTCTTATGTTCTTATAAATACAACTTGTCACCTTCCATCACCTTTGTAATATGTAAACATTCAGGCAGTAAGGTGGCACAGTGGTTAGCACTACTGCCTCACAGCACCCTGGACCCAGGTTCAATACCAGCCTTGCACACTCTCCCTGTGCCTGCGTGGGTTTCCTCCCACAGTCCAAAGATGTGCAGGTTAGGAGGATTGGCCATGCTAAATTGACCCTGGCGTCAACTGGGGATTAGCTGGGTAGATGTGTGGGTTACGTGGATTGTAATCAGTACAGATTCAATGGGCCAAATGGCCTCCTTCTATACTGTAGAGATTCTATAATGAGATTGAGAATGCGATTGCTTTACATTTGTTCAGGCCTTACTTAAATATTATAATTTGATCAATTAAGTTAAATACTGAATTTCACAACTCTGCATGTGACTATGTCACCCATTGAAATAGGGTAAAAGACTGCTGAGCAGGCTTTCTTTGCATTGCTTCTAAAGTGTAGTTGGCGTTTTTGTTGTTACAAGAGCACCGTTTTGAGCTGAGAGCATCATGCAAACATTATGCCTGGAACTTCTTGCAAATATTAACACTTATAAACCAGTTATGAAATTTTACAGAAATCTGCATTTTGCAAAGCTACAATTTCTTGGTTTCCTAAATCACGATATAATATAAATCACCAAATATTATGACAGGTTGAACTGGTGCACTAATGTTGAGACTAGGATGAGAAATGGATTCCGTGTAACATATGTTTCTAGGCAAAAGGCAAATGCTCAAAGGAAGGAGTATTTATAATTCTCTAAAAATCTGCATTGACTTGTTCAACCACGTCTTTAATTGATGAAAGGGCGTAATCCTTCACTGCACTTGTTGAAGTGAGAACTGCGAATGCTGGGGTAGCTTCATTCGTATTGCTCCTTACCATCATAAAGTCATGAAGGAATTTTCAGTTTTGTTAAGTTGCTGTTTGGACAGATGTTGCCAGTTAATCTGGCCAAACAATGACTTGACTCACTTTTCAAATGAAGGGGAGGGACTTGATTCACAATTTGACTATGAAAGCCTTACTAGTGGAGGTGTGTCCTTACCACAAGTTTGAAGTTTATTCATTAGTCTCAAAAGTAGGCTTACAATAACACTGCAATGAAGTTAGTGTGAAAATCCCCTAGTCACCACACTATTCAGGTACACAGAGAGAATTTAGCATGCCCAATGCACCTGACCAGCACGTCGTTCAAGCTGTTGGAGGAAACTGGAGCACCCAGAGGAAACCCACGCAGATACAGGAGAACATGCAGACTTCCCAGACACTGACACAAGCTGGGAATTGAATCCAAGTCCCTGCTAACCACTGTGCCATCGTGTTGCTCTAAGCAAGTACAGTCCCCATATTGACATCTTGCAAAAATAGAGTTAGCCAATGGAGTTGAATATTGTGTACAACAAATTAGTTTTACATGTCATATTGGCATAAGTTACATTAAATCTAAAATCTATCTGCAAAGTTTAAAGATAATGATATTATGTTACTGCATTTACAAAGCTCAGTTTACAGAATATTTCCGTCTTCCATATCCATTACCCCAGAGACCCCCAGTGGTCAATCCTTGATTCCGTTCTTTCCATTATCGTTAAGTTACTCCCTCAGTGGCTTCAGAGACAGAGGATCAGGTTCCGTATGAATGCCTCAAACATGCAACTCCATCACTACATCATCTCTCGTAACCCTTCCAGTTCCTCTGTTCTCAGAGCAGCTTATCCAACATGAAAGAGGCACAATTCCCTCTGGTTGATAATGGGAAGACCAAAGCAATCATTTTGGCCACTCTATCAACAATACTCCTTGCTACTAATTCCATGCCCCTCCCCCGTTATTATCTCAGACTAAATCAGAATTTGCAATCACAGCATCCTAGTTAATCTGAAGTTTAGTATAACATTGAATGCACCCTTATCTCAGTCTATCTGCTGAAACATTCAGCCATTACCATGGTCCATTCAAAACACTGCTGCATGCATCATAGCCTGAACAAAATCTCACTCATGCAGCACATGCCCTCATTAACCTACATTAGCAATTCCCAGAGTGTTTTGAATTTAAACTCTCAACCTTATTTATTCCTACCCTACTCTTGATCATTAAAAAAACACTCAAACTCTTGAACCTTGCCTCCCCTTAAGTTACTACTATACATTGTCTCCAACCACCTAGATCCTACATAACGGAATTGTCTCCATAATGTGAGAATGGATTTTTAAATGGAGAACATTGTGCTATTTTGTAAAGAAGGATATGTGTGTGTGTAAACGTGTGTGTGTGTATAAATTATTTAATTAAGCTGGAAAAAGATTAGTGGAGTCCTTTTGTCTGGAAGAGTTGAGAGAAAGAGAAAAAAGACACTAGATGCACACATTTGTGATTAAAACTTTCCTGGTCAAGTGGTTTATAAGTAAATAAGCTAAGTTTAGAAATGTGCATTAGGAGAAACATAGGGATCTGTTGTTTTCAGCCGTAAATTTCAAAGCACAGTAAAATGCTTTTATAGCTTGCAAAAATTTTGCAAGTGAACAAGGTTATTCAATTTTATTTGACCTGACAGTAGAGGCCATAGGAAAACATGAAAGATTTTTATATTTTGGTGAAAGTTATGTTCAAAGAAGTGTTGAGGACAATGGAATCATAGATGAAAGGTAAAAGCAATATTTAAGGAGAGATGTTGAGATCTTAGATGTTGGCTGTCAGAGGGAGACTTGCTAGAAACAGCTCTTGGAAAAGAGGTTCAGTTTGAATCAACCATCCAAGCAAGCCAGTAAAGTCTTGTTCTGATGTTTTAGTTTGCCACAGCAGAGTAGGAGATTTGAGAGGTTGTGTGGCATTCCTTATAAAGCAACAGTGGCATTGACTTAGGGTAGTATCACTGGATTTTTGTAGTTAAACATCTGTAAGGGATTGTTGCCTGGAGGGTGTTTACTTGCAGTCTGAATAAGTAGGGGCAATTTTTGGAGACAAATTTTAACTGTGTAACTGTAATCTTACATGCTTACATTTTATTTTCTTTTTGGTAATCAATCTTTTAATTTTAATAACCCAGGAGTGTTACTAGATTTTGTGCTTTTCAGAATACATGAAAAAGGGTATGGCCCAGTAAGCCAAGTTTCCTTTTGGATTTTGGTTTGCTCAGTAATTAACATCTGTTGTGGTCATAATACATTAAACCCTTTTGACTCAACATCGTCCTTTCTTTCATGGTAACCTAGCTCTTTGGTCATGCCTTATATTTTCTTATTAATCTTGCTAACCATTTTTAAATAGGTCTCTGTGAAGAATCTTTATTTATTCATATATTAAATTTTGCAACATTACTGTATCATGGAGAAAGCAAGTGGGAACTATAGGATCCCCACGTTCGCTAGTAATTCAAAAAAGGCACAAGCCTTTTGTTTGTAGAGAACTGGGCCCTGTGTATGAATGTATGCTGATTGTAGTAAGCACAAGTGAGCTATGTTACAAGACTGACTTATTATTTTAAATTGATTGTTAGTGTAACCAGTCTAGACCGATTGTAGTAGCCTATGCTGATTGTAGTAAGCGTAAGTGGGCTAATGTTATGAGATTGACTGATTATTTTAAATTGATTGTTAGTGTAACCAGTCTAGACAATTTACACTAACAATCAATTTAAAATAATCAGTCAGTCAATCTCATAACATAGTTCACTTAAGCTTACTACAATCGGCATACATTCATACACAGGGCCTAGTTCAGTGAACAGACCATCTCAAATTATCCTGGAAAAGCAAGGAATCTCAAAAATATAAACAGATTAAGGAAGCTGCTTCACAATATTGCCATTAGTGAGTAAACAAATGGCATTTTCCATCAACAGGATGCTGCCATCAGTCCAAAAAGACACACAATTGAGCAATGTCATGCATGAATTTCAGTGCCAATGCAATGCCAGATCCTTATGCTGACACAATGCCAGATCCTTAGGCGTATTCCCAGCAATTGGCTGGTCAAATCCAACAGAATGTTCCTTCAGGCAAAGATCCTACTCAACCAGCCTTTGCTTACAAAACTCAAAACAAAACATCTGCTGCTGGATTTGATTCCATAACTGAACAACACTTGCTCAACAATCCTGATTGCACTGACAGCCGTATTAACAAACAATTTAAAGTAATCAATCGAGTTTGAAACATGGTTCATTTAGACTTGCTAAAACAACATACATTCATACACAGGGATCTGTTCTCTGCAAATAAGAGAAATATGTTCAAGCCTTTTCTAAATTACCAAGAAGCTTAGGAAGTACACGGTTCCCCACTGTTTTCTCCATGGCAGTGCCTCAGCGAATCAGAGTTGAATTGCCAATCAGCACCTTTTTCTCCTGTAATATAAATTGTGACCTTCTGAAATTTGGCATTTTTGCATTTGCCCTTGTGTCACTCTTTTCAATAAATTGTTCACTTACTTGCAGTTAGAGAAATGGGTACAGATGACAAAAAAAAGAGACAAAACAGGGCATTATAGACAGCATGATATCAGCAGTTAGGCAAATTGTAGGGTCCATTATGAAAGGTTCAATATCAGAGCGCTTGGAATCCAGTGGCAGGATCAGACAAAGTATGGATTTATGAAAGAGGTAATGCTTGTCAAATCTCCTGGAACGGACAAGGGGGAGCCAGTGGATACGGTTTATTTGGGCTTGAAGGATTTCAAAAAGATCCCACTTAAGAGATTAGTAGGACTGGCATATGAGGAGAGATTGAGTTCGTTAGAATTATATTTGCTGGTGTTTAGAAGAATAAGGGGGCTCTCGTGGAAACCAATAAAATTCTAACAGGACTAGACAGAGTAGATGCAGGATGTTTCCAATGGCAGGGCAGCCCAGAACTAGGGGTCACAGTCTAAGGATATAGGGTAGACTATTTCTCCATGAGGAGAAATTTCTTCACTCAGAGTGGTGAGCCTGTGAAAACAGTTGAGGACAAAACATTGTATGTTTTCAGTGAGTTAGATATAGCTCTTGGGGCTAATGACATGTGGTGAAAGATGGAATGGGTTACTGATTGGATGATCAGCCATGATCATCTTGAATAGTGGAGCAGACTCAGAGGCCCCCTGCTCCTATTCTCTATGTTCCTATGTAAATGAAGTTATCTTTAAAAGGATATTTTAAAAATTAAAAATCCCTATGAAACGGAAAATATATCTTCAGAAAAAATATTAGTTAAATGTGAACTTAATTAACATACCAACAGACGCAAGAAGCACTATAGAGTTATAGACCAATATTCATTAATATGGTAAACAATTCAAGAAGTGGTTAAGGTTGACAGAAGTAGGATAGTAAAATGCTAGAATGAATCTATACAGTAGTAGAACAAATTCAGGACTATTTGTTTTTAACTATCAAAAGATTAGAGCTGTTCCTTGCTCAGCAAGCAGCACTAGCACCCAACAGTTTTCATGAAGAAAATTGGATTTGGTGCTGGGCAACTGAAAGAGGTCAAGATTGAAAATCCAGCAAGGTCCAATGATCCCAGCATGGTAAAAGATCTGAAATCTTCTGTGATGCGTGGATGGATACTTTCAAAAGCTGCAAATTGACACGGATAGAGATGATTTATTCAAAACCAGGATTGGTCGAGTACTGGAACAATACAACACACAACAAAAACAGGAATCTCAGACTAGTGTCTTAAACTTAAATAAGGGCAATTACGAAGAAATGAGACAGATTTGGCTAAAGTGAACAAGGAAGTTAGATTATGAAAAAGGTGCAGCGGCAGATAATTTTGGAGATATTTCAGAATTATCAAAAAAATACACGCCAGTGAGAAAGAAAGACTTGAAGCCTAAAGGGAAGGACATAAAATCAGTGGCAAACTAAGATGTTAAAAATAGTACCAAATTGAAAGAAAAAGTGTATAATTCCACAAAGATGAGTGGCAGGTCAGAAGATTGGATGGAATATAAAGAACAGCAAAGAATGGTTAAAAGATTTATAAGAAGGGAGAAAATTAAGAGCATGAGAGAAAACAAACTGGAAAATAAAAACAAATAATAATTAATTTTTGAGAGTTCTGGTCCTCTAGAGTGTGTGTCTGGGGAACTAATACTAGAAAATAAAGAAATGGTAGATGAACAGATATTTTGAATCTGTCTTCACTGTCGAGGATACAAGTAATATCCCAGAAATAATTATGATTCAAGAAATGAAATGGAAGAAGGAACTTGAAACAATTACAATCACCAAGGAAAAGATACAAAGAATATAATTAGAACTAAAAATTGAAAAGTCTTAAAAGTTCCCAAGGATATAGAAAGATCCCAACAGACTGGAAAAAAAAAGTGATTTTATTAAAAAAAGATGGGACACAAAAACAGAAAACAGACAGACAATTTGGCTTAATATCTGCCATAGGAAAATTGCTAAAATCTACAATTAAGGAGTTTATAGCAGGGAAGTTATAAAATCTCAATGGAATCAGGCAGTCAACATGGTTTTGTGAAAGTGAAAGTTTGAGGAAATAACAATCAATATGAACATGTTTTATTCATTTACAGGATGTGGATGCCACTAGCCAGCATTTGTAGGCCATCCCTAACTGCCCTTCAGAAGGTGATAGTGAGCTGCCTTCTTGAACCGCTGTAACCCCTGAGATGTAGGTACATCCACAGTGCTGTAAGGGAAGAAATTCAAGGATTTTCACCATGGAAGTGAAGTGATGTATTTTCAAATCAGAATGACAAGCAACTTCGAAGAGAACCTCCAGGTGATGTTGTTCCCAAGTATCTGCTACTCTTGTCCTAGATGTAGCAGTCGTGGGTTTGGAAGATGCTGTCTAAAGAACCTTGGTGAGTTTTCGCAGTGCATCTTGTAGCTGGTACACACAGCTGCCACTGTTTGTTAGTGGTGGGAGGTTTAATGTTTATGGAAAACGTAACAATCAAGCAGGCTGCTTTGAACTGTACAGTGTCACACTTCAGTGCTGCTGGTGCAAGTGGAGAGTATTCCAGTACTGACTTGAGCCTTGTAGATTGTGGACAGACTTTGGGGGGAGGAGGGGGAGTCATGAGATGAGTTACTAGTAGGCTACCATAGCCTGCTCTGGTAGCCACAATATTTATATGGTTAATCTAGTTCAGTTTCTGGTCAATGGTAACCCCCATGATGTTGATAATGATGGATTCAGCAATGGTAATGCCATTGAATGTCATGGGATGATGGCAAGATTCTCTCTTGTTGGAGATGGTCATTGCCTAATACTTGTGTGGTACTACTTATCACCAATTACCAATGCCTAGATATCGCCCAGGTTTTTCTGCATTTGGACATGAATTGCTTCAGTATCTGAGGAGTTGCAAATAGTGCTAAACACTGCACAGTCATCAGCGAACATCCCCACGTCTGACCTTATGAAGGAAGGAAGACCACTGATGAAGCAGTTGGATGGTTGGGCCTCAGACACGAACCTGATGAACTCCTGTGGCGATGTCCTGGAACTGAGATGACTGATTTCCAACCACCACATCCATCTTCCTTTGTGCCATGAAGGGTTTGCCCCTATTCCCAATGACTTCAATTTTGCTAAGTCTTCCTGGATGCCATTCTCTGTTAAATGCTGCCTTGATGTCAAAGGCAGTCACTCCCACCTCACCTCTGACATTCAGTTCTTACATCCATGTTTAAAACAAGGTTGTAATGAGGTCAGAAGCCAAGCAAGCCTGACGGAAACCAAACTGACCATCTGTGAACAGGTTGTTGCAGAATAAGTGCCACTTGATTGTGCTGTTGATGACCATTTCCATCACTTTGCAGATAATCACTGATGGGGGGTAACTGGCTGAGTCAGATTTATCCTGTTTCTTGGGTACAGTGTATACTTAAGCAATTTTCCACATTGCCAGTTAGATCCCAATGTTGTAGCTGTACTGCAACAGCTTGGCTAACGGTGTGGCAAGTTCTGGAGCACAAGTTGACAATTGCCAGAATATTGTCATAGCCTTTGCAGTATCCAGTGCCTTCAGCCCTTTCTTGATATTAAATGGAGTGGGTCAAATTGGTTGAAGACTGGCATCTGTGATGTTGGGGTAACTCTGAAGGGGACCAAGATAGGTCAACCACTTGGTACTTTTGGCTGAGGATTATAACAAATGCTTCAGCCTTATCTTTTGTGCTCCTCCCTCATTAAGGATGGGCATATTTGTGGAGCCTCCTACTCGAATGAGTTGTTTAATTGACCATCCCCATTCACGTACCCCCCTCAGAGCTTCCTCCAAGTGGTGTTCAGCACAGAGGGGTGCTGATTCATCACCTGGGAGTGGACAGTACATGGCATTCAGCAACAGATTGTGACTGGGGTCAGAGTGGATATTGAGGACTCCTAGGGCAAATCCCTCCCAGCTGTGCCACCACCTCTGTTGTCCTACCAGGAGGTATACCCAGTCTGGGACATTATCTTTCTCAGACTGTTGCCTGACTAGTCCATGAGTCAGCTCTCCCACTTTTGGCACAAGCCCCAGGAGAACTCTACAGGATCTACAGGCTCGGTTTGCTGCTGCCATTTCTGGTGCCCAGGTCAATGCCAGGTGGTCTGTCTGGTTTCATTCTTTTTGTATACAACTGAGTGGCTTTCTGGGACATTCAAGAGTCACATGTCACCAGACAAGATAAGGACAGCAATGTCCTATTACAATAACCGTTTCATGGTGTCAGGATGAGATTCAAACCCAGGTCTCTAGAAACACTGGGTTTCAGAATTACAAATCTAGCAATAATACCATTGAGCTACCACCTTCCCAGGGAACTTGTGGAAATTCCAGAAGATATTTTACAAGATGCCACAAAGGTTGCAACATAAAATAAGAAGTGGGTGGAAAATGTGCTGTACATAGTGCCAAAGTGATAGGAGTAAATAAAAGTTTTGCTTAAATTTTCACAAAACAGGTGTGCATCATAGAACCATCAGGAATAGATATATAACTTATAGTTGTAATTATTATAGAAAATTGGAATGACATTACGCAAATTTAAGGTACACACATCACAAGATTAAATCATTTGTGGATTAAACGATTCTAAGGGAAGCTATTAAAGACATCATGGAGATTTAGAAAGTATTATTCCAAAATTCTCTGAAAAAACAAATGATTAACATGACAACCTACTTCAAGGAAGGAAGCAGAAAATAATAAGCCAGACTAATTATTTTAGAAAGCAGGTAATGTTTCAACAATCTTACAGAATGGTTTAAATAAATGATATAATAATGAAAATGTAGTAAAGATATTTTTATAGGCTTTTAAAAAACAACTAAGATACCACATTAAACTAAGGAGGACACAGTCAAATGAATATAGAGAGAGGTGGAGCATAAAACTAAAGAATAAGGATAAATGTAAGTTTTTCAGAGAGGCAGAATCTGGTGAGAGGTATGATATGGGACTGTCTGTTATGATGGCTCTTATTTACTATTTATGTATACAATATATGTGTAAACAATCTAAGTTGAGAATGAGAAGTTATCAAAATCTCAATGACATTGAATCATCAGCATATAGAGACTAAAATGAATGTCTATTAGAGGCTATAAAGTATAATAAGTCTACTTATTTAAAATGAATGCTTGAATAATTACAGATCAACCTATTATTGGGGTGGAGAGGTTGACCTACCATTAAGATATGGATAGACAACTAAATATTAGTCCAGAGGCAAAACATCCAACTATGCTGTGCTGTGAAAAATGTAGATTCATGCCTGCCATTCTTCAAAATGGTTTTATCCCCTTAGTTAGTCTGCCAGGAAGTACTGGTGGAGACAAGACATGCCCCCAAGAAGACTGGCCTAAAAACAGGAACAAAGTAATTAGGACAAAAAAAAATAAAATGAAAGTTTGGTTTAATCACAAATAACTCACAAAAAGACAAAAATCAACAATTTAAAATTTATTGTTAGTTTTGCAATGTCAACAATAATTCATAGGACACTGTTGGAAGTGGACACTGAAACAAAACTGCAAAAGTATTCTTTCAAATGTCAGTATTTCAAATGATTTAGAGGCATAATAATCAACAAGACTTCTTTAAAAACTTGAATTGTTATTCAGAATATTTTTCCAGTTTTAGTCAATTTTCAAAATATTGTTTGAATTGGGTTCTGGCTGTCATCATAGAAATCATAGAATCCTACAGTGCAGAAAGAGGCTGTTTGGCATATTGAGTCTGCACCAACCACAATCCCATCCCATGCTCTATCCTCTCAACCTCACATTTACCCTGCTAATCCCCCTGACACTCGGGTCAATTTAGCATGGCCAATCAACCCAACCTGTACATCTTCGGACTGTGGGAGGAAACCGGAGCACCCAGAAGAAACTCATGCGGACATGGGGAGAATGTGCAAACTCTAAACAGACAGTGACTCGAGGCTGGAATTGGATCCGGGTCCCTGGCGCTGTGAGACAGCAGTGCTAACACTGTGCCATAATGCCGGCCACTGGAAGGTACTCATTTGAAAGGGTTACTGATGGTCAACTTTTATTTTTCAACTTCAATTAGGTCAGATATCCACTATGCCTGTCCATGCTGTCAATCAGAAGACCTTTTCAGATACCAATGATACTAAAAGCCAGTCAGTTAAATGAATCTGCTCATTGACCAGAAAGCCAAAATATCCAGTAGGGTGTTTGCTATTGAAAAGCAGCCAGCAGTTCCAGGAATAGGTTTAGTTTTCAAAGATAAGCAATGGTACCCTGTGCATGAGAAACTGCTCAGACTGTCAAGAAATTTCCATAATACAGAGTTTGTCAAAGAATACAATACTACTTTGTCTATAGTTCTCAGGCATAGCATAGGCATTCTGCAATCAGCTGTACGTTGAATCACTAGAATCATTACAGTGCAGAAGCCCATCGGGTATGTATAGAACCACCTTTTTAAATCGTACCCAGGCTCTAACCTTGCTTTCTCGGGACACTAAGGGGCATTTAGTATGGCCAATTCACCTAACCTGCACATCTTTGGAGTGTGAGAGGAATCCCACGCAGACATAGGGAGAATACGCAAACTCCACACAGGCAGTAATCCAAGGCCAAAATTCAGTCTGGGTTTCTGGCGCTGTGAGGCAGCAATGCTAACTATTATGGCACCATGCCACTGGACCTTCTTACACTTTGTGACAACAGTAGTAGCATCTCTCAGGAATGTTCACATTTAGGCCATGTGGGCTCTCTGTGCTGCAGCATGTCCTCCAAATTAGGCAAAAATGAGTAACAAAATTATGAGTTCAATTGGTATGTTTCTGTTAATCTGCTTTGCACAGCTCAGTGGTAGTACTGGGTCACAGTCTGGTAGCAATAGCATTCATACTGTGGGATTATAGAGTATGTTGCCATATCGGAGAATGACATCACATCTGCACATTTGCCACCCCATTAACCAATGCCTACCTTAATGCCAGAAAGGCAGCTCAGCCAGACTGCCATTGCAGCAGTTGAGCTCTCAAGTCTGAAGCTTTGCACTGAGACTGTTCCTGTAGCTGGTGATCCTCCATTGTTAGTTGAAATGAATAGCAATGCTCATGCTTGGGCAGAAGCAGTTTATTAAAAGATGGGAGAACTGGAACAGATGTTGGGTATGACAGCAAATGCAGTGTTTTTTCATATGAGGCACTTTTCCATGAGTTCCTGTCAAATAGCTCTGGACGCAGGCATCTACGAGCACCATCTGCTTCCTTGTCTGCTACTATGCCATCAACATCCTCAATCACATCATGCTAAGAGGAGCTACTTGTTATCCTCGGTGCAGAACAATGTCATATAGCAGAGGTGAATATCTGCTCAGGGTTCATGTTTGCCTGTTTATTCATATTTATTTCATTTTAATTGAATGTTCAAGTAGAATATAGATGCTGTATATTATTTTAGTTTTACGACTTGTAGGGAGATTAAATTAGCTAAGGCAGATATATAGAAGAGAACAGTCACAAAACAGGCTAGGGGGAATTGGAATTGTAAGCACAGCAAAGCAGTGGCACATTGCCACAGTTTCTGATTGATTTAAGGATTGAGGCCTGATCAATTTGCGAATCTGATTAATCCAGGTTTTGGACTTGATTAGATTAAAGGTTAAAGATTTGATTAGTTTAGACACAGTTTTATCAAGTCCTTTGTCATATAGTACAGAGAATAAGTGGGTACTGGCACCCAGGCATGGTTATAGGAGTGTATGAAATGTGAAGCGACCATCAACCAATGACCATTCTCTTTAAATGTGTATCCTTTGTATGCAATCCTTATGGAATAAATCTTTGTCTTATTTGTATCTTCTGCTGTCTCTATGTCATGTGTCTTTTAATACTTCACTGTAATTAGCGTAGTCGATAGGATAATCTGTGACCAGACACATCAAACAGATGAGTACCATTTATTTGCCACCCAAAGATAGGATGCAGGTTTGATGACTGGACAAACAGACTACTAAGATTGAAAAAGGTGGAAGGGTGAAACAAATCATTTCAAACAGAGCCGATGCTGCCAGGGGAGATCAGGTTTGTTGCAGAACAGAAATCAAGATCACTATGGGGCTCAGGCTGACAACAAAACCAAGAGCCAGAGAACTTGAAATTTCTATGTGTTCAGGTCACCAACAACCTGTCTTGATCCCTCCATGCCAAAACTAGAGTGAGAAAAGCCCAACACCTCCACTTTCTCAGGAGGCTAAGGAAATGCAGCATGTACAGCACGACCCTCACCAATTTTCACAGATGCACCATAGAAAGCATCCTTTCTGGATGTATTACAGCTTCCTATGGTGCCAGCTCTGACCATGACTGCGACAAACCACAAAAGGTTGTGAACATAGCCCAGTCCATCACACAAACCATTGAGTCCATTTACACCTCCCATTGCCTCAGAAAAGCGGCCAGTATAATCAAGGACCCTATGCACCCCAGACATTCTCTTTTCCATCTTCTTCCATCAAAAAAAATACAAAAGTCTGAGAACACATACCAACCGACTCAAGAACAGCTTCTTCCCTTCTACATCAGACTTTTGAACAGACGTACCATACATTAAGTTGATCTTTCTCTACACCCTAGCTATGACTATAATAAGAACATAAGAATATAATACTATATTCTGGTTGATCTTCTTTTTCTCCCCTATATATTCTGTGAATGGTATGCAAAAAGCAACACTTTCCACTGTATCCCAATATATCTGACAATAATAAATCAAACGAACAACTCACAAGCCACATAGAGTACACATTAAAGACAGGATCACCAAACGGTCACTACGATGGCTCGTTTGGGCAATTGGGCTGCCCAAACGAACGTCTGATCACTTCCTAGTGTTGTAGGTGTCTCCCACTGGAAGGTACATAGCCCCATCTATTCCACGTTGTGGGGGGGTGGTGTTGTGTAGAGAAATGTGGGCAGTGGTTCTGTGATCTACAACATATGTCATCATTTCCTTGATGTGACCAGAAAAGAAACCTAACAGGTTGAACCAGTTCACTATTGACTATACCGCTGTCAATGAACTAACATTAAAGGATTTCTGCATTGCGGTTATTCTCACAGCTACCTTTAATGAGCTGGCATCTAAATATCAGATAGAAACAGTAACGGCCATAGATAATGGGTTCTGGGTGATATCCCTTGCCAAAAAATCCCAAGGGAAATTTGAGTTTACTTTAGCAAACTAACAACATGCTTAGACACAGATGCTGCAAGTAATCCACAACAGCCCAATGATATTTCACCAAGTCATGAGTGGTGCCCTAGAGTACTAGATTTAAACACTATTTGATAACATAATCCTACAATACATAGACGATTTACTCATAGCCTCCGTGCATGGACTGCTCTTGGAGGTTCCAGGAGTGGCCTAGTACTTTGTGTCGGTGTGTGTGCTTGATCCTGGACCGGTACACGGGCGCCGCAACAGCTCAGTGACTAGCACTGCTGGCTGTGCAGATACATGGATTTGGGCCTGTGTCTGTGGGAGTTTGCGCATTCTCCCTGTGGTTGCGTGGGTTTCCTCCGGACGCTCCGGTTTCCTCCCATACCCCAAAGATGTGCTCTTAGGCTGATTGGTATACCAAATTGACACTATTCTCCCCTGAATCTGGCTAAGTTAGGGGGTCCACTCGCATACACGCAGGGCAGGGTAGGTGGAGGAGGATGCGGCGGCGCGGGCTCGTTGGGCCAAAGGACCTGTTTCCCGTGCTGGGTTGTTCTTTGTTATCACACAGAAAGAACATGTTGGAGCTGCTATAGTTATTTTGTAGGCTCTGGCAAAAGCTGGCTTTTAAGGCAAACCCTATGAAAGTACAGATAGGCCAGGCGAAAGTTCAGATTTGGAATACAACATAGAGTAGGGAAAACAACCAATGCCCATAGATTGGAAGGAGGTAATCAATAAAATGTCCCAACCAACTAATTTACGAGGAGGAATGAAGGCCCTGGACTCTAACTTTGTCGCAATTATATCAAGGGCTTGTCATAGGTGGCCAATGCAATGCAGAACCTGGATCCTGTTGAGTGGAGAAAGGCCGTGATATGGAGATGGCTGTGTTGGACTGGGGTAGGCACAGTAAGAAGTCTCAGAACACCAGGTTAAAATCCAATAGGTTTATTTGGTAGCACAAGCTTTCGGAATGTCACTCCTTCTTCAGATGAGTGAGGAGTTGTGTTCACAAATAGGGCATATATAGACACAACTCAATTTACAAGATAATGGTTCACATGCGAGTCTTTACAGGTAATCAAGTCTTAAAGGTACAGACAATGTGAGTGGAGAGAGACTTAAGTTCATGTTAAAGAGGTGTGTATTGCCTCCAGCCAGGACAGTTAGTGAGATTTTGCAAGCACATGCAACCCAGGATCCCAATTGAGGCCATCCTCATATGCAAGGAACTTGGCTATCAGAGTCTGCCCAGCAATTCTGCGTTGTTGTGTGCCATGAAGGCCGCTTTGGAGAATGCTTACCTGAAGATCAGAGGCTGAATGCCCATGACTGCTGGAGAAAGGAACAGTAAGGGGCATATTCTCACCTAAAACAAGCCCTCACAATGTCACCCACTTTGGGACTACCCGATTTTGGGAAGCCATTCCATTAATTTGCCAATAACAACAGTGAGTACAATCGTGCAGTCATAGCCCTGGAACATGGTGACAAGATGAGACTGGTAACATATTCCTCAACAATGCAATCACCAGTAATTTCCACAATGCCACAGAGTGTTGCAGCTATTGAGTGTGCTATAGGTGCAGTCTGAGTGACTAAACCATTGTAATGGGAAAAATTATCTCAAATAAAAATACAGAACTGCTAAACACTGCAAGGTTGAAGGCTGTCTCAGACAGAAAGGCTACTTGGGAAGCAGTATTATTGTCCAGAGAGAAACTAGTGCAGATAATTCAGAATATGGATCATAATCCTGCTGAAGGTATCCCAGGTATTGGGAAATTGCATGAATGACCCAGGGTACACTTCCCGCTGCCTCTGCAAAGCAGCCAGCATAATTAAGGACTCCACAATTCCCAGACATTCGCTCTTCCATCTTCTTCTTTCAGGAAACAGATACAAAAGTCTGAAGTCACAAACCAACTGACCCAAGAACAGCTTCTTCCCTGTTACTGTCAGACTTTTGAATTTACCTTGTGTTGAGTTGATCTTTCTCTACACCCGAGCTATGACTGTAACAGTACATTCTACACTCTCTCATTTCCTTCTCTATGAACGGTATGTTTTGTCTGTATAGCACACAAGAAACAATATTTTTCACTGTAAGTTAATACATGTGACAATAATAAATCAAATCAAATAGTGAAGTTCCAAGCAGGATAACCAAGCATCCTTTGGATAACATGGACCTCTCCTCGTTTGTGGACAGATCATGTCAATACGTGGGAGGGCTCCCCAGGAGAGGATGGGCTGTGGTAGATACAAAAGTAGGAGGCTGAGGCAAAGGGAGCCTTCCCAGTAAATTGTCCACCAAGTGGCAGAGTTGATAGCATTCATTGAAGTCTTGAAGTTAGGGAAGGGCAAGACAGTGACTATGTACATTGATAGGTATTATGCATTTGGGGTAATCCATGATTACATGGCAGCATGGACTAGATGGAGACTATGTAATTTCCAGTGGCGGACACGTACAACAGTAGGAAGCGATCAGGCAATCAGTTCAGGCAGCCCAACTGTCCAAACAAGCCAAAGTGGTCAAGGATAAGGCCCATGAAAAGATACAGGGTGAAATACAAAGGCATAACACTGGCAGAACCTGCCACCAAAGCTGCCGCTGAAAAAAATTTGCAACCAGCAGAAGAAAATTTGCAACCAACTGAGGTGGCAGCACGCAAGATAAAAACAGAGGAAGTGAGCGCAAAGACAGCATAGGCAGAAAGCAGTCCACAGGAGAGATAACGGTGTGAAAAAACAGGTACAATTGAAAATAGTATGATGGAGGAAGACAGACAAGTAGCAGTATCCCAGTGCATACGATAGAATCTACTCCAGTTATATCACAGAAATCAGCACTCAGAGCACACTACTTTGCTAGCATGCCTTGAGTGATGTTGGTCGTCATCAAATACGGGACAGGGTTCTAAGACAGTGCCAAAAGGTGTCTTGCAATGTGTTCAATATAATGAAGGAAAACCTGTAACAGTGAAATTATCCCATCAGCTGTGGCCAACAGCTCTCTGGGAAAACCTATAATTGGGCTTCAGCGGAACCCTGCCTCATAGGCAAGGCTTACTGTCTACTCATAACAGACCCTTCACATAGGCAAGGCTTACTGTCTACTCATAACAGACCCTTCACAAGATGGCTCAAGGTTTTTGTTACTAAGAATGGCATAGCTAATACCATGGCATGAATAAATCAAAAAGGGAAGCAGAAAGGTAGTGTTAATAGGGGACTCCACAGTGAGGGGCGCGGACAGGCGTTTTTGTGGACGTAGAAGGGAGTCGCGGATGGTGGTTTGTCTCCCTGGGGCTGGGATCCGGGATGTCTCTGGGCGGGTCCCAGACATCCTGAAAGGGGAGGGTGAGGAACCAGAGGTTGTAGTACATATAGGTACTACTGACGTAAGTAAGAAGAGGGAGGCACTCGTGAAAAGGGACTATAGGGAACTGGGTAGGCAGCTGAGGAAGAGAAAAGCGAAGGTAGTAATCTCAGGATTGCTGCCTGTGCCACGGGAGAATGAGGGAAGAAATGAAATGAGGTGGAGGGTGAATGCGTGGCTGAGGGACTGGTGTAGAGGGCAGGGATTTCGGTTCCTAGATCACTGGGACCTCTTTAGGGGTAGGTGGGACCTGTATAGTAAGGACGGGTGGCACTTAAATACCAGGGGGACTAATATCTTGGCGGGAAGACTGGCTAAGGCTACCGGGGGGACTTTAAACTAGAAAGGATGGGGGGAGGGAACTGTGATGGGGAAACTGGGACGGAGGAGGTTCGCTCCCAGATAGGGGAGGACCGCAGGCAGTATGGGAGGGAGGTTAGACAGGCGGTGGAGATGGGAAATGCCCAGACTGAGGGGCTGAAGTGTATATATTTTAATGCAAGGAGTGTAGTGAATAAGATAGATGAGCTTAGGGCGTGGATTGCTGTTTGGGATTGTGATGTGGTGGCCATTACGGAGACTTGGATGTCTCAGGGACAGGACTGGGTACTTCAGGTGCCAGGCTTCAGGTGCTTCAGGAAGGACAGGGAGGGTGGCAGAAGGGGTCGTGGAGTGGCACTGTTGATCAGGGACAGTGTCATGGCTGCAGAGAAAGAGGATGTTGTGGAGGGACTGTCTACAGAATCTCTGTGGGTGGAAGTTACAAACAGCAAAGGGTTGAAAACTTTGCTGGGTGTATTCTATAGGCCGCCCAATAGTGACAGGGAAGTTGAAGTGCAAATAGGGAAACAGATTCTGGAGAGATGTTTTAATAACAGAGTTGTCGTGACGGGAGACTTCAATTTCCCAAACATCGACTGGAATATCCCTAGGGTAAGGGGTTTGGATGGGGAGGAGTTTGTTAGGTGTGTTCAGGAAGGTTTCCTGACACAGTATGTGGATAAGCCTACGAGGGGAGAGGCTGTACTTGACCTGGTACTGGCGAATGAACCAGGGCAGGTGATGGATCTTTCGGTAGGAGAGCATCTTGGAAATGGTGACCATAATTCTATCTCCTTCACAATTGCATTGGAACGAGATAGGATCAGGCAGGCTAGGAAGGTGTTTGTCTGGGGTGAGGGGAGATACGAAGAAGTCAGGAAGTTACTTGGACAAATAAACTGGAAGGAGGCGTTCTTAGGGAAAAGTACCGAAGGAAGGTGGCAGATATTCAAGGAATGTGTGTCTGGAGCTCTGAATGACAACGTTCCGATGAGACAAGGGAGTTTTGGTAGGTCGCGGGAACCGTGGTGCACAAAGGCTGTGTTGAACCTAGTCAGGAGGAAAAGGAAGGTGTACAAGAGGTTCAGGGAATTAGGAGAGGTTAAAGATCTTGAGGAGTATAAGGACTGTAGGAAGGAACTTAAAAGGGAAATTAGGAGAGCCAGAAGGGGTCATGAGAAGACCTTGGCGGGTAAGATTAAGGAGAATCCCAAGGCCTTCTATAAATATGTGAAAGGTAAAAGGATAAGAAGAGAAGGGATAGGACCTATAAAAGGTGAGGGGGGAAAGGTTTGTGTGGAACCAGAAGAAATGGCAGAGGTGCTTAACGAGTACTTCGCCTCAGTATTCACAGTGGAAGCTGATCTGGGAGATTTTGTTATGGATTTGCAGCAGATGGAAAAGATTGAGTACGTGAATATTAAGGAGGATGTGTTGGAACTTTTGAATTCTATCAAGGTAGATAAGTCGCCTGGACCAGATGGGATGTACCCCAGGATACTGTGGGAGGCGAGGGAAGAGATTGCAGAGCCCCTGGCGATGATCTTTGCGTCGTCAATGGAGACAGGAGAGGTTCCGGAGGATTGGAGGATTGCGGATGTAGTTCCTATTTCCAAGAAAGGGAACAGAGATAGCCCGGGAAATTACCGACTGGTGAGTCTGACCTCAGTGGTTGGTAAGCTGATGGAGAGGCTTCTGAGGGACAAGATTTACGAACATTTGGAGAGGTTTGACATGATCAGGAATAGTCAGCATGGATTTGTCAAGGGCAGGTCGTGCCTTACAAGCCTAGTTGAATTCTTCGATAATGTGACTGAACACATTGACGAAGGAAGTGCCGTGGACGTAGTGTACATGGACTTCAGCAAGGCGTTTGATAAGGTCCCCCATGCAAGACTTCTTGAGAAGGTGAGAGGGCATGGGATCCAAGGGCCTTTGGCCTTGTGGATTCAGAACTGGCTTGCCTGCAGAAGGCAGAGAGTGGTTGTGGATGGGGCTTTTTCTGAATGGAGGTCAGTCACCAGCGGAGCGCCTCAAGGATCTGTTCTGGGACCCTTGTTGTTTGTCATTTTCATAAATGACCTGGATGAGGAAGTGGAGGGATGGGTAAGTAAGTTCGCTGATGACACTAAGGTCGGTGGTGTTGTGGATGGTCTGGAAGGATGGCAAAAGTTGCAGCAGGACATAGATAAGATGCAGGACTGGGCGGAGAAGTGGCAGATGGACTTCAACGCGGATAAATGTGTAGTCGTCCATTTTGGCAGAACCAACGGGATGAACGAGTACACTATCAAGGGCAGAAGTCTGAGTAGTGTTGAAGAGCAGAAGGATCTAGGGGTCCGGGTCCACAGGACTCTTAAATCGGCCTCGCAGGTGGAGGAGGTGGTCAAGAAGGCGTATGGTGTACTGGCCTTCATTAATCGAGGGATTGAGTTTAGGAGTCGGGAGGTAATGCTGCAACTTTATAAGACCCTTGTCAGGCCTCATTTAGAGTATTGTGCGCAGTTCTGGTCACCTCACTATCGGAAAGATGTAGAAGCTATTGAGAGGGTACAGAGGAGATTTACAAGGATGTTGCCTGGACTGGGAGGCATGCCTTATGAAGTTAGGTTGAGGGAGCTGGGACTCTTTTCCCTGGAGAGACGAAGGTTGAGAGGCGACCTGATAGAAGTTTACAAAATGTTGAGAGGAATAGATAGGGTGGACTCTCAGAGGCTATTTCCCCGGGTTGAAATGGTTGCTACGAGAGGACACAGATTTAAGGTGCAGGGAGGGAAGTTCAGAAGTGATGTTAGGGGTAAGTTTTTCACTCAGAGGGAGGTGAGTGAATGGAATCGGCTGCCGTCAGTGGTGGTGGAGGCGAACTCGCTGGGGTCTTTTAAAAGACTTCTGGATGAGTATATGGGGTTTAATGAGATTGAGGGTTATAGATAGGTCTGTAGGTTGGTAGGTGTTGATGTGATCGGCGCAACTCGTGGGCCGAAGGGCCTGTTTGTGCTGTAGTGTTCTATGTTCTAAATAATACCTTTGTGTGATGACCCCTTGCAAATAGACTTTGACCAGGTAACACATTTCATGAGAAAAGTTAACAGATAGCTATATGGATGGGTATAAAACAGAAATTTCACATTCTATACCACCCTCAGAGTTCAGGCATGGGAGAAAGGATGAACCATATTCTCAAAACATCATTGGCAAGGGTTGAAACTGGCAAGGGTTGGGCAGAATGCTAGACAGCATCCTGATGAAGCAAAAGGCAAAGCCAAATGGACTACAGGACTGACACCATTTGAACGAATGAAAAGATTGGCAATGGGATTTCCAGAAAGGATGGTGTGTGAATTGGATGGGGATGTCCAAGTGGTATTGTTCCCATGTATCTCCTCCCCTTGTCATTCTAAATGGTAATGGCCGTGGGGTTAGATGGTGCTAACTAAGAAACCTTGGGTGAGTTCCTGTCAGTGCATTTTTAGATGACATACACTGCTTCAACTGTCCGTCAGTGGTGGAAGGAGTAAATGTTTGTGGATGGTGTACCAATCAGCGGATTCTTTTGTCCTGGATGATATCCAGGCTTTTCAGTGTTGGAACTGCACTCATCCAAGCAAAGGCAGAGTATTCCACCACACTCCTGAATGCTATCTTGTAGATTATGGACAGGTTTTTGGGAGTCAGGAGGTGAGTTACTCGCCGCAAAATTCCTAGCCTCTGACTTCCTCTTGTAGCCACAGAAACAAGAACAGATGATGCTAGAAAATCTCAGCAAATCTCGCAGCGTCTGTAAGGAGAGAAAGCAGAGTTAAAGTTGAGTTCTTTTGGCTCTTTGTCAGAACTGGAGGGAGAGTGTGTTAGATATTAAAATATAGCTGAGAGAGATTGCAACAAAAAGTAGCAACTTAACAATAAAGCAAGATGCGAGTTAAAATGGCAAGCAACGGGTAGGTTGGAGTCATGCTTGGGAACCAGGTGAAAGTATTCTTTGCACCTTGCTCTCATGCCCACATGCTGGTCCTTGGACTGCTGCAATGTTCCAGGGAAGACTGGCACAAGTTGGAACAGCATCTCATCTTCCAATTGAGCACGTTGCAGCCCTTGGGACTGAATGTTGAGTTTGTGACCTTTCTCCTCCATCTTGAACATCCCATATATGTTTTGACTTAATGCAAACACACACACGTACATTAACTCTGCTTTCACTTCTTTCAGATGCTGCCAGACCTGCTCAGTTTTCCAGTATCCTCTGTTCTTGTTTCAGATTCTGGCATCTGCAGTGTTTGGCTCATTTACTGTAGCCACTATATGGCTAGTCCAGTCCAGTTTCTCACAACTATAACACAAAAGATATTGATAGTGGCAGATTCAGCAACAGTAATGCCATAGAATGTCAAGGTGCCATTTGGAGGGTTGGCAAATGGCAGGAATGGACTGAGAAAAGAACCAAACAAATGCACATAGAATCAAAACTAGATGTTACAAAGAGACAGAAAAACACTAAATTAAAGGCTCAGTATCTAAATGCGCACAGCATTCATAACAAAGTAAACAAACCGATAGCACACATTTAAGTATGATCTGATAGCCATTATGGAGTCCTGGCTGGACGGCAAGGATTGGGACCTGAACACTGAGGGGTATGTGACGTAGTAACCTAGGTAAAAGTAGTGAGGTAGCACTGTTGATCAAGGATGGCATTGGTGCAATTGCTAGCAATGACCTTAATTCAGGAGATTTTGATGTGGATTTTGTTTGAATGGAGAAGAATACTAAGGGAAGTTACTAGTGTGGGTAACCCCCTAACAGTTACCACAATGTGGGGCCAAGTATACAATAAGTAATATTGGATGCCATAATCATGGGTGACTTTAATCTACATATAAACTGGAAAGATCAGATTGGCAGTTGCAGCCTGGATGAGTTCTTAGAATGCTTTTGAGATAGATTCTTAGAACAGCAGGTTCTGGAATCAACCAGGGAACAGGCTATTTCAGATTTAGTATGGTATAATGTGACAGGATTAACGAATGAGCTCAGAGTTAAAGGCATCCCTAGATACCAGCAACCAAATATAATTGAATCTTACATAGGTTTTGAAAAGGAGAAGAGTGTGTCTAAGGCAGATATTTTAAACTTAAACAGGGCAATAAGGGCAGGCATGAAAGCTGACTTAGGTGAAGTGAACTGGGATAGACAAATAGATATGCAGTGTCAAGCATTTAAAGAGAAGAAGGATTTAAACATCCATAGAATTTTATCAGGAGAAATAAATGTTATGGGACCGCTATCAGGCACTGGAACTTCAAAGAATTCTAAGAATGACAGAGAACTAACGGAAAAATTCCATAACAGCACCCCAATATCTATCAGATCACTCTTCGAAGACCATAAAGTTTCTAATGCAAGGCAGTTCTTCCAGATGGGTCTGATATTACTTAAGTGGTTAGGAGCAGCAGATCTCCAATTGTAAAACCACAGGGAAACTGGAGGAAAAGAATCTAGCTTTGGGGAAGAGAAGGCAGAAGTTATTTCAGTTAATTAAAATGATAGTAAAGGATAAAATTGCAAAGAAATCAGTATGCTTTCGAGAGATATTTTATCTCGTCTGAAAAGGTTACTACATGTGGCCAAAGACAGGGCGTGTAAAACAAAACTGTTGAAGCAGAACACTAGTTAGGGATGCTTAAGGAATCTCCAGATAAGGAAATGGGTGTTAAATTACTGGCATTGATGCAAATAACAGAAACTTCCATTAAAAAAGCTGTACCAGAAAGTGAAGATTGTGGGAAATCCATTGCAGTTAAAGTTTTGACCTTCGGAATAGATAGGGATGCAAAGCACTGTAATGGAAATTCACCTGATCTTTGTCCAAGAAAAAGTGTAGGAAAATTATCCTGAGATAATCATCCCGAGATTTGGTTGTTATTGTTCGAGAAGGATTGCGACCATTCTTCATTTAGTTTCTGTATAACTCCTGTATTCAAATCCTCTCACTATGAAGACCAACATTTGCCTTCTTTGCTGTCTGCTGCAGTTGCACGCTTACCTTCATTGACTGATGTACAAAGACACCCAGGTCTTGTTGCACAATTTATAGCCATTGAGATAACAATCTGCCTACCAGTTTTTGCTACCAAAATGAATAATCTCACAATTTTCCATATTAAACATTAAATTATTATATATTGTAAATAGCTGGGGTCCCAGCACAACTCTGTGTAATACCCCCTTGGCTATTGCCTGCCATTTGGAAAAAGACCCATTTATTCCCATGCTTTTCTAAGTCGAAGAAAAACAAGATGCACCCAAACAGGAGTCATTGAACCAGTTAGTACAAATGATTGGCCTACACCCACAGTGCTTGGACTAAAGCCCGAGAGTTCAGTAAGGATTTGTGGAGATCTCTCAAGATAATGATTGACCCAGCATTGTACGCCAAACAAAGACTGATTGGCTCCATATTCTGAAGACCAGAAATTCAGTAAAATAGATCTAATGAATGTGGCTGAAAGTTCACATTTGTTACTCATTACGTCACTCAAAAGTCTGTTTCGATACCTGAGATTGCTATTTGGGATAACGTTCACACCTACTCTATTCCTGAGATCCACTGATCAAATTCTGCATAGGCTAAATGGTGTACAATGCTATCTTGATGATATCCTCATCAGAGATTCAAACGAGCAAGGGTTTTTGAGGAACTTGAAAGCTACATTAGAACATCTGCAAAAGCAATCTCTGGATCAAAAAGGAAAAGTATGACCTTTTCCAAGACATCCATAAACTACTTGAGTTGCATCATTGATAAAGATGACTTCCATAAGGAACAAAAAAAGACAGTAATTTTAGAAGCACCATGTGAAGCAACTGAAATGGTTTCTAGGATTGATTCATTACTATGATGAATTTGTTACAAATTTAGCAATGCTATTGAAGCCATTACACACTTTGCTATGTGTCAAATAGGATTGGACAGAAGGTGGTGGAAATATTACTAAGAGATTAAAAAAAACTTTTAAAGATGTCTGAGCTACTGGTCCATGTCAATTCCAAGCTGAAGGTACAACTTGCTTGCGATGCATCACCCTATGGGATAATTGCAGTCACCTTGCACATAATGCCCCCAGGAGCAAAGCAACTGGTAAACTTTACTTCATGAACTTTACTAGTGCAGAAGCGAGTCATACTCAGCTGTAAAAAAAAAGCTTTGAGCATACTTTTCGAAGTTCAAAGAATACTTGAAAGGAAACGCTATACAATTCATCAAATTGGCTCCACACCATCCATCCACAAATTGGTTGGCTGAACGATTTGTACAAACACTCAACCAAGGCATCAAAAGATCAAAGTTCATTGTCAAGATGGGTAAATAAATTCTTGATATCATGCAGAAACGCTGCACACACAATGAAACAATTCACCAGTGATGCTGCTTTTTTAAAAAAGTTCAGAACAAAGTTTGATCTTTTGGTAACACCTGGTACTTTAGAGATTGTCAAACGACAAGAAAAACACATTGCTATGAGGGAACAGAACTCTAAAAAGAGGGTATTAACTCGAGCATGAGTACTAATAAGAAGCTACAGTACCAATGAAAATTGGGTACCTGCCATTACCCTAGCAAAAACAGGTCCAATATTTTACACCATAAGATGATGAGAGTTTGGTGACGTCATACTGACTAGAATCTAGCTCACAGTCACTTAAGTTTTACAAGAAGTACTTTATCAGAAATGTTAAATAGTGATACCTCTGAACAGAAACAAATCAAGATTCTGATGCTGAAGGACATGTGACACCAATGGAAACTAACGCCAAAATAGTTGCACAAGAGTCAGAGGAAAAAGAGGATATTTGGAAAGATCTCAAGTAGCCAAATTCCAGAGTGTCAAGTACAACCCAAAAGGAATAGACATCCAACTGAGAAACCGTCTTATTAATCATATGTATCGGAAATAATGATGCAAAATAACGTAAACCGTTTAATTTGGTCTGTTGTTGAAACAGTAAAAATTGTTATAGAGTCATAGATATATATATGGCACGGTATCTGGGGACTAAAGAAGTAAAAGGGGAGAGGTGTTATGTGCTTAAAGTAGCTGCATCTCTGGTGGTATAACATCACATGGTCTGTCGTGGCACTAGTAGATGGATTTACGGACTTTTAGGGTTCTTCCATCTCGGACCTGGAACAAGCAATATCTCCTAAATAAACCTGCATCATGTTTAATTGAAACTCACAAACTTCACCACTTTTGTTTTTTTGTGGTAACTTCCTGTTGATACATAATAATTTTCGTCACAGAAAGGACTGAGACCTCAAGTCTGATCCTAAAGGGTTAAATGACAGTTCACACTGAATTAAATATCCTCCCAGTGCTAAGACAGCACAAGAATTAAACATGCCTATCAGTGTTGAGATACAGGAGACAGCTGAAAAAATCCAGGAAACTGGACCGAATTCAAAAGACCAGTTACGACCTCAAAACGATTGGAATAAAGTAATTTGTGTTGAAGGCTCAGAAGCATTAGAAAGAAAGTTCAAGATCAAAATGAGGAGTGTGTTGATATTGCTTTGAAATAATTAAATGATATTCAATCTGAATGAAAATCAGGAAAAACAAAAGATTATGAGCTGTTTAAAGATCAAACAACATCAAACCTTTCTGCTTGGGCATAAAAAGCATATGAAAGATGTTCTTTAAATAGCCAAGGAAGATTTTATCAAAAAAGGAACAGGTTGTTGGCATCAAAAGCCATTTTTTAAACTTATCTCAGAGAGAGAACTTAAATATTTTGAGTCCAGAAAATGAAATGAGAAATGAAGATATGATTACAACTAACAAAGAGGGTGATAATGTAACTATGAACTTAACTCAGGCATTCTTTGTGGAGTTTAGCAATGAGAAAGCTACAGACTAGGACACCAAGGTTCGAAAGCTGAAATCAGCACACTGTTTAAAAGATGGAACTTGAAAATTCATTTGTGTGTGACAATGAGGAATCGGATTCTGCATTGGAGTTTGGACTATAATTGTCAAAAAACCTTCTAAAAAAATTGTAAAAATGTTTTGCCTTAAACTGAGAAGAGAATGAAGCAGCGCTGATGGACTTAAGAAATTCGTTGGCTAATGGGAGAGACTATTATTGCGTGTAATACTCTTCACTTGGGAGGGTTTAGCCTCTGAATTCCTTCAAAAGCCACCTTGATTTGGACTGCCTCAAATGATTGCTCTCTTCCTGATGGTTGAATCTCTTCTCCTGAGATTGCCTTCTGCAGGATTCCCAAAGGTACACCTCTGCCACACACCACAGGCACATTTCCAACCCTTTTGCAGACCACTAACTTAATCTAGCTGTCATTGACCCAGGGTTTCTCCGGACGCCAGTTTCCCGGCTGCAGCAAACTTAGGATGTTTAAAGGTGTGTATCACATAGGTTGTTATATCCCAAATGGCAAATTAGAAAACAAACGGTTATGTGTCTTCATTTTTATTAGCACGGAGTTGTGACAAATATCTAGTTCATGGAACATTCTAACATTTGAGATGTTTACTTTGAGGAAATTTTTTTGTGAAACTACAGTAACTAAAATGCTGGGCTTTAGAGACTGCCAGTTCCCAAGATGATCCATTTAATATAGCAAAAATTTAGTCATAAAACAGCAGGTGGGCTTATTTAGCTGGAGAACTGGAGGTGTATTGCCTGCAATGGTTGCATATACACACACTCTGACCAGAGATATTTTGTTTTAGGGTTAGAGCTAGGTTAGGTTAAAAACATTCAGTAAACCCTGAAAGGCAATGTCATCATGGAGATGGATGAAACTTAAAAAAGTTCTCTGTGCATTTGTTAGGAGAGGGGGTTAGTGAAAGTTTGGACCTTGTGTGATTTGCTGTACACAGAGAAGCCATGGGAAACGCCAAGCATGTTCCAGTCAGTTAGGGCTCTGGGAAGTCCTGGGGGAGCTCAAGAATATGGTTGAAGGTCACTGATTCTGTGCTGGAGACAGTTTAGGCTCAGAGGTGCTCTGAAGTCACTTTTTGCTCAGTGAAGCCAGGAAACTGGCGTTCAGAGAAACCCTGGGCAGTGACAGCTCCATGAAGTTAGTGGTCTGCAAAAGAGTTGGAAGTGTGCCCATAGTTAGAGGCAGGAGTGTAGCTTACTGAATTCCGTGGAAGGCAACCTCAGAGGAGATTGAGCTATCAGGAAATGAGGCCGTCCAAATTAAATTGGCTTTTGAGGGAATTCAGGGGCTAGAACTTCCAAAGTACAGAGTTCAATCTTTCATGAGAGAAACAGATTTTTAACAAGAACTGGTGACTCGTGGTGGATATTGACATCTGAGTGGTTGCTTAGAAATTCATGAATGCTGCAACTGCGATGTAATATGGCCAACAACTGTTTGCCTATAAGGGGTAAAAATCATCTAGTTCCACAGTTTTTATCTCACGAAGTGCCCAGTTTATTGGTGTCCTCAGGTATTTGCTTAAGGAACTCTCTTTTGCCTCCCATGAAATAGGAAACTTTTCACAGTCCTGCTCAGTTTGGCTTTCTTCAGTACTTCATCAATGTGCTTTGGACGATTTATAACTTCGGTACAGCGGAACATCATATACATTATGCAATTGAAGAACCTCAGATTTTGAGACTAAAATATTGTTTATGTATTCCTTTATCTTTCCTTTCTCGCTCATTCTGACAATAAAAAATCCAAAGCTAATATAGGATCCATGCCACATTAACTAAAAGCCTATAATCAAAAGTACAGTACAAGCTAAAACTGAACATTTGTGCAAGTCATAAGATCTTCTTGCAAGTCTCATGCATTTGAAAAGTCAAGTCCAAAATTGCAATTTAATACCAAGATTCCAATAACAAGTGAATATCATTTGAACACCAAGATTAACTTACAGCTGCATTCTGCACATTAACCATGATGCTCTCGACTGCTATTTTCAACAGTGTAACTGCAAGGAATAGTCAAATGCACACGAGAACTAAATAATTCATACCATTGGGTAGACCAGAATATTCCACTGCATCTGATGCCCCAAATATTTAACAAATAAATAAAATGCTGGGAGTAGAAGCTTCTTTCAGTCCATTCTTTACACGATAAGGACGCTTGTATTTGCTTTCAGCAGATTGCATACATTATGTAGACTATTACAGTACAAACTTCATGGGAAAAAAATGTAATTTTCAATTGATCGCCAACAGCATTATCATGGGATGCTCTCCCTATTCAGCAGCAGGCGCGCGAATGTCATTTGTTAAACTATCAACTATGCATGTCCAATATGGACACCAACGCAGACATGCGAAAGAAAACGCCCTTAAACCCACAAGCGTCGATGCAAGATTGTCCAAGGTTCTGTTCACAACTTACACGTTTTATATGGGAAACATTTGATACTGAGTTTGTCTAACTTACCTTCGTTTTTCGTGATATTATAATAATCCTGTGATCATACAAAGGCTATGCTTTACACTAGAAAAACGGAGAAAACCCTGCATGACCGTTTCAGTTACAATATTACAATTACTAGCAAGAACAGCCTCTGCTTTCGAAGCTCCAGTAATACTACCATACATTAAATGTAAGACTCTACTGTCCCATTTATGCCGAACTTGTAGCAGTATCAATCGGGTACTTCGAGTACCTAACTGTACTGTTGTTTTAGTTACAGCTAAGTTAAACGATTTGGTTACAACTAAATAAAACAGATTCACAATTAGCTAAATACAACATGCAACATCAGAGGAAGTTATTGTTAAATTTTGTATACATGAGTTTCATGTTATATTTGCGTTTATCAAAATAAACTGAAGAACTGATCAGTAAAAGCGTAAAGAATTATGACACTTATTTCCAGGCCTACACATAATTAGGTCTGTCAGTTACACAAAGCAATTCACTGTTTTATTTATATCATCGCTGAATCTTTTGACGCCTGTGTTGTTTTATCAATGTAAAATCGGCGTGTAACTGAACATTGCCCGTGTGGGAAAGATAAAATATATTTATTTTCCGAAATAAGAATTGAATCCGCGCTGCCGAAAAGAATTGTTCACACAAAAACACATGATGGGTAGAAAAATAATATAATTATGCTCAACCTCCGTGCTATATGCCTCCTCATAAATAAACCAAGCGACTCTGAATACTTCAACACGTTTACTCAATAACCGGTAATGGGTACAAGCAAAATGAACATCTAAATTCTCAGGCGGCCCTGTCCCTGTCGCCACCACCCTCAATTTATATAACCACTTTGCTGGAGGACAAATAAACGAGATTTTTTAAAAGTCAGGCAGATCTACTGTAGGCCTCTCCACCCTCGTGGTCCGAACTCTCATTTATGAGGGGGAAAAAAATGTAATCGTCATTTTTTTTTCCTCCCCCTCTGTGGTCATCGCGCTTCGCAAAGTGGCAGGCCAGCGGAACCGAGTAAGAATTTACAGACGAGAGCCGCACTATCGCGGTGGTTATTACCGTTCAGTTCTCGTCGCTTGTTTGTTAAGATCCGATAATGGCGTCCTTCCTCGCGAGAGAATCCCTTCCACACAGCAACGGCCGCGCCCGGGAGGAGGGAGGGGGAGACACAAGATGGCGGCGGGCCGCGCGGGCGCAAGGAACGCTGCATCGCGCAGCCGCTCGCTCGCTCCTTCTGCCCAACCGTCCACTAACCGCCATCAGCCAGAGAGTTGGGGGGAGGGGAGGTGAGGGACAGTGAGTGAGTGAGGGGGTTGTTGACAGCCAGTCCCCCAACTAAACTCTTTCCTCATCGCATACTCAATGTCGTCCTGAAGTTATTCATCTTCACAACCTCATCGTCAGAAGACAGTTTGCTTGTCTCCCCGATCTTTACACTTTTAAATGTGGAAAACAAAGGAGCATCCCCCGCCGCGCTAAAACAAAAGAAGTCTGGATTTCTGCACTGACATGTTTAACGGGTGAAAATTGGCATTTGCTGTTTTATTACGTTTTTTAATCGCGCGTTGTGTATGCGATTGCGGAGCGGACCCAAGTGAACAGGCCAATCCATTAATATTCAAAGCTAAATATAGTTTTGTTTAATGTTTACACTTTTTTGGTAAATTTTGAAGTTTCCCTTTCAGATTCTGAAAAACAGAAAATTAAAATTTTGATTGGGCGAATTTTTTTTTTGCTGCCTATCATCAAGCTGAATTTTCTGACGAGTTCAGTTCGGTAACAGTTTTCCGTACGCTCGTCGTTAACATCAGATAACCCACAGGTGTTCATTGAACCCATAGAAAAGTTACGGAGTAGAAAGAGGCCATTCAGCCTGCCCTGTGCGCCAGCCAGAAAAAACTAACTGCTCATTTTATCCCCATTTTGCAGCACTTGGTCTGTAGCTTTGCAGGTCTTGCAGCACTTTAGGCGCAGTTCCAGGTATCTTTCAAATGAGTTTCTGCCTCAGCCAAAGTTTTAAAGTTTATTAGTCATAAGCAGGCTTACATTAATATTGCAATGAAGTTACTGTGAAAATCTCCTAGTCCACACTCCAGCATCTGTTCAGGAACAGAGGGAGAATTTAGCATGGCCAATGAACCTAACCGGTACATCTTTCAGAGCAGAAGAAATGATGTGGGTATGCCGGCGTTGGACTGGTGTAAACACAGTAAAAAGTCTGACAACACGAGGTTTTAGTCCAACCTATTTATTTGATAATATATTATCAAATAAATAGGTTGGACTAAAACCTGGTGTTGTCAGACTTTTTACAGAGCAGAAGAAAACCAGAGCACCCAGAGGAAAGCCACATAGACACAGGGAGAACGTGCACACTCCACACAGTGACCCAAATCGGGAATCGATCCCGCATTCCTGGTGCTGTGAGACAGTGGTGTTAGCCACTGTGCCACCCACACCAATTTAAGAAATAAATTGCACAATACCACCATTATCATCTGGGTGAATGTTTTCCCTCAAACATACAGAGCAGGAGTATGCCATCTGGTTCCTTGAGCCTGTTTTGCCATTCAGTAAGATTATGGCTGATTTTTTTTATGGATTCAGTTCCACTTATGCGCGCACTCACCAAACCCTTAATTCCTTTACTGTTCAAATATGTATCTTTCCTTGCCTTAAAAAGATTCAATGAAGTAGTCTCAACTCCTTCACTGGGCAGGGAATTCCACAGATTCACAACCCTTTGGTTGAAGAAGTTCCTCCTTAACTCAGTCCTAAATCTGCTCTCCCTTATTTTGAGGCTATGCCCCCTAGTTATAGTTTCACCTGCCTGTGGAAACAATCTCCTTGCTTTTATCTATTCCCTTCCCAATCTTATATGTTTCTATAAGATCTCACCTCATTCTTCTGAATTCCAAAATGTATTGTCCTAGTCTACTCAGTCTCTCCTCATAGGCCAACCTTCTCAACTCTGGAATCAACCTATTGAATCTCCTAAGCACCCTCTCCAGTGCCATAATATCCTTTCTCAAGTAAGAACATAAGAAATAGGAGCAGGAGTAGGCCATCTAGCCCTTCGAGCCTGCCCCGCCATTCAATAAGATCATGGCTGATCTGTCGTGGCTCAGTTCCACATTCCCACCCTCTCCCCATAACCCTTAATCCCCTCGCTTATCAAAAACCCATCAACCCACGTCTTAAAAATATTTAGCGAGGCAGCCTCCACCACTTCAACGGGCAGAGAATTCCAGAGATTCACCACCCTTTGAGTGAAGAAGTTCCTCCTCAACTCCGTTCTAAACCGCCCCCCCTTTATCTTGAGGCTGTGCCCCCTAGTCCTACTGTCCTTTCTGAGCGGGAAGAGTCTCTCCACCTCTATCCTATCCATCCCATTCATCATATATGTCTCAATGAGATCTCCCCTCATTCTTCTAGACTCTAACGAGTACAAGCCTAGTTTATTCAGCCTCTCCTCATAGCTCAACCCCCTCAACTCCAGTATCAGCCTAGTAAACCTCTTCTACACTCCCTCCAAGGCCAAAATATCCTTGCGTTAGTGCGGCGACCAAAACTGCACACAGTACTCCAGCTGCGGCCTCACCAATGCCCTATACAGCTGCAGCAAGACCTCCCTACTTTTATATTCAATCCCCCTCGCTATGAAGGCCAGCATCCCATTCGCCTTCCTGACCACCTGCTGCACCTGCAGGCTGGGTTTTTGCGACTCATGCACAAGGACCCCAAGGTCCCTCTGCACCATCGCCTGCTGCAGTTTTTCGCCACGTAAGTAATAGTCCTTCCTACTATTATTCCTACCAACGTGGACCAGCTCGCACTTGCCAACATTAAATTCCATTTGCCAGTTCCTGGCCCATTCGCCCAGCCTATCTAGATCCTTCTGCAGACTCTCCACACCCTCCGTGCAATTTGCCGTTCCACCAATCTTGGTGTCATCAGCAAATTTCGACACCATACAGTCGGTTCCCTCCTCCAGATCATCTGTATAAATGGTGAATAGCTGAGGCCCTAGCACCGACCCCTGGGGCACTCCACTGGTCACCAACCGCCAATCCGAATAGCACCCATTAACCCCCAGTCTCTGCCTCCTATTTGACAGCCAATCCTCTATCCACGCTAATACCCTACCCCCAACTCCATGCCCCCTTACCTTCTGCAATAACCTCTTGTGAGGTACCTTGTCAAACGCCTTCTGAAAATCAAGAAAGACCACATCCACCGGCTCTCCTCTATCCACTGCCCTAGACACATCCTCATAGAACTCCAATAAATTTGTCAGACACGACTTCCCCTTAACGAAACCATGCTGCGTCTGCTCTATCAAGCAATTCCCCTCAAGATGCCTCGCTATTTCCTCCTTGATGACAGATTCTAACATTTTACCTACAACAGACGTTAAACTAACCGGCCTATAATTCCCTGCCTTTTGCCTGCCACCCTTCTTAAACAATGGTGTAACATTAGCTGTTTTCCAACCTTCCGGCACCTCCCCAGAATCCAGTGACATTTGGAAAATAACCACCAAGGCATCCACTATCACCTCTGCCATTTCTTTCAGAACCCTCGGATGCATTCCATCCGGTCCTGGGACTTGTCCACAATCAGTCCCTCCAGTCTGTCGAGCACCACCTCTCTAGTAACAATAATGTCATTGAGACCCTCCAGTCCTACCACCTTTCCATCGCTAACACCTGGCAAATTATTCACGTCCTCCTCCGTGAAGACCGAAACAAAAAAGTTACTCAAGACCTCAGCCATTTCCCCATCCCCTACCACTAAGTCCCCCCCTCATCCTCTAAATTAAAAGCGGAGGCGTTTAGAGTAGCTAAGAGTAGTGGGCGAGAAGAGGATTGGGAGAGGTTTAAATGTCAACAAAGATTGACAAAGAAGTTGTTAAAGAAGGGTAGGAGAAACTATGAAGCTGGGCTAGCGCTTAATATAAAAAAGGATAGCAAGAGTTTTTATAAATATATAAAAAGGAAGAGGCTGGCTAGGGTGAACGTTGGACCCTTAGAGGATGAGAGGGGGGACTTAGTGGTAGGGGATGGGGAAATGGCTGAGGTCTTGAATAATTTTTGTTTCGGTCTTCACGGAGGAGGACGTGAATAATTTACCCCCACTCTCTGCCTCCTATTTGACAACCAATCCTCTATCCACGCTAACACCCTACCCCCAACTCCATGCCCCCTTACCTTCTGCAATAACCTCTTGTGAGGTACCTTGTCAAAACTGTACACAGTACTCCACATGTGGCCTCACCAGCACCTCATACAGTGGCAACATAACCTCCCTTTTTTAAACTTCATCCCTCTAGCAATAAAGGACAAAATTCCATTTGCCTTCTTAATTACCTGCAAACCAACTTTTTGTGATTCATGCACAAGGACACCCAGGTCCCTCTGCACAGCAGCATGTTGCAATTTTTTAACCATTTAAATAATAGTTAATTTTGCTGTTATTCCTACCAAAGTGGATGACCTCACATTTACCAACATTGTACTCCATCTGCCACACCCTTTCCCACTCACTTGGACTGCCTGTGTCTCTTTACAGATAATAAATGTCCTCTACACGCTTTACTCTGCCCCTCATGTTCTCTCTAATCCTATCAATCATCTTAACTCGTGCCCCTCGATAATTGATCCCTCTGCTAGAGGAAACAAGTTTTCCCTGTCTACCCTGTCAAGGCCCCTCATAATTTTGTACACCTCAATTAGATCACCACTTAGCCTCTTCAGCCCTAGGTGTACACGAACCGGTTTCCACCTGTGGGAGGGGAAGCCTGCTCCAACTAGGGTTTGTGAATATACCCAGCTTCAGGAAAGACTGGGACATAGAAACCCTGCAGTGCAGAAAGAGGTCATCTGGCCCATTGAGTCTGCACTGACCACAATTTCACCCAGGCCCTACCCCCATAACCCTACACATTTACCCACTAATCCCTCTGACCTACGCATCTCGGGACACTAAGGGGCAATTTTAGCATGGCCAATCAACCTAACCCGGACACCTTTGGACTGGCTCTCCAATCATTTATAATGGCTGCAATTTTCAGGTCTTGGCAATAATCTTATAAATCTCCGCTCCATTCTCTCCAGAACAATTATGTCCTTTCTGTAATGTGATCATTTGTAAATTGGACAACAACATCCTTGCACTTCAAAATATACTCAAGACCTACACACTTGTTAGGATAAATACATTGTACATTTTAACTTGTCATACACGTGTATAAGATATGGTTTGATTTCCATTGTATGCAAATAAAGGCTTATAAATTTCAAGTACCACATATTACATGATGTTGGAAGTGAATTGTCATGATTTTAGAGGATTTTAACATTCTGTGGGTTGGGGCATGTCAGTTGTATGACTGACAACAAATGTATAAAACATCTGAGGACAATTATGCCAGGCGGAGTACCAGCAGGAATATATGAGTGCAATTTTGAGTGGAAGTTTGACCTGGTAGGGCTTGGCCATGCCCCCACAGATGAGTTGGATGACCATATTAAGAAGCCACGGAAGTCCTCCCTTACCCAAAATGCTCATTTCACACACAAGCCAAGTCACAAAACTGTTAACTACAACTTTGCATTGGACATCATAACTGTAGCTTTGTATGTTATTATGCCTTTGAATTATCCAATACCTGCTCTTATGTACATGAAAGGGGATATGGAAGGGAACCTGCAATTCTTCCAGTCTCAATGGCTGAATTATGAGATTGCTATAGTATTGGACAGGGAACATGAAGAGGTAAGGACAGCAACTGTTATCTGTGGTTGGGGTAGGAGTGTTACATGCTGTATAGAACTTTAGATCTCACTGAGAGAAAAAGCAAGACGTGAGATTTTGAAGGCCTTGAGATCCCACTTACAACCTGTGTCATTTATGAAAGCCATGTCTTTAATACTTGACCTCAAGGAGAATATTGATTAGTACGCATGTATTGAGACATCTAGCTGAGTTTGAACAAATGATGAATGATCTGATAAGAGACAGGATTGTCATAGGAATAAACATGAACAAAAAATTTGGTGCAAAAGTGGGTCATTTGGCTCCTCAAGCTTGCTTTACCATTCAAAGAGGTTGTGGCTAATCTGATTGTACCCTGTACTCCATGTTCTGTCTACTCCCCGATCCTGCTGTGAAAGCACAATTGCTGGGGGGAGAAGCTTTCTCAAGAAAGCTATTGAGATATTTAGAAGTTCTAAGGTGGCTAATCATCAACTGAAATGTATTGATGGGAGGAGAACTGATGAGGTTTTGCATTATACAGAGAGGCAATCTGTCTGCCAAGCACAAATCAGTTATGAAAAGGAAGAACAATTTCCAGAAAGACCAGCAGAAAGATCAAGGTTAGAGTAATATTGTGAATGACAAAATAAGGAGAAAAGGAAGCATGCTCAGCAGGGAGGAAGACTGCTGTAACTGCAAGATGCTCAACCGTTTTGCCTATGTGTTTTGCTATAAAGGAGAAAAAAATCCTGTAATGATGCATGCTGGAGAGATGTTGGACAATATATCATTTACACTGGAGAGCAGGTTGGTGCCATCAAACTGTGAGGTAGAAAGTGGTTTGTGACTGTTGGAATGATGATCACAGAAGGAGAGCATCAAGTTGATGTATGTTAGAAAGTCATCGCTTTAATGTGCAATATCGTGAGTTTTGCAGACAAATATGAAGTTGCTCAAGATGGTGACCCAAATACGTAGCCATTGAAAGTAAAATTTGAGGCTCTATGATGGAACAATACTAAGCCCTGGAGGACAAACTAAACTGAGAGACCAATGCAACAGGAAGAAAGAAGAATTTCAGATAATAATTATGTAGCAAACTCTGCTGAAACATGCCAAAAGCTTGGATTGGTAATCTTCCATGTACTAGAAGAAATTTTCAGTATTTTGCCTGGCTGTAGACATTGACTGCTGATCAGATGACAAAGATATGTTTACTGGTCTTGAATGTCTTCCTGGTGAATATCAACTTGAATTGGATGAGACTGAGACCGACTCAACTCCTTCCATGGATATTTCCAACCATCCTCAAGACGACTGGAGATAAGATAGAGGAACTTGAAAAGGTGGGACTAATTAAGAAAGTGCAATTCCAACGGACTAGATTAGCAGCATGGTTGCAATGAAAAAATCTGGAAAGCTGAGAGTACAAAGGACCTCATTAAACCTTTGAAGAGATCTCACTATCTTCTATCAACTATTGAAAAGATTCTGCCTCAGTTTGCTATGGCAAAGTTCTTTACTACCCAGGGTACTAAGGATGGATACTGACAAGTGAAATTGGCTGAAAGCAACAACTTTCTGACTACATTCTGGATGCCATTTGGGAGGTACAGATGGTTGTTCATGCCATTTGACATTTTCAGTTTTCCAAAAGAGTGCCAATTTGGACAGACTGAGATAGCAGTCTACCAAGACTGGAAGTGATTGCTGATGATCTATAGATATGAAGATACAATGGAACACATCATTACAGATCATGATTGGACTCTATTTAAACAACTATACAGAGCTCTCCAGTTGGATCTGAACAAGAACAAGTTGCACCTGAAGATGACTGAAGTCAAATACATAGATCAGGACTGTTAAGTCACCTGTCTTATTCCTCATAAGGTGCAAACAGTAGCAGAAATATAATCACCAATAGATAGGAATACAGTTCAATACTTTGTTGGACTTTTGAACTTAGCTAAGTTATTACCCAATCTTGTCAGAGTGTGAATGTCTACATAAGCTCACTGCATAGGTTGTTTAATGATATTGAGACAGAGAACAAGAAACAGCCTTCACTTGTGTCAAGCAACATACTGTTAAGATCTGCACTCCCTTTGAAGCAATTTGATGCTAGTACAGTGTTAAATCTTCCAGATACAACAGCATGCCATGCTCTAGAAAGCAGAGACTTTGAAATTGACAAACAAGGGTCATGCTCAAATCAAGTAAACTTGTAATGAACATCAAGGTGAGCAACCTAAAGAGTTGCTCATGACATTCCACACAGACCATGGATGAAGCTGAAGTAGGCCTCTTCACTCTGAATTGAACTGTTCAAAATCAACTATTTTCAAGCTACTATGAATAAGACCAGCTGATGTCAACAACTTCTGGTGAGATCACAGAATGCACACTTCAATCATTATGGAATTCCTAACATTGTGATGAGTGGCAGTGACCTTTAGTTCACAAGCGAAGATCTCAGACATTTTGATCGGGAAATTCAGCACTAAACCCCATGTCCTCTTATCCCCAGTCAATTGGAAGGCTGAGTCAGCATTGAAAATTGCCAAAAGCATCATCAAAAAATCTACTAGATCCAGCACAGATGTGTACAGTGGATGTTAGAATGGAGAAACACCCTCACTGGACACAGGAAAATAGTGCAGTGACTAGTGACTCAGATGGCTCTTCCAACAATTAAAAATTACTGAAGTCAAAAATAGTCATAGGAGTAAAAGACAATAACATAGGGAAACAACATATGTCACTTTGATAATACTGCCAAATTGTTGACAGGTCTTAAAATTGGAGAGCCAGAAAGAGTGCAAACTTTGAATGTCCTGAAGAAAAATCAGCCTGTTTTGAATTTGCATGGAGTGGTCGTCACCCTGATTGTGCTTGGTGAAGGTGCATACCCAAATCTCGTACAACTGCAAATATCTACATTCAACTGCAGACACTGTTTCTTCACAGCAAACAGCGAAGGGAGAGATCTGATTTTGCCAACTAAACAAGGAACCAAATAACTATCAGTCCCAGAGATTAACCGTATTCAAATGAATGCAACAAATCAGTAGTAATACTCGCCATAGTAACAACACTGGAGAATTGACATCAACAAAGGAAACACCTGAAACCCAACAAACGTGAATAGCAACTCTTGTGTAGCAAAAAGCGTTCTGGTTTCTTTAAGGATTATGTGTGAAACTCTTATGTAGCGTTATCACTTTTTTAGAAAACAGAAAGTTATAAAACTTAGCTTTCAAACAAAATAAAACTTACAAAATAAAACTCCTGGTTTACCAGGATGCTGCCAAGATTATAGGGTAACAGCTATAAAGAGAGGCTGAATAAACTAGGGCTGTTCTTTCCTGGAGTGGCAGTGACTGAGAGAAGACCTAATAGAAACGTACAAAATTATGAGAGGCATAGGTAGGGTTGACAGTCAGAATCTTTTTCCCAGAGTTGCAATATCTAATACTAGAGGGCATGCACTTAAAGTGAGTGGGGGGAAGTTCAAAGGAGATGTGAGGGGCAAGTTCTTTTTTTACACAGAAAGTGGTAGGTGTTCAGAACACATGGCCAGGGCTGGTATTATGGCAGATACGATAGGGCATTTAAGGGGCTTTTAAGTAAGCACACAAATATGGAAGAAATAGAAGGATGTGGACCAAGGGCAGAGACAAGGGATTGGTTTAATTTAACATCATGTTTGGCACAACATCATGGGTTGAAGGGACTGTTCCTGTGCTGTAGTGTTCTATATGTAGATTAGTTTGCAAACCATTTTGCATGAAATTTTTTATGAAAATGGATTGTTTGGATTAATATCTGTATACATTTTGGCTTGACATACACGTAGGAGATGCTAAGATTTGAACTCTGACATCAAGGTATGGAAATAAAGGCTCTTGCCACCTTTCATGTATCACATGGAACAGTGTATGTATTTTGATTGTGGTTTTCAATACTGTCAGGCCTTGGACACAAGAAAATCATATTTTAAATTGTGCAAGTATAATTTTTATTAATTTAGCTTTAAGTTTTGGTTTGTGGAAAAGTGGCAGTATTGATCAAACGAGCTGTACTAGAGAGGAGTGAGTAGTGAAGAGTGAAATAATTTGGTTATAATTAAACAACAGAGGAGCAAAGTTACAGGTGTATTACAAAAAGATGCAAGAATTATAGAGTAATTATGATGGAGGTCTTTAAATATCCTAACATGGACTGGAGTAGTAACAGCATGAAAAGCAAAGAGGTGTATTTTAGGACCTTGCCTTGCCCATTATTAGGCAAGGTGAAGTGGTAAGATTACGTGAGAGGCAAAAAATCGGGTTTGTGCCTGTTTTCTTGCTTCAATCTTACCGGCCCTGTTTTGTCATGCCCAGAAAGGGTGCAATATTAATGACATTTTTACATGTCATTCGTAAGTCCTGGTTCACTTACACTTGTCTCCTTTCCGGTCAAGCTTCACACCAGTGAGAATCACACTGGACTCCATCAGTGGAGACCACGTATGATGGCCTCGTCAGGGGCATTAGAGGGCATTGACACACACCTGAAGGTCAGGGTTATAGCTGCACAGTGCCCATGGGGCACTGCTAGGGTGCCCTGTTGGCACAGGCACTCTAGTACTGCCCTCTGGCCACTTTGCTGGGGGAAGGGAAGGGTTAGTGTGAGTGGGGCACTGCCAGGACTGGCACAGGGAGGAGTCTGCAGGGATGGTGATCAACAGGGGGGTGGAACTTTGCAGACAGGGAGGAGATTGGTGGAATGGGCGAGCTCTGCAGGGGTGGTGTCGATGGGTAACGGGAAAATCTCTGCAGCTTGCGCATGATCATGGGGAGGGGAGAATCAGTGGGGTGAGTGGTGAATGATGGGGAGCCTCTGCAGATATGGTGATTGGTGGGAGAGTGACTCTGCATACAGTGGGTGATCGGTGTGGGGAGGAGTTCTGCAGACAAGGTTGATCAGAAGGGTGAGGGGAGCTGTGCAAGAGTGGTGATTGGCGGGCGGGGTCTCTGCAGGGGTGGTGATCGTTGGGGGGTTATCTGCAGGGGTGGTGATTGGCAGGAGGGGAGCTGCACAGGGGTAGCAATCAGCAGGGGGAGGGGATCTCTTTATAGTGAATTGAAGTGAACAGCAGGGCCTTATATTACCTGCTGCAGGACCTCCAGCTTTGAGAGCCTATTAAGGCTTTATGTAGGGAGTTAACAACCTCGACAGCTCAGTTGGTTGATAACTGAACATTGTTTTAAATCCTACATGAGATAATTCAATTTCTTCTTCAGCATTTTTTCAAAATGCTGATTTTTAACAAAAATATTGCGATATTGCTCCACACTGTGAACTCATTGTGTTCTCAGCCCCCTACTCTGCACCTTATACACCTACCACTGTGGCCAAATTCCCCTCCAACTCGATTTTCAAGTTTGCTGATGACACCACCATAGAGGGTCAGATCTCAAACAATGATGAGACAGAGTACAGGAATGAGATACAGTATCTGGTGAACTGGTATGGCGACAATAATCTCTCCCTCAATGTCAACAAAACGAAGCTTGATTTCTAAGTCTTCAGCCAATGCTGAAGCTATGCTGGGGTTCTTTAGCTTGGCCACATTGATTCTTTTGCTTCCTTGTGGTTGCCTCTTGGGTCCGATGCGGAGCCTCATTTTGGAGACAATGAGCCTGTGATTTGTCAGCAGTCAGCACCACACAATGCCTTGGTAACTCTGACACCTTGCCTGTCTTTTCTCCTGACAATGACATAGTCAATAAGATGCCAATGCTTAGAGCAGGGGTGCATCCAGGAGGTCTTGTTACGGGTAGGCAGACAGAAGGTTGTGTTGGTGATGAGGAGGTCGTGTGCTGCACAGGTCTTCAGTAAGAGTAGGCAGTTACTGTTACACTTGCCCACTCCATGCCTCCCAATGACTCCCTGCCAGATTGCAGAGTTACACCCTACTCTTGCATTGAAATCGCCAAGCAAGATCAGCTTGTTGGTACTGCTCACTACTGATAGTAGGGCGTCTAGTTCTTTGTAGAACTTGTCTTTCATCTCGTCCGGGCTGTTCATTGTGGGGGCATAGGCGCTGATCAGGGTGGCTTGACTTCTGTAGCAGAAGCTGTAATGTCATAAGCCGGTAGTTCACACCCTTGGGTAGACTATCAAGTTTCTGAACAAGGCGACTCCTGATGGTGAATCCAACTCCAGCATCACGCCGCTCATCGCTGCCGCAACTGCTCCATAAAAAAGTGTATCCACCTCCATTTTCAGTCAACTGACCTATGTTGGCATGACGAGTTTTGCTCAGGGCTGCAACGTCAATGCTGTATCTTGCAAGCTCTCTAGCAAGTAAGGCTGTTCTTCTCTCTGGTCTGTCTGCTGTAGAGTTGTCCAAAAGTGTGTGCATGTTCCAAGTGCCAATGGTGAGCGGTGTCACCTTGTGTTTTATTTTGTTTGTTCAACTACACGATGGGATTCCCACCAGCTGCAGTAAACTGGCCAGGGTGTAGTGAAGCATGCAATGTTTAGGGCACCTTTTCTAGCCCCTTCCTCATTCTACGGAGGTGAGCAGTGCATTCTGAAGAGGACTGCTCAGTCGCCCAAGTAGACACCGAGCTCGGTCAGCGAAAAACGACCATTAGATTTGAGCCGCCTGCATGCAGGTCCGTGACTACAGCTCCCAGTGTATCCACACCTGCTGCTTTGTCGCTCGCCGATCGTCACAGGACTTCAAGGGTTGAACAGGACATTAATGATGGTGTCGAAACTAGCACTTGATTTGGATTAAAGTGAGGGATAGATCCGCGGTGTCAGCCTCACTCTCTCTTCCCAATTCCCATCCAGATCCAGTGGCAAGACAAGAGTCAAGATGGCTGGAGATGGGACTAGGCGCAGTGGATGACCAGGATGTCTTCTGTGTCTTGTCCTGCTCTTCGCGTTCCACGACGCTTGCAGAGATCACCTTCTTGACCGTTGGACCTTCCATTGGTCTCATCCGCTCAATCCACCAGACTCTGTCTTCACATGCTGGGATAGACATCTTCCTATCTCACCGAGGGTTGAGACCCGTCGGCTACCGTCATCTGGTTTAGCCGGCTTGTTGAGGCCATTGCCCGGGGTGTGGCTGCTGTCGCATGCAAACAGCTACGGGGAGCCACAGGTGAGAGCTGAGTGCCAGGTGGGGACAAAAGATGGACAAACTGCCCTGAAAGGATGCAACATGTTCTCCCACAAATGGTACTACCCCTCCCTGATACCCCATACACGCCCAGTGTCACAAGTAGGCTTACATTAACACTGCAATGAAGTTACTGTGAAAATCCCCTAGTTGCCACACGCGGCATTTGTTGGGGTACACTGAGGAAGAATTTAGCATGGCCAATGCACCTAACCAGCATGTTTTTCAAACTGCAGGAGGAAACCAGAGCACCTGGAGGAAACCCACAGTGACACGGGGAGAACATGCAATGACCCAAGCTGAGAATCGAATCTGGGTCCCTGGTGCTGTGAGGCAGTGCTAATCACTGTGATATTAGTTAAGAGGAGATTTGATGGAGGTGTGCAAAATCATAAGAACATAAGAAATAGGAGCAGGAGTAGGCCATCTAGCCCTTTGAGCCTGTCCCGCCATTCAATAAGATCATGGCTGATCTGTCGTGGCTCAGTTCCACATTCCCGCCCTTTCCCCATAACCCTTAATCCCCTCGCTTATCAAAAACCCATCAACCCGCGTCTTAAAAATATTTAGCGAGGCAGCCTCCACCACTTCAACAGGCAGAGAATTCCAGAGATTCACCACCCTTTGAGTGAAGAAGTTCCTCCTCAACTCCGTTCTAAACCACCCCCCCCACTTTATCTTGAGGCTGTGCCCCCTAGTCCTACTGTCCTTTCTGAGAGGGAAGAGTCTCTCCACCTCTATCCTATCTATCCCATTCATCATCTTATATGTCTCAATGAGATCTCCCCTCATTCTTCTAAACTCTAACGAGTACAAGCCTAGTTTATTCAGCCTCTCCTCATAGCTCAACCCCCTCAACTCTGGTATCAGCCCAGTAAACCTCCTCTGCACTCCCTCCAAGGCCAAAATATCCTTGCATAAGTGCGGCGACCAAAACTGCACACAGTACTCCAGCTGCGGCCTCACCAATGCCCTATACAGCTGCAGCAAGACCTCCCTACTTTTATATTCAATCCCCCTCGCTATGAAGGCCAGCATCCCATTCGCCTTCCTGACCACCTGCTGCACCTGCAGGCTGGGTTTTTGCGACTCATGCACAAGGACCCCGAGGTCCCTCTGCACCATCGCCTGCTGCAGTTTTTCGCCACGTAAGTAATAGTCCTTCCTACCATTATTCCTACCAACGTGGACCAGCTCGCACTTGCCAACATTAAATTCCATTTGCCAGTTCCTGGCCCATTCGCCCAGCCTATCTAGATCCTTCTGCAGACTCTCCACACCCTCTGCGCAATTTGCCGTTCCACCAATCTTATAAGTGATAGAAAAGAATGGTTTGATCGAGCAGACGCAGCACGGATTCGTTAAGAGGAAGTCGTGTTTGACGAGGACATAGGCACATGGGATCACAGTCACAAACCATTCTGATTTGAAAATATACTGCTATTTCTTCATTAACACTACATCAGAATTCTGCAATGTGGGAGCATGGTTTGCACAGTTGAAGAAGGTGGGTCACCACCGTTTTTCTCTGCATTCCTTATACCAAAATGAATCATTTCCAACTTCTCTGCATTATATTTTAACTGCCACCCACCTGCTGCCCATTTGAATAACATGTTGTTTTGAAATTTTACACTATCTTCTTCACAGTTCACAATATTTCCAATTTTCATGTTGCCCTGTACAGTAAGATCTAGGTCATCAATATATTTCAGGAAGAGCTGGAATCCTAACACTGATCCCTGGGAAAGTCTACTTTATGCTTTCCTTTAGTCTGAGAAACAACCATTCACCACCACTGTTTCTGCTTCTTAACCACTTTTGTATCCATACTGGCACATTCATTGCCCAATACTCAATCATATAGATTAAAAATACAGGATAAATGTTTCATTATATTTAAACAACATTGAACTGAGTATTAATATTATATCAAATGATATTAGCAGGATTCCATCCGACTCTGCCCAAGACTGCAAGGATCTACAAAAGATCATGTATACACAAACCAGCCTCCCATCCATTGAATCTGTTTATACTTCCTGCTGCCTCAGCAAAGCAGCCAGCATAATTAATGACCCCACACACCCCAGACATTCTCTCTTCCACTTCTGGAAAAAGATACAAAAGTCTGAGGTCACGTACCAGCCGACCCAAGAGCAGCTTCTTCCCTGCTGCTGTCAGACTTGAATGGACTTACCTTGCAATAAGTTGATCTGTCTCTACACCCTAACAATGAATGTAACACTACATTCTGCACCGTCTTATTTCCTTCTCTATGAACAGTATGTTTGAATATATAGCACGCAAGAAACAATACTTTCACTGTATGTTAATACATGAGACAGTAATAAGTAAAATAAAAATATAAGAATAATCAAAAATGGTGGAATTTAATAAATTGGTTCAGGCAAAATTGACTGTATTTTGTCACAAATGTTACTAGTGAATTAATTGGTCAACAACACCCTAGCATTAATAAATTCTTCCAATTCTACTGCAAACACTCTGGAGAGTAGCATGAGATTAAGATTTTTCTGAAACAGTAGGATTGTCTCAGATAATAGTCTTCGTTCAGTAGTAATACATCTCTGAATCTGAAAGATGTGTATTTAAGTTTCACTCCAGGTACATGGCCACATTAACTAGGCTGGTATATCAGTGGAATACTGAAGGAGTGCAGCACTGTTAGTGGTGTTGTCTTTCAAACAAGACATTGGCCTGGTAAGAGGCATGCAACTTCTGGAACGTGCATTGCAGCACCATCCTATACTGCTCCGCTGCCCTCACCAGCCTCAGGATTAAAACATAAGAAATATGCTGATTGCTTAACAATAAAAAAAGCTAAATTCCATTCAATGTTTTAGAGTTGGTGTTTCCAGTCAGGAAAACCCTCCACAGTCAGTTTGTCAATACTTAATGAGGACACCAGCACTGCTTTCAACTTCAAAACAACCATTAGGTACAGACTTTTCAACTCTCCTCAAATTTATCTGAACATGTAACATGATGTAACTTTTTTAATGTTTCATAGTATGTGACTTTTTGAAAAGATTTATCATTTTACATATTTCTGCCCTTTTAACATAATTTATCTGACTTTTAAGATGTTTTTCATATTATTCTTATCAAAGTTATTTGACTTTTTAGAATAATTTTAATTTATCATTTTTTGAAATTATTATTTATCAAATTTATCTAGTTCCAATGACTTTACATGACAAACAGTGCAGCTCTAACAACACTCAAGCAGCATAATATCATCCAGGACATGGCATTCCAACTACAAACGTTCACTCCCTCCATCACCAATGTATCCCACAGAATGAACTTGCATGAACTCAGCATGCCTCCTTAGACAGCACTTTCCAATCCCACGACCACCACCATTTAGAAGGAAAAGCACATGAGATGTAAAGTGAGCTGATAAGGCAGATGCATAATTTGCTTAGCAGTAGGAAACAGAGGGTGATGACAGACAGCTACTTCAGTGACTGGGGGCCAGTGACCAATGGTGTCCTATAGGGATCCATACTGGGTCCCCTATTGTTCGTCATTTGTATAAATAACATAGATTACTATGTGGGGGGTAGGATCAGTAAATTTGCCTATGACACAAATATTGATTGGGTGTTAACCGTGAGGTTGGGTGTCTTGGGTTACAGGAAGACATAGACGCGATAGTCAAATAGGTAGATCAGTGGCAGATGGAATTTAACCCTGAAAAGTGTGAGGTCATATACTTTGGAATAAGTAATTTGACAAGGAAGTATACTATGAAAAGTCTGACACTGCAAAGTTTCTTTGGAATATTGTGAGCAGTTTTGGGCCCCATATCTAAGGAAGGATGTGCTGGCCTTGGAAAGGGTCCAGCGGAGGTTCACAGAAATAATCCCTGGAATGAAGAGCTTGTCACAGGAGGAACAATTGAGGACTCTGGGTCTGTACTCATTAGAGTTTAGAAGAATAGGGGAGATCGTATTGAAACTTACAGGATACTGCGAGGCCTGGATAGAGTGGACGTGGAAAGGATGTTTCCACTAGTAGGAAAAACTAGAACAAGAGGGCACAACCTCAGGTTAAAGGGACGACCCTTTAAAACAGAAATGAAGAGGAATTTCTCAGAATTTCTAATAAAACAGAAATGAGTGATGAATCTGTGGAACTCTTTGCCATAGAAGGCTGTGGAGGCCAGGTCATTGAGTGTCTTTAAGACAGAGACAGATAGATTCTTGATTAATAAGGGGATCAGGGGTTATGGGGAAAAGGCAGGAGAATAGGAATGAGAAAAATATCAGCCATGATTGAATGGCGGAGCAAACTCAATAGGTTAAGTGGCCTAATTCTGCTCCTATGTCTTATGGTCTTAAGTTCCAAAGAACAAAGGGATTGTGGCATGTTTGAAGATAGACCTCTGAAGGTGGAAAGGTAGGTTAATAGGTGAAAAAGGCATATGGCACACTCATCTTTATCAATTGGTGTATAGATTGTAAAAGCAGAGAGATCATGATGGAGTTGTATAGAACTTTGGTGAGGCCAAGTTGCAGTATTGTGTGCAGTTCTGATTGCCACATTATAGGAAGGATGTGATTGCACTGGAAAGGGTGCAGAGGAGATTCACCAGGATGTTGTCTGGGATGGAACATTTAAGTTATAAAAAGAGGATGGCAAGCTTGGGTTGTTTTCTCTGGAGCAGAGAAGACGGGGGGTGGGGGGGGAGGTGGTGGTAGGGAATGGGGGGACATCATTAAGATTATGAGGGGCATCGACAGGTTGGATAGGGAACAGCTGTTCCCCTTAGTTGAAGGGTCAGTTTTGACAGGACACAAATTAAAAATGTGGGGTGGAATGTTTAGGGGGGATTTGAGGAAAAACTTATTTACCCAGAGGGGGTGACAAGCTGTAATGCACTGCCTGGGATAGTAGTGGAGGTGGGATGCCTCACATCCTTTAAAAAGTATCTGGTTGAGTATTTGGCATGCCATAACATTCAAGGCCAAGTGCTGACAAGTGGAATGAGGTGGGCAGATTAGGACCTTTCATGTGTCGATGCAGATTCAATGGACCAAAGGGCTTCTTCTGCACTGTAATATTCTGTGATTCTGTAGTAAGAGCAGCAAGCACATGGGGCCACTGCCACCTGGAAGTTCCCTTTGAAACCACTCACCATCTTGATTTGGAAATATATTGCCATTCCTTCACCTTCAATGGGTTAAGATCCTGGAACTCTCTCCCTAGCAGCACAGTGGATGTATTTAAACCACATGGGCAACAATGGTTCAAGATGGCAAGTCACTACCACCATTAAGGAATGGATAATAAATGCTGGCTGGGCCAATGACACCCACACCCCCATGAATTCATGTAAAAAAGCTTAATCTTGATGGATAGTATGAATGTGACTTATATTCACTACAAACAATGATCTGTCTTTTTAACTGATTTAAGTAACAAAACAGGATCAGTGGGACTTGCTAAATTGCTATATAGAAGCGGAACATGACAGGCCGAATGGCTTCCATCAGTGCTGTAACCATTCTATGATTTTCTCTATGACAACACAGATCTATGTTGATGTTTGAACGTCCCTGGTCCTGCCTCATTGACTTTGGAACGCATGCGCGGTTCATTTGACTGGGTGGGTTTTTGCAGAATCCACGTATTTCGCCGAAAGATAAAGAAGATCAAATCGAAGCGCACAACATTTTGCAGTAGATGTATTCTTACATAAACTGGTTGCACCAGTTGCAATTAGGGTTTGATTGTTTTGAATCAGGTTGCGACACGACGATCGAGAATCCGAAAGCAGACTCAGCTTCCGAGTGAAACCAACATGGTGTTTTCGTTAAGGACGATTCTGGCTTTTCCGAAACGTTTCCCAATAAGGGGTCACTGGATCCCGGTGAGAAATTGCAATCTTGCCTCTTGCACTCAAAATATCAATATAACAAGTAAGTGATCACGAGACATTTCGTCTATTTTCTTGTTCTGAACAGACTATCTTTTCAAATTTACATTGGGTGAACATGTTTTAAGGTACAAATTCATTTGCAACTTTTAAAAAAAATCTGAAATGATTTGTTTTCTAATTTAAATCAGCTCGTGTCCAAAACTTAAATTTCAAACATTTATTTTAAGACTTCATATTTTGCTTTTGTGGTAACATCTGTAACCATGACATGATACGTTTATTCCTGGAACGTTTCTTCTGTGAAATGCAGATGCTAACTTTTTGGTTAAATGTTTTTATTCGTCTTTGCTTCCAGAACAGCAAGAACGTCAGAATCCTGTGCCTGTCCCAAGTGGAACCCGACAGTCTCCCATTGACATAAACACTGCTGACTGTGTGTACGATCCGCAACTGAAACCACTAATGATCTCGTATGATCCGAGTAATTGTCTTCTACTCAGGAACAACGGCTATTTTTTCCAGGTGGAATTTGAAGACTCCAGAGACAGCTCAGGTTTGGAAAACGAACCGATTTGCCTTTTTAAAGTTTTAATGTTTAAACACGTGTGATCAAGACGCCTCAGAGCAATGTTGTAATTGGTGTATTTCCACTCAGTCCTACTGGACTCAAAACAAACAGCATTCTGTTTATCAAGCAAGAGTAAAACTTGCTTCGGTGATAGTTCAGTGCTTGCACGCAAGCTCAGAGGGCCACCTTCAGCAGTAAAGTTTAAATATTTAATTGGTCCAAAGAAAGTGAGTGGATACATTCTCTAAAAAATGATCTTTGATATGCTTCATTACTTCGGAAATTATAAGCTGTCTTGCACGCACACCTATTGCGTGTAGAAACATGGAAAATTTAGGGCACTGGTTGCCATTCAGCCCATCATGTCTGTTGACAAAGAAGAGCTAATCCCACTTTCCAGCCTTTTTTCCATGGCTCGGTAGATTACAGCACGTCAAGTGCACATCCAAATATTTTTAAAATGTGATGAGGTTTTCTTCCTTTCAGGCAACGGTTTCCAGATCACATCATATGGGTGTAAAAATCTTTCTTCAACTCAGTCTTATTCTGCCCACTTATTACACCTATTTGGGGCGGCAGTACTGCCTCACAGCTCCAGGGACCTGGGTTTGATTCCTGGCTTGGGTCACTGTCTGTGCGGAGTCTGCACATTCTCTCCGTGTCTGCATGGGTTTCCTCCAGGTGCTCTGATTTCCTCCCACAGTCCAAAGGTGCATTGGTCATGCTAAATTGCCTCTTTGTGGCATGGGATACTTAGTTGGAGGGATTAGTGGGGTAAGTATTTAGGGTTATGGGATAGGGCCTAGATGGGATTGTTGTTGGTGTAGGCTCAACGGGCTAAGTGGCTTCCTTCTGAATTGTAGGGATTCTGTGAGTCTTTACTTTAAATTAATATCCATTCCATCATTCCCAAAATTACATGTTTGAATCCCAATTAAGTTTCCACCCCAACGTAGAACCAGTGGAGAGGCATTAGAGGAAGATGGTGTAAGTAACTGTGCCAAAGGCTGCAAACAGGTGGAGAAGCACAAAGAAATAAAGTTTATTTTTGTCACACCATCATTCTCTAACATCTGCACTGTCATCCAGCTTGCTCGGATTCACCTGGTTGCATTCTCACCTACCTAATCATAGCCAAAGACTCCCACACGTTTACTTCTGGTGTTCCCCAAGGATGTATCCTTTGTCTCCTATTTCTTAAATACATGCTGCCCCTCAGTGACATCATCTGAAGGCACAGCATTAGTTTTTGCATGTACACTAAGAACACCCAGCCTGGTGCTGTATTCTTACTATAGTCTAGCCAATATTTTATACTAGTCTATAATAACCACCTTTCACAGCGTTGGTCAATAAAGCAAAATATCCATTACGCCTTCTTTAACAGTTTGTCCATCTATCCTACATTTAGGAATTTGATGACATGCAATCCAAGGTTCCTTTATTCCTCTGCAATTTTCTGAATTAGGGACTGGTGAATAAGTGAGGGTAAGATCAAGTAAGCTTTCCCTCTTGCTGGTTCTTTCACTACCTGCTGCAGGCCTTGCAGATTTTGTTCAGGACTCTGCCAGCTTAGTCACTGGTGGTGCTACAGGCTAATGTTGGGAATCAACATTGAAGTTCCCACCTGGAGTATATTTTGTGCTCTTGCTACCCTCAGTGCTTCTTCTTGAACTTCTGTCTACATCTCCCTATCAGATTTTTGTGAAGAAGAATATGAGGAGGAAATGTGTGAGAGAGAGAGAGGGGCATGATCATAATGCCTAGACTGATCTTTATTCATCCAGTAATGCTACAAACATAAGAAATAGGAAATAGGAAACTTAGAAACCTAAGTTCTAAATTCTAAACCTGAACATATGACAATTTCTGCATTTGTCGCTTGTGTTTCAGGAATTAACTACAAATTATATAATTCCCTTCAACTAGATCTGAAAAATTCCATTAAGAGAGAGATTCTCCTTGTTGCCATTAAGGTGATCAATGCCTTAAACCTTTATGTGACCAGATCCTGTCATGCAGCCTAGCAGCATATTAGTCAAATACATTAACTAAAGATGCACACATACATCAACCTTTGGCAGGATAAATTCTCTCATCACTTTCTCTATTGAAAGCAGCTAACATCATGATATCATTCTGCACTCTTTCAGAATGGTGGCCATTCCCAAAGTGTAGTTCGTTGACAATTGCATCACAGTGCTATAGAGTGTTATATATTCTCCAATTTCTGAAATAATGTTTCCACGCTAAAGTTTGAATTTACGCCTTTCAATCACAGGCTACTTCTTGGAAAGGTACAGCAACTAGTCGTGTTCTATATTCCCTGCTCCCTTTAGAATTTTAAAACAGACTGTAATTGGCTAGATCTTCATTTGTGTGCCAATACCATGCACAGCACAATCAGTCCTGTCTGTAGTGAATATACATGACAGATGCTTGTCACTGTTACAGAGTGTGATACAGCACGCCTCCAAGTCCTTGAAGCCAGTATTCAAGTGTCCTTCACACAATCGTCCTTTGTTTTATCTTAACCGCAATCAAGACCAATATATTCCAATACAATCTTATTTTCACCACATTCTAAGTGAGCTCAGCTGAAATAAAATGAACCAATAATGTGAGAATCCCACCTGCATATGGAGTGAACCAGCTTCACCCATACCAGGCGGTGGTGTGAGCAAGGACCAGTTACATGGAAGCCACCAGCCCGTTGGAGACGTATGCCCAAGAATTCTAAAGGCAAGTTGATCTGGACCTTCTCCAGACCTTATGAAAGTGAAAACACTGGAATCAAGGTGGAGAGTTTGTTGGACATCCACCAAATCTTGAGACCCAACCAGGTTCCTCAACTTCTCCATTATTGCACAATGGCTTAGAGTACCAGAGTGATCCCTTACCTAAAGTTGAAAGTACAGTTGAAATTCACAACCAAGAACTGTCAATGGAGCGAAGATGAGTGAACACTTCTGAAAACAAACACCTGTGTATACCACCAGTCTGTGGAAGCATGCACATTCATGAGGTGAAGCAGCACATCACCGGCAGATGATAAGGTGAAGTGAGTGGCCTGGCACAGGCTTCTTGACTCTGCCACCATCAAGCACAAACATCCTAATGTTGATGTTGAGACGGCTCTGGTTGTCTTCATGGCCTGAGTTTTGTGCACCCATCACATAAACCTACTTTGGGAGGTAAAATGCAAGATAGATTCTACATTGTAACTTGAAAAGGCAGCATGATAAGCTAATTGTCTTAATTGTTTGCTGTTTAATCAAATTTTGTTAACTTTGTTGTCAACTGAAAGTTTTAACCAAGAAAAGTAATATTTTTCTCACCATTTAAAACAGCCTTTCCTTGGTTCAGTATAATAGAAATTGGTTCTGCATTTAATTTTAATTTTTTCCAGCAATGGAGGGGATATTGTTGTGTTAATAATCACTTGGAATTCTTATTGATCAACCAGGCCTTGTGCAATGGCAAGTTGACATAACATGGGATGATCTCTGGTTACAAATATTGAGTTGAACTTTGAACAATTTGGTAGAGTCATCAGTTCGATTGGGGATAATTGTCCCCTTGTTCAAGAAGGGGAGTAGAGACCATCCTGGGAATTATAGACCGGTGAGCCTTACTTCTGTTGTCGGCAAAGTTTTGGAAAGAATTATAAGGGATAGGATTTATAATCATCTAGAGAGTAATAAATTGATTAGGGATAGTCAACATGGTTTTGTGAATAGTAGGCCGTGCCTCACAAACCTTATTGAGTTTTTTGAAAAGGTGACCAAAGAGCTGGATAACGGTAAGGCAGTTGACATGGTGTATATGGATTTTAGCAAAGAGTTTGATAAAGTTCCCCATGGTAGGCTACTGCAGAAAATGCAGATGCATGCGATTGAGGGTGATTTAGCAGTTTGGATCAGGAATTGGCTAGCTGATAGAAGACAGAGGGTGGTGGTTGATGGGAAATATTCAACCTGGAGTTCAGTTACAAGTGGTGTACCTCAGGGATCTGTTTTGGGGCCACTGCTGTTTGTCATTTTCATAAATGACCTAGATGAGGGTGTAAAAGGATGGGTTAGTATATTTGCTGACGACACCAAAGTCGGAGGAGTTGTAGACAGTGAGGATGGATGTTACAGTTTGCAGAGGGACATAGATAAGCTGCAGAGCTGGGCTGAGAGGTGGCAAATGGAGTTTAATGTGGAAATGTGTGAGGTGATTCACTTTGGTAAGAGTAACAGGAGTACAGAATATAGGGCTAATGGAAGGACTCTTGGTAGTGTCGACGAGCAGAGAGATCTTGGTGTACATGTGCATAGATGCCTGAAAGTTGGCACCCAGGTTGAGAAGGTTGTTAAGAAGGTGTACGGTGTGTTAGCTTTTATTGGTAGAGGGATTGAATTTCGGAGCAGTGAGGTCATGTTGCAACTGTACAAAACTCTGGTGCGGCCGCACTTGGAGTATTGCATACAGTTCTGGTCGCCACATTATAAGAAGAAGTGGAGGCATTGGAAAGGGTGCAGAGGAGGTTTACCAGGATGTTGCTTGGTATGGTGGGAAGGTCTTATGAGGAAAGGCTGAGGGACTTGAGGTTGTTTTCGTTAGAAAGAAGAAGGTTGAGAGGTGACCTAATTGAAGCATACAAGATGATCAGAGGGTTAGATAGGGTGGATAGTGAGAGCCTTTTTCCTTGGATGGTGATGGCTAACACGAGGGGACATAGCCTTAAATTAAGGGGTGGTAATTATAGGACGGATGTCAGAGGTAGGTTCTTTACTCAGAGGGTAATAAGGACGTGGAATGCCCTGCCTGCAGCAGTTGTGGAATCGCCAACTTTAAGGGCGTTCAAATGGTCAGTGGATAGACATATGGATAACATTGGAATAGTTTAGGTTAGAGGGTCATTAGATTGGTTCCACTGGTTGGTGCAACATTGAGGGCCGAAGGGCCTGTACTGCGCTGTAATGTTCTATGTTCTAACTAGTAGGCAAATTCCTAATTGTTTTTGATTGTCATTATTATGATTACCATTATTATGAAGTTATGTTGGCATATGAGATTGGACTGTGGTATTGATTATTTTTATTTTACAAATAATTTGTGCTGCCTTTTCCTTTTTCCTAACTTGCATTTGTGTTTACTTGTATCTGGCTGCACTAGTTATGCAATATATGTGGTTAGTTTAGATCAGCAGAATAAGTCTTAGCCAACAGAACTCTCTGATGCAGGGGTTGCAAAACCAGAGAAGAGCCAGGCGAGGTAGGGGTGGCCCAAAAAGAGCCAAAGCCAGGCAGGAAGGCTGGATAGGGCATTGGGCTCAACATGAGCTGGGGGGCTGTTGAGATGAGCTGAGGCAGGTGATGGGGAGGGGTCCAAGAAGGCCCTGGGCAGTGGAGCAGGAAGAACCAAGGCTGGTGCCAGGGGCCTGAGAAGAGTCGAGGATGATGCTTGAGGGGGGGGGGCACAGAAAGGCTGGGGCTGGCACAGGCCCTGAGAAGAGCCAGGGCCAGAGAGATTCTGGAACCATGTGGGCCCAAGAGGAAGGTGAGAATTTGGTGGGTGAGGGTGAAAGTGGATGATTGTGTGTGAGAGTGAGTGAAGATAAAGGAATGTGTGTGAGTGTGTGCTCCCACTAAAAGTGACCAAAAAAAGGTAAGACTTGGAAGCACTTTTTGAATAACAAAACATTTTTATTACAATAAATGTATACATATAAGACATAAAAACACCTTCTGAGTTTGTTTTTGTATGAACATAAGATCTAGGAGCAATTTAGCCCCTCGAGCCTGCTCTGCCATTCAATACAATCATGGCTGATCCCATCTCAGCCTCAATTCCACTTTCACAGAATCATAGAAACCCTACAGTGCAGAAAGAGGCTATTGGGCCCATCGAGTCTACACCGACCACAATCCCACCCAGGCCCTACCCCCATATCCCTACATATTTACCCGTTAATCCCTCTAACATATGCATCTCAGAACACTAAGAGGCAATTTTAGCATGGCCAATCAACCTAACTCGCATATCTTTGGACTGTGCTGTTCTTCATAACCCTTCTTCATAACCCTGCTCGTTCTTCATAACCCTTCAACCCATTAGTAATTAAAAATCTGTCTATCTCCTCCTTAAATTTTCTCAGTGTCCTGGCATCCACAATGCTCTGGACTAGTGAATTCCACAGATTCACAACCTTTGAGAGAAGTAGTTTCTCTTCATCTCCATTCTAAATCTGCTACTCCTAATCCTAGAACTATGACCTCTTGTTCTAGATTGCCCCACAAGAGAAAGCATCCACTCTATTCTACTTTGTTAATACTTTTTATCATCTTATATACCTCAATTAAATCTCTCTTTCTTCTAAATTCTAGTCAGTGTAGGCCTAAACTGCCCAGTCTCTCTTAGAATAGAATAAAAGTGTCATAGAATCCCTGTAGTGCAGAAGGAAGCCATTCGGCCTATTAAGCCTGCACCGACAAAAAATCTCATCCAGGCGCTATCCCCATAACTCTACATATTTACTCTATTAATCTTCCTGACAGTAAGGGGCAATTTAACAAGGTTGATCAACCTAACCCATCCATCTTTTGACTGTGGGAGGAAACCAGGGCACACGGAGGAAACCCACATGCCACCTCAACACAGTCACCCAAGTTGCTGGCACTGTGAGGCAGCATTGCTAACCACCCTCTTAGAAGACTCTTCATCTCTGGAATCAATCTAGTGAACCTTCTCTAAACAGCCTCTAGTGCCACTATATCCTTCCTCAAATAAGGGAACCAAAACTGTATGCAGTACACCTGGTGCAGTCTCACCTTGTATAGTTTCAGCAGCACTTCCTTACTTTTATATTCTGTTCCTTTAGCTATAAATGCCAAAATTCCATTTGCTTGCCTTATTACCTGTGGTACCTGCTTACCAGTTTTCTGCGACTCATGCACGAGGACACCCAGATCCCTTAGCACCGAAGCATCCCAAAGTCTCCACTAAGATAATAAGTTGGTTTGCCATTTTTATGGCCAAAATGGACAACCTCGCACTTAACCACGTTAAACTCCATCTACCACATTTTAGTCCATACACCTAATCTTTCTATATCCATTTGTAAATTTCTTATTTCCCCATTGCAATTTATTATCCTACCTATTTTAGTGCCATCTGCAAATTTGGCTATAGTACCTTTTTTACCTGTACCCAGGTCATTAATATAGGATGGAACAGTTGGCGCCTGAGGACCGAACCCTGTGACATCCCACTGGTTATCTTCCCAACCAGAAAAAAGACCCACTCTCCCGACTCTCCGTCTTCTGCCAGTTAGCTAGTCTTCTATCTAAGCTAATAAATTATTCCTAACTATAAATTATTTTACCTTTGGATTAACCTTCTGTGCAACACCTTAAACGCCTTCCTGAAGTCCACGAATCTACAGGATCCCCATTATCCACTTGGCTTGTTACATTTTTGAAGAGCTTTAGCAAATTAGTCAAATGTGATTTACCCTTCATAAAAACATGTTAACTCTGATGGATTATGTAATGATTTTCCAAATATCCTGTTAGTATTTCAGTAATAATGGATTCTAACAATTTCCCACCAACTGATGTTAAACTAAATAGTCTAAAGTTTTATACTTTCTACCTTCCCTCCCACCCTTTTTGAATAGAGACATTACATTGGCATTTTTTCCAGTCCACCGGAACCTTTCCTGCATCCAACAAATTTTGGAATACTACAGTCAATGGATCCACTATCCCTGCTGGCACTTTGTTTAATATCCTGGGGATTTGTCTGCCTTCAATCCAAATAGTTTGTTGAATACAATTAACCCATTGATGATGATTGTTCTGAGTTCCTCCCTTTCTATTACCTCTGCATTATCTGTAACTATTGGTATTGTACTAGTGTCCTCCACTGTGAAAATTAAGATAAAATATTTATTTAGCATCAGTGCCATTTCTGTGTTCACAGGAACTCACCCGCGTTCATCCTCCAATAAGACCAACATTCACTTTAGATGCTCCCTTCCCTTTTATATACTTATGGAACTTTTTGCTTTTTTAATATATTTTGTGCTAGTTTTCTTTCATAATTTACCTTTGCTCTTTTCATTACTTTTTTAGTTCCCTTTAGGTTGTCATTAATTTTCTTACTTAGCCATGGATGAAATTTTCCCCTCTTACAATCTTTCTCTCCCTCTGAAATATCGTCTAGTTGGGAGGAATTGAATATCTCCTTAAACAACTGCCACTGCTCATCAACTGTCCTACCTTTCAGCCTTCCCACCCAGTCCACTAGGGTGAAGTTTGTCCTCATGCCTATGTAATTACCTTTGTTTCATCCAGGATGCGAGTGTGGGACTCCAGATTCTCACTTTCAAAAGAATTCTTCTATACAATGATCACTCTTTCTTAAAGGATCCTTAACTGTGAGGCCACTAATTAATCCATATTACATGTACCAAGTCCAGAATAGCTTGCTTTCTTGTTGGTTCCACAATAATTGCTCCAAGAAACAATCTCTAATAGAATGAATGAACTATCCCTTCAGACTACCCTAGCCAATTTGATTAATTCAGTCTGCGTGCACATTAAAGTAACCCTGATTATTGCCCTCAGTATTTCCTGGGTTATTCCTTGCCCCCCTTGCCCTTCCTTGTCTGCAGTAAGTGCTGGTTGCTGGAGGAGCTCCAGCTCAAAGTAGATGAGCTGGCCTCTGAGCTTCAGACACTGAGGCTCATCAGGGGGAGGGAGTGTACCATAGATAATGGGGTGCAAGAGACATCCACACCCCCTAGACTGGCTCACCCTAAGGGTCAGGAACAAGAGGGGGCTGCTGGGGGGAGGAAGGGTGGGAGGAAGGAGGGGGGATGGGGAGGAAGGAGGGGGGAGTGGGGAGGAAGGCGGAGGGTGGGGAGGAGTGAGTGGGGAGGAAGGAGGGGGGAGTGGCGAGGGGGGAGGAAGGAGGGGGGGACCCAAATGCCTCAGCTTCTCAGTCTGCACAACAGGTTTGAGGTTCTTGCTCCCAGTGTGGACAAGAATGAGGGCTGTAAGGTTGATGAGCAAACTGCCCACAGTACAGTGATGCAGACACAGGACAAAGAGGAAGAAGTAAAGAGGAATGTAGTAGTAATTTGGGATAGTGTGGTTAGGGGTATAGACACTGTCTTTTGTCACAAAGATGAAGAACACAGAAGGGTGTGTTGTCTGCCTGGTGCTCGGGTCCAGGATGTCGCATCTGGGCTGCAGAGGAACCTGGAGTGGGAGGGTGAGAATCTGGTCGTTGTGGTGCATGTAGGTGCCAATGACATAGGCAAATTGGAGAATAAGGATCTGGAGAGGGAGTATGAAAAGCTGGGAATGGAATTAAAAAGCAGAACCAACAAGATGGTTATCTCTGGATTACTACCTGAACCACGTGCAGATGGGCATAGGGTAGATAGGATTAAAGAGATGAATGGGTGGCTCAGGGATTGGTGTGGGAGGAATGGTTTTGAATTTATGGGGCATTGGCACCAGTACTGGGGCAGGTGGGACCTGTTCAGATGGGATGGTGTTGGTCTGAACCATGCTGGGACCACAGTCCTGGCAATTCGTATAACTAGGACTGTAGATAGAGCTTTAAGTTAATTTTGGGGGGGGGGGGGGTGCAAGGGTAGGTGAAATTACAATGTCTAAAGTAAAAGAGAGGGTACAGGTACGGGAAGAGGTCAAGGATGTTCCAATAATAAAGGGAGTAGGGGGCATGAGAAAGGTTAGTAGCATTCCTTCAAATAGGGTACAGATAAAGGCTGGGATAAAAACCCTTTATCTGAATGCACGAAGCATTCGGAACAAAGTGAATGAGCTGGTGGCGCAGATCAGCACAAATGGATATGATCTGGTGGCCATTACGGAAATGTGGTTGCAGGGTGACAGGGACTGGGAGCTGAATGTCCAGGGGTATCAAGTGTTTAGGAAGGATAGACGGGAGGAAAAGGGGGGAGGGATAGCTCTGCTGATTAAGGATAGTATCAGGGTGGTAGTAAGGGAAGATATAGGCGCCAAAGAGCAGAACGTGGAATCGTTGTGGGTGGAGATAAGGAACAGTAAGGCGAGGAAGACGCTGGTGGGTGTGGTCTATAGGCCCCCAAATAATGACCTGGAGGTGGAGCAGGCTATAAACACACAAATAAATGATGCGTGCAGAAATGGAACGGCGATAATTATGGGGGATTTCAGTCTACATGTTGATTGGTCGACCCATGTTGGACGTGGTGGGCTTGAGGAAGAGTTCTTGGAATGCTGCCGGGATAGTTTCCTTGAACAGTGTGTGCTGGAGCCGACGAGGGAGCGAGCTATCTTAGATCTGGTGTTATGTAATGAGGCAGGTAGAATTAGGGACCTTGTTGTGAGGGATCCTCTTGGGAAGAGTGATCATTGTATGGTTGAGTTTTTGATGCAGATGGAGGATGAGAAAGTAGGATCCTGGACCTGTGTCCTCTGTTTGAACAGAGGGGAGTATGATAGGATGAGAGAGGAATTGGCAAATGTAGATTGGGGGCGCAAACTGGTCAGTAGGACTGCTGAGGAACAGTGGAGGATCTTTAAGGAGATCTTTCTTGGTGCTCAGCAGAAATTTATTCCGATGGTAAAGAAGAATCGTAGGAGAAGGGATAATCAGCCGTGGTTAACGAAGGAAATAAAGGAGAGTATTAAATTAAAAGCTGATGCATTTAGAGTGGCTAAAAGTAGTGGGCGAGTAGAGGATTGGGAGAGGTTTAAAAATCAACAAAGAATGACGAAGAAGTTGATAAAGAAAGGAAGGATAGACTATGAAGCTAAACTAGCGCTAAATATAAAAAAGGATAGCAAGAGTTTTTATAAATATATAAAGAGGAGGAGGCTGGCTAGGGTGAATGTTGGACCCTTAGAGGATGAGAGGGGGGATTTAGTGGTGGGGGATGAGGAAATGGCTGAGGCTTTAACTAAGTTTTTTGCTTCGGTCTTCACGGAGGAGGACGCGAATAGTTTGCCGGGTATTAAAGATAGAAGGATGGTAGGAGTTGAGGGCCTGAATGCGATCACTGTCAATAGAGAGGTAGTGCTCAACAGACTAGCGGGACTGATGGTGGACAAATCCCCAGGACCAGATGGAATGCATCCCAGGGTTCTGAAGGAAATGGCAGAGGTGATAGTGGATGCCTTAGTGATTATTTTCCAAACCTCGCTGGATCCCGGGGAAGTGCCGGAAGATTGGAAAACGGCTAATGTTATGCCGCTGTTTAAAAAGGGTAGCAGGCAAAAGGCAGGGAATTATAGGCCGGTTAGTTTAACGTCTGTTGTAGGAAAAATGCTTGAATCCGTCATCAAAGAAGAAATAGCGAGGCATCTTGAGAAGAATTGTTTAATAGAGCAGATGCAGCATGGATTCGTTAAGGGGAAATCGTGTCTGACGAATTTATTGGAATTCTATGAGGATGTGTCTAGTGCGGTGGAAGGAGAGGAACTGGTGGATGTGGCGTTTCTCGATTTTCAGAAGGCATTTGATAAGGTGCCGCACAAAAGGTTGTTACAGAAGGTTAGGGGGCATGGAGTTGGGGGTAAGTTGTTAGCGTGGATAGAGGATTGGCTGTCAAATAGGAGGCAGAGAGTAGGTGTCAATGGGTACTATTCGGATTGGCGGTTGGTGACTCGTGGAGTGCCCCAGGGATCGGTGCTGGGGCCTCAGCTATTTACCATTTATATAGATGATCTGGAGGAGGGAGCTGAGTGTAGGGTGTCGAAATTTGCTGATGACACAAAGATAAGTGGAAAAGCAAATTGTGCGGAGGGTGTGAAAAATCTGCAGAGGGATCTAGATAGGCTGAGCGAGTGGGCGAGGACCTGGCAGATGGAATACAATGTTGGCAAGTGTGAGGTTATCCATTTTGGCAGGAATAATAGTAGGAGGGACTACTGTTTAAAGGGCGAAAAGCTGCAGCATGCTACGATGCAGAGGGACCTGGGGGTCCTTGTGCATGAGTCGCAAAAACCCAGCCTACAGGTGCAGCAGGTGATCAGGAAGACAAATGGGATGCTGGCCTTCATAGCGAGGGGGATTGAATATAAAAGTAGGGAGATTTTGTTGCAACTGTACAGGGCACTGGTGAGGCCGCAGCTGGAGTACTGTGTGCAGTTTTGGTCGCCGCACTTGCACAAGGATATTTTGGCCTTGGAGGGAGTGCAGAGGAGGTTCACTAGGCTGATACCGGAGTTGAGGGTGTTGAATTATGAAGAGAGGCTGAATAGACTGGGCTTGTACTTGTTGGAGTTTCGAAGGATGAGGGAGGATCTTATTGAGATGTATAAGGTGATGAAGGGGATGGATGGGGTAGAGGTGGAGAGGTTCTTCCTGCTCAGAAATGACAGCAGGACTAGAGGGCACAGCCTCAAGATAAGAGGGGGGCAGTTTAGAACGGAGCTGAGGAGGAACTTCTTCACTCAAAGGGTGGTGAATCTCTGGAATTCTCTGCCCTTTGAAGTGGTGGAGGCTTCCTTGCTGAGGCAAGGGGATTAAGGGTTATGGGGAGAAAGCGGGAAAGTGGAACTGAGCCACTTCAGATCAGCCATGATCTTATTGAATGGCGGGGCAGGCTCGAGGGGCTAGATGGCCTACTCCTGCTCCTATTTCTTATGTTCTTATGTTCACTGTAGAACAACTATTTGGGGATGTATGGATTACTCCCACCCAGGGATGTCCTTCCATTGCTATTTTTCATTTCTACCCAGACTGATTCCACATCTTGATCTCCAGTGATTATATCATTTCTCACCACTGCACTGATCCTTTCCTTCGCTAGCAAAGCCACACTACTTCCTTTTCCTTTCTGTCTGGGCACAAACCAGATTTTTGGCCTTGCACACCATCTTACCAGCTCACATTGTAACATCCACACACTGATGTAAGTGTCTATTGAATTTTGCATTTTGTTTTTGCTTGACTTGTGTTTGTGTCTATTTATCCATAAATAATTAAACCACTTGTGTTCTGAATAACTTTTTTCGACCCAGCTTGATAAACACGTCCATGTTATCAGATCATATGACTGTGTGCCCTTAAGACTGTGTCCTTGAACATTTAACTTTGTGGGGGGGTCTTTGATGAGAGTAACATCTTAAAAATCTCTTCGTAGATTTCAAACAAACTTTAAATCTCCTCAGTCCCTGTGAAATGCTGGCTAAGATCTTTCAGATCCCTGTGGACTTGCTTCCACAGTTATTCACATACCATCACTGATAGAGTGCACTCATATCATTTAGACCACTTTGCATTTTTTATTTCAAATTTGTAAATCTGATAATGTAAATTATTTCATTTTTCTTCTGTAAGGGTTTTAAAACTGAATGGGGGGATGGTTCTGGAGGAGGATACATATATTTACCAAGCAAGAGGGTATGGTAGCATTGCAAGTCAGCTGTTCAGGTAATGATACCCAGAGTGTGACAGGAAGGGACAGAGTGTACAAACATTTAAAAAAGCAGCAAATAGGGTCAAAAGGGAGAGAAAATGATAGAAAGGCAAAATTAATGGCTCTTTCTCTAAATACACATCATATTCGGCACAAAATAAGTGAATTAACAGCACAAATTTAGAGTAATGGATATGATCCTGTAGCCATTACTGATGCGTGGTTACAAGTAGAATAAACCTGGCAACCAAATATTCAGTGATATGTGACTTTTCATAAAGACGGACAATAAGGAAAGGGTGGTGGGCTACCTTTGTTAATACAAGATAGAATAAGTAAGATAGCAAGGGAAGATCGTGGAGCTAAGGAATAAAAAAGAAAACACTGGCGGGAGTAGTCAGTAGCCCCCCCTAACATCAGCTATACTGAGGGATGGAGAATAAATTAGGAGATGAGGGCATGTTACAAAGGCAGTACATTAATCATGGCTGACTTTAAACTCCATGTGGATTGGGAAATTCAAATTAATAGAGGTAGCCATGGGGAAGAATTCATAGTATGTATTTGGACAGTTTCCTAAAACAATATGTTGTGGATGCAATCAGGGATTGGGCTGTTTTGTATTTGGTAATAAGTAATAAGGCAGATTTAATGAACAGTCTCAGCGCAAAAGATCCCCGAAGAAACAGTGACTATGGTAAAATTTAGCATTCAGTTTGAGAGTAAAAAACCTGGGTCAGAAACAACTTAAATAAGGTTTACTAGGCTGATACCGGAGTTGAGGGGGTTGAGCTATGAGGAGAGGCTGAATAAACTAGGCTTGTACTCATTGGAGTTTAGAAGAATGAGGGGAGATCTCATTGAGACGTATAAGATGATGAATGGGATGGATAGGATAGAGGTGGAGAGACTCTTCCTGCTCAAAAAAGACAATAGGACTAGGGGGCACGGCCTCAAGATAAAGGGGGGGCGGTTTAGAACGGAGTTGAGGAGGAACTTCTTCACTCAAAGGGTGGTGAATCTCTGGAATTCTCTGCCCGTTGAAGTGGTGGAGGCTGCCTCGCTAAATATTTTTAAGACGCGGGTTGATGGGTTTTTGATAAGAGAGGGGATTAAGGGTTATGGGGAGAGGGCGGGAAGGTGGAACTGAGCCACGACAGATCAGCCATGATCTTATTGAATGGCGGGGCAGGCTCGAAGGGCTAGATGGCCTACTCCTGCTCCTATTTCTTATGTTCTTATGTTCTTAAAGAAGGGTGATCACAAAGGAATGAAGGCAGAGATGGTTGAAGTAGACCGGAAAGGAGTAGAACAGGAAAGACAGTTGATCAGCAGTTGCAGACATTTATGAAAGTAGTCATGACTCACACAAAGATAGATCCCAGTGAGAGAGGAGAATTCTAAGAAGGGGATAAATCAACCATGGTTATTCAAGGAAGTGTTGAACATACAATGTAGCAAAGATTAACAGTAAGCCAGAGGATTGGAAAAATTTTAAAAAACAACAAAAGATGACAAAAAAATTAAAGTGGAAGAAGATAAACTAGGAGGGTAAACTAGCAAGTAATATAAAACTGGATAGTAAGAGCTTCTTAAAGATATAAAAAGGAAGAGAGAGGCTAAAGTGAACATAGGCCCCTTCATGAATGAGATTCAGGAAATGATAAGAACCAAGAAATGGCAATAGAATTAAATAAATACTTTGCATCAGTCTTCATAGTAGAAGACACTAAAAGCATTCCAAAAAATTCTAAATAATCAGGATGCAAAAGTGGGCAGTGGGGAAATAAATACAATGACGATTACTAGAGAAAAAGTACTAGAGAAACTAGTGGGGCCAAAGGCCAATAAGTTTGCTGGACCAGATGAGTTGCATCCTTGGATATTAAAGGAAGTAGTCACAGAGATAGTGGACGCACTGGTAGTAATCATCCCAGAATCCTTAAATCCTGAAAAGTTCCAGATGATTAGAAAACTGTTAATGTAAAACCCTTAAACCAAAATGGAGGATGACAAAAAACAGGTAATTATAGGCCAGTTAGCTTAACGTCTGTCATTGAGAAAATGATTGAGTCCATTGTAAAGGATACAGTAACAGATCATTTAGGTGTACGTACTATAATCAAGCAGAGTCAGCATGGCTTCATGAAGGGGAAATCATGCCTGACAAAGTTATTAGAATTATTTGAGGTGCTAATGAGCAGCACAGATTAAGGGTAACCAGCAGATATAATATTATTGGTTTTCCAAAATACATTTGATTTGGTATCGCAGAAAAGATTAGTTAATAAGATAGGAGCCCATAGTTGGAGCAGTATATTTGCAAGGATAGAAGATTGGCTAACGAATTGAAGTCAGAGAGTTGGGGTAAGAGGGGCATTTTCAGGACGGCAATCTGTAACTAATGGAGTGCCACAGGGATCAGTGCTGAGGCTGCAATTATTTACAATATATATTAATGAATTGGAGGAGGGAAGTGAATGTTTTATTTGCAAAGTTTGAGGATGACACAAAGATAAGTGGGAAAGCAAGTGGTGAGGATGAGGCAAAGAGTCTACTGAGGGAGATAGACACGCTAAATGAGCAGGTAAATGGGCAAAAGATTGGCAGATGTAATATGATGTAGGAAAATATGAAGTAATGTAATTTGGTAGGAAGAATAAAGAAGCTGAATATTATTTAAATGGAGAAAGACTGTTGAAAGCTATAGCTCAGGGACGTGGGGGTCTGTATGTAAAAATCACAAAATCTAGCATCCAAGTTCAGCAGGTAATTGGGAAATCAAATGGAATGTTGGCCTTCATTTTAAAGGGAACAGATTATAAAAATGGAAGTCCTGCTAAAACTATACAAGACATTATTTACACCTGAAATACTGTGAACAATTTTGGTTTCCTTATCTAAGAAACTATATACTGCCATTGGAGGCAATCCAGAGAAGGTTCACTATGTTGATCCTGAGTATCGACAGATTTTCTTATGAGGAAAGGTGAGGAGGCTGGGACTGTACTTATTGAAGTTTAGAAGAATGAGAGGTGACCTTATTGAGACGTTTTGGATTCCAAGGGGCCTTGACCTAAGCAGTTATAAGACCCATGAGTCAGGAAAAATGTGCTGCCATGTGAATTTCTCCACAAGTAGAACACAACAGAGCATGGTTGACATCCAGTTGTCTAAGGGGGCTTAAAAGCTGAGAGGTTGTTGTCCCTTGTGGAAGAGTCTAGGACCAGTGGGCGTAATCTCATAATCTTGAAAGGTACATTCAGGCTGAGAAAGACAGATTTTTAATCAGTAATCAAGGATTATGGGAATAAGGCAGAAGATGGAATTGAGGATAATCAGTTTACACATCAGTTATGATCTAATTGAATGGTGTAGCAAATTTGATGGGCCAAATAGTCTACTTCTGCCCCTATGTCTTATGGTCTTAGGGTTACAGACAATTTATAGGTTTCGAGAGCCAATTACCTTCTGTTATCAAAGGATTGAAGAACTAAAATAATGGCCTTTCAACTCTTATGGACTATTGAAGATTTCTGTACTGTGGTAGACAATCTTATTTAAGGAAAGGTATACTTGCATTAGAGGTGGGAAAGTGGAGTGGAGGATTAACATATCAAATCAGTCATGATCTCAATGAATAGTGGAACAGACATGATGGACCAAATGGTCAACTTTTGCTGCTATGTCTTAGGTGTTACAGACAATTACCTCTGTCTTCAAAAGATTGAAGAAATGAAATTGTGGCTTTTCAAATTTTGTGGACTGTTGAAAATTACTGTCGTAGAAAAACCATTAAACCCATTATCAGATAAAACTGAAGTTCACGTGCACTTTCAACACTAACACAGTCATTTGCCATCAGTTCCAGTCAGGCAGGAATGAAGGTGGTGCAGGAGGGTGGTAGGGGGCAGGATGTGGAAGCCTCCAAGAGGCACAGCTAGTGGATAGCAATCAAATCACAACTCCAAACCTCCAGCTTCCTAGGTGATTGGTCCTGGCTGACGCAGGCTCACCTGATGTCTTTCTATGCTGCCAAGCTAATGATCTCTATATATAGTCTCAAGGGTAGTGGAGACAAGTGGTCTAGTGTCAGAGGGAGGCTTATTGCACATGGCTCTCATTACCTCAGTCAAAGAACAGTTTGTCCATATACAGTCATGTATGAATAGGAGAAGCATCCATTTCTGGTCCCCTGGGATATTTGACATCTGGAATTAGTGTGGTTGGATTGCCATGTCTGGACAGAGACAGTATGAAGGGCATGCTGAGCTACTGCAGGTTAGCAGGTTAACTGCATCATCAGTGTAGTTTAAGTTGTTAAGTGTAATCCTCTTTTGAAAAGAGCAGATACCATTTCAGCATTCATTTAAATGGTATGATAGAAATGTAAACTATTTCCCTGGCCCAATTATATATTTGATAGCACATCCCAAACCACCCATGATCTTGAAAAGACTGCAACCTGGAAACTTTAAAACCTTCTTCTGCTGATTCCCATTGTCCATATGAAAAGTTATGACAGTATGAAGATTCCTGTGAACTTGCCCCCTTCTATATGGCCTCCTGGAACGCCTGTTTACTTCTTCATCATTTTAATGGAAAAATCCAAGTTCAGGGTACACAAGTATACTTCAAGTGGAGCTGAGAGTAAAAGCAGCAAAAACAATCCTGGCTCATGCTTCCCCCGAGATATGTGTTCAGACAAAGAAACACCAATCTTCATTAGCAAAGCACAAAATACCTCCCTCAGTGTGGTAGTTGCCTCAGGGATACTTCACAGCTTTTCTTTTTGTTATTGATATAATGACAAATGTTATTTAGGACAGCATGTAGAATAAGAGAAAAGTTAACCACATTTTTAATCTCAATTTAGATGTGACCAAGCTGGTTTGAGAAGGCATTCTTGTATGCCTTGAGGAAAGAGTAGATTTTTGGAGAGATAAATTTAGGTGCAGTTTTATTTTTGTGGCAGATTTGAGATGTTAATTGTTAACAATGCCTCATCCTCTCCTTTAATATTCCAAAATCAAATGGAGATCCAGGTCTCATTTGTTATTGTTTACTTTTTGAATGTATTTGTATTGGAACATTTTTAAAAACAAGTGATTTTATAATATCAACTTGCATTACAAGACTGCAGTTCATATTGTGAGTGAGTTAGCTCATTCAAGTGTTAGTTTATCATTTCAAGTTTGGCAGAACAATAAGCAACGATGTTGGAGAAAATAAGGAATGCGTAGCATTCAGAAAGGATGCAGCCAGTGAGACACACTGTGCCCATAGAGACCAACCTCCATGGATTTTATCTGTTTCCTTTTTGTGCATCTGTCCTCCAGGCCCCAGATTACCCAAGAACAAAAGCAAAGAGCAAAATTTACCAATATACATAGGCTACATATAGAATATGGTGTGTTAACTCAATATACATATGCTTTTAGTTAAATGTTTGCTTTAAAAATTACTATAGCAACATAGCCTGAGAAACTATGAAGCTGGGCTTGCGCTTAATATAAAAAAGAATAGCAAGAGTTTTTATAAATATATAAAAAGGAAGAGGCTGGCTAGGGTGAACATTGGTCCCTTAGAGGATGAGAAGGGGGACTTAGTGGTAGGGGATGGGGATATGGCTGAGGTCCTGAATAACTTTTTTGTTTCTGTCTTCACGGAGGAGGACGTGAATAATTTGCCGGGTGTTAGAGATGGAAAGGTGGTAGGACTGGAGGGTCTTAATGACATTACTGTTACTAGAGAGGAGGTGCTCGACAGACTGGAGGGACTGATTGTGGACAAGTTGCCAGGACCGGATGGAATGCATCCGAGGGTTCTGAAAGAAATGGCGGAGGTGATAGTGGATGCCTTGGTGGTTATTTTCCAGACGTCGCTGGATTCCGGGGAAATGCCGGAAGATTGGAAAGCGGCTAATGTTACGCCGTTGTTTAAGAAGGGTGCCAGGCAAAAGGCAGGGAATTATGTGTCAGGGCGGTGGATAGAGGAGAGCTGGTGGATGCGGTCTTTCTGGATTTTCAGAAGGCGTTTGACAAGGTACCTCACAGGAGGTTATTGCAGAAGGTCAGGGGACAGGGATTTGGGGGTAGGGTGTTAGCGTGGATAGAGGATTGGTTGTCAAATAGGAGGCAGAGAGTGGGGGTCACTGGGTGCTATTCGGATTGGCGGATGGTGACTAGTGGAGTGCCTCAGGGGTTGGTGCTGGGGCCTCAGCTATTTACCATTTATATAGATGATCTGGAGGAGGGAACCGAGTGTAGGGTGTCGAAATTTGCTGATGACACCAAGATTGGAGGAAAGGCAAATTGTGCGGAGGGTGTGGAGAGTCTACAGAAGGATCTAGATAGGCTGGGTGAATGGGCCAGGAAATGGCAAATGGAATTTAATGTTGGCAAGTGCGAGGTGGTCCACTTTGGTAGGAATAATGGTAGGAACGATTATCACTTAACGTGGAGAAAAACTGCAGCAGGCGACGGTGCAGAGGGACCTTGGGGTCCTTGTGCATGAGTCGCAAAAACCCAGCTTGCAGGTGCAGCAGGTGATCAGGAAGGCGAATGGGATCATCGCGAGGGGGATTGAATATAAAAGTAGGGAGGTCTTGCTGCAGCTGTATAGGGCATTGGTGAGGCCGCAGCTGGAGTACTGTGTGCAGTTTTGGGCGCCGTACTTACGCAAGGATATTTTGGCCTTGGAGGGAGTGCAGAGGAGGTTTACTAGGCTGATACCAGAGTTGAGGGGGTTGAGCTATGAGGAGAGGCTGAATAAACTAGGATTGTACTCGTTAGAGTTTAGAAGAATGAGGGGAGATCTCATTGAGACGTATAAGATGATGAATGGGATGGATAGGATAGAGGTGGAGAGACTCTTCCCGCTCAGAAAGGATAATAGGACTAGGGGGCACAGGCTCAAGATAAAGGGGGGGGCAGTTTAGAACGGAGTTGAGGAGGAACTTCTTCACTCAAAGAGGGGTGAATCTCTGGAATTCTCTGCCCGTTGAAGTGGTGGAGGCTACCTCGCTAAATATTTTTAAGACGCGGGTTGATGGGTTTTTGATAAGAGAGGGTATTAAGGGTTATGGGGAGAGGGCGGGAATGTGGAACTGAGCCACGACAGATCAACCATGATCATATTGAATGGCAGGGCAGGCTCGAAGGGCTAGATGGCCTACTCCTGCTCCTATTTCTTATGTTCTTATGTTCTTAACATTTCAAGTTAGGTTTCTATTTATGTCGCTGTTTTCACTTGCAGTTATTAGCAGTGGACCATTGAAGAACCAATACCGATTGAAGCAATTTCATTTCCACTGGGGTTCAACAAGTGACCGTGGATCAGAGCATACTGTCAACAATCAGGTGTATCCTGCAGAGGTATGGTGATTTAATTCTGCATTTGTTTCCTAAAATTTTTTTCCAAAACACAATTCAAAATAGCCCAGAATATTCAGAATTGAGGATTTGGTTAATATAGCGATTTCCCCTCCTTATTGGTGCCAAGGTCCAAATGGAAGGGCAAACTAGAGTGTAGGTTCCTCCACTGTTACTGCATTCTATAGGCAACTTAGAAAGGCCTTTGTCATAGATGAAACACAGGTTGATGCTAAAAGCAGATAAAACAATTGCAGAATTTTGACCTGAAGTAAGAGGTGGTAACTTACTCGTCATGTGACTGGACTAGCAATCCAGAGTAATTGCCTGGATATCAGTGTCCGAATCCCACCACGGTAAGTGGTAAAATTTGAGTCAGATTAAAAATTTGGCATTAAATTTCCAATGATGACCATGAAAATATTGTGAATTGTTGTAAAGACTCACCTGGTTTACTAATATCCTTTAGGGAAACAAACCTGTCATCCTTACCTGGTCTGGCCTACATGTGACTCCAGATCCACAGCGATGTTATTGACTCTTAAAATGTCCTCTCATTCACTTCAAGAGAAAATAAGTCTGGGCAATCATCAACTTTCTTAAGATGCCCATGTCCCACAAATGAATCGGAAAAAAATAATTGATTGCAGAATGCCAGTGGAGAAAATTAGTTCCTTTCAATGGAAACATATAAAGATTTATGGACCAGAATTTATCTATTTATATTCATACCAGCTGAAGAAGAGCTACCCTGTCTAACCCAACTCTTGGTTCATAGCCCTGTGGAAACATATATTAAGTTTTTCTGTCTCTATTACTCTTTCAAGGCATTGAATTCCAGATCCCTACAACACTTTGGATGAAAAATTGTTTTCCTCTACTCCCCTCTGGACTTTCCACCAGTTATTTTAAATCTATGTCCCCTGATTCTGCCAACAGAAATGTCCTTTCAATCAACTCTCTTAACACCCATCTTGCTACCTACTCTGTAGGCCTCTTATAATTTTATATCTCAACTAAATCTCATATCAACTTTGTTCCAGAGAAAACAAATTCATCCTATCTAATTTTTGCTCATAGCTAAAATTCTTCATTCTTGGCAACATCCTTATACATCTCTTCTGTACTTTTTCTCTCTCTCTCTCTCCATTGTGATCACATCCTTTCTGTAATATGCTCAGTAGTGTCTAGCTGCAGTCTGTCTAGTGTTTTATCTACCAACCACACAGTCAATTTTCGTATCATCTGCAGACTTCTTAATTATGCCCACTACATTTAAGTCTAAAGCATTGATATAAATCATGAATAGCAAGGGACCTAGTACTGAGCCCTGCAGAAACCCACTGGAAGCAATTGTCCAGTCACAGAAACACTTGTCGACTATAACCCTTAGCTTTCTGCCACTGAGTCAATTATGGTTAAAATTTGCCACTTCTTATTGAATCCCATGGGCTTTTATTAAGTCTACCATTTGGGACCTTGCCAAAAATCTTGCTAAAATTTAAGCAGATTGCAGTAAAGACGCTACCATCATCAACTGGCCTTGTCTCCTCGAAAAAATTCAGTAAATCTAGTCAGACACAACCTTCCCCGAACAAATCCACGTTGACTGTTCTTGACCAATCATTGGCTCTGTAAATGGCAATTTATATCAGGCGGTATTTAATGGAGGCAACGCCAGATTTGCCTGCAAGCTAGAGGTTTGGCAAAAGCCCTGTGTCACCTCTTTTTAGGAAAGGTCAGCCATACTAAGTGTCACTCGGGCATTTAACTGGATGCAGTGGGCCTTGCCCTGGATCAAGGACCCTGTGGAAATGTAGCCCAGTGAAAGATCAGTCAGAGGCTGGCAGCTCTGTTGAATGCCAGCACCACTGTTGAGGCGGTGGCTGCAGCTGGTATGACACTCACTCTAAGCAAAGATATCATCACTGGCTTCATGAGGGAAACAGGAGTCAGAAGCAAGGTCAGAGGAGTAGCTCTCAATGGTCCCCTCCCTTTCTCAATGCCAAGTCTGTGCATTGGACACTGAGTGCCTTTGAACGAGGGATAGTCTCTACACCTCCCAAGAGCCTTCTAGCAACCTTGCATGGGTTTGCTTGTTGTGTTTCACACATAACAAGCCACCACATGGTTAATGTAAGTAGTAGGATGAGATTGGCAGTGGGGAATGAAAGCTTCCCATTTATTGTGCTGCTGTAGATTTAATCAGAGTGGAGTCAGGAAGACACCATGGGTCCCTTCTACTATGTTCCCCCCCATCACCAAAATGGCATTAAATTCTGCCAACCATCACTTAAATTTTGTTTTAATAATTTTCCCAGCACTGACTGGCCTGTAATTATTTGGGTTATCCTTTCCTCTTTAAACAATGGTACAAGGTCAGTAATCCTCTGCTTTAGCCAGAGGAGTGGGAAATGATGATTAGACCCTCTATTATTTCAGCATCATAGTATGCATTTCATTCTCTCACTTTCCCATTCATCCATCATCCCTTTTCTCACTGACCTATATTTGCTCTGAGCCTGACAATGAATTCATTTTAATATTCTCATTCTTTTTTGCAAATCCTTCCATGTCTTTACGCCTCCCTCTCCCTGTAACCTCCTCCAGCTGCCAATCCTCTGAGTTCTTTACACTCCTACAATTATGGCCATTTGCGCATCTCCCACTCCACTTGCAGTGCCTTCAGCCTAAGCTGTGAATGTCCTCTTTGAACCTTTCTGACTGTTCATTTCCTTCTCTTAAGATCTTGTTCTTTGACCAAGCTATTGGTGACCTGTTGTAACATTTCCTTCAGTTCCTTTCTGCTGATTTTTATTAGTACTCATGTAGAGTGCCTTGGGACATACTACTACTTTAAAGTGTTATATGAAATGTAAGTTCTTGTATTTATTGATTTGTACCTTTTATAATAAGTAATATGCCAGTCAACTAACTTGGGTTGTTACCGTACATGAAACAGAAGTATTTTCCCGTTGTGCAGGATGAAACTTGCTGAAATAAACTTCATTATTACCAAATTCAATTTTAATACCGAATATGTACATCATTACATCAAACTTTTGGAAGAGGAAAATAGGTACAACCTTGTGATGTGAATAGGTCTTTAAGCTTTATTTGTTTTTAAAATGTGTTAATTGGTGACTCTTCTGTTACCTGTAATGTGTGATGCATTAAAATACACAACTAGACAATGAAAGGTGGCACAGTGCCACCCTTCATGGTGGCCAGGGACCCGGGTTCAATTCTCGGCTTGGGTCACTGCTTGTGCAGGGTCTGCACATTCTCCCCATGTCTGCATGGGTTTCCTTTGGGTGTTCTGGTTTCATCCCACAGTCTGAAAGATGTGCTGGTTAGGTGAATTTGCCACACTAAATTCTCCCTTAGTGTATCCAAACAGGTGTCGGAGTGTGGCGACCAGGGGATTTTCACAGTAATTTAGTTGCAATGTTAATGTAAGCTTACTTGTGACACTGATAAATAAACTTGATTTAACAAATTTTTGTTCTTGCTATTTTAGCTTCATTTGGTTCACTGGAATCCAGTAAAATGCAACAACAGTGATGAAGCCATTCTGTCTGAAAATGGCCTTGCAGTTATAGGAGTATTCCTAAAGGTAAAACTGAGCACTTACTTGTGATTTAGATTATTACTCATCTGGAATTATAATGATAGATTTTTCTCTGTGGACACTGAGTGATCATCTCACAGTCCTGTGTCTGTAAAGTTGTAACTTGCATTGTGTAACCTAGACACATTCCTGGTACAGGCTTGTCTCTGTCTCAGCTATGTGGTTACAAATTAGACTAAAAGTCCTATCAGAGCTGCAGACCTGAGATTTGTGCTCCTGGCTGTCAATGTCAGAGCCTTTGGAGAGCAGTGGCAACAAGAACCCAAGTGCTTCCAATCTTTTGGAAGTGGAGAAGGTCTTAAGTTTCAAGCCCATTTGCCAACCTTTACATCAGCCTGGCACTAGAATCCCAGTCTTCTAGTCTGCATACGTCTAGGGGTATGGTCTTGTGCCAAGATTCTTTGGCCATCCAAGGATTATAATTGGAAAAAGACTGATAGTAGCAATATTGGACTTACACCTACCATAGGTTAATCCTCAGAAAATCCCAGTGTATAGAATGGTAGCAGAGACTTGATGCAAACGCCTTGTACCTGTATCCCATTTCATTCTTTCCTGTGCCAGGGATTTGCCAACTGCCATAGTGCAGGAAAGAAGAAAGTCTACCCTGTGCAAACAATCTCAATAATAAAAGAAACTGTGCTTCAACAGAGTATCAACATGCAAAAAAATTGTGTGCAAGAGATATATTTTTGATTGGTACATAATGAAGTTTTTATTGATATTTTCTTCTTTTAAAAGCTTGGAAAAAAGCATGATAATCTACAGAAACTTGTGGATGCATTGCCAGCTGTTAAACATAAGGTAGGTGGATGACTAGGTTCAGTTAGTTTTTCTTTCTTTCACTTGCAATTATTCCCCCTTTATGTTATTGATGTTCTCCCCAGTTGAAAAAGCAGGGATGTTTCTGACTGGACATTTGGATAGCGTATATTCAAACAGTTTAATTCAGGTATAGTATTGCTAAGGAATCACAGTCACAGTCTTAATTCTTCCAGTTTCTAAAGTGAAAATTTAATACTGTCGCCAAATATTGGCAGCCATCAAAAAACTTTATTTTATTGTGTAAATTTTCTTGTGCATTCACCTAAGGTGGGGACATTAGTATAGGGTAATTTTCCACTTTTCACAACTACTTTTACTGTCCAACACTCTCAGTTATATCTCATGAAGTCCCTTCTGCAATGAACCAACAGGGTTACTTAATTACCTGATTAGCTACTTTTTTGAAATACTCCACTCTCACTCAGTTGCAGTAATGGGGCTTTTTTTAGTACCCAACAATCGCTGCGCACCAGGTACCGACTTCTCCTAAGGGCTGCTCAGCAGCTTTACATTTAGCGTGCGTTACCTAATCTAATCTAGTGATGAAAGCTTGCATTCCTGCTGTGTACAAGGTTTATTTAGGGCCTTAAAAATATGTAAATCTGATTGCATCATATGGTTGAAATGTTTGAATAACACTTCATGACTCGGAGCATGTTTAAAATGACTGCTGAAAGGAAGACCCTTCCCTGATGCTGTTTTTGTGGCCTGATTTGTTATAACCTTGACTGGGATTTTCCAGTCCCACCAGAAATAAACAGGCTTTTGTCTGGTTTGTCAAATTTTCTGTCCCACCCACAATGATTCTTAATACAGGTGGAACTGGAAAATCCTGCCCCTTCTGTGTATTTTTCATCTATTTTAGTGTGTCTTTGCTGTTAAGTGGTTTAACCCTAGCTCTTAAAGCTGCATTCTATCTGACAACTTTGCCAGTTTTCCAAGGAATCTTGCATATTGCCAAATCCAGGTTTTTGTATGTTTCCACATTATTTAGAAAGAAGAAAATTGTTAGGGAGGGCTTGCAACACCATTGTATTTTCACCTTCAGAATTTAGTTAGGATTGGTCCAGATGCTCCCTCCCATCTGTACAGCGTGAGACAATCCTCTGCTTGGGCATATCCAAAGAGAGTCTGTATGTGTGTGGAAATTGTGATTCCCAAAAAAGCTGTCACCAATTTATCTGACCTGTTCTTAAATATTGGCATGATCTCTGCTTCAATCACTCACTCAAAACATTCCAAAGCCTCACAACCCAATGCAGGTTTTTCCTGTTCTCTGTCTGAAACCGCTTATGTTTAATCCTGTATCTATGTACCCTATCAATGTATCCCTTCAAAGGAACGGCTTCTATTCCATGTATGTGCTGCTGGTGTATTGCCATTGCACATAAATGCTTACAACCATAATTCCTTCATTTTATACCAATTTACAGTGCTACAATTATTTTGAGGGCCAGAAAGACCATGAGGGAACCATGGATATCACTTAAAGCCATAGTTGCTTACTTCTTTAAGATGTCCAACAACAAGACCTGAACGTGATGCAGCAAGACAACATGTCAACAGGATTCTGGTGAGACACTTGATCTGCTTGCACTGATCAAGGCTATTACAATACAAGCCAGCCAAGGTGTCCAAAGTTATTGTTGTCTGCTGTGTGTTGCACAACTTTGCTCAACAAAAGACCTTTGCCATGGAACAAACATGAATACAGGAGAATACAGGTAGTAGCAACCAAAGGAAGAAAACCCTGGCCAGAAGACAAAATTTGTGACTCAACAAGAATTTCATAGTAGAATCAGCTAAGCACCTGATGTACCATTATGCAACAATAATCTGCATGTGTCCAATTCAATAGCCAAATAAAGCATTGCTTCCATTGTCTCACTTGTACATCAACATTCTGAAATACCTTTGTATTACACTATAGCTTAAGGTGCCCATCTCAACTCAACTTTCTATAGCATTCAAGTGTAATTCCAAAATTATGGATGACCTATCTATTTACTTTGATTTCCCCTTCATGAGCACACCATTAACTTTATTTTAAGGCCAAACTATGTGCTGCTTCATGTATAATTGGGTGATTATACAGTCATTTAAGGAGAAAGATGCAACAACAGAAAATGTTGGGAATACACAGCAGGTCCAACAGCATCAGTGGAAATAGAAATAGAATTAACATTTCATTTCAAAGATCTTTTAATGATTGGACTCCAATAAGAAACATTAACCGTAATTCCGTCTAAAACAGGGAATGGAGAGAAGGAAATGACCCCGATAGAAAATAGAAGCCACTACATTGAAGTCAAGACACTACAAAGGGCAGAAGGGCCAAAAAGAAAAGAAAGGGAGTAGAAGGAAAGTGGAACACAACACTAGATTGGGGACATACCTCACCCGCTCTTAATGTTCTAAAGCCAAAAAAAGGGATAAGGGAAGAAAGGCAAGAATCCAAAGCAAAAAAGAGAATATCCCGCTACTCATTAAAACAACCGGCTGCCCACCTGGAATGCAACCCCCGTCCAACCTCTATGAATGGAGGGACTTTCCTTCACCCTCCAGACGTCAACACAACCAACCTGGACATTACAAACTCCTTGACTGACCCCTAAGAACCACATAGACCTGAAACAACTTGCTAAACCCACAGAAAAGTCTCCCACCACATAAAAAAGAAACCTTCCAACCCCCTACCCACCCATCAACACCGTGTCAAGGAACCTCCAGGTGCTTCCCCCCCCCCCCCCCCACCTAGCCTTCCCCAGCAACCCACCTACTACCCCCCAGGAAAAGCCTCCCCAATCCAGAGATTTACTCAGCAACATGCACACAATATCTCCCCAACTCAAAAAAACAAAAAAAAGGAATCCCTTTCCACAGAACCATTCTTCAACACATATACCATCTTGATATCCACCCCAACTGCAGGGAACACAAGTCCCCAACCTAACAGCCCTCTCTCCTTAATACACACCACCTCAACAACCACCCTTCTCCAACTATCTAACATACAGCAAGACCCATGCAATGCACCCAGGACCATCTTCCCCTGGAGGCCCCATCAAAACCCTTCCCTGCCGCCTTTTCCTTGTCTCTCTGACCCTTCATCTCTCCCACATGTACAACAAAAACATCCCTACAATCCTGACAAACAAAAGAACCCTCACTTTCCTATTCTCCCCTCCCCGTCCACCACCCAAAGACTAGAATGAATAAAAAGGAAATGCTCCAGGGGACAAGAAAACAATAGGTCACATATAAGGATAAGGGTTGGATGTCAGCCACACGAAAAATGGCAAAACAAGTAGAAAAGGGGACATGTCCTCTCTCAGTCTGACCCAAAAACCTGACTATATATGTGACATGCCCAACCCACCCCCAATGATACAAAGCCAATAAGATAAGAGAGAAAAAGGCCGAGAAACGAAGAATTTAAGAAAAAGAATCCAGAGAAAGACCAACACATCCCATTCCCCAATTAAACCTTCCCAACTCAATATCCTGGTGCCCCCCCCCAGCCATATTGTCACCCACTAACAAAAAGACCACTAGATCACACCCTCCAGACCAGACTACCCAAGCAGAAAAGGGAACTTGTCCTCTCTCTGTCCAACCCCAAAATCCAGAAATGCTGTCAGACTTTGTGAACATTTCCAGCATTTTCTATTTTGATCTCAGATTTCCAGCATCCACAGTATTTTACTTTATATTAATGAGAGATATATCGAATATTTCTATACAAGCTAATAGAAGTCTGGGGGGATTGAGGGGGGTTGGTGGTACTTTGATATACTGTTCACGCCATGTGCCTGCTACAGCAAAGCTGGAAAATTTGGTGGCCAGCCAAATTTCCATTCACTGCCATCGACGTGAAAGTGGTCATATTCTGACCTAAGTCTTTGGAAAACATTTGAAATTCAGTATTCAATTAGGAAGCATTTAGCGATGGATGGATTAACTGAGGATTGCCATTCTGAATTTGTTGAAAACAAGTTTACTATAGAACATTGAAGAAATGACTGAATAGTTAAAAGAAATGGAGTGAACAAAGTGTTTATGAATTTTCAGAAGTCTTTTCATAAACTGTTTCACAGACGTGCAGCTGAACAAGGTGCTTCATGATCAGGAGCATTTCCCACTTTGTGGAGCGTATTTTGGGAAAAATGATGTTAGTATTTCTTTTGTAAGAAAATCTAGAATTCGGAGTCATGTTTTGGAAGTAAAAGGTCGTCCATTTAAAACAAAGTTGAGGTGAAATTTTTTCTCCGAGGGTCGTGAATTTTTGGAGCTCTCTTACTGAAAAAGCTGTGAAGCAGTGTTTGACTACTTCTAAGGCAGTGGTGGCTATAGCCTCAATAAGCAAGGGTTGATAGATTCTCAGGGTTGGGGTGGTGGAATAGGTGAGATGCAGATTTAATCCTATTGGATCAGCCATGATCTTATTGAATGGTGGAGCAAGCTAAAGGGCCAAATGGCCTACTGCTCCTTGTTTGTATGTCCATTCATGATATTATTGCACTGATTTACAATAGTACCATACGCAGCTGAGTCAAAAAGCAGGTAATCTGACCATGTTACTTAAATGGCAATTTCAAACCCAATGGAGTCAATTAGCTATCTATCTCACTGTAATAATAAGGCCTGAGAACAATGGTACACCATTTTTTAAGGACAAACTATCTGGATGGGTTTGGAAACTGCAGCTGAAAGCAGAGTTTCAGCTTTGGAGTTCAAACTCTGCTGACATTAGGGGTGGCTCACTTCAGTGGGTAGTTATATACTGGATATCTGGTCATTAGACTTTCTCATTCAGTGGGCTGTTTTGATTATTCATTGAATATTCTCTTGCACGTAATCGGTGGGATGAGGTGAAAATTCTGAGACAGATGGGTGTTGTGGTCTTTGTTGGCGATACAACCTCCAGTGAAGTGGAAGAGAAGCAGGGTGAGAGGAATAAGGGATCACAAGGAGTCTTCAAATGCTGTGTGTCCTCAGGCAGGGGACAGAGTAATGGCGACGGTGCAGAGGGACCTCAGGGTCCTTGTGCATGAGTCGCAAAAACCCAGCCTGCAGGTGCAGCAGGTGGTCAGGAAGGCAAATGGGATGCTGGCCTTCATAGCGAGGGGGATTGAATATAAAAGTAGGGAGGTCTTGCTGCAGCAGTATAGGGCATTGGTGAGGCCACAGCTGGAGTACTGTGTGCAGTTTTGGTCGCCGCACTTACGCAAGGATATTTTGGCCTTGGAGGGAGTGCAGAGGAGGTTTACTAGGCTGATACCAGAGTTGACGGGGTTGAGCTATGAGGAGAGACTGAATAAACTAGGCTTGTACTCATTAGAGTTTAGAAGAATGAGGGGAGATCTCATTGAGACATATAAGATGATGAATGGGATGGATAGGATAGAGGTGGAGAGACTCTTCCCGCTCAGAAAGGACAGTAGGACTAGGGGGCACAGCCTCAAGATAAAGGGGGGGCAGTTTAGGACGGAGTTGAGGAGGAACTTCTTCACTCAAAGGGGTGGTGAATCTCTGGAATTCTCTGCCCGTTGAAGTGGTGGAGGCTGCCTCGCTAAATATTTTTAAGACGCGGGTTGATAGGTTTTTGATAAGCGAGGGGATTAAGGGTTATGGGGAGAGGGCGGGAATGTGGAACTGAGCCACGACAGATCAGCCATGATCTTATTGAATGGCGGGGCAGTATCGAAGGGCTAGATGGCCTACTCCTGCTCCTATTTCTTATGTTCTTACGTAATGCCATACCCCAGTGTTCAGGAAGAGCCCAAAAAAACCATTTAGGAGAGATAGACAATCTTTTGCTGTGCCAATAGTATACAGACAGCAATGAAGCTATCTGCAAGTGAGTGAGATTCCGTGCAGAAGACAACTCAGGCTTTGAAGAACAATAATGGGTTTAGTAAAATATATTCCCTCCAGTTCCCAGTTGCAATATATGAGAGTGCTAAAGCCATTATGCCCATAGCATCTTCATCATTACACATATTTATGCAATTCTTCCTACTCTCGCTTAACCTTTGATTTCTTACCTCAACCTTCAAACACAAGTCACACAGCTACAACTACCAGTAAGAACATAAGCATGGGGGAATGTGAGTTTTGTGTTTATTCCCAAGTCTTCAAGGCATATCAATACCATTAAAGAAACATGTCATCCATGTGCCTCTATCTGTGACTAATGTGGAAATTTACAAACGTGTTTACAAGTGTTCTGGCTCAGTGATGCCCCTCTCTCCTGCAGCTGCACTTGGGAGAGGCATCTGATCTGCCACCTTCTTTGCCCTGTATGATTATGGCTGGCATCCTCTGTGCGGCTGTGGCCTTGACCAGCCAGCCACTTCAGGACACACTTGCTGAGACACGTGCAGCAATGATCAAGGCCAGTGAGAATGGCTGATGAATGAAAGAGATGTTGCTCCCATCAATAGTGCCTTGAGAAGAACTTCCAGATGGAGACAACTGCAGTTCATTCCCTGCCACAAGGACTGGCTGGTCTTCTCTGCCAATCAGAGGGAGCTGGGTGGCTGACCATGCTTCCATACTCCTAATCCTACTTCAGGGCCAGGAGCACATCCCAACGATTGCATCTGCAGTGCGCTTAATTTGCCTGTCCAGGACAGTCAACAGTCTGTCTATGGAAGAAGCTTGGCGATCCGAAGAACGGTGATCATAGCGCTCATGGCATTGGTAGACATCTTCACAGTCTCCGCCACAGCACATAACCCCTCTGGAATACCTGCAAAATCTTCATGAATTTCCCACTGAACATCTAGCATCTGCCACCGTATGGATGACTCCAGAGGTTCATATCCAACTTGGAATCAGTCTCTGGATCACCTTGGATACTCTTTCGATTGCCTGGGCCTACTCCACCACACTCCAATAGCTGCATGTGTGAATGAAATGCCATCACCGGTGTGTTCATAACCCCTGACTGATGCAATGAACCCTACCCAAATGCTAGTATCTGCAATGGGGCTGGATGCAGAGAAAAGATGTTGCATCTCCTGAGTCTTCCTCGAGGTTCGCTGCACTGTTTCACCTGTAACAGAAGTCAGTCAGGGGATAATTGAGTATCAGATTATTTAACCCCTCTCCATCACATGATTCACATAAACCTTTCTGCAGCCTGACATGAATAAATGATGTTTGAAGACCCTGTGAAACCTTGGACAATGATATGAAGCTTCTGATTGTGAAGCTTTTTATGGTTCCAGCGTATGAATTCTATTCACCAAACACATTGCATTTTTCCTAATCTCCTTTCAACCAACATCAGCCATGTCTTCTTATCATGCAGTCTGACACTTTTTGACATCCCAATAGAACCAACCGCCTTCTAATCACATCACTGCGCAACATCGTGGGCCGAAGGGCCTGTTCTGCGCTGTAATGTTCTATGTTCTATACTCCAGGACATGTCCAACTCTGGCAGGGCTAACATTTGCTCCTCAAGGGACTTACTTGTTGGGCATAACCCTGCCTGTATGGGCTCGTTCTTGGGTGTGGTGGGCTTGCTTCTCTTCCCAGTACTCATAATTAGCTGATCACGTCTGCCGTCAGTCGCACACTGGAGGGCACCACCTTGCCCCATTTGGCTCACCTCTTTATACTGCAATAGTGCAGGCATCTTGTGCATGGAAATCAGTTATTAATGTACAGTTCTTCCATGTCAAAAGGTGGGAGGCTTGCCGATATATAAAAATGTTGCCACCTATGAAGCTTGAAATAGTTAGCAAACCTAAGCTCAAATTAAAATAGACTTGCCTGGAAAGACTGCAAAACTCTGAAATTTTCACAACTTTTCCTCTTCAATGAGCATATGCTACCTGACATGCCATTTAACTAGGTCTGTACTTGGAATGAACAGTGACATGATAGAAAATTATTTAATGATGAACAGGAAATGAAGGAATGGGACTAATGGATGTTGCTTGGATTGGAGAAAGGTAAAAAGTAGTGTCCACCAGAAGTCATGCTGTGGTCAGTTTTATTTCAGAGAGGTGTTCACCTGTGAGTTTGTCTTTGAAATGTAAGCAGCAAAATATCAAAATTTGCTAATGAAGCCAGTGATGTGCATGTTAGGTGGATTGGCCATGGTAAATTGCACCTTGGTGTCCAAAGATACATAGATTAGGTAGAATAGCCATAGTAAATGTGCGGGGTTAGCGGGGGAGGGCGGAGGGTAGGGCCTGGGTGAGATACTCTTTCGGCAAATCAGTGCAGACTTGATGGGCCAGATGGCCTTTCTCTGACCATAGGCCTTCTATGGTTCTTTGGACACAAAAGTGAGTTTTTGGCAAATAACCAGTAGGCTAATGGACAGTCAGGTGGCAGGTGGAATTTAAAGCAGAGAAATATGGCAATATACTTTGGAAGGAAAATAAGGAATGGAAGCATAAACTCTATGGAAAGATGCCAAAGGGTGTGAAGGTTTAATACTTTTGTTTTGGAAGTGTGAGAGAAAACTAACCCATTCACAGAAAAGGCCAATGGCAATTATAGGTTTTTGCTTTAAAAGCATAAAATATAAGCATTTTGCACAACGTTTGACTATAGTAAAGTGTTGTGCACAATTTTAAGCATCCTACTAGAGAAAACAAAGACTTTTTCCTTTCCTTACAAAGTCACTGATGAGTATTCATAACTTTAAATTATTGCCTAAAAAATTGAAGAAGGTTAGGAGAAATTTATTTGGGAACTATGTTAGTTAAACATTTAGTCTTGCGAAAGAGTTTCGGAGGTGATGCATTTGAATCTATACCTTTTTACACAAATTAAGTTAATGTTGATTGTAACAAGCAACTCACCAAAGCTTCTTCAATAGCAGATCCCAAATCTGTGACATCTGAGAACAGGGGTAGAAAGCACATAGGAATGCCATCACCTGTAAATCACACACCATCATGACATGGAATTAATTCTTGGAATATGGGCATTGCTAACAAGACCATAACAAGACCAGTAGTGTTTCTGCTGATTATACCTGTAGGAAGTGTGTAAGATTGAGCAATTGGGGCTCATTCTGGGGAAGGTGGGACCTCTACAGGAGTGATGGTCTACACCTGAATCACAGGGGAACCAATATCTTGGGGGGAAAATTTGCAAAGGCTATGCAGGGGGGTTTAAACTGATTCAGAGGGGAGGTGGGATCCTGAGTAGCGGGGGTGAAAGTGAGGGGGGCATAGATGGGGACTGCAATGCACGGCATTGTGGGGGTGAAGCAGAGCAGGGTTTGAAATGCGTTTACTTTAATGCGAGGAGTATTGATGGAAAGGGATAGGCATGAACCTCGGGTCAGTAGTTTTAGCTGGGGGAAGGGTAATTATGATGCTATTAGGAGAGAATTAGGAAGCATAGGTTGGACTAGGAGACTGCAGGGTCTCAGTACGTCCGAAATGTGGAGTTTTTTCAAGGAGCAGCTACTGCGAGTCCTTGATATGTACGTCCCTGTCAGGAAAGGAGGAAATGGTCGAGCTAGGGAACCGTGGTGCACTAAGAAAGTTGGTTCGCTGGTTAAAAAGAAAAAGGAGGCTTATGTCCGGATGAGACTTGAGGGCTCAGGTAGTGCACTAGAAAGCTTTAGATTGGCTAGGAGGGAGTTAAAGAGAGAGTTAAGAAGGGCTAAAAGAGGACATGAGAAGACTTTGGCTGATAGGATTAAGGAGAATCCTAAGGCGTTCTATAGATATGTTAAGAACAGAAGGTTGGTTAGGGCAAGACTGGGGCCAGTTAGAGACAGCAGTGGGAATTTGTGTGTGGAGCCGGAAGAGATTGGAGAGGCATTGAATCAATATTTCTCTTCGGTGTTCACGCAGGGGGACATAAATGTAGCTGTGGAGAACACTGGGTTACAGGGTTGTAAACTGGACAGTATTGCAGTTGATAAGGAGGATGTGCTAGATATTCTTGAGGGTTTGAAAATAGATAAGTCCCCTGGGCCGGACGGGATTTACCCTAGGATTCTGTGGAAGGCAAGAGAGGCGATTGCAGAGCCTCTGGCTCTGATCTTCAGGTCGTCGTTGGTCACAGGTATAGTGCCAGAGGATTGGAGGATGGCAAGTGTCCCATTGTTTAAGAAGGGGAACAGAGACTTCCTGGGGAATTATAGACCGGTGAGTCTTACTTCTGTTGTGGGTAAGGTTTTAGAAAAAATTATTAGGGATAGGATTTATAGTTATTTGGAGAGTAATGAATTGATTGGAGATAGTCAGCATGGTTTTGTGGAGGGTAGGTCGTGCCTTACTAACCTTATTGAGTTTTTTGAGAAAGTGACCAAAGAGGTGGATGGGGGTAAGGCAGTTGACGTATATATGGACTTTAGTAAGGCATTTGATAAGGTTCACCATGGAAGGCTTCTGCAGAAAATGCAGGTGTATGGGATTGAGGGTGATTTAGGTAATTGGATCAGGAATTGGCTGGCGGATAGGAGACAGAGGGTGGTGGTTGATGGTAAGTATTCGTCATGGAGTTCAGTTACGAGTGGTGTGCCTCAGGGATCTGTTTTGGGGCCACTGCTGTTTGTAATTTTTATAAATGATCTGGATGAGGGTATAGTTGGGTGGATTAGTAAATTTGCTGATGACACCAAAGTCGGAGGTGTGGTAGATAGTGAGGAAGGGTGTGTTAGTTTACAGAGGGACTTGGACAAGTTGCAGAGCTGGGCCGAGAGGTGGAGGTTGGAGTTTAATGTGGAAAAGTGTGAGGTAATTCACTTTGGCAGGAATAACAGATGTGTAGAGTATAGGGCTAATGGTAGGACTCTGAATAGTGTGGATGAACAGAGGGATCTAGGTGTATGTGTACATAGATCCCTGAAAGTTGGGAATCAAGTAGATAGGGTTGTTAGGAAGGCATACGGTGTCTTGGCGTTTATTGGTAGGGGGATTGAATTTAGGAGCCGCAGCGTCATGTTGCAACTGTACAAGACTCAGGTGCGGCCGCACTTGGAGTATTGTGTGCAGTTCTGGTCCCCACATTATAGGAAGGATGTGGAGGCTTTGGAGAGGGTGCAGAGGAGGTTTACCAGGATGTTGCCTGGTATGGAGGGGAGGTCCTATGAGGACAGACTGAGGGATTTGAGGTTGTTTTCGTTAGAAAGAAGGCGGCTAAGAGGGGACCTTATTGAAACATATAAGATGATTAGAGGTTTAGATAGGGTGGACAGTGATAGCCTTTTTCCTTGGATGGAGAAAGCTAGCACGAGGGAGCATAGCTTTAAATTAAGGGGTGGTAGTTATAGGACGGATGTCAGGGGTAGGTTCTTTACCCAGAGGGTGGTGAGGGATTGGAATGCCCTGCCTGCTGCAGTTGTAAATGCGCCTAGTTTGGGGGCGTTTAAGAGATCCGTGGATAGGTTTATGGATGGAAAGGGTTTGGTTTAGGTTAGAGGGTCATTGGTTTTTAACTGGTCGGCGCAACATCGTGGGCCGAAGGGCCTGTTCTGCGCTGTTATGTTCTATGTTCTATAACTTATTTCCAATCTGTAGTTGCCCCTAAAGATGAATGTCCTCTTTGAACTTCTTCAGTCTGTCTGGTGAAGATATTCCACCATGCCATTTGGATCTTGACCCGGAGACAATGAAGGAACATTGATTGATGTCTATGCGAAAATGGTGTCCGACTTGGAGGTGCTGGTATTCCTGTGTGCCTATTACTCTTGTACTTCTAAGTAATAGAGATTATGGGTTTGGGAGGTTCTGTTAAAGAAGCATTGGCTAGTTGTGGCGAAACACCCTGTAGATAATATACACCACAGTCAAGGTGCACAGGTGGTGAACGAATAGATACAGGGCAGCAGAATGTGTAGATTGGAGTCAGTGGATGGGAGGCTGGTTTGCATGATGGACAGGGGTATGTTCACAACCCTTTGTAGTTTCTTACAGCCTTGGTCAGAGCTGGAGCCATACCAAGCTGTGATATATCAAAAAGGATGCTTTCAGTGGTGCATCTGTAAAAATTGGTGAGCGTCATAGCGAACATGCTGAATTTCCTTAGCCTCCTGAGAAAGTAGAGGCATTGGTGAGCTTGCTTAATTGTAGCTTCAGCGTGCAGGGACCAGGACAGGATGTTGGTGATCCGGACAGATAGAAACTTGAAGCTCTCCACATCATCACCGTTGATGTAGACAGGGGCATGTCTCCACTATGCTTCCTGAAGTCGATGACTATCTCCACCATTTTACTGACATTGAGGGAGTAATTATTGTCGCACTATTTCACCAGATTCTCTATCTTTTTCCTGTATCCTGTCTCATCATTGTTCAAGGTCCGACCCACTACAGTGGTGTCATCAGCAAACTTGAAAATTGAGGGAGTGGAATTGGCCACACAGCCATAACAGTATAAGGAGTATAATAAAGGCCTGAGGACACAGCCTTGCAGGGCACTGGTGTTGAGGATAATCACGGAGAAGGTGTCATGTTCCTGGACATTGCTGAGCATCTTGAGTGTTGTTGGAGCTGAAACCATTGAGGGAAGTATATTGCATCACACTCATGACATATACTTTGAGGAAAGTCTTTGAGAAGCCAGTTGCAGCAGAATATTTGACTTGTAAACACTTTGTTATCGTGACTATTTATGTGTTTGGTCCAGTTAGAATTTTGGTTAATGTACAGCTGCAGGATGTTGATGATGGGAGGGTTTAGCAATGGTAGTGGTGTTGAGTACCATGGGGAAGTGATTATTCTCTCACTGATCATTACTTGATGGTTGTGTGGTGCATATGTAAGTTGCCACTTATCAGCCCATGCCTAAAGGTTGTCCAGATCTTGCTGTGTGTGGTCATAGATTCTGTTATTATCTGAGGAATTGCAAATGCAGCTGAACACAATGCAATCACCAGCAAACAACCCTACTTCTGACCTCATGGAGGGAAGGTCATTGATATTGCAATTGAAGATAGTTAGGCCTTGGATAATGCCACAATGTCCTGAGAGTGAAATGCTTTGCCTCTAACAACCACAACCATCGTCCTTTCCACTAGGTTTAACTTGAGCTACTGGAGAATTTTCCCTATGACTCCATTGTCTTAAGTTTTACTATGGCTCGTTCCTAGAGTCCTTGGATGACACTTTGAATAGAATGCTGCATTAATTTAAAAGGCCGTCAATCTCATCCAGACCGCTACCAGATTGATGTTCCATGCTAGTTAATTGATACTTTTAAGCTCTATCAGCATGAGCAATTTCTCCATAAACTTTCTGTCCACTTCCAAAAGCCCCCCACAAATGCATCTCCACCCTATTAACCTACTCATCTCCATAATCAAGGATGAGAGAGAAGCTCCGGAAGAACCTTGGAACAAGTCTCAGAATAACCATTCCCCCCTCCCCAGCTCCTTCTAGAGCCTGATGCTGCACTAAAATTCTTTTTTAAGAAATAAAACATCATCTGAAGCAGGTAAAATTATGGAACTGTTGGATCAATAAAGAGTGGTAGACATACTGTGGGCTGAATGGCCTCCTATGCTGCAAGATTGTGTAGGAAAGGTGAAATCTGCGTTCTTCTAATTCTGGCCTTTTGAGCATCCCCTATTTTTAATTGCTCTGCCATTGCTAGCCATACCTTTAGCTTCTTTTGGTCCAAAACCATGGAATTCCTTCCCTTAACCTCTACCTCTTTTTCCTCCTTTATGATGCTCCTTAAAGCCAATTATTTTGACTAAGCTTCTGGCTATCTGCCTTATGATTGCAGTATCTAATTCTATTTTATAAAACATACTTCACAGGACAATTATATTGTGTATTTAATGTAAATATAAGTTGCTGATGGTGATGATTATTATTAAGAAATGCTTCCAGTGGGACCAATCCTACAGTATAAATAGGGTAAATAAATTCTGCTTCCATTTAATGACCTCGGTTTTAATGAGGATGTTGTTAGAATGCCATGTCAGTTGTTGCAAAGTTGAGTTTGATGTTGATAAAGACGTAAAAAATTGTAAAAATGTTAGAGGGGAAAAAACATTGTGTGGTCCCTTGAAAACTTGGTGTTTGCTTCAGTGCTTGGAAGTTTAAAATGCAAAGTACCCACAGAATTCAAGCTGAAACCTTTGTATCAAAAAGTCAACAGTATTTTTGGCGAGAGAACCTTTTTTTAAATTTTGCCCAATCAATTTAAAGCAGATATTCGGTAATCAGGAACCTGTAACCTTTGAAATTGATGGTGTTGACAAAACCAGACCAATCCTATTGTAGGAAAATGGATAATTCATCACAGGTATAAAACAGTGCAGAAGGAAAAAGTGAGAGATAGCAACTGCCACTTCTCAATCTCAAGGGGGAGAGAGCAGCTCTCCACTCTGTCAGCTTCAGATATCTTTTAAGAGAACGCACCACCTAACCAGCAAAAGGTACCAAATCAGAAAGAACTTACAGACAGAGAAATCAACCAGGAAACTCTAGAAGGTTCCGAAAGACACAAAACCTGGTTGTATATTTTATGAGTGACTAAATTCTATTTTTTTTTGTTAATGAATGGGCATTGCATTTATTTGAACAACTTTCCATTAGAATTTTATTTTATTCGGTATGTTACATGTTTAGTTAAATAAATAAATTGCTAAGTGTTCATTTTAAAGTGAGTGTCAAGTATTTCTGTTGGTTGCCCACTTAACTGAAGAACAATTCACAACTTCCCACACACTTAATAGATTACAAGGCCAGGTGCCCCTCTTTAGGGGATTCGACGCTACGTCTCAAAAGGGACAACCCTTCGCATCATAAGACAATGCATTGAATATAAGGAGTTGTAAAGACACATCCATTTCACCTTGTCAGGGCCAATTAAAGGGAGAAGAAGCCTAAAACAAAATATATATACATTCCTAAAATTAATTTTCACTGAAATAATTTTCAGAAATATCTGGGACAGAAGAAATAACCTGATGTCATAAATAATCAAGAAATCATAACATGAAAATTGTTATCTTTCTTTGCCCAAAATGTAGTTAATTATATGTACCAACAGGACGCTGCAGTTGATTTCTTTAACTTTGATGCTGCCTGCTTGATTCCACGTTGTTCAGATTACTGGACATATCCTGGTTCTCTGACCTCGCCACCTCTAACTGAATGTGTCACCTGGGTTATTATGAAGGACCCCATCGAAGTTAGTCTGGAACAGGTAACATTTTTAACTACTTCTTAATTGTAACATGTATGCATTACAAAGACATTGTAGAACACCATCCTAAGGCCACAATTGGAGTAATCAGTGCAGTTTTGGGCAGCTACATAGAAACATGTGGAGATAGATGTGTGACTCAGAAACATACATAGAAAATAGAAACAGGAGTAGGCCATTTGGCCCTTCAGGCCTGCTCCATCGTTCATTATGATCATTGCTGATCTTCAAATTCAATACCCTGAACCTGCCTTCTCCCATATTTTAACCAAAAGAGCTCTATGTAATTCCTCCTTGAAATCACACTAAATTTTGGCCTCAGCTACTTTCTGTGGTAGTGAATTCTACAGATTCACTGCCTGCCAGTTACTCCCTGTGAGCTTTTTTTAATTCATTTGTGGGACATGGGCATCACTGGTTGGCCAGCATTTATTGCCCATCCCCTAGATATCCAGGGGCAGTTGAGAGTCAACCGCATTGCTGTGGCTCTGGGGTCACATGTAGGCCAGACCAGGTAAAGACGGTAGATTTTGTTCCCTGAAGGACATTAGTGAACCAGGTGGGTTTTTCTGACAATTGACAATGGTTTCATGGTCACCAGTAAATTTGTAATTCCAGATGTTTTTTATGGAATTCAAACCCAGGTCCCCAGAACATTCTGGATTAATAGTCGAGCAATCATACCACTAGGCTATCGCCTTCCCTAGCTACAAACCAAACATGGTTCAACCTGCAACCAGCAGATGCATCAATGGCCCACAGGCTTCTTTGAGCCCTGACTGCCTGGAGCCTGCCAACAGCTCCAAAGATTTCCTTATCAATTGCCAACCAGATGAAACCCAAACTCCAATTAGCAGCTGCATCAGTAGCCTACAAGGCTTCTTTGAGCCATAACTGCCTTGAACCTACTAACAGCATCACCCTTTTTGTATCCAGCCTCTTCCCCCGCTGCTGAACACTTTCACTCTTCGCAAACACACAGGTAAATTGAAACCAGAGAAACTCCTGAAGCTCCAATCATCTTCATGACTTCCTCTTTTAGTTTCTCTAACTAAGAAAGCCCATCTCCTGTTATATTGTTCTGAAATAACACCTCAGAGGCTAGGACCCCTTTACCAGATTCCCATTATTTACAAATTCAATTCCACTCCTAAAAGTGCTTCAGATGTAAAGTCAGAATCTAGAGTGTCAGTAGCCCTGACACTCGTCAATGTATTCACACAGGTGGGACTCTCTGATTGGGCAAGTGATTAGTACCAATCTTTTTGGCGCAGGTGATCATTACATCAAACAGGGAAAAAGTTACTTCAAGAGGCCAACCTCATGGGCCTCGTTGAGGTCATTACAGGCCTCCAAGGGTCCTGTTAATGCCTTCCGTGCCCGCTGGGCACCGCAGGGACATTTTGATTTGATGTTTTAAGTTTCCTTTCCACTGTGCCTTTTGTTTCGGGCCGTTCCCTTCCTTTGGGGAGCTGCCCATTTTAATTTGTCCCCTCATTAATTTGATTTAGTTTATTTAGGTGGCCCAAAAAGTTTGGTCATTACAGGCACCATCTCATCTAACTGTTAATTCCTTGTGAACAGGACCACAAGCTTTTAAGTGTAATAGACTCTGGCACTTTAGTTGCATTTATCCGATTTTCTGCAGTTAAATTTTCCAGAGCTAAACATTATCTCTAACATGAACCAGGAACTAGAAATTTATCACGTGAATTTAGATGATGAGCGATGAGAGGAGGTTTGTGTGGAATATAAACACCAATGTGGACATGTGGTGCTGAGTGGCCTGTTTCTGATTGTAAATACTTTGTAATTAATACAAATTAAACCATCTCACAGAGTCCATCACAGTTAGCAAGCTACATTCCACATTGGTCTCTTCATAAACATTAAATGTGTTTCTTATTTGTGCATACTAGAAGTACAGTTAATGGGATGGATGCACTACTTGTTGATATCCAGTTCCATGAAATCTATTGCATGAGAAACCACAACAGACGGGAAATAAGCTGGACGTGAAATGCAATCCATAGAAATCTGTACATACCTGTAAAGGTATAGCAGGGTGAAGAAGTGGTGTATTATATTCAATACTTTTGTTACTATCCCAGCTTATGGTACCACTGGACAGTCATGGCCCAGAGTGGAACCCCAGCTCAAAAGATCATAACTTTTATTTTTTGCTTAGAGATGTGGATGTATAAAGTTATAGGTTTGCCAATTAACTTTTAACAAAGAATGGGACATTTAATAAATAAGAAAGTATTTAATATAATACACCACTTCTTCACCCAGCTATACCTTTACAGGTATATACAGATTTCTATGGATTGCACAAATTAAAAAAAACACATCTTAAATTCTAATGTTCTCCTTAAGTCCACTGCCCATGTAAACTAATAGACAAAATATGGTCATACGCACCAAATGACAGATGCTAACCAAAACAACTTTTGTGGATTTCTCATCAAATTCTCTCCAAATGCTCGCTACACTGTGAACCAACTGGTCTCACTAAAACTCTGGATGCAACAGGAAGGTTTCTAATCTCCACTCTCAAAAACCATACTTTGAAATCTTCTCCCAAACGAGGCTTTCTCACAGATACCTTCACCAAGGATCTACATCCAGGATTTCACCTCCTTTCAGTATTCCTCTGCCTTGAATTGTCATGTACATTCAAGCTTCCATGCGATTTCTCAGGTACCTACCCATGCCACAGAATGCCACTGCCACACAGGCTATATTAAGGTGTCACCATCCTTAGGATTACTTCATTTGTCTGGCTTCTCACAAGCTGAATTCTCCAGGTTTGCATTTTGCAGCTGTCTTTGACTAGGAGCCTCTCTCTATCCTTCTCTTTAGCTTCAATGCATAGTACCTTGTTTAGATTCTGGTTCTTTGTCTCCTTCACCTCAGTCTTCCTGGGTCCTCTCTTTTCATTATTTGGTTTTTGAAACTATCTGTTCCTTAGATTCTGGGACTTGCTTTCTGCCCTTAACTCAATGGTCAGCTTCTGTGAACAGTGTCTTTGATTGCCTGTTACCAAGTGAACCCAAAAATGCTTTTGCTGTTCAATATGAGCCTGTGGCTGCTAAGCACCAGCCTAGTTTCCTTTCTAAACCCTGTTTGCTTTCATGTTATAAAACCTCAATTACAATGCATGCAAAATTTAAAATAAAACTAAAAGCCATAGACTTTAAGGTACCAGTTTTAACATGAAACTAACTGAAGTTTTAACCCTTTCAGTGCACAAGTGCGGAAATATATTGGATGTAATTTTTCTGTCCTGCCCACCACAGTGGGTGGGACATGGACCATGCTAAGGTCCAAACTGACCTCGGGCAGGATTTTCCGGCTTTTAGGCGAACACGGCTGGAAAATCCCATCCATTATTTTTAATATCCAGAAAGCAAATATAAATTGTTTAAATCAGCTATATTTCCTAACAATCTGTTGTTTTGAAATTTAGGTAGCTGTTAAACTCTACAGTAAGCAGCAAATCCCGAGTTCTAAGTACTGTTCTTTGCCATGTAAGATTATACAATTTGTTTTAAAGTTATGATTGCACACATAGTACCTATAGCATTATTCGTTGCAGTGATGGAATTCAGGTCTTACAACCAAAATGCAGACTTGTTTGTAAAAAAAGAACTGCGGGTTACCTGAGAATATAAGATGATTAATGAAGATTTAAATAACTCACTGTGTTCTAATTTTGGCATTGAGAATCTTCTTGTTTGTTACCTTTGTATATATAGTAAGGCTGGGAGAATTAGACGGGCTTTTTGTGCTGGGAAAAATACCTAAAATATGACTGACTAGACATCAGCAAGGCTTATTGGCTGACAAACTCACTCAGGACCTCATGCTGATTATGATTTCTTTACGTCAATTCACAGCATTTTTATCACAAGTTTCATGCTTACCTTAGAACCTAATGTAACTTTTGTTACTCAGATGAACCTTTATGAATTATGCATGAAAAGCAATTCTGGAAAAGATTTAGAGGTGCACCAATGGATTGATAGCTAATTTTAAAGCCCTTGGTTACCATGACTATCTGAAAAGGGAATAAAATCAGAAACTATCATTGCATTTAAAAAGTACTGGAATATGCATTTGAAGAGTCTATAAAACTGTGGACCTAGAGCTAAAAAATTACATTAGGCTGGGTAGCTCTTTTTTTTTGACCAGCACAGACACAATGAGCCAAATAGCCTCTTTCATTCTTCTCAATTCCTGTGAGGCTACAACAAGTATAGTGAGCTGAAGCTTTTAGTTCAAGGAAAGCAAAAGTGAAGATTTCAATGCAATTTAATAGAAACCTTCAAATTAACAAAACGGTTATTTTAGTGTTGATACACTACTCTAATTCTATAAGCACAGGAGGAGGCAGTACTTTTCCCAAATACACATTGTTCATTACCCATTCAGCATCCTGCAATACCCTGGTCTACTCCTTAGTCACCCACAAAATCCTGTTCCCTTCCCACAGTAACTTTCCACATGAGTTCAGCAGATGTAACACCTGCTTTTACCTCTTCACAATCGAAGGCCCGAAACACTCCTTCCAAGTTGAAGCAGTGATTTACAGGTACTTCTTTCAATCTAGTCCGCTGCATACACTGAAGTCTCCTTCAAACTGGGAAGACCAAACACAGAATGGGTGATCACTTTTCAGAACATCTCTGTTCAGATCGTGAGTATGACCCTGAATATGGCCTGTCATTTTAATTCTCCACCTGGCTCTCGCGCTGATATTTCTCCCTCTGCACAGATGCTACATAAGTTGCTGAGTTTTTCCAGTATTTTGTGTTTCTGTTTCAGATTTCCAGCATATTTTATTGCAACAGACAAGATTCTCAGGAGTCTTGACAGGGAGAGGTCCACAATTCCTCTTCTGGGAGAATTTAGAGCTAGAGGTCACTGTTTAAAAATAAGGGGTCTCTCATTTAAGAAGAAACGAGGAGAAATTGTTTCTCTCAGAGAGTCATGAGTCTTTGGATCTTTTTTCCACAAAAGATTATGGAAGCAGCCTTTCAAAATTTTTAACAGAGGTACATTCTTGACAAGTAAGGGGGTGAAAGGTTACCAGGGGTTCACAAGAAGATCAGCCATGGTTTTACTGAATGGTAGAGCAGGCATGATTTCCAAGTAGAATAAAATCCTATCACAACAAGTAAATATGACAAAACATTCTATTTATATAGAGGTATTAACATAAAAATTGACATTGAAGGACATTTTCTATCTGATGGCTATTAGCTTGACTAAAGAGGTTACATTTTAGGAACTGGTGTAAAGGAGGTGAGAGGGTGGCACGGTGATTAGTACTGCTGCCTCACAGCGCCAGGGATCAGGGTATGACTCTAGCCTAGGATGATTGTGTGGAGTTTGCACATTCTCCCCATGTCTGCAAGGATTCCCTCCAGATATTCTGGTTCTCCCAAGATCTAAAGATATACAGGTTAGGGTGATTGGCCATAATAAATTGCCCCTCAGTGTCCAAAGATGTGTAGGTAAGGTGGATTAGCCATTGTAAATGCGAAGAGTTATGAGGATAGGGCATGGGTGGTGGACCAGGGTAAGATGCTCTTTTGGAGAGTCGATACAGACTCCTTGGGCTGAATGGCCTCTTTCTGCACTGTAGGAATGCTATGGATTCTTTGGAAAGTCCTAAGGAGGGAATTGCAGAGCTTAGGCGGTGGATGGCTGAAGGTATAGCTTCCAGTGGTGGGGTAAAGCAGGAAGGTGTGTGCAAAAGCATCCTGAGTTGAAGGATTGCAAAGTGCATGGAAGGCTGAAGGAGGTTACAGTGATTGGGATGGTAGGGATCATAGATGAATTTCAATACAAGTATTAGAATTCTAAAATTGAGCCTCTGATGGACCAGAAGCCAATGTGAGTCAATGAGCATAATATTGAAACAAACTTTGTGCTGGTTAGGATAATAGACAGCAGAATTTTGGATGTACGAGTTTATGAATAGTGGAAGATGGGACATCAGTCAAACCACCATTGGAATAATTAGGGCTAAAGATAAAAGCATGGGAAGGTTTCTGGAGATAGACAGTTTATGGTAGTGAGTTTTTATGATGGAAGAGACTTCAGGGTTGATATGTAAGTTTGGTTGAATTATCCACATGGCCTTCCCATCAACTTCCTGCCCACCCCAGACCTGAGCTCACTTTTACGGGAGGTGGACGAGGCTGAGGGAAGCCCACACACCCTTACTCCAATTGAGGCTTGAACAGCCAATTAATAGTCACTTCCCACCCAACCTCAATTTTGAGTTGACAAGAGGAGGTCAGGGGCAAGGGTCAAGCAAATTACTCTATTCGAGTCTCAGGCAGGAAAGGAAGCACACTTCCCTAAAGACTACCTTTCCACATTAGGTGCCCCTCCCCCAAAGTTCTGCAAACCCTTCAGTTGCTACTTTTACCCCCAGTCTTTCTGTTAACATGCCCACTCTCCCACCCCTTCCAGGTCTCATCTCACTTCTCCCCAACTCCCTCCCCTCCATCTTCAGCTGGTCAAGGACTCTGAGACTGTTTGTAGTCCCATGTGGCATTACTAGGACTAAGGAACTGTTGGTCAATCAGATCATCCAGCAGCTCTGTGAAACTGGGAGGAGCAAAAATCTTGTGGAGCATTAAATGGCATGGGGCACCCCTATCAAAACTGACCCTGCCACCCATTAAATTCTGTCCTTGGAGATTAATCACAACACGAATGCAGTACATCTGACTAGATTATAAGAGCATGTGGTATCAATCAATATCTGCAGCAATAAATATCCTCAATATAAAAGTTTCTAGGTAAAGTAATTATAGGCATCTCCCTCCAACAGAAAGAGACAATTGATTATATAACTTTAGGGGAGATAGGCTTCCACGAACAACCACAGCTGGTACAGAGATTGAATCTGCGCTGTTGACATCATTAACACCACACTAGCCATCTAGCCAATAGAGCTAATCAATCCCCAAACAGTTATTAATATCTAAATATAGATCATTTATCTTTTCAGTGCTTCCATAATTGTATGGAATCAAGACTTGTGCAATTTGGATTTTCACCGTTGCTAACAGGGTTACCATGGTGCTGTACTTCGTTATATATGTACACAACCAATGATATACGGAGACTGAAAAATTAAGTTTTTTTTGTTACATGATACTCTAATAGATGCCTTGCAAATTGCATTTTGTGATTCTGTCCTTTCTTTCATGAACTCCACAAATCAATTGCTTTGTTTGTGTTGTTGTCTTAAGAGGACGCCACAGTGCTTTCTTGTAACTTTAAAAAAATTATTTTACAGCTGGCTATGTTTCGCAGTTTGCTTTACACATCTGCTGGGGAAAAGCAAAAGAATATGGTGGACAACTATCGACCAGTGCAACCTTTACTGAAACGGACCATATATTCAACAATCCCATCTTCCAGAAACAGTATTTCCCAATAGAATTTGGAAAATTGTTTGAGCAAACATACCTACAAGCCTTACTTAAATTTTAAGGATACTAATTTACTTTTATATCTGGGTAAACTGGAAAAAGAAATCGCTTAATTTTTTTTGACACTTACATGTAGAAATTTCAACTGTCCTTTAAAATGCGTAATAGACATGTATAGCAATTTTTTTATCATTCAGTATGATTAGAGATTATTGGACTATTTCTTATTATCCTGTATAGTTAAACATTGTACAGTCATTAGACATTTTTAATCATTCAGTAAGCATAAACAATGTTTGTTTATGTAAAGAACACCAAGTTAAACTGCTCTGGTTGTTTACTTTTCCTTGAAAGATTGTAAACAGTATATTTTCTGGAACACTTGAGGTTTACTACAACGATCTCTGATTTTCAACCTCGAATGCTTAATGGCAGTTGTAATGTGTAAGTTTATTATGCTTATTATTGAAAATTGAAGCAGACCTTATAAAAACAAGACCAAATGGAGTAAAGTAATTGGTAGTTAAAATAATATATACACAGTGGTGATGTTTTGGTGCTACAAACTACTATGCAACAAGATAACAGTCTGAATAGTAATAATCTACTCAAATTGTTCTTTCCTGATCTCGTTTATATTTTGCAACAGGGTAAGTGCCTAATCTCAACTGTGCAATTTTAGAGAGATGATTGAAGATCAATATATGATTGATCCTTTTATGCAGCTTCTGGCCGCCGTCTTAAAAGTTATATTGACTATTCTACAGGACCAGGAAAATTGAAAAATGGTGGAAAAAACAATATATGTACAATTTATGCATGCCTAATAAAATTCTGAGGTGTTTATCCACATGCAAAATATTATTCCAGTTTGAGTTGGTGCAAAAGTGTGACACAAAAGATATCTCACATGTTGAGATGTGGGCTGGGATTTTTCTTCCCCTTTTAATGTTGGGAGGCTTTGGCAATGGGAGCGGAAAAGATCAAAAAAGTAAAAGTTGCATTTTACATCAGTGTGGAAGTTTGACTCAGTTGTGGCCTGCCCTCTCCGTCCCTTTCCTGCCATTCAGCGATAAGAATATCATTTTAATACATCTACGTTCCATTATTGGGCGATAAGCCAGAATTGTTTTCAGGCCATCAAAAAAATCATCCAAGGCAGTGTGATATCAGAACAGTGCAAATTATGGTTGGCTTCAAAAAGCCCTGCACTGGCGAACACATTCTGACGGGAACTCGGAGGTGAGCGCAGTACTTGCAGAGTGGCTCCGCCTATTAAGGGGGTTAATTCAGGGGTACTGGCCCTGACTTGAGTGCCAACTGTGACTCAGGGATGCTGGCTTTGATTCAGGAGGTGTCCAGCTTTTGACTCGAGTGACCAGGCCTAGATTCGGGGGTGAACGGGTGTGATTCAGTGACCAGCCTTGATGAGGGGTGACTGGGCTAACACTAGAGGGAGACTGGGGTAACACTGGTAGGGAATTGGGGGATTAACTCCAGGATACAAGGGCAGAAGACTCCAGGTTTAAAGTTTATTTATTAATGTCACAAGTAGGCTTACATTAACACTGCAGTGAAGTTATTGTGAAAATCCCCTAGTCACCACACACCGGTGTCTGTTCGGGTACAGTGAGGGAGGATTTGGCATGGCCAATGCAGCTAACCAGCACATCTTTTGGACTGTGGCAGGAAACCGGAGCACCCAAAGGAAACACACCAGAAATAGGGATAACATGTAGACTCCATAGACAGTGACCCAAGCTGAGAATTGAACTCGAGTCCCTAGCACTATGAGGCAGCAGTGCTAACTGCTGTGCTACTGGGGAGGAAGACTCCATGGTACAGGGGGCCTTGTCAGGAGAAACTGGAAGGAAGATTCCAGGGTACTTGGGGAGGACGAAAGACTCAAGGGTACTGGAGGGAGAGGGGGGTGGCATTGGGGTGGCAAGGAGGGCTGACTGGAGGTGGAGGGGGAGATAGCAGGATGTTATCTCTGGGAAGGCCAAAGCAGTGTTTGGGAGAGGGTTGGGGGTGGGGTACTGGACAGAAGATAGTCAGTTGTAAAAACCTGTTCCTGACGATGGCTTCTACTGCTTGGCCACAGATTTCTTGAAGGAGCCTCACCGAGGGAAGGGAAGACTGGGGCAGAGTGATGGGTGAGTGTGGAATCATCATGGACTTTCAGTTCCATTCAAATCTTGGGTAAAGGAACCTCTGGAGGCAGGATGTTGACAAAGGCAAGGCTTACGGAAGGACATGTCAGTGATACGCCATTGCAGCTAAGACCATTCAGCGGTAACTCAATTGACAAGTCTGGTATCAAGCTAGTCACACTATTAGTACCACTTCCCTGGCGATTGTAATTTTCTTGGCTACTCCTACCTTCCCAATTCTTAGCTTACAACCATTTCTGGAATGTTACTTGTGTCTCCTATGCAAAATATCAGTTCAATTCATCTGCCATCTCCTTATTTCCATTATTAATGCCCCAGGCTCATTTTCTAAAGGACTAACACTGACTTTGTTAATTCTTGTTTAAATGTCTATACTACAGCGGTTAGCAGTGCTGCCTCACAGCGCCAGGGATCCAGGTTCAATTCCAGCCTCGGGTCACTGTCTATTTGCACATACTGTCTGTGTCTGCGTGGGTTTCCTCCAGGTGCTCCGGTTTCCTCCCACCTTTCAAAGATGTGCAGGTTATGTGGATTGGCTATGCTAAATTGCCCCTTAGTGTCAGGGGGATCAGCAGGGTAAATCCATGGGGTTACAAGGAGGAGGCTTGAGTAGGATTGAAATTTGAATTTCATTTTGATTAGCAGGCTGGGGATGGTAGCGTCTCCTCGCCGCCACCCCCCCCTCCAACCAGGAGTGGTTCCCAACAGCAGGGTTTACAACTGCTCCCCAATTACAAGCAACAGGCGGGGACAGAGGCCATTGAGGCTCCTCAGGAGGTCAGTGGCAAGGGGGTGGGGCCAGGGGGGCATACTGTGTGGCGATTGGTGGGAGACGGAGGAAGAAGGAAATCAGGACTTGTCATCAGGGGGATGGGGGTCAAGGCTGGCCATGAGGTGGGGTAGATCTGGGCTGGCAAAGGGGGGAGTTTGAGAAGTCTGGCGATTGGGTAGTCCAGGGAAGGCCAGCGATCAGGAAGCTGGTAATTGGGTGGCTGACATTGGGAGGGGACAGTGCACATGCGCAGATCTCTGTACTGACAGATCAGCGCATGCGCAGTGGCCCACTCAGCACTATGCTGTCAACCTCTCGGGTGGGATGAGGCCCCGCCCCTCCATTTTCCAGTGTGAATCAGTCAATGGCACTCTGCATTAATATGGAGATGCTGGCATTGGACTGGGGTAAGCACAGTAAGAAGTCTCAAAACACCAGGTTAAAGACCAACAGGTTTAAGCACAGGCCACATGCTTTTGGAGCGCTGCCTCTTTATCAGGAGAGTGGGAGTTCTGTTCACAAATAGGGCATATAAAGACACAAACTTAATTTACAAAATAATGGTTGGAATGCGAGTCTTTATAGGTAATCAAGTCTTAAAGGTACAGACAGTGTGAATGGAGAGAGGGTTAAACACAGGTTAAAGAGATGTGTATTGTTTCCAGCCAGGACAGTTAATGAGATTTTGCAAGCCCAGGCAAGTCGTGGGGGTTACAGATAGTGTGACATAAACCCAAGATCCCGGTTGAGGTGTCCTTGTGTGCGGAACTTGGCTATCAGTCTCTGCGTTGTGTGTCGTGAAGGCTGCCTTGGAGAACGCTAACCCAAAGATCAGAGGTTGAATGTCCATGACTGCTGAAGTTTTTGCCAACAGGAAGAAAACACTCTTGCCTGGTGATTGTCAAGCAGTGTTCATTCATCCGTTGTCGTAGTGTCTGCATGGTCTCCCCAATATACCATGCCTCAGGACATCCTTTACTGCAAGCGTATCAGGTAGACAATGTTGGCCGAGTTGCAAGTGTATGTATTGTGTACCTGGTGGATGGTGTTCTCATGTGAGATGATGGCATCCATATCGATGATCCGGCACGTCTTGCAGAGGTTGCTATGGCAGGGTTGTGTGGTGTCGTGGACACTTCTCCTGAAGGTTGGGTAGTTTCCTGTGGACAATGGTCTGTTTGAAGTTGTGTGGTTGTTTAAAGGCAAGAAGTGGGGGTGTGGGGGTAGCCTTGGCAAGATTACAGTTAAATATTTACATCTTTTTTTCTATTTTAACCTCTCCACTTTTTCCTACCTTATTTTGAAGGTGTCAGGAAAAGAAAAAAGACTTGCATTTATATAGCACCATTCAGCACCACTGGGCAACACAGAGTGCTTTACAGTCAATTCGAGAAACAAAATGACACAAACTATAATACAGTTCACTGGGTGTTGGATGTCCTTCAGTAGTCTGTCAGCTATTCAAGCCTTAGTCAGAAGGGCTATTTGATCTTGCTGCAAATCCAATTGAGCCCAATGCTAGTTTCAGCTGGTATCCATACTCTTGCACTTTCCAGTGTGGAGCACTAGATGGCAGCTTTCCACTTTCTCCAGTGCAGTGGTACAGTTGGCAATTGTACAGCTGCTGCTCCATTCTAAATGTTATTAGCCTGCTAGTTTATTACTGATGCCATTTTAAAAATGAAGCATTTGTTAATTCTTCCACCAATTTGCATCTATGTAAACTTATTAAGTTAATAGTTCTTTATTAGGGGCAACTTTTATTTAACATGAAGCATTGTGTACTCAAATTCCAATCTATATTAAAAGAGCATGTGAATAAACTCTATTCTGACCTGTAGTAGACATGATTGGGAATGTTGAACAGCTCATCATACAGCATCAAACTCTAGATAGTGTAATTGCTATATAAACTTAAGTTCTTTAACATTTTATTCATTGTAAGTTAAAGTTTATTTTATCAAGTGTGAGACTACAAGTCGGCCCTAGAGAAGTCATGAGGATTGCTGGAGGGACTGGGGGTTTAAATGAGGGGTGTGATCTTTGTGAAAGATGCTTCCAATGGAAACTTAGAACCTTCCACCCACAAGGAGAAACCGTTCCCCTTCCTGTCTGACAACAGTGAAAGCTTTGGGGCTAGCGCAGCCAGAAAACCCCATCCAAGAGGTGAGCCACTCACTGCAGCTTATCCAACATCTGGTTCAATAGTAATGGTGTTGATGTAGTTGGTCCAGTGGGTTTCTGGTCATCAGTAATTTACAGATGTTGAGGATGGGGAAATTGACTAACATCAGCTGGAGATGACACTCAAGTTGGAGATAGTAATTGCCTGGTGTTTGCATGGTATTAACATTAGTACTGCTTTCCATCCCTTAAAAATCCTGACCTTTTATTCTTCCTTCCCTCCCCTTCCTGTATTTGTTTTAAAACTGTTACATTTCTAACATTTTTCAGTTCTGACAAAAGTTCATTGACTCTGTTTTTCCCTCCACATGTATTGCCTGATCTGCTGAATATTTCAAGAAAGAAAGAAATGCTGGCCTTGCCAATAGCACTGACATCCCATGAAAGAATAAAACAATCATTCAACAAAGTGCAACATTTTCCAGGGTTTTACAACAAGACTAAGAATAAGAGCAGAAGTTGTAGTCAAATCATTACAGGGGAGGTGGAGGCACAATGGAATTATTGCATGATTAGAAACCCAGAGACCCAGGGAAATGCTCTGAGGTTAGAATCCAACCGCGGCAGGTGTATTTTAAAAAAACAATTAAAAATCTGAAAATATATGTCTTAACAATGGCAGTGTAACCGTTGTTAATTGTTGGAAAAACCTATCTGGTTCACTAATGTCTTTTAGTCAAGGAAACCTGGTTAAAAAAAAGCCTGTAAAATGTTGCATCTTGTTGAATGATTGTTTTCTTCCTCCACGGATGTGAGTGTCAATGGCAAGGCCAACTTTTCTTTTTTTCTCACCTACATTTGACTCCAGACCCACAGCAATGTGGTTTCCTCTTAAATGCCCTCTGAAATGGCCTAGAAATTAACTCAGTTGTATTCAACTGCTACAAATGGAACAAAAAGGAATTACCTCAGACAGACTACCCAGAATTGACCTAGGCACCAGAAATAACAAAGACAGATCCAGCTCTGTCAACCCTGAAAGTCCTCCAGTGTGCCAAAATTGGGAGAGCTATCACAGACTGTCAAGAGTAGTCATACTCTTGGAATCATGCTTTCCAGATAATGTTCCAAACACCGCCATCACCATTCCTGGGTATGTCCTGTCTCACTGCCACAATGGTCCTCAACATTGACTGTAGGCTCTATGAAGTCTCACGTCACGAGGTCAAAATGGGCAAGGAAACCTCCTTTTGATTGCCATGTACCTACCCCCTCAACTAATGAATTAGTAATTCTCCATGTTGAACACCATTTGCAGCAAGCACTGAGAGTGGCAAGGGCACAGAATGTACTCTGAGTGGGGGACTTCAATGTCTGTCATCAAGAGTGGCGCGGTAGTACTACCACAGACCAAGATGTCACCATTGCCTCCAGTGCTATCAATGTATCATCAAATTCATGATGATCATCTGTTAATTCATGCATATGGAATCAGACATGCTTTGACCTGTTGATTTATATGCTGTTATCGACACTTTTGTAAACCAAAAAATTTGGAAGCTTTTTAAAGTATGACTGTAAAGAAAATGAAAACTAAATGAATAAAAGGGCTGTAATTGATTCATATAACTTCATGATATTATACATGTAGTACATTATATATAGTACAATGATATGTAACATCATTTAATGTCACTTTATTCTATTCAAGGAAGGGTGGAGAAGGGGGTAAGGTCAGGGGGCTTTACTAAAGCTCAGCCTAGGGGTCTGGGTGGTAGTTAATCCGCCACTGCTGTAACCCCACACATTTACCCTGCCAATCCCCTTGACATCAGGGGAAATTTAACATAACAAGCCACCTAACCCACACATCTTTGTGAATTTTCTAGAGAGCTAGTCAACTTTGAAAAGAACTGAAGTAACTAACAGTGGAAATGTTCTGTTTTCTCTTGCCACAAGCATAGGCTGAGAAAAACAACTTACATTTCCTACAGAGCGACTCCTAGCGAAGCACAGAATGATGATTAAATGTTGCATCATTCAGGATCAGGTGCTGAGATGAATGGATGGAGTATGACGCTTTGAGGAAGGAAGGGGGGGGACTGATTTTTTTTCCCCTCGAATTGGGCTGTTAAAAGCGAGCAGCGAAGGAGATCGCGGTAGTTGTAAAGCTAGTAGAAGCGGCAGCTGTGGATAGAAGGAGCAGCAGATAAAGAGGGAGTGAATGCAGCTCCAGTGATAGTGTTTCTCCAGAGGCTGCCGGCACTGAGCTCAGCTCCACACATGTCTAACCTCAAGAAGAGGGGCTCGGCCACCGGCTCGGTGCGGGAGGCGGGGGAAGAGGATGGGCAAGTGAAAGAGAGCATATTAGGGACGAGTGTGAACGGGGAGCCGGGCCAGCCGGGGAACGAGGACAGCGAACCTGCAGAGCCCGGGGACGTGGCCCTGAAGCAGACCATCACCCTGCGGAGCGGCGTGGCCATCATTGTGGGCACCATCATCGGCTCGGGCATCTTCATCAGCCCCACTGGGGTGGTGCTGCAGGCGGGCTCGGTGGGCTTCTCCCTCATCATCTGGTCCATGTGCGGCATCTTCTCCACCATCGGGGCACTCTGCTACGCCGAGTTGGGCACCACCATCGTCAAGTCGGGCGGCGACTATGCCTATATCTTGGAGGTGTACGGCTCGGTCATGGCTTTCCTCAAGCTCTGGATCGAGCTGCTCATCATCCGACCCAGCTCGCAGTACATCGTGGCGCTGGTCTTCGCCACCTATATCATCAAACCCGCCTTCCCCGACTGCAGTGTGCCCCAGGACGGAGCCAAGCTGGTGGCTTGTCTGTGTATTCGTGAGTACAGCAAGAGTAGTACACACTTCATTCATACACATTTAACTTACACATTAAATCCTGCCACCCGGCTGGGCATGCTTTCTAAACTCTTCACAATACTTTATTGCTTCTTTGTTCAATGCTTTCTAAACTCTACACAATGTTTTCTAAACTCTTTACACAATGTTTTCTAAACTCTTTACACAATGTTTTCTAAACTCTTTACACAATGTCTTCTTAACTATTCCTAAGAGCTTACAAATTTAACATATAGAACATAGAACAGTACAGCGCAGTACAGGCCCTTAGGCCCTCGAGGTTGTGCCAAGCTATGTACGAACCCAAGATCAAGCTTTCCAATTCCCTATCATTCTGTTGTGTACCATGTGCCTATCTAATAACCACTTGAAAGTTGCTAAAGTGTCCGACTCCACTATCACAGCAGGCAGTGCATTCCACACCCCAACCACTCTTTGAGTAAAGAATCTACCTCGGACATCCCTCCTATATCTCCCACCATGAACCTTATAGTTAGCCCCATAGTAACAGCTACATCCACCCGATTTAATTTGACTTTGTTAAAAATCAGCATTGAACGTTTTCACTGACTTGTAATTTTGATTCACCTACCTAAAATGGCACACACACATTGCTAAGTTGCACAATTGTAAGTCACTAAAACCCCATTATGTTTACTGTGCATTGTTGTGTGGATTTTCTATAGAAAACGTTCCCTTTCTGAAGTGTAGGCATGTTTGAATTTAAGTTGATTTTATTCTGAGCTTTCCTTTATTAGTTCATATTGCTACACTAGACCACATGCTGCCTGCCCACTTCCTGCTTTGTTTCTGCCTTTCAAACATATGTTTCCACGTTTGTTCAGTCTCCTTATTTACAACTACAGTTGTGAAATGAATCCCGCTGGGTTGTTTCTCAGGCCAGTGTTTGATTTTCTGATGTGATCTGTGCTCTTTGCCAATGTGAGCTGTGACAATACATATCAGGTTACACTCGTTTTTCCATCTGACCCAGCTCACCACACTCATGTTCTGGGGACTTGGGTTTGAATCCCACCACGGCAAAAAAGTCTGGAATTAAGAATATACTGACAATCATGAAACCATTGTTGATTGTTGGAAAAACCCATCTGGTTCACTAATGTCCTTTAGGGAAGGAAATCTGCTGTCCTTACCTGTTCTGGTCTACATGTGACTCCAGACCAACAGCAATGTGGTTGACTTTCAACTGCCCTCTGAAGGGCAACTAGGGACGGGCAATAAATGCTGGCTGACAACGAACCCATGTCCCACAAATGAATAAAAAAAACACACACTTTGGTTTGCCAGCTACACTTGAGGCCTTCACTGACCAGGGGGGACTGCATGATCTATACAGAGGGATTGATTTTGATACTGTCTAGGAGAGGGAGAGCTTGTGGCACAGTGGGTAATGTCTCTGAGCCAGAAGCTGTGGATTCACAGAAGGAGAGGTGCATTCATAATGTGGATGATTAAGTTAAGTATCAAGATCTAAATCCTTCTAGAATTCCAGAATCTGCAGAGGACAACAACAAGCAGTGCTTTACATTGCCAAGCACAACCATGGACCAATACATGGAAGCCCATGGTTGCCAATGGCCTCTAAGAGCATGGTACCTGAAGAGAGAGAAAGTATCCAAGAACATTGTTAGGTTATAATCACATTAATGTGTGACATGAATTCAGAACATGTACAAATTATGCCCTGATTAAGATAATTTAAAATCAGTTTTGAAAATGTGGTCTCAATCTCAGCAAGTTATTAAGCTGCTGGAGCAGCAAATAGGATGGAAATGAGGACAGTTAAAGTCATTTATGTAAATTGTGCCCTTAAGCTTTGTGGGCCAAAAATCCCTTCACCACTAGGAATCACCGGAATCTTTGCCAAGTCGTTGTGAGTTTAAGCAATTAAATTTGGTAGGTTATTGGGCTGGGGACTAGAGAGAGGGATCACAGATATTTTTTAGTGGAAAATGTACATTCTAGTTACACCAGTAAATACTTTTTTATTGTCAAGTAGTACATAGCAAAATAAGTAAACTAATATGTTATTTGATGTGAAACCATCTTAATCCTGCATTGAAGTTGCTGTGCAAGTAACTCCCAGGACAGGAAACCATCAGGGACTTTTCTGTATTTCAAGCCCGGGCCTTGAACTTGGTTATGCAGCAATTGTTACAAAGCTTCAATCCTATATCAATGCAGCTCCACACCAGAGTGCTTTACATCATTGATTTTATATGGAGGGACCTGATATCCATTTAGTAGTTGAACTTTTGCTATAGCCTACTTCATTTTTTACTGTTCATTAACTTCTGACAATGTCTGTAAATTTTTCAAGTTCTTTGGTACATTAATATAGTTTTCATTTTATTTATAGTATAGCTAGCTTCTCTTTTACATTACGTAACTAATGCCTCATCTAGATTACATACCTTAGTTTGATGGAGTCTTTGAACTGGTGAGTTGTTCAGTATCCCATACAGTGCATTGCCCCAGTTTAGGGCATCAGATAACTACTTCTCATTGGAAGGAAAGGAAACAAGATAATTTTATTCTTTCTTGCATGTTTGAAAGTAATAGGAATAAATAAAATCAGTATGCTCCAATATTTGGCAAAAGGCGAACCTGGATTTGCAGCTTGGAGAACCTTGTCATGGCTGTGCTCTGTTAAGTCAGCCATATATAGACTTTGACCCCAAACCACCAGCTCTTTAACCATAACTCTATCCTTACATGTCAGTTTAATTCCAAATTGTAGTGGTCAGTGATATATATGACTTCCAAATCAGAGTGAACCTGTTGGACTGCAAAGTTTCAATTCAATATCAATACCAAGGATGACAAATAAAAACATATGTTTTTAAATATAGAGTTGCCTGTAAATAAAGGCAAAATGTCAAGGACATCATGTTTCTTCTGTTTTTTTAAATCAATTTTCTCTTCTCAATTGATGGAAAGACCACTATATGGATACCAACAGGTCTGTTCTCCTTAATCCTAGGATATCATTGATCAGGGTCTGATGATCTACATCCCAGAATACTTAAGGAAGTGGTTCTAGAAATAGGGGATGCATCTTCCAGGATCTATAGATTCTGAAACAGTCCCTACAGATTGGAGAGTAGCTAATGTCAGTCCAATATTTAAAAAGGGAGACAGAGAAAAAACAGTAGTGAGGAAAATTCTCAAGTCCATTATCCAGGACTTTAGAGCGGAGCATTTAGAAAGCAGTGGCAGGATCAGACATAAGAACATAAGAAATAGGAGCAGGAGTAGGCCATCTAGCCCTTCGAGCCTGCCCTGCCATTCAATAAGATCATGGCTGATCTGAAGTGGATCAGTTCCACTTTCCCGCTTTCTCCCCATAACCCTTAATTCCCTTGCCTACCAAAAACCTATCTACCCGTGCCTTAAATATATTTAGCGAGGTAGCCTCCACCACTTCAATGGGCAGAGAATTCCAGAGATTCACCACCCTTTGAGTGAAGAAGTTCCTCCTCAACTCCGTTCTAAACTGCCCCCCCCCCCCCATCTTGAGGCTGTGCCCTCTAGTTCTGCTGTCCTTTCTGAGCGGGAAGAATGTCTCTACCTCTACCCTATCCATCCCCTTCATTATCTTATACGTCTCTATAAGATCCCCGCTCATCCTTCTAAACTCCAACGAGTACAGACCCAGTCTATTTCGTCTCTCTTCATAGTCCAACCCCCTCATCTCTGGTATCAGCCGAGTGAACCTCCTCTGCACTCCCTCCAAGGCCAATATATCCTTGCGCAAGTGCAGCAACCAAAACTGCACACAGTACTCCAGCTACGGCCTCACCAGTGCCCTGTACAGTTGCAGCAAGACCTCCCTGCTTTTGTATTCTATCCCCCTCGCTATAAAGGCCAGCATCCCATTTGCCTTCCTGATCACCTGCTGCACCTGCAGACTGGGTTTTTGCGACTCATGCACAAGGACCCCCAAGTCCCTCTGCACCGTAGCATGCTGCAGCTTTTCGCCCTTTAAATAGTAATCCCTCCTACTATTATTCCTGCCAAAGTGGATAACCTCACACTTGCTAACATTGTACTCCATCTGCCAGGTCCTCGCCCACTCGCTTAGCCTATCTAGGTCCCTCTGCAGACTTTCCACACCCTCCACGCAATTTGCTTTTCCACTTATTTTTGTGTCATCAGCAAATTTTGACACCCTACACTCAGCTCCCTCCTCCAGATCATCTATATAGATGGTAAATAGTTGAGGCCCCAGCATCGATCCCTGCGGCACTCCACTAGTCACCAACCGCCAATTAGAATAGCACCCATTGATACCAACTCTCTGCTTCCTATTAGACAACCAATTCTCTATCCACACTAACACCTTACCCCCAACTCCATGCCCCCTAACCTTCTGAAGCAACCTTTTGTGCAGTACCTTATCAAACGCCTTCTGAAAATCGAGAAACACCACATCCACCGGTTCCCCTCTGTCTACCGCACTAGTCACATCCTCATAGAATTCCAATAAATTCGTCAGACACAACTTCCCTTAACGAATCCGTGCTGCGTCTGCTGTATCAAACAATTCTTCTCAAGGTGCCTCGCTATTTCTTCTTTGATGACAGATTCAAGCATTTTTCCCACAACAGACGTTAAACTAACCAGCCTATAATTACCTGCCTTTTGCCTACTACCCTTTTTAAACAGCGGCGTAACATTAGCCGTTTTCCAATCTTCTGGCACTTCCCCGGGATCCAGCGAGGTTTGGAAAATGATCACTAAGGCATCTATTATCACCTCTGCCATTTCCTTCAGAACCCTGGGATGCATTCCATCCAGTCCTGGGGACTTGTCCACCATCAGTCCCGCTAGTCGATCAAGCGCTACCTCTCTGGTGACAGTAATCGCATTCAGGCCCTCAACTCCTACCATCCTTCTATCTTTAATACCCGGCCAACTATTTGCGTCCTCCTCCGTGAAGACCAAGGCAAAAAACTTATTTAAGGCCTCAGCCATTTCCTCATCCCCCACCACTAAATCCCCCCTCTCATCCTCTAAGGATCCAACATTCACTCTAGCCAGCCTCCTCCTCTTTATATATTTATAAAAACTCTTACTATCCTTTTTTATATTTAGTGCTAGTTTAGCTTCACAGTCTATCCTTCCTTTCTTTATCATCTTCTTTGTCAATCTTTGTTGACTTTTAAACCTCTCCCAATCTTCTACTCGCCCACTACTTTTAGCCACTCTAAATGCATCAGCTTTTAATTTAATACTTTCCTTTATTTCCTTCGATAACCAGGGCTGATTATCCCTTCTCCTACGATCCTTTTTTACCATCGGAATAAATTTCTGCTGAGCACCGAAAAAGATCTCCTTAAAGATCCTCCACTGTTCCTCAGCAGTCCTACTGACCAGTCTGCGCCCCCAATCTACAGTTGCTAATTCCTCTCTCATCCTATCGTACTCCCCTCTGTTCAACCAGAGGACACAGATCCGGGACCCTACTTTCTCATCCTCCATCTGCATCAAAATCTCAACCATACAATGATCGCTCGTCCCACGAGGATCCCTCACAACAAGGTCCCTAATTCTACCTGCCTCATTACACAACACCAGATCTAAGATAGATCGCTCCCTCGTCGGTTCCATCACACACTGTTCAAGGAAACTATCCCGGCAGCATTCCAAGAACTCTTCCTCAAGCCCACCGCGTCCAACATGGGACGACCAATCAATATGTAGATTGAAATCCCCCATAATTATCGCCGTTCCATTTCTGCACACATCATTTATTTGCATGTTTATAGCCCACCCCACCTCCAAGTTATTATTTGGGGGCCTATAGACCACACCCACCAGCGTCTTCTCTTACTGTTCCTTATCTCCACCCACAACGATTCCACATTCTGCTCTTTGGAGCCGATATCTTCCCTTACTACCACCCTGATACTATCCTTAATCAGCAGAGCTACCCCACCCCCTTTTTCCTCCCATCTATCCTTCCTAAAGACTTGATACCCCTGGACATTCAGCTCCCAGTCCCTGTCACCCTGCAACCACATTTCCGTAATGGCCACCGGATCATATCCATTTGTGCTGATCTGCGCCACCAGCTCATTCACTTTGTTCCGAATGCTTCGTGCATTCAGATAAAGGGTTTTTATCCCAGCCTTTATCTGTACCCTATTTGAAGGAACGTTACCAACCTTTCTCATGCCCCCTACTCCCTTTATTATTGGGACATCCTTGTCCTTTTCCCGTACCTGTACCTTCTCTTTTACTTTAGACATTGTAATTTCTCCTACCCCTGCACCACCACACCCCCCCCCCCCCCACACCCCCCAATTAGTTTAAAGCCCTATCTACAGTCCTAGTTATACGATTCACCAGGACTCTGGTCCCAGCACGGTTCAGACCAACACCATCCCATCTGAACAGGTCCCACCTGCCCCAATACTGGTGCCAATGCCCCATAAATTCAAACCCATTCCTCCCACACCAATCCCTGAGCCACCCATTCATCTCTTTCATCCTATTTACCCTACGCCCATCTGCACGTGGTTCAGGTAGTAATCCAGAGATAACCACCTTGTCGGTTTTGCTTTTTAATTTCATTCCCAGCTTTTCATACTCCCTCTGCAGATCCTTAGTCCCCAATTTGCCTATGTCATTGGCACCCACATGTACCACAACCACCGGATTCTCACCCTCCCACTCCAGGTTCCTCTGCAGCCCAGATGCGACATCCTGGACCCGAGCGCCAGGCAGACAACACAGGCAGACAACACACCCTTCAGTATTCTTTGTCCCTGTCACAAAGGACAGTGTCTATACCCCTAACTACACTATCCCCAATTACCACTACATTCCTCTTTACTTCTTTCTCTTTGTCCTCTGTCTGCACCACTGTACCATGGGCCGTTTGCTCGTCAACCTTACAGCGCTTGTTCTTTTCCACGCTGGGAGCAAGAACCTCAAACCTGTTGTGCAGATAGAGAGGCTGAGGCCTTTGGGTCCCCCCCCCCTTCCTCCCCACTCCCCCCTCCTTCCTCCCACCCTTCCTCCCCTCAGCAGCACCCTCTTGTTCCTGACCCTTAGAGTTAGCCAGTCTAGGGGGTGTGGATGTCTCTTGCACCCCATTATCTACGGTACACTCCCTCTCCCTGATGAGCCTCAGTGTCTGAAGCTCAGAGGCCAGCTTATCTACTTTGAGCTGGAGCTCCTCCAGCAACCAGCACTTACTGCAGACATGGTCACTGGGAAGAACCTTGGGGTCCACCAGCTCCCACATCATACAGAAACAGCACATCACATACCCCTCCATCACAGTCTCTTAGTAATTACTGAACACAGTTAAGAAGTCAAACTTACCTGGCCCTTTTCTCCAAAGCCCTTTGATCCTAAGCCCTTACAGCTCACTCTGCTTCCCTCTCACTCCGCTGCCCGCTCCCGATGCTGCCCGCTGTCTACAGCAGGCCTCCTTTTAAACTGCTGACAGAGTCAGCATGGATTTATGAAAGGGAAATCATGCTTGACAAATCAGTTGGAATTCTTTGAAGATGTAACTAGTAGAATTAACAAGGGGAAGCCAATCGATGTGGTATATTTGGACTTCCAGAAAGCATTTGACAAAGTCCCGCATAAAAGATTATCGTGCAAGATTAAAGTGCAAGGGACTGTGGGAAGTGTATTGAGATGAATAGAAAACTGGTTGGCAGAGAGGAAACAAAGAGTAGGAATGAATGGGTCTTTTTCAAATTGGCAGACAGTAACTAGTGGGGTGCCACAGAGATCGGTGCTGGGACCCCAGCTATTCACAATATATATTAATGATTTGGATGAGGGAACAAAATATAACATCTCAAAGTTTGCAGTTGATACCAAGTTGGGTGAGAGGGTGAACTGTGAACAGGATGCAGAGATCCTTTAGCATGATCTGGACGGGTTGGGTGAGTGGGCAATTCATTGGCAGATGCAGTACAAATTTGGATACATATGAGGTTATTCACTTTGGAAGCAAAAACAAGAAAGCAGATTACTACCTGAATGGCTGTAAATTGGGAGAAGGGAGTGTACAATGGGTCCTGGGTTTCCTTGTGCACCAGTTGCTGAAGATACACATGCAGGTGCAGCAGGCGGTAAAAATGGCAAATGGCATGTTGGCCTTTATTGCGAGAGGTTTCGAGTACAGGAGCAGGGATATGTTGTTGCAACTATACAGGGCCTTGGTGAGGTTACACCTAGAGTATTGTGTGCAGTTTTGGCCTCCTTTCCTGAGGAAGGATGTTCTTGCTCTTGAGGGAGTGCAGCGAAGGTTTACCAGGCTGATTCTGTGGACTGATGTATGAGGAGAGATTAACTAGGTTAGGAATGTTTACACTAGTTTTCAAACGAATAAGGGGGGGATCTCATAGAGACTTTAAAAATTCTAACAAGACTAGATAGGAAAGGTAGATGCAGGGAGGTTATTCCCGATAGTGGAAGTGTCCAGAACCAGGTGTCACAGTTTGAGGATCCGGGGTTCACCATTTAGGATGGAGATGAGGAGACATTTCTTCACCTAAAGAGTGGTGAGCCTGTGGAATTCATTACCGCAGGAAGTAGTTGATGCCAAAACATTGAATGTATTCAAGACGCGGCTGGATATAGCACTTGGGGCGAATGGGTTCAAAGGTTATGGGGAGGAAGCAGGATTAGGCTATTGAGTTGAACGATCAGCCATGATCATGATGAATGGTGGAGCAGGCTCGAAGGCCTCCTCCTGTTCCTATCTTCTATGTTTCTATGAAGTGTTCATTATGATTCTTTCACATGTGACTGATACTCAACTGAGAATGCAGTCTGGCAACAATGTTGAATACAGATATTAATGCAGTACCTTGAGGCAAAGTACTACATATAATCTTTAAAATTATAATTTCTAAGTGGTGTAATAGCATACATATGTGAGACAAATAGTTTGCAATCATGTATATTCAGTCAAATGAAACTAACAGATCACTATTTATGGATGCTGGTATGCAATGATTTGAACCTGGTCAGCATTGTGGATTACTGCATAATTTTTGAAGACTTTACAAGGATTGTGTTAGTGTTCCTGATAACTGAATGATGTCCTTTCTTATAGCCTTGCACAGAGGCAACAAAGGTTCATCACATTTCTACTGTCGACCTTAAGTGGACTGGGACTGTGTAGATAAATTAGTAAAATAACAAGTCCATCTATAAGTGAAACTTATGTATCTATGTTTTCCATATTGCTGCATAATATGCTTGAGCTGGAATTTCAGATTGGAATCATAAATTATGTTATTATAGATGAACTGCAGAGGCCAAAAATGACTATACTCCTTCACGTACCTTCATTAAGTTGAGTCTACAAAAATTAAGGCAAATATATATAGATTATACAATTCGATGAGTAGCTTCTCATAAAATCATGAGTTGCAGTCCGGGTATATTGTTTGCAAAACAAATTAAGCAGGAAGCTTCACTAGTTCTATATGATTAATCCCTTCAAATAGCAAAAGTACAGTATTGCTGCGCTGATTAATTTGGAAAAACACATGAGCGAGATTTTAACCCATTCTACCAAATTGCACAAGGGTTCAAATTGGGCCCACAATTTTAATTCACATTTTCCCATGTAATTTTCTTAATTTCCCTTGCTGCATAAGACAAGACAGCAGGAGCCACTCTCAATACCATACAGAATCACAGCTAGAACATAAGAACATAAGAAATAGGAGCAGGAGTAGGCCAACTAGCCCTTCGAGCCTGCCCCGCCATTCAATAAGATCATGGCTGATCTGTCATGGCTCAGTTCCACTTTCTCGCCCTCTCCCCATAACCCTTAATCCCCTCTCTTATCAAAAACCCATCAACCCGCGTCTTAAAAATATTTAGCGAGGCAGCCTCCACCACTTCAACGGGCAGAGAATTCCAGAGATTCACCACCCTTTGAGTGAAGAAGTTCCTCCTCAACTCCGTTCTGAACCGCCCCCCCTTTATCTTGAGGCTGTGCCCCCTAGTCCTACTGTCTTTTTTGAGCGGGAAGAGTCTCTCCACCTCTATCCTATCCATCCCATTCATCATCTTATATGTCTCAATGAGATCTCCCCTCATTCTTCTAAACTCTAACGAGTACAAGCCCAGTTTATTCAGCCTCTCCTCATAGCTCAACCCCCTCAACTCCGGTATCAGCCTAGTAAACCTCCTCTGCACTCCCTCCAAGGCCAAAATATCTTTGCGCAGGTGCGGCGCCCAAAACTGCACACAGTACTCCAGCTGCGGCCTCACCAATGCCCTATACAGCCGCAGCAAGACCTCCCTACTTTTATATTCAATCCCCCTCGCTATGAAGGCCAGCATCCCATTCGCCTTCCTGACCACCTGCTGCACCTGTAAGCTGGGTTTTTGCGACTCATGCTCAAGGACCCCGAGGTCCCTCTGCACCGTCGCCTGCTGCAGTTTTTCGCCACGTAAGTAATAGTCCTTCCTACCATTCTTCCTACCAAAGTGGACCACCTCACACTTGCCAACATTAAATTCCATTTGCCATTTCCTGGCCCATTCGCCCAGCCTATCTAGATCCTTCTGCAGACTCTCCACACCCTCCGCACAATTTGCCGTTCCCCCAATCTTGGTGTCATCAGCAAATTTCGACACCCTACACTCGGTTCCCTCCTCCAGATCATCTATATAAATGGTAAAAAGCTGAGGCCCCAGCACCGACCCCTGGGGCACTCCACTAGTCACCATCCGCCAATCCGAATAGCACCCATTGACCCCCACTCTCTGCCTCCTATTTGACAACCAATCCTCTATCCACGCTAACACCCTACCCCCAACTCCATGTCCCCCGACCTTCTGCAATAACCTCTTATGAGGTACTTTGTCAAACGCCTTCTGAAAATCCAGAAAGACCACATCCACCGGCTCTCCTCTATCCACTGCCCTAGACACATCCTCATAGAACTCCAGTAAATTTGTCAGACACGACTTCCCTTTAATGAAACCGTGCTGCGTCTGCTCTATCAAGCAATTCCCTTCAAGATGCCTCGCAATTTCCTCCTTAATGACGGATTCTAACATTTTACCTACCACAGACGTTAAACTAACCGGCCTATAATTCCCCGCCTTTTGCCTGGCACCCTTCTTAAACAACGGCGTAACATTAGCCGTTTTCCAATCTTCCAGCACTTCCCTGGAATCCAGCGACGTCTGGAAAATAACCACTATCACCTCCGCCATTTCTTTCAGAACCCTCGGATGCATTCCATCCGGTCCTGGCAACTTGTCCACAATCAGCCCCTCCAGTCTGTCGAGCACCGCCTCTCTAGTAACAGTAATGTCATTAAGACCCTCCAGTCCTACCACCTTTCCATCGCTAACACCCGGCAAATTATTCACGTCCTCCTCCGTGAAGACAGAAACAAAAAAGTTATTCAATACCTTAGCCATATCCCCATCCCCTACCACTAGGTCCCCTTTCTCATCCTCTAAAGGACCAACGTTCACCCTAGCCAGCCTCTTCCTTTTTATATATTTATAAAAACTCTTGGTATCCTTTTTTATATTAAGCGCTAGCCCAGCTTCATAGTTTCTGGTTATAGTAGATGCATTATAAAGGTCAAGGAACCAAAATGTGCAAAGATGAAATACTGTTGAATACTTACTTTGAAGCTGTACACTTTGGGTTAGAGTCATAAAAACTTAGTTTACAAGATATTAAGCAACCACATTGATAAATAATACGGAATAAAGATTTTAAACAATAAATGTACAACATTTCAATTTTGATTGACATCTTTAGAAATGGACCAATTTTAAATAGGGGTGGCAAAGTGGTTATCCGCTGGGTGGATGCTGTTTCAGAGAGTCAATGCAAACTCAATGGGCTGAATGGCCTCTTTCTGCACTGTGGGGATTCTACAGTTCTAAGGCACAGCGCTACTTTAAAATAGCCATTTTAAGTATTTAAAGTTTGGCGGAGAGTAGCTTTAACAGACACAAGGATTAATATACTTGAAATTCAGTGAATTCAGATGTTTCTGCAAGTGGTCAAGATTGCTTTCACTGTATCAGCTTGAGGTAAATTTGCATCGCCATTGTAGATATTAAAATTTGTGGATAAAAGTACCCTAATTAGTACAAGTTTAGCCAGTATTCTCAGTCTTTTATGCAACCTCTTTTATCTGCAGCTTTCTAAAGCTATTAATGGGAGGTGCAGCAGAATGCATAGGTGACAATAATACTAACATAACAACATACTTTGTTTCAGCAAGAACACATTTGTTTCCATTTTAGTGAATATAATGGCTTTGTTCAATATTTTTCTTAGTTTGTTAGTGATGGTGCAGACTTGTCAATAGGTTGAAAAATTAACCTTCATTCAATTCATTGGGTGTGTGGAAGGCGGAGCTGTCTGCATCTGATGCAAGCGTGACTCTGTCTTGCATAACAGCATAGAATTACTCATATAGATCAAAGTAAAATAGTAAGGTGCAGTTGTAGTTAACACAATTAACATATACAATGAGTAGTTGGTATGAATTTTAAGTCTACTGCAACTATAGGCATCAGTAAACTTTTTCACCAGACTGCATTTTCTTCTATTCTTTGGAATTTAAATTTTAGTAGAAAAGGTCACATGTTTCTTCTCTTCATTTTTTATTCATTAGAAGGTCTGTACTTTGTTTCTCTATTCGCTAAACAGATATATATTTCAAATAAATAGGGTGTAACACCACGTATTTTACCGTGATACTATAAATCTAAGTATGAATTCAGAATTATATGTTTTTAAATTTATTTGTTTTTGAAATGTGGGCACCAGCGCCAAGACCAGCATTTTCTAAATATATAATTATTTTTCATATAAATTGGTCACCTCAGACCATAAGATACAGGAGCAGAATCAGGCCATTTGGACCATTACGTCTGGTCTGCCATTCAATCATGGCTGATATGATTCTCATCTCCATTCTCCTGCCTTCTCCCTGTAACCCTTGATCCCCTTATTGATCAAGAACCTATCTATCTCTGTCTTAAAGACACTCAATGACCTGGCCTCCACAGCCGGCTGTGGCAATGAGTTCCACAGATTCAGTGTGGCAGAAGAAATCCCTCCTCATCTCAGTTTTAAAGGAGCATTCCTTCACTCAGGTTGTGCCCTTGAATTCTATTCTCTCCCAGTAGTGGAAACATCCTCACCATGTCCACTCTATCTAGGCCTCTCAGTATTCTGTAAGTTTCAATTCGATCCCCCCTCATCCTTCTAAACTCCATCGAATATAGACCCAGATTCCTGAACTGATACTCATATGACAAACCCTACATTCCTGGGATCATTCTTGTGAATCTCCTCTGGACCGTAGAAGATTATCTCAGATTGCACCAGGATCTTGATCAGTTGGGCCAGTGGGCTGATGAATGGCAGAAGGAGTTTTATTTAGATAAATGCAGGGTGATGCATTTTGGTAGATCGAACCAGGGCAGGTCAGTTAATGGTAGGTATCAGGGAGAGTTATAGAACAAAGAGATCTAAGGATACAAGTACGTAGCTCTTTGAAAGTGGAGTCACAGATGGATAGAGCGGTGAAGAAGGCATTTGGCATGCTTGTTTCATTGGTCAGAACATTGAATACAGAAGTTGGGATGTCTTCTTGAAGACATTGGTAAGACCATACTTGGAATACCTTGTACAATTCTGGTCACCTATTATAGAAAGGATATTATTAAACTAAAAAGAGTGCAGAAAACATTTATTAGAATACTACCAGGACTTGATGGTTTGAGCTATAAGGAGAGGCTGGATAGATTGCGACTTTTTTCCCCGGAGCATAGGAGACTTAGGTGTGACCTGATAGAGGTCTACAAAATAATGAGGGGCACAAATCAGCTAGCAATCAACATCTTTTCCCAAAGGTAGGGGGGTCGAAAACGAGAGGGCGTAGGTTTAAGGTGAGAGGGGAGAGATACAATAGGGTCCAAAGGGACAATTTTTTCACACACGAGTGTATGGAACAAGCTGCCAGAGGTAGTAGTAGAAACAATTTTGTCTTTTAACATGTGTTTAGACAGTTACATGGGTAAGTTGGGTGTAGAGGGATATGGGCCAAATGCGGGCAATTGGGACTAGCTTAGTGATTTAAAAAGGGCAGCATGGGCAGAAGGGCCTGTTTCCATGCTGTAAACCTCTATGACTCTATCTCTCACTCCATGGCCAGCACATCCTTCCTTAGGTGTGGGGCCCAGAACTGCTGACAGCATTCCATATGGGATCTGACCAGAGCCTTTTACAACCTCAGCAGTACATCGTTGCTATTCTTGTATTCTAGCCCTCTAGAAACGAATGATAACATTGAATTTGCCTTCCTAACTGCCAACTGAACCAGCATGTTAACCTTAAGAGACTCCTGAACCAGGATTCCCAAGTCCCTTTGTTCAGTTAATTGCATCAAACTTTGATGAAATGAACTGTACCTTTATTTCTACTCTTTATTTCATAGCTATTCATATAGAATCCAATATGTTAAACGTGTTGCCATAATTTCAGACAGTATGTAAAGTTGGAGTGCAATAATTTGGAAGAGCTTTGAAGATTTACATTGTTTTCTGGGTACTTGTCTAATGAAAATTTTTTTTGTACTCAGAATACAGAGAACAGAGAATGTGGCATTAAGTCTGAAATGTTGGTGGCAGTGCATTAACAGTGCCACTTTAAAATTGTGTATGGTGTGGCCTCATTCTTATCCATTGTTTTTACTCCTGGCTATGAGCTTCTTAACTACTTACCTCTGCAACACTTCAACTGATGACCTACTTAAAAGGTATTAAATCTCACCTTACAACAATCTTGATTCAGAGGCAAGAATTTTCAACAATTAAAGAAGTGTTATCTTACAAAGATGCAGGAATTTAGAATTTTTTAACTGAACTTCGGGCAGTGCAGTGGCATAATGGTTAACACTGCTGCCTCACAGTGCCAGGAACCCAGGTTCAATTCCTGGCTTGGGTTACTGTCAGTGTGATGTTTGCAGATTCTTCCCATATCTGCGTGTGTTTCCTCCGGGTGCTTCGGTTTCCTCCCAAAGATGTGCGGGGTAGGAGGATTGGCCATGCTAAATTGCCCCTCAGTGTCAGGGGGACTAGCTAGGGTAAATACATGAGGTTATGGGGATAGGGCCTGGTGGGATTGTGGTCGGTGCAGACTTGATGGGCTGAATAGCCTCTTTCTGCACTGTAGGATTCTATGACTTCAAAACAAAGCAATAGCATTGCACTCAGGAGTCGAGAGCAGCTGCATTCCTTAGGTGAAGCAAAGTTGAATGATAATGGATATTTCCATTTGAAATTATGGCAAAATGCTTAAAATATTGGATTCTAAATGTGAAACGTGTTTGATTTGATTTATTGTCACATGTATTGGTATGCAGTGAAAAGTATTGTGTATACTGTTGAATGTGTAGCTGTGAAATCAAGAGCAGAAACAAAGAATCACTTCATTTTATTAAAAGGTTTGATGCAATTAATAGATCAAGATGGCCAATTTATTTGAAAAATAATTATTTTTAAAAATGCTGGCCTTGACACTGATGCCCATATTCCAGAAACAAATAAATGTGCAAAATTAATTCAGTTTCTATTTCATAAATATTACTTTGAGATTTTGATTACAAATTCATATTTAAGTATGTCATACTGTGATTATACACTGGCACAATGTTATATGTTGTAGTATAGGGCCTTGATATAATGTATTGAACAAGTAACATTGGCAATTTGATTACAAAATGAGACGCAATTTAAAAAGACAATTTTGATCGGGAATGCAGGCAAAAATAACATTTTAATATAAAACATAAATGATTAAATATAAAAATTAAGGATATAATGACTTAAAAAGAGAGTTTGAATTAAGTTGTACCGCTTGGGAAGTTGACCTAAATGCCATCATTCACCCTATGACTGCATGTGATCTTGGTTTCCCATGTGCAACATCACACGAGATCAGCTTGTTAGTTATGTGCATTATGAAATGCTGTTCCAGAATCACTATTAGCTTTCAGAAAATAATAGTGGTGAGCAGTAACAAACAGTAGTCATAAAACAAGCAACCTAAATACAAAGCCCTAAGTGAATACCAATTGATCCAGAAGAGTTTCTGCCCTACTTTCCAATGATGTTCAGTGTAAGCTCAGAACTGTACCTCGCCACTTGATTAGGCACCTTATCCTTTCGTCAGGACTCAGTATGGACTTCAATAATTTTAGATCATAAACACTGCTTCCATTTTTTATGTTTTTCCATTTACACCCCCCCCCCCCCCCTCACCCCACTTCAGACTTGACTTGCATGTTAAGCACAGCTGCACCCTACTATTTTAGTTTGATCTATATGAGTCATTGCTGTTGTGCAAGGCAGGGTCATGCTTGCATCAGACAGGTCCGCCTTACGCACAGCCAATGAATTGAATGAAACTTGATTTTTACAACCTACTGACAAGTCTGTATGTTTCTTATTCTGTTATCTCTCTTTTTGCCATGCACCATCACCACTTTTGCTATTTTGATTTGTCTTCCCCTTTCTGCCCCTTTTGCATGCTTTGCATAAAACCTGTTACATCTCAAAGTACTTCCAGTTCTGATGAAGGATCATCAATTGAAACTGTAACTCTCCTTCTCTCTCCAAAGATGCTGTCAGATCTGCATAATATATTTCTGGTGTTTTTTTGTTACTCAGGTTTCCACCATCCAGAGTTTTTTTCTTGTGCCCTGGTATTTATTTACCTGGCATAAATTTTGCATGACTTAGATCTCCCTTACTTGGAGTGATACTGAGGCACTTGTGTAGCCAAGGTTTTGTACTCCACATGCAGTTGTTTGTATCAAAGCATACTTTGCTTCACTTCAGTCCCTGATCCGGCTAACTTGAAACCAAGTCCATATAGAGTGGTTTAAAATTGATATTTTACGATTTCTTATGATAACTTCTCCAAAGATGTAAGATGTTAGCTAAGTAACAAACAAACTTCCCACTTGCATAACTTTAACACAAAGCTTGTTTCTTGTAGAGAGAATTGGCTCCTAGAAGGATTGGAATAATACGTAGACTAATATCTGGTGCATTTTCATTAAAATCATTAGACAGCTGGCACATAATCTGATAACATACCCAACTAAAGTAAAAGCAGAGAGAATAAATGAACGCCTGGGTGTATATTTCTTTTGCAAATGGCTTAATCACAGGTTTCATCCTCTTCTTTTCCCTTAGTTGCTTGCCCTTCT